>NW_022681457.1:120293864-120893864 GCF_009764315.1 Trachypithecus francoisi | reverse complement strand
GTGGATTTAAGTTTTCGCTTCTCTTGGTGGATACCTAGGAGTAGCACTGGTGGGCGTCTGGCTGTGCTGCTGAGCGTTTCGCTGGTGGCCGTGCCATTCTGCATCCCCAGGGGCAGCACTGGAGTTCCAGCTGCTCCTCACCGGCACTTGCTATTGTCAAACTTTTTGTTTTTTGTTTATAATTTAGCTGTTCATACAGGTGTGCAGTGGTATCCCATTGTGGTTTTAATTGACATTTTCTTCATCTCATGTTTAATGATGGTGAGCATCTTTTCATGTGCTAATTTCTCATCCACACGTCTTCTCTGGTGAAGCATCTGTTTAGTTCTTTATGTGCTAATTTCTCATCCACACATCTTCTCTGGTGAAGCATCTGTTTAGTTCTTTTGCCCTTTTTTTTTTTTTTTTTTTTTTGAGACGGAGTTTCACTCTCGTTGCCCAGGCTGGAGTGCAAAGGCGCAGTCTCGGCTCACTGCAAACTCCGCCTCCTGCCTCAGCCTCCCAAGTAGCCGGGATTACAGGCGCCTGCCTCCATGTCCAGCTAGTTTTTGTATTTTTAGTAGAGACGGGGTTTCGCCATGTTGGCCAGGCTGGTCTCAAACTCCTGACCTCAGGTGATCTGCCCACCCCGGCCTCCCAAAGTGCTGGGATTACAGGTGTGAGCCACCATGCCCAGTCTTTTGTCCATTTTTTGACTGGGTTATTTTCCAATTAAATTTTGAAAATTACATAGTTTGAATACAAATTCTTTATCAGATTTGTGATTTGCTAATGCTTTCTGCCAGTCTGTGGCTTATCTCTGCAGTCTCTTAATAGTGTCTTTCAAACAGCAGACGTTCTTGGTTTTGGTGAAGTCCAGTTTACAATTTTTAAACCATGGGCCATAGTTTCAATGTTATGTCTAAGAAGAACCTTTGCCTCACCTAGGGCCACACATTCTCTCCTTTGTTTTTTTCGGGGGGGGGGTTTTATATTTTTAGGTTTAACTTTTAGGTACATGATCTATTTTGATAAATTTTTGTTTACAGTATGAGGAACGAATTAAAGTTAAATTGGAGGGGGGCGCATTAGTCTGTTTCATACTGCTAGAAAGAACTGCCCGAGACTGCGTAATTTATAAAGGAAAGAGGTTTAACTGACTCACAGTTCCACCTGGCTGACGAGGCCTCAGGAAACTTACAGTCATGGGGGTTGGAAGGGGAAGCAGGCACGTCTCACATGGTGGCAGGAGAGAGAGGGGTGAGAACGCGTTTATTTTATTTATTTATTTTTTTTTGAGGCGGAGTCTCGCTCTGTTGCCCAGGCTGGAGTGCAGTGGCCGGATCTCAGCTCACTGCAAGCTCCGCCTCCCAGATTTACACCATTCTCCTGCCTCAGCCTCCCGAGTAGCTGGGACTACAGGCGCCCGCCACCTCGCCCGGCTAGTTTTTGTATTTTTAGTAGAGACGGTTTCACCGGTTAGCCAGGATGGTCTTGATCTCTGACCTCGTGATCCGCCCGTTCGGCCTCCCAAAGTGCTGGGATACAGGCTTGAGCACGCGCCCGGCCGAGAACGCGTTTATAACAGCATCAGATCTCATGAGAATTCACTCACTATTATAAGAACAGCATGGGGAAACCACTCCCATAATTCAGTCACTTTCCTCTCTCCACACGTTGGGATTACAATTTGAGATGAAACCTGGGTGGGGACACAGAACCAGACTATATGACGGGGCTTATGTTTATCCAATTGTTATGGCCTCACTTGTTGAAAAGACTGTTCTTTCTCCAAGCAATTACCTTTGCACCTCTGTTCAAAACCAGTTGACTATAATTATGTGTCTATTTTTGGATTATTTTGTTCCATTGGGCCTCTGTCTCTGTCTAACACCACACTGTCTTGTTACTGTACTTTATATTAATCTTGAAATCAGGTAGTGTAAGTCCTTGAAATTTGTTTTTTCAAAATTGTTTTGGTCACTTTAGGTCCTTTGGATTTCCATATAAACATTACAATCAACTTGTCAATTTCCATTAAAAAATCTTCCTGGAATTTTGGTTGGAACTGCATTCATCCATAGATAGTTCTGGGATAATTCACATTTTAATTAAGTGTTCCAATGGTTAGTTCCTACAGTATAGAAAATCTGCTTGATGGCCAGGCGTGGTGGCTTATGCCTGTAATCTTAGCACTTTGGGAGGCTGAGATGGGTGGGTCACTTGAGGTCAGGAGTTTGAGACCAGCCTGTGTGATGCAAACTGTCTCATGCAGACTGCAGAGAATACCGTCCAGGCTGAAAGAGCGTTGGTGAGTGGCCAATGCACAGACAACCTCCCTCAGAAGAGCACAGCTTTTGGCTCAGCACGCAGGGAATTCCATGAGAAACATGGCTCACTGCAACCTCCACCTCCCGGCTTCAAGAGATTCTCCTGCCTCAGCCTCTGGAGTAGCTGAGACTACAGGTGCCTGCCACCATTCCTGGCTCATTTTTGTATTTTGTTGTTGTTGTTGTTGTTGAGACGGAGTCTCGCTCTGTCGCCCAGGCTGGAGTGCAGTGGCCAGATCTCAGCTCACTGCAAGCTCCACCTCCCGGGTTTACGCCATTCTCCTGCCTCAGCCTCCCGAGTAGCTGGGACTACAGGCGCCCGCCACCTCGCCCGGCTAGTTTTTTTTTTTTAGTAGAGACGGGGTTTCACCGTGTTAGCCAGGATGGTCTCGATCGCCTGACCTCGTGATCCGCCCGTCTCGGCCTCCCAAAGTGCTGGGATTACAGGCTTGAGCCACCGCGCCCGGCCCATTTTTGTATTTTTAGTAGAGATGGGGTTTCACCATGTTGCCCTGCGTGGTCTCGAACTCCTGAGCTGAGGCGATCCACCCGCCTTGGCCTCCCCAAGTGCTGGGATTACAGGCGTGAGCCACTGGGCCTGATCAAGGTGTTTCCAGTTCTGAGGCCAATTCAAAGGCCAGGGGTCATTGTAATGAGTAGAGAAGAAAATAAAGAGAGAGGATAAAAGGTCAGAGTATAAAATTAAAAAAAAAAAAAAAAAAAGAAAAGAAACAAAAAAGCAAGACCAATGTAAAGCACAAAATAAGACGGCAGAAACGAATCCACATGTATCAATCATCACAACACATTTAAATAGATTAAATGTTCTAAAGAAAGTCAAAGACTGTCAGACTGGATAAACAGACCAAAACTGTATGACATGTTGATGAAAGAAAGAAAAAGAAAGAAAAGGAAGAGAGAGAGAGAGAGAGAGAGAAAGAAGAAAGAAAGAAAAGGAAAAGAAAGACCTAGTTAAACGGGGAGATAATGGTTATGAATTAAAAGATTCAATTTTTTTTTTTTTTTTTTTTTTGAGACAAGGTCTGTCGCCCAGGTTGCAGTGCAGTGGTGCAGTCACGGGTTACTGCAGCCTCGACCTCCTGGGCTCAAGCCATCTTCCTGCCTTAGTCCCCCAAGTAGCTGGGACTGCAGAGGCACATCACCACACCTGGCTAATTAAAAAAAAATTTAGTAGAGATGGGGTCTCCCTATGTTTCCCAGGCTGGTCTCAAACTCCTGAGCTCAAGCGATCCTCCTGCCTTGGCCTCCTGAAGTGCTGGGATTACAGGTGTGAACTGCCGCGCCCGGCCTCAATACTGATAAGATATCAATTCTCCCCAAATTGATCTATAGATTCAATGCTATGCCAATCAGATTCATGCTATGCTTTTTGGTAGAAATAAAAAAGCCGATTCTACAATTTATGTGGAAATGTAAAGGACCTAAACTATCCTGAGGCCCTAACGCAAATATTGTGAAAAAAATAACAAAGTTGGGTGACTTACACCACCTGGCTTCAAGGCTTTGTCTGAGTCCATGATAACCAAGACAATGGCTCTGGCATAAGAATAATTAAACGGATCAATTAATCAGAAAAAAGAGGCGAGAACTATATAAGCTCATGATTATATGGTCAATTGGCTTTCTTTTTTTTTTTTTTTTGAGACAGTGTTTCACTCTCATAGACGAGGCTGGAGTGCAGTGGTGCAATCTCAGCTCACTGCAACCTCCGCCTCTCAGGTTCAAGCAATTCTCTTGTCTCAGCCACCCAAGTAGCTGGGATTACAGGTGCATGCCACCACGCCTGGCTACTTTTTTGTATTTTTAGTAGAAACGGGGTTTCACCGTGTTGGCCAGGCTGGTCTCAAACTCTTGACCTCAAGTGATCCGCCTGCCTCAGCCTCCCAAAGTACTGGGATTACAGGTGTGAGCCACTGTGCCTGGCTAGTCAATTAATTTTTGACACGGATAATGAATGGATCGAATGGATAGCAGAGTCCACTTGTTCCGTGGAATACATGAACATGCACCAGGGGAAATGAACCTCAGCCCTGACTTCCACCACAAGCAGGAGTGAATTTGAGGTGGATCGTACACCTCAACACAAAAGCAATGTCCTATGTCTTTATGACCCTGGAGGAGAAAAAATTGCCTAAAAAGCAAAAAAAACCAAATTCCAATAGAAATGATTGGTAAATATGCAAAGACTGGACTGAAGAACTTTGATTTGAGAAAAGACATCATAAAGGGAGAGGAAGGGCCCAGCCACAGACTCGAGGCAGCACCTGCAACATTCCTCAGGGACGAGGGCTGGGATCCGGGTGCATGAAGAGCTCCTGTGAATGAATGAGAAGAAGACAAACAACCCCACAGAAGAACGAGGGAAAGCCTTAAACAGAGATGCCACACCAAAGAAAATACAACTGGTAAATGGGCCCATGGAAAGACATGCAATCTCACTGGTGATCTGCGAAATCACAAAGCAACATCTCAACGGCGGACCGTGGTGCAGACCCCCCAGACAGGCAGCCCCGGGCCGTCGGACCTCGCCCTCCTGAGGACGTGAAGCGAGGCCCTCAAGCCCAGTGTGGCCCTGTAGGACTCTCCGTGACCAGGCAGAGCTGGGCTTCCGGGCTGTCCAGTAGGGCAGCCGCTGCCCACAGGTCACTGTGGAGCACGTGAAATGTGGCCCTTGTGGAGGAGGACCTGAATTTTCACTATTATCTAATTTGGATCAATTTAAGTTTAAATAACCAGATACGGCAGTGACAGCCACACTGAACAGCACAGTCTTGTACACTGTTGGTGGGAGTGTAAACTTACACCACCACTTTGAAAAAGAACTCAGTGGGCTGGGCGAGGTGACTCATGCCTGTAATCCAGCACTTTGGGAGGCTGAGGTGGGCAGATAGCATGAGTTCAGGAGTTCAAGACCAGCCTGGGAAACATGGTGAAACCCTGTCTCTACAAAAAATACAAAAACTAGCCAGGTGTGGTGGTGTGTGCCTGTACTCCCAGCTACTCAGGAGCTGAGGCAGGAGGACTGCTTGAGCCCGGGAAGTCGAGGCTGCGGTGAGCTGTGACTGCACCACTGCACTCCAGCCTGGGCGACAGAGTGAGACCCTGTCTCCATAGAAAAAGAACTCACTTTGATATTAGCTGATGCCAGTGAGGCTGGCTATGCCCTGTGATGCCGACATGAACCCCAGCCCCGTGCCCTGTAGGAACTCACACACAGGCCTGAGGGGAAGTGCAGAGTGGCCGTGTTTGCAACAGTGTGTGCCACAAACGCTCCCAAGCGTGCGCTGGCAGGAGGACGGATCCAGAACCTGAGGCTCTCTTGGGAAAGGAAACGCCACGCAGTGGTGAGGACAGGAAGTGCGGCTCCCACCGGAAGTGCGGCTCCCACCGGAAGTGCGGCTCCCACCGGAAGTGTGGTTCACACACGAAGTGGGGCTCACACCAGAAGTGCAGCTCACACAGGCTGTGGAGAACCGGCCCAGCTCCACGCTGAGCTGCAGGGCACGCGGAACTCGCACCACGCGAAGACAGCCAGGAGGAGCCCAGAGGTTTCTGGATCTCGATGTGTATGTGGGAAAATGATCAAGAGAAGCAAGGAGGAGACGCAAGTGATTCCCGACGGCGGCGGGGTGGAGGGCGGGAGGCGTGGGGAGGGTAGGACCCGCCTGTTTTCTTGGCGCCTCTTCCCACTGGTGCAAATCTAACAACAGCCACAGCTGTGGAGCTAGACAGAAGCCCCCGCAGCCCGGCCTCTCCAGGGGGCACCGCAGAGCCTCTTCCCCAACCCCTGTGGCCCGTGCTGGGCCTGCTGGGCCAATGCTGGAAGTGCCTTCAAGTCTTCTGTCAGTGTCAACGTGAGCGTACCTTTCAGTCCACTCCAAAAACAACACTTAGTGGCACATACGAATATTTTCTTGCTTAACCGTCACTGAACATCGAAGGCCTGGGGAAATTCTCTCCTTTACAGCCCTCCCCTGGGCCCCTCAGCCCCCTGGAATGCTGCTCCGGGGCCCTCACTGCCCGCCCACCCTGCCTTGGCCTGGCAACCCGGCTCACCTGTGGGCTGCTCCTCCTCCTGCTCCTTGTCCAGCTTCTCCAGCTCCTTCCGGCTCTGCATGTCCGCCTGGGAGGACTCCGTGCCCTCTAGCTGCTGCTCAGATAAGCTGGTGGCAGCTTTGTCATACAAGCTTTTATCTTCATAGGTCAGGAGGCTGCTCTGGAGAGGAGAATCAACGTCCTGGCTTGGGAGGTTTCCCACCTCCTTCCCCCAGTCAGCTGCCCAGACTCCCACGAGGACAGGCCGTGTCAGGGGCTGGGCCCTGGCTCCAGCGTAGCCCCTCAGCTGCCTGCTCTCGTCTCACACATCCTGGTTGTGGGATCACAGCAGCAGCTCACCCAGAGGCTCAGGGTCACCCCTGAGCCTCCCTTGCTCTAGGCCGGGTGGGCATGGCTGTGCTGCCCCAGCCTGGGAGTGTGAGCTGCATCTTCCTCTTGGTCTGATCCTCCTTCCTCCTCGGCTGGCTGGAGGCTGAGCCTTCTCTCCACCTGAGCCCTGAGACACCCATACCCGGGACAGGACAAGACGCGCTCACACTTGGAACGGGTGCAGCTGCAGCCATGGAATGCATCTGTCCAGCCCTCCCACCCCCCACGCCTGGGGCTTCAGAGACGTGTCGGGGGAGGCTGGGTCTCCTGGGGCCCTCAGGCCTGGAGCTGCTGGCCAGTGCCCCTGCTGCTACATGCCTGAGAAAGGGAGTGTCCTGCTGCCGCTGCCCCTGAGGCCAGGTGACTGCAGGTGTCCTATGGAAGCTGGTCTCTTCTGCTTAGGCTGATTTGAGGAGGCCCCCACACTGCCCTCCTCCCAGGCTCACTGTTGACACCCTCATATTGTCACCCCTGTTCACCCACACGGGACTGGATTTGGGGGGCAGGGCCCCACACTCCCCCGTGGCTGAACGGCACACTCACTAATTTCAGGATGGACTGGGAGTTGTCCGTCTCGCAGGGCTCTGAAGCTGGCAGGAACTTGAAACTCGTGCCCAAGCCCCCAGTGTTGGTCAGTGTGATGGTCCGAGACGTGGTCTCTCCCACCACGTAGCTGCCGAAGTCAATGAGCTCCTTGTCGAGGGAAAGCTGCCAGAGGACACAGAGTGAACCCAGGGCCATCGTGCCAGGCCCACAGGGTGCCCAGCGCGAGGGCTGCATGTGGCTCCAGGCAGGGCTGCCGTGAGCATTTGTGCGCGTTGTGCACTGCACAAGCAGGTACACAATTCGACCCAGAAATCAGGCGTGTATTGCTCATGACAAGGTGCAGCCCGTGAGTCTGGTTTTAAGAACATCAAGGCAGGAACCCCCTCGCCAAGGAGTAACAAGGGTTCAGTGAGAGGACGCAGGGACTAGACAAGGAGCCTGGACATGGGACTTTGGAGTCCCGAGTGTGGATGGTGTCATACCTGGGCGCAGTCAGCCGGACTCTGGATGCAGAGACCCAGGGAGTGTCCCTCCAGAACGGGAGCACGCCCTCCGTGGTGGTGCCTCACCATGCCCGTCGTGGGCCACAGGCCGCAGCAGCTCTGGTGCTGGCTAAAGATGCAGGCCTGGGCCACATCTCGGCTCTGCCCGGTGGCCCCTCCTCGGGAGGCTTTTCTGGGCTCTGAGTTTGGAGGCCCAGGGGCTCCCCACTCTGTGCTCCTGCTCCAGGGGCAGGGCCAGGGGCCACCGACGCAAATGGACGTGGTTCACAGAGGGCAGCCAGGGTCCAGCCAAGGGAGGCTGCCTTCTTCCCCCTGCGCCGTCTGGGTCCTGTTCTCCCCTTGTTCAGATAGGGCTTTACTGTTTTTACAGTCCCCAGCCTGGACGCTCCCCTGGGAGAAGCAAGCCCCTGCTCAGGGGAGCCGAGGGTCTCGGTGCTCCTGTCACAGAGGAGCACTTGACACTGCAGAGACCAAACGCGGGAGAGGCCGGGGCAGCTCTGGCCGGGACACCTGGGGCCATGCTGGGCACGTGCTCCATGACGCTGATCTGGAGTGGAGCCGGCCAGCACCAGACTCCTGCCGTGCTCCCAGGCTGAGCAGGAGGGAGCCGGAGTCTGGCCGTCGCTCGCTGTGGGGGGACTTCCTACGGCCCTGGTGCTCCATGTCCTGGGCCTGTGTTCACCAAGAACCCACACAGCGGAGCTGCCGCCCGGACCGCGGCTACTCTGAGGAGAAGGCGGCGGCCACAGGGCAAGGGGCTGCTTGGGCGCCCTAGGACGGTGGTGGTCCCTGCATGAACCCCAGCGGGGCCACGGCTGCCAGGGCCACGGCTACCAGGGCCACAGCAAGGCCACTTGAGTGCCAAGAGGAAGGGAGACTAAAGTGACTGGAACACACTAAATATGCAAACGTCGGCCAATCTACGAAGAAACTGAGAGGAAAACACTTCTCTCTCCACCACCATCAGTGACTCTGATTGCAGCAGCCCCTCCCCACGGCGACACGCGGCGAAGGCGGAAGCACACGACAGAGAAAGTTTCACGGTGCTCATCAAAGGTGGCTGGGGGCAGCGTAGCCTGGATCATGGGTGACCATGAGGGCGTCTGCTGATCTTGCTGGGGGTGGGGGGACACCGGGCAGCCTCTGCCCTTCACCTGCCCCAGCTTGTTCCTCCTCTAATGCAAGGATGGGCCTCTCCCTGTCCTGCCGACGCAGGCCCGGGCCGTGGGACTTGCCTTGGCCCGTGAATTCTTAGGAGATATGATGTCCCCACCGTCCTCTGGGAGATGCTCGTGCTGCCGTAGCTGCCGCCCTGGAGTCCAGCCTGGACAGGGCCGGCCGCAGGGGGCCTCACACTCGCAGCTGAGCCAGGAGCCGTTTGCTGTGTGGCAGATGCGGTGCGAGCTGACTAATTACTCGGCAGGAGTGGGCGAGGGGGGGTGAACAATGATGTGTGGGTTTCTGGTTTATTGGAGATGCTGAAGTTTCTGAGGGTGGAGCGTTGACATTTTACTAATGTCCTTTGAAATGGATCAGCAACAGGTACAGCCGTTGCTGGACCAAGCAAAGGTGTCCGAGGCCGACAATGTGGGGTCTGGGACGATGCGGGGTCTGGGACGATGCAGGGTCCGGGACGATGCAGGGTCCGGGACGATGTGGGGTCTGGGGGTCTGGGTTGTAGGCACGTGGAGCCTCGTTCTACTGTTCTGTGTTTTCCACTATGCTTGAAATTTTTCTTAATTAAAAAGAATCAAGGGTGACCCCCTCCTGCCCAAGAGCTGTAGGAAGGACTGGAGCCTTCTCAGATGGATGTTAAGGTTTCCTCTGGGGCACGGGCCCTGCAGTCTGTGAATGTTAAGGTTTCCTCTGAGGCACGGGCCCTGCAGTCTGGGCTCCACACGGAGCAGGGTTTGTCTCATTTTTCCAGCGCTGGTCTGAGTGCCCCACGTTCGAGGCCCCCACCCAAGGTCCGGCTCAGGCCCAGCTAAGCTGCTGTTGGAAGAAGGGGCTCGGCCCCTGGTGGAGATCGGAGCCTCCACCTGGTCCCCACCCTAGCTGCACCCCCTCCCAGGAGATGCCGTCCCACTGCGGTTCCCAGCCAGGATGCCCCGAGAAATGCTGGCTCGGACACCTTTGAACTCACCGAACATTTCTTGTTGAACATTTCAATGGAACTGAAAACTCGCCCGTCTGAGCCAAAAATGAGATATTTCCTTCTAGATTTTTGTTTATCTGAGAAATAAAACAACCCCAACCACCATAAACTTCTGTAACTTTTGTGTGTTTTCTTTCTTTTTTTGGACAGGGTCTGGCTCTGCTGGCCAGGCTGGGGTGCAGTGGCACCTTCTCGGTTCACCGCAACCCCCCTCCACCCACCCCCACCTGGGGTCCAAGCGACCCTCCCACCTCGGCCTCCCAAAGTGCTGGGATTACAGGCATCAGCCACCACTCCCAGCTCTTCTGTAACTTTAGCCCGTTACACGTGCTGTGGCTGCCTGGGCCGGGGCCACCTGCCACCCGCCCGGCTCGGGTGACCCCAGGGGAAGGAATCGGCAGAGGGTGTCTCAGGAGGGCCACACACCGGCAGGGCTTCCTAGAACATCCCAGCCCTCCCGACATAGACCCGAGAGGGCATGCCCTCGGCCACTAACGCAGAGGAGCTGCGCTGCGGTTCTGCCCGACATTTCAGGAATATGTCGAGTGTATTTTTGGGTATAAAACAGCAAAATGGGCCTGCGTGATCCTCACTGAGAGGCCATGTGCATCCTTCCTCCATCAGGGTCTGCACCACCGCGCCGGATCGCAGGCTCCACCGCGCCTGATCACAGGCTCCGCCCACCGCCACCTCTCCTTTGAGAGAGAACAGCCCCTTTGACTCACCATGGGCTTGAAGGTGACAAGCACTTCACAGGACATCCCGGCTGACAGGGGGCCCGGGGGGTCAAAGCTGCAGGACATGACCCACAGCAGATGGGGGTTAGAGCTGCAGAGGGTGAACGCTCGCCTCGCCACCCGGAGCGCAGTCAGGCCGGGTCTCCCGGCCTCCTCCCCGTCCCGGCCCTGCACCTCTGCCCAGCCACCTTCACTCGGGGGAGAGCTGGGTCTGCTGTGTTCCCTGCTGCCCCCGGTACCTGGCAGGCAGGGGACGCTCCAGTGTGTGCGAACATTTGTGGAGTAAGGGAGTTAATCAGTGAAGGCGTGAGGCAAGTCCCCAGGCCGACTGCCAGGAAATGGGACCCCGTGGCTCAGTGAGGGCCACCGTTCCCCTGGGCACAGGTGCCAGGCCTGGGATCAGGGCTCTAGGGCTTTGATACCAATATGGGGCCAGGGGGCTGTGGCAGGAGCCAGGAAGGGAGCTGGAACTGGGAGCCCTGAGACAGCCGGGACCCTCGACCCTCTCAGCCTCTTTCAGGGAAAGAACCAGAGAAATAGCTGCCACTGCACAGGCCCGTCGAGGGAGCTGGTCTGTCTTGGCCCAGATCAGGGTGAGGGAGCATCTCCCCAGGGAACTCCTGACCCCAGGCTGATTTCACAAGGTTGGATTTTATCTAATGTGCTTGGTTTGGAAATGCACAAGCCACAGTTTTAATGTAAAAGTGTGTCCCTGGCTGGCAACGTTCCCTCGGCACCAGCAAAGCAAACCCAAAGCCCCTCTGATTGGGAGGGAAACGCTTTGGTGCCAACAGCACAGAGCCCGGGATGGAGCCGCCGGGGAGAGCCGCCGAATCCGAGGGTGGATGTGCGTGCCTCACACAAACCAGCACAGCAGAGTGCAGGGCCGAGCTCCAGACGCTTCAGACGACACGAGTGTGGGGTGGAGAAGTTAGAGGACGTGTGGATAAAATGGTTAGAGACAGAAATAGAGAATTCCAGACGTGAGAAAAGAACAAGACACTGTCAAGAAATGCAGACTCATCCAAAACAGAACTTGCCATTTTTAGAAATGAGAGGAGACAGGGCAGCTGAGTAAGAAACTCACTAAGCAATTTCAACCGTTGATTAGCAGCACTAAGGGGACAAGGGGTGAACCGAGCGGCACCTAGAGCACCACCCAATGTGAAAAAGAGACAAGAAATTTCCCACCCGATGGGGAGGTTTCAAAAGGAGGAGCAGGAGGGCAGAGCCGGAGAATGAATTGGGGGAGGGGCAATGCCGCAGGGGCTGGGGCTGAGAAGTTCCCAAAATTGTTCATAGATCTGAATCTTCAGATTCAAGAGTAAAACGAGGTCTAAGAAAAATCAGCCCACACCAGACGCACAGCGGAGCTGCAGGACGTTAAGGATAAGAGAATCTCAGAGCAAGCAGGAGGAAGGCCAGGTATCCTCCAAAAACACCAGCACCTGGACCGAGGCCACCTCTCACTCCAGCAACAAGAGACAGAGGGCAGGAGAGTGGTGGTCTCAACCTGTTGAGAGAAAATAACTGTCCATAAGAAGTTCTCATCCTAGCACGGGGAGGAGTGCCTCGGTGGCTGAGAGCACAGCGACCACCTAAACCCACCTCTGCATGCGGCCCCCAGAAGCCACATGGATCAATAATAGAAACAGGTGGGCCGCAGAAATCCCAGGCCTTCAGTGTGACTAGAGGACACAGAACCCCTCAGACTTAAAAGTAACCATAAAGTGAAAAGCAAACACTGACCTCCAGCATGCACTCCCCATGCCCGCCTTCACAGAGAGCTACAAGCATCTGAAAAACTGCAGGGAAGCGAGGAAGGAGATGGGAACAAAGACGCTAAGGCTGACCTAAAATCAGCTCCCCAAACAGAACGTCACAGCCTCCACGGGAAGATACCAAGTCCTAGCGAGCCAGTGCTGATGTCAGGGACGGGCCATCAGAGCCCGTGTACCCCTCGCCCCTAGGGCAGCCTCAGGAAGACGCCTGGTGGGAGAAGAGGAGGCCCCTCTGGAACCTGGGCAGCAAGGGGGGAATTAGGATCCTACCCTTGCTGACCCTCATTTGAGAAGCTGCACTTCACAATGCTCTCGGGAGTGGAAACTCCTGAACTGGGAATCTGAAAGCCATCCTGGACCTACAAACCTGTCCACAAAGAGAAAACTGGCAGGAAACAGGAAGTAGAAGAGAAAGAACTTTCTTAAAAATAAAGTAAGTCAGGCCGGGTGCTGTGGTTCATGCCTGTAATCCCAGCACTTTGGGAGGCTGAGGTGGGTGGATCACCTGAGGTCAGGAGTTCATGACCAGCCTGGCCAACATGGTGAAACCCCGTCACTACTAAAAATGCAAAAAATGGCCGGGCACGGTGACTCAAGCCTGTAATCCCAGCACTTTGGGAAGCCGAAGCGGGTGGATCACGAGGTCAGGAGATCGAGACCCTCCTGGCTAACACGGTGAAACCCCGTCTCTACTAAAAATACAAAAAAAAAAAAAAACTAGCCAGGCGCGGTGGCAGGTGCCTGTAGTCCCAGCTACTCGGAGGCTGAGGCGGGAGAATGGCTGGAACCCGGGAGGTGGAGCTTGCAATGAGCCAAGATCGCGCCACTGCACTCCAGGCTGGGCGACACAGCGAGACTCCGTCTAAAAAAAAAAAAAAACACACACACACACACACACACAAAATTATCCAGGCGTGGTGGCGGGCGCCTGTTATCCGAGCTATTCAGGAGGCTGAGGCAGGAGAATTGCTTGAATCCGGGAGGCGGAGGTTGTGGTGAGCCGAGATTGCACCACTGCACTCCAGCCTGGGCAACAAGAGTGAAACTCCATCTCAAAAAAAAAAAAAAAAAAGTAAGTTGTTAAGGAGCAGAAGAAAAGAGAAACATTGCAGAAAACACAGAAAAGGCCGTCAGAGGGAAAAATGAAGAAAAATAAAATAGAAAAGAAGAAAGCAGGCCCGGCACAGGTGCACACCTGTAATCCCAGCACTTGGGGAGGCCAAGGCAGGTGGACCACTTGAGCACAGAAGTTTGAGACCAGCCTGGGAAACATGGTGAAACCCTGTCTCTACAAAAAATAGAAAAATTAGCCAGGCATAGTGGCACACAACTGTGGTCCCAGTTCCTCAGGAGGCTGATGGATGTGGGAGGATTGCTGGAGCCCAGGAAATTGAGGCTGCAGTGAACTGAGATTGTGCCACTGCACTCCAGTCCGGTTGACAGAGCAAGATCCTGTCAAAAACAAAACAAAACAAAACAAACAAAACCAGAAAAGAAAAAAAAGGAAAGAAAGAAAAGGAAAGCGAAAGCATTAAAGGCAACCAGAAGGAAAACAGTAAAGACCAGCAAGGAAGATCCAACATACACCTAGGTGGAGTCTGCAAGGAAGCAAGTGGAAACATTGTTACAGAGTGAAAGCACAAGGTAGTTCAAGGAAGCAGTGCTGAAATGAAGACAGCTTTCAGCTTGACACTGAAAACACTGGCTGTCAGGGAAAACTTATCAAAATGATCAACATCAAAACATAACAATACAAAAGGAAACTCTGGCCGAGCGTGGTGGCTCATGCCTGTAATCCCAGTACTTTGGGAGGCTGAGGCAGATGGATCGCCTGAGGTCAGGAGTTTGAGACCAGCCTGGGCAACATGGTAAAACCCCATCCCTACTAAAAATATAAAAATTAGTCGGGTGTAGTGGCAGGTGCCTGTAATCCCAGCTACCGGGGAGGCTGAGGCAGGAGAATCTCTTGAATCCAGGAGCTAGAGGTTGCAGTGAGCTGAGACCACGCCATTGCACTCCAGCCTGGGTGACAGAGCAAGACTCCATCTCAAAAAAAAAAAAAAAAAAAAAGCAACAAAACAAAACAAAGAAAAACAAAAGGAAACTTGGGCAGCCAGGCAAAAGCTCCAGCCATTTGTGAAGGAAAATGGGTTGGTCTCAGATGACTTTGACACAAGAAGACAGAGGAGCCCCCTCTACAAAATCTTTGTGAAAATCGGACCTGAGGGCTTATGTCCAGACAGAGCCTGTTCTAGCTGTTCTGAACATGAAGGGAGCTATGAACCTCCTGCTGTCCCTGCATCGCGTCCCTGCCCATCTGAGCTGTCCTCTTACTCAACGTGGATGAAGTCCCGGAGGTGCTCCTCCACGCCCACGAGCTTGCAGTAGTTGATCGTGTAGGTGGTGTTTACCAATGTGATCTTTTTCTTGTACACTTTGCCAATATCAAAGTCCTGGGAAAGGTCAAGGCAGTAGCTTCAGAGCGGGTCAGAGGGGGCTGTGCTGTGAGCACCGAGGCAGCTTTGCCTCAGGGTAACCACTGGTGAGCATCTGACAACTAGGGAGAGGTTCCCAGGGAACAATTTCCGAGGTTTCTCCCAGAATCGAGAAGGCCCCGGGGGTGCATGAAGGACAGGGTGTGGGGGAACCTGTCTCATAAGAGCCTTCACCACTTGAGGCAGGACGGGGCCTTGCTGGGGCCCAGCGGGTGGCAGTGAGAGAGAAGGCTCAGATACTGTGGGTTCCAAGGTGTGTCCCTGAGTCCATGGATGGACCTGAACTGGGATAAAATACCGGAGCCCACAGGCCGCTGTGTCTTGCAGATTTTGGCGGAGGCATCCAGGCACCAACCTCAGCCTCGCGTGTTCCCACCTTGTCCCTGTTACATCCTGTCCCGAGGCTCAGGGGCCCCCCTCTGCCCGAAATGGCACAGGGCTTTTGGGGCCACGGCACTCCCATTGCTCAGGATTTGCCCTTCAGACTGGCATCCAGCCCTCCACGGAGATGAGGCCCTCTCTCCCTCCACCTCCTTGGAGAGAAGGTCCACACCTGGGCCTGTGTCTCCTGAGGAAGCCCCTGGGTTTTCCAGCGTTAAAAAGCAAAAGGCAGGCCGGGTGTGGTGGCTCACGCCTGTAATCCCAGCACTTTGGGAGGCCAAGGAGGGTGGATCACGAAGTCAGGAGTTCAAGACCAGCCTGGCCAACATGGTGAAACCCCATCTCTACTAAAAAATACAAAAATTAGCTGGGCGTGGTGGCAGGCGCCTATAATCCCAGCTACTTGGGAGGCTGAGGCAGGAGAATCGCTTGAACCTGGGAGGCGGACGGAGGTTGCAGTGACCCGAGATTGTGCCATTGCACTCCAGCCTGGGCAACAGAGTGAGAGTCTGTCTCAAAAAAAAAAAAAAAAGCAAAAGGCGCCAGGATTGGGCTGCGGCGGGGCTCCCCTGCTGTCCTGTGCTGCCGCCTGTCCCCTGCTGTCCCGCGCTGCTGCCTGTCCCCTGCTGTCCCGCGCTGACTCCTGTCCCCTGCCGTCCCGCGCTGCTGCCTGTCCCCTGCTGTCCCGCGCTGCTGCCTGTCCCCTGCCGTCCCGCGCTGACTCCTGTCCCCTGCCGTCCCGCGCTGCTGCCTGTCCCCTGCTGTCCCGTGCTGCTGCCTGTCTCCCTGCTCCTCCTGGCCCAGCTCAAGCTCACCTTGAAGTGCAGGAGCTCTGGTTTGCTGTTGAAGGGGCGACCTTGGAACTCACGCCCCAGCACCACCTGCTTGTGGACCACCCTGCTCCGCAGTCTCTCCACTGTTCGCGCCAGAATGTCCTTGTCCATCTTCGTCCCTCCCACGGGCTTTCGGTCCACGTCCTCCTTGGGCACCTGGGGGTCACAGAGACAGAGGCTGGGGCTGTCAGCAGCTCCACCCAGGTGGCGCTGGTGGCAGCTCAGAGGCGAGGGTAGTGGTTAGCGGGGCACGGACAGCCCAGCCCCACCAGCCTCCACCAACCCCGGGAAGAGCCCCACGGCCTGGGAGTTGCTCTGAGTTGCTCAGAAAGGCCCCGATGGACCGACTGACTTTCTGCTCCGTTGACAAGGCAGGGAGCCCTCACTTCTGAAAAAGGGAAACCAGGAAACAAAGAAAAGCAGACAGCTCTGGATTCAGGTGGATTTCTAGGAAAGATGTGGAGGGGAACTTTCCAGACTGCTAAATCAGGACAACAGGAAGGTTTTGAAAGGTTCTGCAGGAAGCAGTTTCTCGAGTGGGCAGTGTCAGCACACACTGGGCTTTCTCAAGATGAAAAGCCGCTTCCCTGGCCAACACCAGCCACCGGGGAAGATCAGAACTGAAGAGTCCTGAACTGTCCCTTTGGAAGCTGTGTGGACTCTGCCTGGGTCCTGGCTCTGGGCTGCCCCTGCTGGTGCCGGTGCCCGTGCCCGGCAGCCGGGTGGCCTCCTCCCTGGCTTCCTGGGGGGTGCCACCTGGGACCCTCCTCTTGTCCAGAGGCAGCCTTCTCCCTTGGGGTTCCCCAGTGTGCGGGTGGTGGCTCCACCTGGCCTGTCTTTTTTTTTTTTTTTTTTTTGAGACGGAGTCTCGCTCTGTCGCCCAGGCTGGAGTGCAGTGGCCGGATCTCGGCTCACTGCAAGCTCTGCCTCCTGGGTTCCCGCCATTCTCCTGCCTCAGCCTCCCGAGTAGCTGGGACTACAGGCGCCCGCCACCTCGCCCGGCTAGTTTTTTGTATTTTTAGTAGAGACGGGGTTTCACCATGTTAGCCAGGATGGTCTCGATCTCCTGACCTCGTGATCCGCCCGTCTCGGCCTCCCAAAGTGCTGGGATTATAGGCTTGAGCCACCGTGCCCGGCCCGCCTGTCCTGTCCTGTTCACCACCCTGGTCAGCCCGGCATCCTCAGAAACAGCAGAACCAGGTGGCCTTTGCCCTGACAGTAGAGGTGGCCAACGCTTACAGAAACTGGGCGGCGGGCGTTGCCCTCCTACGTGGGACAGGACCACAGCCTGAGCCACGCTGCTGTGGAGACCGTGTCTTGCTGTACCGGCTCTTTCAGAGGCGGAAGGACCCCGGCGCCAGATGGGGCGTGTTTCTTACAAAAGGCCGTCAAAGAAAGTTTACACACTTCTTCCAGAAAGATGCTTCTCCAACAGTACGTGGAGTAGCTCAGAGTCATTCCCTCAGCCTTTCAGCCTCGGAGCCCCGCCGTCCCTCCCCATTACACCACGGTGATGGAGCTGTCTGTCGGGGGAGCTTGGGGTCGTCGAACAAGTGTGGTGCCCTCCAGGCTCCACGAAGAGGGAAGGGCATGAGTGTGGAGAGGGAGGCGGGGGGCGTCAACGAGCAGGAGGGGGTGACAGGAGATGGCGGGCACAGCCAGGAGAAGCCTCTGAGCAGCTGATGTGGGCAGGGCAGGTGTGGGAGGTGGGGAGCCGGCGACAGAGGGCCGGGATCCATCTGCAGGCGTCTAAAGGAGCAGGAGCTGGCACCTGGTACGGCTTGTAGTCTTCGTTCCAAAGCCCAGAGATCTCGGGCTCAGCTAACGTTTCCTCCTCTGAACTGGCCCCGGGGTCCCCCTGGATAAGCTCACTGGAGATGACGTCCACCAACCGAGAGGGCCCGGGGCCTGCAGCAGCCTCGTAGTCCTGCAGTCGGGGAGAGGAACATCGTGAAGACACGCTCATGACAGAGAACAGGGGAGAGAAACTCGGCCCAGCCCCCGCTGGTATGGCCCGCTGCCTGCCCCGTTCTTCTGCCTCGTGTACTCTGCATGGAGATAGCGGTGCACAGGGTTTTGTAACTTTTTCTACTTGAAATATAAGTATTTTAATACATTATTAAATATTTTTCTACAATGCTCGGAAGAGTCTGCAAAAAATGTCCTTTGATAGGAAAATGTTCTAATTCATGGACTGGAATCCCTGGCGCTGGTCCTGAGGCACTCATCTGTTCTCTCTCTTTTTTTTTTGAGATGCAGTCTTGCACTGTCACCTGGGCTGGAGTGCAGTGGCGTGATCTCAGTTCACTGCAACTTCCATCTCCCAGGTTCACGTGATTCTCCTGCCTCAGCCTCCCGAGTAGCTGGGATTGCAGGCGCCCGCCACCATACCTGGCTAATTTTTTGTATTTTTAGTAGAGACAGGGTTTCACTATGTTGGCCAGGCTGGTCTCAAACTCTTGATCTCATGATCCACTCACCCTAGCCTCCCAAAGTGCTGGGATTACAGGTGTGAGCCACCGCACCTGGCCCGGTTCTCCTTTCTGTGGATATAAGCCATGCCTGGGAAAAGCCCCAGGCTGACCTCAGAATGAGTTTCCTCAGAATGAGTTTGGGGACTGGGCCTTGCCCATCTGCTCTGGCGCTGTCCCAGGCCTGCCAGAGAAGGGAGCACTCAGCCGGGTGGACAGGGTTCTTCTTGACGGTCTTATGGAGCGACAGACAGGAAGTCTGGACAGGGCCAGTGCACTGCTGTCTGCTGTGACCCGCACAGTGATACAGGTGGTGCCGCAGAAAATCGCGGGAGCAGCTCATGGGTGGGGCTGGGGGCAGGGGAGGCTCCTCTGGAGCAAGGAGGGCAGCAGGGCGCTCCCGGCAGAGGCATCGGCAGGTGCCAAGGCCCTGGTGTGAGACAGGCAGTGAGGGGTGGATGAGGCAGAGGCTCGGCCCGAGCACGGGGAGCCTGGGGAACAGGGAAGGACCTTCTCTGGTGCCCTGAGCGGCACCACAGAGACCCTGCAGGGGCCAAAGCTGAGGCAGCCCAAGGCTTGCTCTTTCCCCGCAGGGCACCTGTTGGAGCAATGATCTTGACCTTCAGGTTTTGGGGTACACAAGGGCAGAGACTGCAGCACTGTGCCAGACTCAGGAGAAGACCATCGTCCCTACCCCACACCTTTAGGGAAAGGTAAACTAGAAATACATTCCCCCAACTGAAGCCAGTTGCCTGCAGCAGCAATGGACACCGAGCAGGCTCTGGATGTGAGTGAATGAGTGAGTGAGTGAGTGAGTGAGTAAGTGAGTCAATGTGTGAGTGAATGAATGAACAAATGAGAGAGTGAGCCGGGCGCGGTGGCTCAAGCCTGTAATCCCAGCACTTTGGGAGGCCGAGACGGGCAGATCACGAGGTCAGGAGATCGAGACCATCCTGGCTAACACGGTGAAACCCCGTCTCTACTAAAAATACAAAAAACTAGCCGGGCGAGGTGGCGGGCGCCTGTAGTCCCAGCTACTCCGGAGGCTGAGACAGGAGAATGGCGTAAACCCGGGAGGCGGAGCTTGCAGTGAGCTGAGATCCGGCCACTGCACCCCAGCCTGGGTGGCAGAGCAAGACTCCGTCTCAAAAAAAAAAAAAAAAAAAAAGAGAGAGAGAGTGAATGAGTGAATCAGTGAGTGAATGAATGAGCGAGTGAATGAATGAGCGAATGAGAGTGAATGAATGAATGAGTGAATCAGTTAGTGAATGAGTGAATGAATGAGCGAGTGAATGAGAGTGAATGAATGAATGAGTGAATGAGTGAATCAGTGAGTGAATGAGTGAATGAATGAGCGAGTGAATGAGAGAGTGAATGAATGAATGAGTGAATGAGTGAATCAGTGAGTGAATGAGTGAATGAATGACTGAATGAATAAGTGAATGAATGAATGAAGAATGAGTGAATGAATGAATAAAGGATGAGTGAGTGAATGAATGACTGAGTGAATGAATGAGTGACAGGAAAGCTGTCCCCTGAGTGCTATCAGGAGGGCTTTGTAGCAGGGTGATCCAGGCATGTGGTCTAAACGGCTGTGCACATCTCCCTGGCAAGGCAGCTGACCCAGCTCGCTACAGGGCCAGGCAAGGTGGTCCCAGCCTGGTGGGCAGCAATACTGCTGGGGGTGAGGCCAGGACACTGGACCCTTGCTGGGGACGCTGCGGCCATGGGCCTCTCTCATGTGGTGGGTCTTGTCCCCTTGCCCCTGAGCTGAGTGGCGGCCACTCAGCGGGCTCAGCAACCCCCTGCAGGTGGCCGTGGCGGTGAGGTCCTCAGAGGCTGTCTCACCACACCTGAGCCCCGAGGCCCCACCTGCCCTCCACAGGTGTGTGGCGTTTTGCTCACCAGCATGTGTGTGTTGGTTGGGGCTGTGGTCTTCTTCTCGCAAAAGTCAGAGATGTAGTTCCAGGTCTTGTCCCTCAGGGTCGGCCGGTGAGTGGCATTGGTCGGGGGACGCTGTTTCTTTCTTTTGTCCTCCTCAGCCTCCTCTTTCAGAATCCGACTGACGATCTCCTGCTTTCTGAGCTTCTGCTCCTCCTCAAAGGCCCTGCGTGGAGTCGCTTCTCAGACAAGTGTGAGAGGTCCCCTGCCTCTACCTTGCCCCAGGTGAGACGGCGCCCGGGGGCCCCTCCCTAGCGCTTTCCTAGGGGCTCCCTCCTGCCCAGCAGGGCTCTTGGGGTGGGAACTTCCTGGTCCTGGGGCTAAACACCAGCTCCAGTGGGGAGCAGATGGGCAGAGGCCAAGCTGGAAGTTCTAGGCTTAAACCCCAGCCCTGCCCAGCCCAGCCCATCCCTGCCAAGCCCAGTCCTGCCCAGTCCTGCCCAGCCCTGCCCAGCCCAGCCCAGCCCAGCCCTGCCCAGTCCAGCCTAGCCCTGCCCAGCCCTGCCCAGCCCAGCCCTGCCCAGCCCAGCCTAGCCCTGCCCAGCCCTGCCCAGCCCAGCCCTGCCAAGCCCTGCTCTGCCCAGCACTGCCCAGCCCTGCCCTGCCCAGCTCTGCCTTGCAGAGCCCTGCCCTGCCCAGCTCAGCCCAGCCCTGCCCGGCCCAGCCCTGCCCAGCCTAGCCCATCCCTGCCAAGCTGTCCTGCCTAGTCCTGCCCAGCCCAGCCCTGCCCAGCTTAGCCCTGCCCTGCCCAGCCAAGCCCATCCCTGCCAAGCTCAGTCCTGCCCAGCCCTGCCCAGCCCAGCCTTGCCCAGCTTAGCCCTGCCCTGCCCAGCCCAGCCCATCCCTTCCAAGCCCCGTCCTGTCCAGCCCTGCCAAGCCC
Source organism: Trachypithecus francoisi (assembly GCF_009764315.1). NCBI lineage: Eukaryota > Metazoa > Chordata > Mammalia > Primates > Cercopithecidae > Trachypithecus > Trachypithecus francoisi. The sequence goes on along the minus strand of NW_022681457.1, from coordinate 120,872,386 downwards.
AGCCCTGCCCAGCCCTGCCCAGCCCGGCCCTGCCCACTTAGCAGCCCAGTCCCCCAGCAGCCTTGGCCGCCCCGAGGGCTTCTTCCCAGCCCTTGTTTCTAAGCTGGAATGGGGCTGCCACTGAGGGTAGCCCCAGGGCTGAAGACGTTCATCCATTCACTGCGGCTGCACCTCCTGGGTGCCTCCTACATGCCAGGCCTGCGCCAGGCTAAGGGATGTGTAGGCGTCGCTGCCAGGACCACCCCCCCCACAAGGTGGGCAGGCTGATGGGTGGTGGAGAACTCTGATTGTGACTCGGGGGGGTGGGGAGGACGCACTCAGGGCTCTGTGGCACCCAGAGGAGGATGCCTTGCCCAGCGAGAGGGCCAGGAGCCCCCGCCCAGGCACATCCTAAGCAGTGATTGGCCAGGGCCGTGGACGGGGGACTGGGATGGGGAGAAAGGGCCAGGCTCCCGGGATGGGGGCAGCTTCAGGCAAAACCCAGGACAGGCTCCCTGGAGACTTCTGGGTGGGCCAGGAAAGAGCCCACCAGTCCCTCTTCCTGAGAAGTCAGAACAGGAGCCAGAGGCTCTCGAGAGGGGCCGGGGTTTCAGAGTCTCAGAGGGGAGAAGGGGCCGAGGGTTGGGCATGGACTGGAGTAGGGGCAGGGTTGGGCAGGCTGAGTCAGGCCCAGGCAGGGCAAGGGTGGTGGCCTGGAGCCCCTGTTCCCGTGCCCCACAGCTGCCTGAGTGGGGGCCCTGGGAGAGAGAGCAGCTTTGCTTCATGTAAAGCCGAGCCCCCTTGGTTCTCCCTGCACCCACTGACTGGGCAGGTGCCTCCCAGTGGCACCTCTTCCACCACCCTCACCTCTTCTGGGCCTCCAGCTCCTGGCGCCGGCGCTGGTGGACAAGGTGCCTGAACGCATCCCCGCCCTGGGCCAGAATCGCCTTCTTCTCAGCCTGGACCCTCTGCTCCGCCAGCTCTGCCTTGGCATGGCCCCATGCTTGGAACTTCCGCAGTGTGTCCTTGGAAATAGAGAGCACTGAGGTGACAGCGTCAGCACACATGGGAACACACACATGCTCACACCTGCACACCTGTGCACACACCTATGCTCATACATGCAAACCTGCACACACATGCTCACACAGGCACACCTGGACACATGTGCACACACACGCTTACACATGCACACACACGGTCACACATGCACACATGTGCACACATACGCTCATACATGCAAAACTACACACATGTGCACACATGCTCACACACACACACATGCTCACACATGCACACACATGCTCACATACGCACACACGGTCATACATGCACACACACGGTCACACATGCGCACATATGCATACACACGCTCATACATGCAAAACTACACACACACGTGCACAGATGCTCACACATGCACACATGCTTACACATGCACACACGGTCACACATGCACACATGCACACACACACACTCATACATGCAAACCTACACACATGTGTGCACACATGCTCACACACACACACACACGGTCACACATGCACACACACAGTCACACATGCACACATGCGCACATATATACACATACATGCAAACACACACATGCGCACACATGCTCACATATGCACACCTGGACACGTGCACGCACACGCTCACACCTGCACACACATGCACACACACACATGCAAACCTACACACACACATACAAACCTGCACACACACATACAAACCTGCACACACACATGCTCACACACTGAGCCTTAAACCAACATTGACGTCTGCAGATCCCGTGGGAGACAGCTGGCAAATTGTCTGCATAACCCAAGCGTGGGGCTGGGGCTGTCCCTGCACGTCACCTGCCCGCCTCTGCCCCTCACCTCTGAGCCTTTGCAGATTCCGTTCCCAGCCTTCCCGCCATTTTCCCAGCCTGAACCCCTAGCCTTGGGCCCAGGGCATGGCCTCGAAGCGCCCGGGCCCTCCATGTGTCTCCTCCAACAAGACCAGGCCCCATGGGAGCAGGGCTGGGCTGCCTGCTCCTGCCTGACTCCAGTGCCTGGCCCTGACCCGCATAGAACCCGTGGGCAAATCTGTGGCACAGGGTTGGGAAGCCTCCAGGGGCCACCAAGTGTGTGGGTCAACCCTGGACACCCGAGGACACAGGCCTGGCTCCCAAGGAGCAGGGGCCCAGGGACGGACCCTGGCAGAGGCCGAGGGAGAGGCTGGGTGGGGCTGTGGGGGCCTACCCGGTTTGCGGAGATGCTGCCCTTCAGCGCCACCACCGCATCCATGCGTCGCCTCATGTGCTCCTGGCACTTCATCTCCTCCTTCTTCTCTTGCTCTCGGATTCTGAGGAAGGACATTTAAACATTTTTGAGGCTCTGTCATCCAGGCTGGCATGCAGTGGTGCGATCACAGCTCCCAGGCCCAAGTGATCGTCTTGCCTCAGCCTCAGCCTCCCAAAGCACTGGGATCACAGGCGTGTGCCACCACAAACGGCCACATTTTTAACCGAGGAAGTGACACAGCGATGCCATGTGGGGTGTAATTAAAGGAGCCTCGGTGCTGTCATTTCCACCAGGAACATGATTAACAGGGATAACACAAGAGGTGGGATGGGCAAAAGATGCTGGCATAGAGGCCAGGCCATGACGACATGGCAGGAACACGCCCCGGAGGGCCAGGCCAGGAGGACACGGCAGGAACATGCCCTGGAGGGCCAGGCCATGAGGACACGGCAGGAACATGCCCTGGAGGGCCAGGCCACGAGAACACGGCAGGAACATGCCCAGCGCGTCTCAGGGGCCTCTTCTGAAAAGAAACAGCACCTCACACTAAAAATACATGTTTATTGGTTTTTGATGATAAGGTGGTGATTCAATAATAAAATCAGGAGGCTGGGTGCGGTGGCTCACGCCTGTAATCCCAGCACTTTGGGAGGCCGAGGCGGGCAGATCACCTGAGGTCAGGAGTTTGAGACCAGCCTGGTCAACATGGTAAAACCCTGTCTCTACTAAAAATACAAAAATTAGCCAAGCGTGTTAGCACATGCCTGTAGTCCCAGCTACTCAGGAGGCTAAGGCAGGAGAATCACTTGAACCTGGGAGGCAGAGCAGTGAGCCAAGATCATGCCACTGCACTCCAGCAAGCTTCTATCTTAAGTAAATAAATGATAAAATCAGGGAATGTCAAGACAAAAGCAAGTGACGCGTATTCTTGGGTTTCTCCCTAAGGACATTGAAGGGAGGCTCTACCTTCCCAGGGAGGCCTTCAGGAACCGCACGGCGACCTTGTGGTTCTTCCGGGCATCCTCCAGCAGCTTCTGGTGCCTGAGCCCGAGCTCCTTCTGGCTGTGCAGGGACTTCCTGTGGGGACGCGGGGCCATCAGAGGGCATCACACGTCCCATCTGCCCCCAAGCCCTGCACAGCTGGAGCTCCTGTCCCAGAGACGCTGTGGGCCCTTTTGCTCAGCTCTGTTCTGCAGAGCCTCCCTTGGGGAGAAGCGAGGGTCCCTGGAGAGCTGGTGCCGTGGGCCACACAGATGTCAAACTCTCCACGCCACTGGAACTCCAGTGCCGGGGAACCACCAAAGGCAAGGTTTGATCCCAGCTGGGCAGGGGTCTGGGAAGAGGATGGCGCAGGCACAGCAGTGCTGTGGGGAGGAAGGAGGCAGGAGCTGGGGGCCTCGTGTCTGCAGCCAGGGCCTGGATTCCACAGGGGTTTGTGGCCTGGGCAGCTGAAGGGAGGGAATGAGATGGGGGAGGGGATGGAGGCCAGAAGGGGGTCCCGAGGAGAGAGGCTCACGGCAGGTTGGGACAGCTGGCCTGATGGCCTGTGAAGCACTTGGGGACTGGCCTAGGAGGTGGCTGGGCCCTGGCTGAGCAGGAGACTCATGACAGAGGACATGTGGGGAACAGGCCTGAGCGCTCCATGGCTGTGGGGGGTGGGGGCCGTGGGAGGGGTGCAAAGGAGCAGCCAGAGGTGGGGACAGAGCCTAGAGAATGGCCTGGCTGGGGCCGGGCGTGGTGGCTCAAGCCTGTAATCCCAGCACTTTGGGAGGCCGAGACGGGTGGATCACAAGGTCAGGAGATCGAGACCACCTTGGCTAACACGGTGAAACCCCGTCTCTACTAAAAAATACAAAAAATTAGCTGGGCGAGATGGCGGGCGCCTGTAGTCCCAGCTACTCGGGAGGCTGAGGCAGGAGAATGGCGTAAACCCGGGAGGCGGAGCTTGCAGTGAGCCGAGATTGCGCCACTGCACTCCAGCCTGGGCGACAGAGCGAGACTCCGTCTCAAAAAAAAAAAAAAAAAGAATGGCCTGGCTGGGAAGAGGATGGGGCTGCCGGAGGGAAAGGGGAGGGGCAGTCTCGCTGGAGTGTGGCTTTAGTAGCCGGCTTTAGTGGCGGTATGGTGGCTGTGGCATCTCGGGAGGGCTGGGGCTCTGGGCAGGTGCAGGGGGACGCCTGACACTTGGGAAGGACTCAAGGGTCCGGCAGACGAGCAAGCTGGGAGGAGGCAGGGAGGGTGCAGGTGGAGCCGGACAGATGCGAAGGGTGAGGAGACCCCTGGGGAGAGGGCAGAAGGACTGACAGGAGCTGCTGGGACAAGCGCGGGTGGGCCTGGGTGCCGCTTACCGGATTCTCAGCAGCCAGTTCCGCTCCATCTTCCCCAGGGCCTCCTGCTCCCTGCAGAGCTGCTGGGCTGCACGCACCTGGAGCCGCCGCCCCACAGCCTCTGCCTCCTCACGGTCAGCTGTCCGGAAGGCCTCGAGTCGCCCCTCCTGGATCTCAATGTGCCACATGGCGTTCCTTCAAGCAAGAGGCAAAGCAGCTGGAGACGGCCCCACAGTCATCCTGGGGGGGGGTTTCCCAGCACCGAGTTCTGACAAATCCTCCAGGCGGATGTTGAACACTCCCTCCTCTAGGGGCCATCTCTGCTCTGAGTGGCCCAGACACTGAGGCCCGCCCTGCCTGCCGCCAACCTCAGGAAAATCACTATGGGTTCAATGCAACCCGGCTAGAGCCTGGCCTGCACTCCCGCATGCCACCCGCCGGCCTGAGGCCGTGTCTGTTGGCTGCGGTGGGCCTGGGGCGGGCCCTGCCCAGCCTGAGGAAGGCCTTTGGGAAGGGACAGCTGTGACTCTTTGGCTGGGCTGGAGGATCCCTGGTGCGAATTGACCAGCACCCAAGACCACCCCTCAGTCTTCAAATGTGCCTGGGGCGGGGGCTGTGGAGCAGGTTCGGCCGGCCCTGCTGGGTCCACATGTCCTGGGTGACAGGGGACCTGCCTGTCCCCTGGTCTTGGGCGAATTTGTCCTCGACTGTGAGTGATACCCCGGATGACACGGTGCCCCTTGGTTCTCGGCACAACTCAGGGAAATTTCCGGTGAATCTTTAGTTGGAGGAGTGCGTGTGCCGTGGGGGCTTAGGCTGGGAAAGTTCCTTCTGAGGATGTGGACAGTGTCCTTCTAACAGCGGCCAGGTGAGAGCATGTGGCCGCTGGGGAGGCGGCCTGGCCAGAGACGCCTGGTGGAAGGATGCAAGGAGCCGCTCCTGGAGATGTGCGAACGGTGCCACCCGGAGATGCGGCTCAGGCTGGGGCCGGCCACGTGAGGATCGGAACCCTGGACAACGTCAGACACAGGAGTTTAGCCGGCATCCTCCCTGCACACGCGACGTGTGCCGCAGTTCTTTCCTAGACACCCTTGATCATGCTGATTTCCACTTCCTCTTTCATTAAAAGCTTTTCCTGTGGGGCGGAGTCCAGTCTCTCTCCCCACTGCAATGCCCGGGGCAGGGGTCCCACCGCCGTGGCCCTCCGTGAATAAAGTCCGCTTTACATCTTTTTGAAAAAAATCATGAATATATGTTGAATTGAGATACTCATTGGTTTTCTCTTTTAACGTGTGAATGTCAAGAATTTCTAATGTTGAACCTTTTTTGGGGCTCCTAGGATCTAAACTCCAACTTGGCAAGGGAGGTGTGTGTGCGTGTCTCACACATGGCTGGATTTCAATGTTTCATGTTTTATTTAGGGTTTTCTGATTTACCTCCTGAGACTGGGTTCTACTTTCCCTCTCTCGTACGCCCTCTTGCTGTCAACATCGAGGTTGTGTCACTGCAGTTCAGGAACTGGGTATACCCTGTTCTCTGTTGGGGTAATTTTAAACATTTGGCTCCTTTCCAGGGATCATGGGCCACCGGATCTCTGGCTGGCGTCCTGCCACGCGGTGCGTTCGTTGCTTCCCGACTCAGGGGGACTCTGTGGAGCTTCCACGTGTGGGGTTACTTCTATTCCTCCCTCGCATGACTCACGAAATTCTTTACTCTGAGGATTCATGCTCCTACCAGCTCTGGAAATGATGTTCTGCTAGATGTCGCGTCCCTTGCCCGGTGATCAGTGCTCCAGCGGCCACGTGAGCTAACAGCTTGCGGGGTCTCTTAGGTAAGAGGCAAGACATTGTCTCAGACGTGGTCGTCGCCCATTCCTGCTGCTGTAGGAAAACACCTGCAACTGGGTCTTCACAAACCACAGAAATTCATTCCTCCCAGTTCTGGAGGCCGGGAAGTCCACAGTCAAGGTGCCAGCAGCTTCGACGTCCTGTGAAAGCCTGTTCCTTGAAGGCAGTGCCCGTCTGTGTCCTCATGTGGCAGAGGGACAGAAGGGCTCCCTCAAGCCCTTTCATGAGGCACTAATCATCTCCACCAGAGCAGAGCCCCCACGGCCGAATCTCCCAGAGACTCCGCCTCTTCCTGCTGCCACCTCCATTTGGTTTCGACGTATTTGGTTTGGACGTGTGTCCCCCGCAGGTCTCGTGTGTCCCCCGCAGGTCTCGTGTGTCCCCCGCAGGTCTCGTGTGTCCCCCGCAGGTCTCGTGTGTCCCCCGCAGGTCTCGTGTGTCCCCCGCAGGTCTCGTGTTGAACTGGACCCCCCGGTGTTGGAGGTGGGCCTTGTGGGAGGTGTTGGGGTCGTGGGGCGGCTCCCTCATGAAGGGGTGGGCCATCTCCTTGGTGACGAGCGAGTTCACGGAAGATCTGGTGATTTGAAAGTGTGTGGCACCTCCACCCTCTTGCTTCCCCTCCCACCGTGGGAGACACAGTTCCTTCACCCTCCACCGTGATTGGAGGCTTCCTGAGGCTTCCCCAGAAGCAGATGCCATCACGTTCCCTGTACAGCCTGCAGAACCCTGATCAATGAAACCTCTTTTCTTATTATTTTTATTTATTTCTTTTAAGATGAGTATGGCCGGGCGCGGTGGCTCAAGCCTGTAATCCCAGCACTTTGGGAGGCCGAGATGGGCGGATCACGAGGTCAGGAGATCGAGACCATCCTGGCTAACACGGTGAAACCCCGTCTCTACTAAAAAATACAAAAAAAATTAGCCGGGCGAGGTGGCGAGCGCCTGTAGTCCCAGCTACTCGGGAGGCTGAGGCAGGAGAATGGCGTGAACCCGGGAGGCGGAGCTTGCAGTGAGCTGAGATCTGGCCACAGTACTCCAGCCTGGGCGGCAGAGCGAGACTCCGTCTCAAAAAAAAAAAAAAAAAAAAAAGATGAGTATCACTCTGTCCACCAGGCTGCAGTGCGGTGGCATGATGTCAGCTCACTGCAACCTCCACCTCGTGGGTTCAAGCGATTCTCCTGCCTCAGCCTCCTGAGTAGCTGGGATTACAGGTACCCGCCACCACGCCTGGCTAGTTTTTGTATTTTTAGTACAGACAGGGCTTCACCATGTTGGTCAGGCTGGTCTCAAAGTCCTGATCTCAGGTGATCCGCCCACCTCAGCCTCCCAAAGTGCTGGGATTACAGGTGTGAGCCACTGCGTCTGGCCCAAACCTCTTTTTTTTTTTTTTGAGACGGAGTCTAGCTCTGTCGCCCAGGCTGGAGTGCAGTGGCCGGATCTCAGCTCACTGCAAGCTCTGCCTCTTGGGTTTGTGCCATTCTCCTGCCTCAGCCTCCTGAGTAGCTGGGACTACAGGCGCCCGCCACCACGCCCGGCTAATTTTTTGTATTTTTTTAGTAGAGACGGGGTTTCACCATGTTAGCCAGGATGGTCTCGATCTCCTGACCTCGTGATCCGCCCATCTCGTCCTCCCAAAGTGCTGGGATTACAGGTGTGAACCACCACGCCTGTCCACCTCTTTTCTTTACAAGACCCAGTATCAGGCATTTCTTTACAGTGACACAAAGACTGACGAACAATAGGGTTGAGCTCCAGCACACCAATTTCAGGGGCACTGGCCTTCAGAGCAGAGCAGAGGCTGATTGGGAAAGACTGGGATTTTGAGAATGGTAGCACAGACATTTGAGGGTATCTGCACACATCCGAGTGAGCGCCCCAGACCGCCAAGCCCCTCTGCATATCCGTCCACATGGAGGCAGCTTTCTCCTCCCTCGAAGGCAGACTCTGCTGCCTGGGGGCCCCATAACACCTCCCTGAGGGGCTGCCAGATCTCCTCATGACCCCCTTACCATCCCCTGTGGCCTGGATGCTCCCAGGGGCAGGAACAAAGTCTGACCTGAGAGGAGAAGGATCCCAGAGGGGAAGAAAGCAGCCAATCTACACAGCAGGACCTGGGGGAAGGTGTGTGGGAATGAATTCCAGCCCTGCCAGACCACAGAGGGAAAAGCCTGTCCAAGGCCGGCCTGGGCGTCTGACGTGGACATGCCACCAGCCTACCCGCCCACCACAGGCCGCTCCCGTCACACACTCAGTGGGTTGAGGAAACCTGGACCCCAAAGAGACCTGCACTGTAGAAAGCCAGATGCCAGACAGTCATGCAGAAGAAGGAATCCCAATGTTTGGAGAGACAGCCTGCTGGAAAGTTTGTTGTTGTGGTTGTTGAGATGCGGTCTCGCTCTGCCGCCCAGGCCGGAGTGCAGTGGCACAGTCTCAGCTCACTGCAGCCTTGACCTCCTGAGCTTAATCAGTCCTCCCACCTCAGCCTCTTGAGTAGCTGGGATTACAGGTGCACGCCACCACGCCCAGCTAAGTTTGGGATCTGTTGTAGAGATGGGGTTTCACCATGTTCCCAGGCTGATCTCGAACTCCTGGGCTCAAGTGATCTGCCCACCTTGGCCTCCCAAAGTATTGGGATTAGAGGCGTGGGCCGCTGCATCCAGCTGTTGGCAAGTGTGACGGCGAGTGTGATGGCAAGTGTGACCACATAGAGAAGACATGCTCTTCGTTGCGGCTCAGTGAGGAGAGTCCTGTGCCCTTTGCAAGCACCGAGGTGCACTCTGGAATGCGTAGGGGCCCGGGCAGGGATGCCGCCTTTGAGGGGCTCCCTGTTGCCCTGGGGTGCTGCTGGGCCTGGGAGAGCAGCAGGGCAGTGTGTCTCAGCGTGGATGGGTGGAAGCAGTTTGGGGCAGTGGTTAATTGATTTTGGGGTCCCTAAGGCTGAAGTAGATGGGGACCCCACTCAAGTCCCAGTTTATCTGAAGATTCAGTGTGGTCAGCTGCAGAGGTAATGATGAAGGTTGGAGGCTGGAGAGGTGGGACCCGGCTGGTTTTGAAGATGGAGGAGGAACGCAGGCAGCTTTGGAGCTGGAAAAGGCGAGGACACAGATTCTCCCCGGAGGCTTCCGTGGGGAACCAGCCCTGCCCACACCTTGACTTTAGCCCAGTGGGACCCGTGTCGGGCCAATGACCTCTAGAACTGCAAGCTCATAAATCCGCGTCCTGCTGAGCTGTTGAGTTTGTGGATTTGTCACTGCAGTGATGGGACGTGCGTGCAGTCAGAGAAGCCTCAGTGCAGGCCGGGCCGCAGCACCAGGCCCCTCTGTGGGTCCCACGTGGCCAAGCGGGGTGCACACAAAGCCTCCTCTTCGTGCTGAGCTGGGCGTGGGAAAGTGTCACGTGACGAGGCTGTGCAGAACATGCGTGTGATAACTCACGGCCTGCCTCCCACCAAAGCAGCCTCCACCAGGCAGGGCTCTGCTGCTTCCTTCATGGGAGAGGCCCAAAGGCTTTGGTCGGTGTCTGGCACGCAGTGGGCACCCTCTTACCATGTGGGGAGGATGGGTGAATGACAGAGTGCATCTAAGCCGCCAGCACAGATTCAGGCACCTCGCAGTAGCCCCCAGGCACAGGGATGAGACATGCACAGGCCCAGCACAGGCGCTAAGGACCGGGAGGTGGTGTGAGCAGGCAGGGTCGTCTCTAGGGCTTCCTTTGGCGGTTCCTGGGACCTGCTGGCCAGAAAGTGCCCGTGAGGCCAGTCCAACAGACGCTTCTGCCAGCCCGTGGCCTCCTTGCGTGCACAGCTGCTGGTTCTGGTCGAGCTGCGTGTGAGACACATGCGTGCGGCATCCCGTCTCCAAGATGACTCCAGGAACCCCTGGCTGTTCATGCCTGAAGTCCCTCCACAGGGTCTTGGGCTGGCCTGAACACCTCGAGCCCAATCCCCTGCCCAGACCACGACCCTCAGGAACCGAGACCCTCAGGAACCGAGACCCTCAGGAGCCGAGACCCTCAGGAGCCGAGGCCCTCAGGAGCCGAGGCCCTCAGGAGCCGAGACCCTCGCGCCGCTGCCTTAGGCGGCTAAGGGTAGGGCGGCTTGCTCTGTGGCTGTGGATGACGCGCATGGTGTGGCAGCAGGGACGTGTGCTGGGGAAGTTCAGGAGCTGTTTCCAGAACGTGGTTTGGGTCCCGAAGCAGCGGCCAGCCTCGTGCCCGCCACCTGTCCCAGAGCCACAACGGAGGACTCCCGGGGCCGACACTAGAAGCGGGGGCCATGCTCTCCAAGCTGCCCCTCGCACACACCCGTGGCCCACAGAGCGACAGACATGAACGCAGGATGCGGAAGGATGCCACTGCCAGACGCGAGGCGGCTGGAGCACCCAGACAAATCCTGATGGGCCAGAGCAGACCTGCCAGGGACACAGCACCCCCAGCTTACACAGAGGGGGAACGCTCTCCTAACAGTGGAAAGCCAACTAATAGGAAGGGATGGTGGAACTGGAAAGTCACCCCTTAGAAGCCATCACAGCAGGAATTAATTCTGGCAGGAAACACAGAGGGATGCTGTGCTCGTGTGAAAAGGGACATGGAGCAGGATTTCCCAGCCTCAAAGCTTCTCCCCACAAGCTACGCATCAGTTTCCAAGGGAACGGCGTTGCTGTGCTGAAGAAGCCGGCGGCCCCACGGCGGGGCTGGCAGCCATCACGTGTCCCATGAGAGGACACCCAGAGGACTGGTCATCACCCCCAGAGGCATCAAGCACGGGCGCTGTGCGGGACAGCCCCTGGCCTGCGATCCTCAGAACTGCAAGGTCCGCCTGTCACAGAAGGACCGAGGCTCCCCCTGACTGGGGCGGGGCGAGGGGACGCCCTGGACACAACACCCACATGGGCTCTGGGCATGGCTCCGGGCACGGGGCCACGGGGCACAGGTGGTCTTGCTGCCATTTTGCAGCTCTTCTGTAAGTTTGGAATTGTTTCAAAATAAAACTTTGTTTATTTATTTATTTATTTATTTATTTTTTGAGACAGAGTCTCGCTCTGTCGCCCAGGCTGGAGTGCAGTGGCCGGATCTCAGCTCACTGCAAGCTCCGCCTCCCGATTCACGCCCTTCTCCTGCCTCAGCTTCCCTTGTAGCTGGGACTACAGGCGCCTGCCACCTCGCCCGGCTAATTTTTTGTATTTTCAGTAGAGACGGGGTTTCACCGTGTTAGCCAGGATGGTCTCAATCTCCTGACCTCGTGATCTGCCCGCCTCGGCCTCCCAAAGTGCTGGGATTACAAGAGTGAGCCACCGCGCCCGGTCTTTTTTTTTTTTTTTAAGACAGAGTTGGCCGGGCGCAGTGGCTCAAGCCTGTAATCCCAGCACTTTGGGAGGCCGAGACGGGCGGATCACGAGGTCAGGAGATGGAGACCATCCTGGCTAACACGGTGAAACCCCGTCTCTACTAAAAAGATACCAAAAACTAGCCAGGCCAGGTGGCGGGCGCCTGTAGTCCCAGCTACTCTGGAGGCTGAGGCAGGAGAATGGCGTGAACCCGGGAGGCGGAGCTTGCAGTGAGCTGAGATCCGGCCACTGCACTCCAGCCTGGGCGGCAGAGCGAGACTCTGTCTCAAAAAAAAAAAAAAAAAAAGACAGAGTCTTGCTCACTCTGTTGCCCAGGCTGGAGTGTGGTGGCGCAATCTTGGCTCACTGCAACCTCTGCCTCTGGGCTCCAGCGATTCTCCTGCCTCATCCTCCCGAGTAGCTGTGATTACAGGCGCCCACTACCAAGCCCAGTTAATTTTTGTATTTTTAGTAGAGACAGGGTTTTGCCATGTTGCCCAGGCTGGTCTTGAACTCCTGACTTCATGTGATCCACCTGCCTTGGCCTCCCAAAGTGTTGGGATTATAGGCATGAACCACTAACTGTGCCCAGACCAAAAACTTTTTTCTTTTTTTTTTTTTAAAGAAGTGGACAATCACAGCAACCTAGTAAAGTGAGGCCTTCTGGGGTTCATTAGCCCTGGGAAGCCCCCCGCCCTGGCACAGGTGCTGCTGAGCAGTGAGAGGGGCACGACAGAGCCATTGTCAAAGGAGAGCCACAAGGGACAGTTGCTCTCCTCCACGCTCAGCTGCAGCTGGGTTCAGCGTCCTCCCCTGCACCCCTCCCGCTGCCCTCACAGGTGGGGGCCACGGTGCAGGGCACTGGACACCAGCTTGGGTCGTGACTATATCACAGGGAGCACGGGTCAGAGACTGGGTCAGAAACTACATCACAGCGAGTGTGGGTCAGAGACTGGGTCAGAAACTACATCACAGCGAGTGTGGGTCAGAGACTGGGTCAAAGCCCAGTGGTGTCTTCACTGGGGTGGGGCCGAGATGTTAGGTCGCACAAGGGCCGGTGGCATGGGCACTCCTGTGGGCGGGGTGGCCTGAGGCCCGCACTCAGCCCTCTGCCCCCTGCCCTGCCCAGGCTGGAAAGCTTAGGTCATCCTGGGCACGTGCAGGGTCAGTGCTGTGGACACCATGGACCTGGCTGCAGCTCCCGGGGCTGGGGGCCATGTGGTTTGGGAGTCCTACTTGAGGCCAGCTCAGGGTCCCCTCAGTTGCTCTGAGCAATTCGTGCACCTTCCCAAACCCCTTCTTGCCAAACTCGCCAGAGGCAACTCGACGCATCCAACCCAACTCCACAGGAAAGCGTTTAGGACAAGGCAGTTGCCTCTCTCCTGGGTTCTGAAAACCCAGCTCGCTGTTCTGTGGAAGCGCAAAGCATGAGAAATGAGGAAAGAGAAAAAATAACCTGATATCGGAGTTCCCAGGAACATAAACAAACCCAGAGAAAAGGAACAAGGCGACGTGAAGACTGATCCTTCCAACCGCTGCATTCACCGAATCCCCTTTCCACTTCCCGGCAGTTTCCGGGTCAGGTGCAACCCCCCAGATCTTGCTCTCCACCCCCAGGTGGGAAGGACTCGCGCCGTTCTGGGGCCCCGCCTGCTGCCAGTCCACACCGACTCACTCGCTCTCCTTCAGCACGGCCTCAGTCCTCGACTGCAGGTCTCTCTCATTCTCCAGCTCCACAAACAGGCGTCTGGACACGGCCTGGAGACGGCCCACAGTGGCCCTGCAGTGGCAAAGGGACAGACCGGGTGTGTGTCAGGCCTCAGTCACCCAGGGGCCACCCAGGTTCACCTGGCACCCCCTGGCCTCCTCTCCCTCAGGAGGGAAATCGTGGTGCTGGGCTACCTAGCTGGTGGAGTGTGGGGCTGGTGGGAGGCTCTCCACATGCCCACTTTCTGCTGGGCAGGCAGTGCCCACATGGCACAGCCCCGGGGGAGTGAGGGCTTGGGGAGCCTGCCTTGGACCCTCAGTCGCCCCTGCATGAAGCCCCTGCGGGCAGCAGACGTCCAGGCCTCTGGCCTGGGAAGGACCCAGCACATTTGACAAGCCCCAGGCCCTCACGTCGGGGCCCCTTGGGTCCCCTCCCTCCCTCCTGCTCCCCTCCAGGGCATCATCCATACAGTGTACATCCAGCACCAGCCCAGCTGCGCTCCTAGAGACCACTTCCCCGGCAGTGGGCGGCTACCCATGAGAGCGGCACAGCGCGATGCTGGCCGGAGGTCCCGGCTGTGTGGACGCAAGGGGTGGGCTTTGAGCAGCTGGCCAGGTACGGCGGTCACCCCTAGATCCTGGGTGCTACGGTCCAGGAATGAGGCAGGTCAAAACCCCGCAGAGACCTGGGCAGCCCTGTCTGCTCCTTGACCCTCATGCCCCCGCAGCCCACAGTGGCCAGAAGCCCCTCACCCTCCAGGGCCGGGAGGACCTGCTAGTTTCCTTGCCCCTGCCTGCTAGCCCTCTGCTCCCCACGGCTGCACCAGCACCTCCAGGACGGGCACCCTGCTGGGGCCTTCCCAGGGCTGGGCTGACCTCGGCAGGCCCTGCAGGCACCCGGTCCCCGGAGGGTGAGGCGAGGCTGGAGCTGCAGCCGTGGAGCCAGCTCTGGGAGTGCCTGTTGGTGAGTGTTGGCGTCTCCAGCGTCCACAGGCCCTCCCACCTGGCAGTGTGGCACCCATGTGGGCTTCTCACCTCTTACCCCGCCCTCAGCTGCCCCACCCTGCTGCTCCAGGCAAGAGTGGCCCAAGGGGCCTTCCCCTAACTGCTGATCCACGCAGTCCTGCCTCCCAGAGATCCAGCCCTGGCACCCTCCAGACCCCAGCTTTGCCAACCTCACGTGCTTCTGTGTGTGTGTTGTGGCCTCCCACTGGGGCTCCTCACTGGCCTGAACGCAGCAGGCACGCCCCACTTTGGGTGAACGAATGAGCCTCTGCTCTGACCTCATGCCCAATTCCCTGCCCTCTGTCGAGGGCCACCTACATGTTGCCCGCCTCTCCCTCTGTGGCGATCTCGGCTGCCACAGCCTCCTGCTGCTTGCCGATCAGGTCCTGCCTCTGCCGACAGGTGCGCAGCTCCCCTCTGGAACAGGAAAGCAAGGGTCAGAGGATGGTTCCCTGAAACTCCAGCCTCCAAAGTGGCAGTGGGGCCAGGTGAGGCAGAGCCAGACCCCCAGAGCCCCCCTCGCCCAGGTCAGGGGTCTCTCTAACACCTTCCAGCCACACAAGCGGGGTCCTGTCGTCCATTTTTGGAAAACTCTGCCCAGGGGCAACTGTGTGGCCCCCACCTGAAGGTGACATGCTCCTGGGGCCGAGGACAGTGCAGGAGCGGGAGGGAAACTGAGTCTGCATAAACAAGCGTGCTCCTGCGTGTGAAAGGCACGTGGTGGGAGGTCTGGGGCCCACGGGAGGGGACGAGCTGGAGCTCCCCCACCATCTTCCAGAGTGTGGGCCAGGCAGGCCCAGATCACCAGCAGGGCATGGGCCGGGTCGGAATCCGGTTCACACAGTAGCTCCTGGGGGCGACTCTGGCCTCAGGTACAAACAGTGGAGCAAAACCCAGAGCATGAGCTCTGGAGGTCACATTTTTTTTTTCCCCCCGAGACAGAGCCTTGCTTGTCACCCAGGCTGGAGTGCAGTGGCGGGATCTCGGCTCATTGCAACCTCTGCCTCCCAGGTTCAAGTGATTCTCTTGTCTCAGCATCCCAAGTAGCTGGGATTACAGGCACGCGCCACCACGCCCAGCTAATTTTTGTATTTTTAGTAGAGATGGGGTTTCACCATGTTGGCCAGGCTGGTCTTAAACTCCTGACCTCAGGTGATCCACCCGCCTCGGCCTCCCAAAGTGCTGGGATTCCAGGCTGAGCCACCGCGCCGGCCATGAAGGTCACTTGGAAGACACAGGCGCTGCAGGAGCCGAGGAGGGAAACCGTAGTTTCCCTGGGCGAAGTACCCAAGTTAGGTGCCCAAGTTATGCAGAAGAACATTTATCTCTTAGTTTTTTTATTTTTAGAGACAGGGTCTTGCTCTGTCGCCCAGGCTTGCTGCAGCCTTGACCTCCTGGGCTCAAGCGATCCTCTGGCCTCAGCCTCCCAAGTAACTGGGACCACAGGCATGTGCCACCACTCTCAGCTGAATGCTTTTATTTTTTAGGAGACACTGAAATATTTAGGAGTGAACTATCATGTCTGTAATTTGCTTGAAAATAATTTAGCAAAAAGACCCGTAGATATAAAATACAAACACACACAAACACAAAGAAAGAAGCTACAGTGAAAGCCTGACCGTTGGCAACTCTGGTTGGCGTTGGGGGCAGCGGGGCTGCTTGTTTCTGCCTTTTCTGTGGGAAGGGGGCTGGGAGCGCTAGGCACCAGCTTCTGAGTGGGGCTTGCAGAACTTCTCCTCCATGGAGACCCTGTGGGACCCTCCCTTGCAGGCCCTCAGGGCACAGGACCACCCCTGCTGCACCCATGTCATGGCCTGGGGGGGCAGCAGGAGGCGGAGGTGCAGTGGCCTCAGCCCCAGCTCACCTCATCTTCTCAATGAAAAGCTCCTGCTCCTCATGCATCTTATCCAGGGCGCTCAGGTTCTGTCGCAGGTGAAATGCCTGCATTCTGTCTTCAGCTGTTTTCTTCTTCAATTTATCAGCATCAGTATCTAGTTCTTTCACTGAGCTTAGGATGAAAAGGACACCAGCTACCACCACCCTGGCCGCAGGCTCAGAACTCATTCCTCAGTGTAGCCTGCCGGGGTAGGTGCCTGACAGTTCTGCTTCAGGAGGGAGCTGTGGGAGCTACAGCCTGTGGGAGGGAGGAGGCAGCCGCCCTGCTCCCTTTACCCCCCACCCTCTGAGTTACCTGCTGTGTCCTGGGTCCATGTCATCCTCAGCTTCCTGAAGAAGACATCTGATGTCAAACTCCGGATCCTCTAATTCATCTCTTTCTAGAAATCAAAGCAAGAGGTTAAAAAAAAAAAGTAGATCAAACATTTGTGTCTGAAGTTTTAAGATAAATCTTTTTCTTTTTTTGGGACAGAGTGTAAGGAACCAGCCAAGCAGGCACAGGCGGAGGTAAACAGCCTGGGTGACGCAGTGGGATTGGGGCGCTGGCGCCCCGAGAGAGAGAGTCAGGGATGTCCATTCTGCAGACCGACGTAGGGGAGCCCGGGCACAGCACCACTTGGCTCATGTCCAGAGAAAGAGTGAAGTTGCTGACCCTGAAGTCAAGGGAGAGCCGGCCGTGCAGCTGTGTGTGTGGGAGCCACCAGCCTAAGCAGCCAGGACAGGGCGGACAGTGTGAGAGGAAGCCACTGGTCAGAGCTGCTGCTGAATAAAATCCTTTTTCACCTGCCTGCGGCCCCCCGAGGGTTCCCTCTGCTCATCCACCCACTCCCTTTGGACCTCAACATGACATTCGGCGTAGTCATGAACCTGACACGGAGTCTCTGTTGCCCAGGCTGGAGTGCGGTGGTGCGATCTTGGCTCTCTGAAGCCTTCGCCTCCCAGGTTCACGGGATCCTCCCACCTCAGCCTCCCGAGTAGCTGAGGCTACAGGAGTGTCCCACCACACCTGGCTAACTTTTATATTTTTAGTAGAGAGAGGCTTTCCCCGTCATGGACAGTCTGGTCTTGAACTCCTGACCTCAAGTGATCTACCTGCCTCGGCCTCCCCAAGTGCTGGGATGACAGGTGTGGGCCACCACACACGGCCAGTTTTAGGATAAATCTTGACAAGCTCTAACTTGATGGTTCTCAAAGCAAAATCCAGGGAACCCTGAGAGTCCCCGAGTGTCTTTCAGGGCCTGGGAGGTGAAAACCATCTCCATGGTCACACTCGCACGTCATTTGTCTCCTCACTGTCTTCCCATGAGAGGACAGTGGCGTTTTCCAGAGGCCGCATATGACAGGTGACATCACAACAGACAGCTCTGAGATGCCAGCTGTCTTCTGTTAAACCGGACTCTTACGTTACCACTCATAGGTTTGTTATTGCTATTTTAAGTGGCTAAGTATTAAAATGGTTTCAGCTTTAATTTTTGATACAGTAAGTATTGAAAGATACAGGCAACATAAACAAATGTTCTCTGGCTCTTCAATAATTTTTAAGAACGTAAAGGGGTTCGCAGACAAAAGAGGCGGAAGGTCACTATCTCAGAAGATTACAGTGGACTTCCGGCAAAACACGGCAAATGGAACACAGCTTTTCTTCCCTTCATTAAATCTCAGTCAAAATGACGGAAAAGGCAGAAAGCCACAGTTGCAAGCGGGGCAGGAGAAGGAGACGGTGGTGGGGGGCGGGGGGGAGAAGGCCACCCAGCGCCGGGAGACGGGCAGCTGACTCAGCATACTACAGAACCCAAAACGAGGTGGGGAGTGGGGTGGGAGTGGGAAGGAAATGCATTTCCAGATTGCGATGGCCTGCCTGTGCCCAGAACTAGAACCAAATCAAGGCACGTCTCAGAAAAATTTCAGATCATCAGAGATTTTTTAAAAAAAGCTTCCAGGAAAAGAAAACAAAAATAGGTCACATTCAAAGGATTGGGATAAAAATGGCACCAGATTTCTCAATACTGATGTTGAAAACTAGAAAACTATGGTCTGCTGCCTTCAACATCTCAGCCACAATTTATCTTTCTTTCAAATAAAGACAATAACATAAGCTCCCTCTTTTGAGAGAAAGACGTGAGTGTCAAAGATACCCTCTCCCACAAACAAACGGAATTAAAGGGCGACTACGGAGCATATTGTTTGTCTTTCTTGTTGCTGAAACTTGTGCTACTGTGACAGAAGCTTTATTACCATCTTCCAAAAGCGTGGCATCGTCCAAAAGCCCGTCCTCGGGGAGCAGGCTGCCGTCGTCCTCCATGCTGGGAGACAGAAATCAGCTACAAGAGATGACCACAAAATATAGATCAATAAAATCGTAGATTAAAAAAACAATGAATTAACACTTTCTCTTAAAGAAGACATTAAGAAAATAAACCACAGATTAGGAAAAAATGTTTGCAGCACACACATATGTGACACAGGTCTTACATCTGGAACACACGAAGAGCTCCTATCAACCACATAAAGTCCAAACTCCAGTTTAAAAGGTCAAAAGAGGCTGTGGGTGCAGTGGCTCACGCCTGTAATCCCAGCACTTCGGGAGGCCGAGGCGGGTGGATCACAAGGTCAGGAGATTGAGACCATCCTGGCTAACACTGTGAAACCCTGTCTCTACTAAAAAATAGAAAAAATTAGCCGGGCGTGGTGGTGGGCACCTGGGGTCCCAGCTACTCGGGAGGCTGAGGCAGGAGAATGGCGTGAACTGGGGAGGCAGAACTTGCAGTGAGCCAAGATCGCGCCACTGCACTCCAGCCTGGGCGACACAGCGAGACTCCATCTCAAAAAAAAAAAAAAAAAGAATGCTTGAGATCAAAACGCCAACAGTAAGCACTGGCAAGGCTGTGGAAGGGCTGGCATCACCCGTGTTGCTGGTGAGAGTGTAAAGGGATACTCGGAAATACTGTTGGGCAGTTTCTTGTTTCTTTTGTGACAGGGTCTCACTGTGTTGCCCAGGCTGTAGCGCAGCAACTCAATCATAGTTCACTGCAGCCTCAAACTTCTGGGCTCGAGCAATCTTCCTGCCTCAGCTTCACAAGGAGCTAAGACTACATGCATATACCTCCATGCCCAGGTAATTTTTAAATTACTAGTAGAGATGGGGGGGATCTCTCTTTGCTGCCCAGGCTAGTCTTGAACTCCTGGTCTCATCCACGATTTGCCCACCTCAATCCCAAAGTGCTGGGATTACAAGCTTGAGCCACTCCATCTGGCACCAAAACCAATTCTTAAATAATTTCAAAATTATCATTACACTTTGGTTATCACTTTGGGAATGTTAGGAGCTTGCTCATGTGGAACTCTTGGTACCAAATCTTCTGTGTCCGTATGTTGGAACTAAATAATTTCACTTAAGAAACAGGCCGGGTGCAGTGGCTCCCGTCTATAATCCCAGCACTTTGGGAGGCTGAGGTGGGTGGATCACTTGAGGTCAGGAGTTTGAGACCAGCCTGGCCAACATGGTGAAACCCGTATCTACTAATAATACAAAAACTAGCCAGGTATGGTGGCGGGCACCTGTAGTCCCAGCTACTTGGGAGGCTGAGGCAGGAAAATTGCTTGAGCCCAGGAGGTGGAGGTTGCAGTGAGCTGAGATCGTGCCACTGCATTCTAACTGTCTCAAAAAAAAGGGAAAAGAAAAAAAAGAAACAATGTTAAAATCACAAACTCTTTACTTATTTTTTCTGGTAAGAATCAAATTTAATGTCTAACTTTATTTTATTTTTTTGAGACAGGGTTTGACTCTGTTGCCCAGGCTGGAGTGCAGTGGTGCGATCACAGCTCACTGCAGCCTCGAACTCCTGGGCTCAGCTGATCCTCCTGCTTCAACCTCCCAAGGAGCTGGGACTACAGGCACGCACCACCACACCCAGCTGATTTTTGTATTTTCTGTAGAGACAGGGTTTCGCCGTGTTGCCCAGGCTGGTCTCAAACTTTTGGGATCAAGTGATCCACCTGCCTTGGCCTTCCCAAGTGTTAGAATTAGAGGCGTGAGCCATTGAGCCCAGACAGTGGCTATTTTCTATGATACCTTAAATATGTGATTGGTTTTAACACCTATTTTTTTTTTTTTTTGAGACGGAGTCTCGCTCAGTCGCCCAGGCTGGAGTGCGGTGATGCGATCTCGGCTCACTGCAAGCTCTGCCTCCCGGGTTCACGCCATTTTCCTGCCTCAGCCTCCCAAGTAGCTGGGACTACAAGCGCTCGCTGCCACGCCCGGCTAATTTTTTTGCATTTTTAGTAGAGATGGAGTTTCACCGTGTTAGCCAGGATGGTCTCGATCTCCTGACCTCGTGATCCGCCCGTCTCGGCCTCCCAAAGTGCTGGGATTACAGGCTTGAGCCACTGCGCCCGGCTGGTTTTAACACTTATTAATCACATCATGCTTGTACCATGATTAATATACAAAAGAGCTGATGTCAAATGCTTAAAAATCAGCCGGGCACAGTGGCTCATGCCTGTAATCCCAGCAACATGGGAGCCTGCGCTGGGAGGCTCTCTTGAAGCCAGGAGTTTGAGATCAGCCTGGGCAACACAGTAAGACCTACATCTCCAGAAAAAAAAAAAGTGCCCGGGCGCGGTGACTCACACCTGTAATCCCAGCACTTTGGGAGGCCAAGGCCGGTGGATCACGAGGTCAGGAGATTGAGACCATCCTGGCTAACATGGTGAAACCTCGTCTCTACTAAAAATACAAAAAATTAGCTGGATGTGGTGGCGGGCGCCTGTGGTCCCAGCTACTGGGGAAGTTGAGGCAGGAGAATGGTGTGAACCCAGGAGGCGGAGCTTGCAGTGAGCCGAGATCACATCACTGCATCCTGGCAGCCTGGGCCACAGAGAGAGACTCCGTCTCAAAAAAAAAAAAAAAAAAAGTAAAAAAATATAGCCAGGCATGGTGGTGCATATCTGTGGTTCCACCTATTCAGTAGGCTGCGGTGGGAGGATCACTTGAGCCCAGGAGGTCAAGGCTGCAGTGAGCCGTGATTGTGCCATTGCAGCCCAGCCTGGGTGACAGCAAGACCCTGACTCTAAAGTTGTTTAAAAAAAAAAAAAAAAGCTTATAAGTCAATGTATCTATCATAGAGACAGACATTTTCCACTGGGAATTAGCACTACTATTTGACATTGAAGTAATGAGTAATTCCAGGTGAAATGTACATAAATGTTGACATTATGTATGAGACGCTAAAACTGTAAAATTGTAGAGGGCTGTTTTTCATTGCTTAACTTAGCAATTGCTTCAGAATAATTCACTAAAAATATTTCAGTGCCTAGCAATGTCTCTTGGATGAATTATTAATATATCAATGCCAGCAATTTTTTAAACTTACAAAGAAACAATTGCATTTTAAAGTCCTGAGAGGCAGAATTTTAAGGCATCTTGTAAAATTCCAACAATATTTTTCCCCTTGAAGGAACGGATTAACTTGCTAGTCTTTGAATGGCCGGGTTTTCAGAAGATACTTAGAAAACAGCCAGACCTATTCAGCTCGGGGCTCGTGAATTCCCTGTGGCCTCCGTGACCTCGTTTTGCTGGACACCCAGTGGGTGACAGTCTTATAAAAGGTGTCCTTGCGCACACACAGTTCCATTTCAGATGATCACACGAGACCATATACACTGGGCATCCATTAAAGACGGCACTTCCAACAGGCAGTCCCCTCTGATCTCTCCTGAGTCCTCACTAACAACAGGGGTAGATGTACCGTTTTCAGTACATGAATCTACCAGGGCAAGGGCCAGTGGGAGAAACAGGAGCAAAGAGAAGCGGGAGGTGGAGGGATGAGGGTGGCTGTCCCTGCAGACAGAGGCGCTGGCTGACCCTCTGCAGGGGAAGCTGAGAACAAACCCGACGTGGCCACACAGCTGTGAAAGGCTCGGGAATGAGTAGCTTCGGGTGCTCCTCCGGTGGGAACAGTGGGATCGGGAACCGAGAGACCCAGGAAAGCGTGGAAGTTCCACCGTGGTAACATGGCCAGCCAATGTGCCGTCATCACACTGAAAACCATCAGAAATGCTGGATAGGACTGTGCTTTAATTCTCGTACTGTGGTAACATGGCCAGCCAGTGTGCCGTCATCACGCTGAAAACCATCAGAAATGCTGGATAGGACTGTACTTTAATTCTTGTAAAAATGCTGAAGAACAAACCAGGTGAGCTGGCTCACGCCTATAATCCTAGCACTTTGGGAAGCCGAGGTGGGTGGATCACTTAAGGTTTGAGACCAGCCTGGCCAACATAGTGAAACCCTATCTCTACTAAAAATACAAAAATTAGCCAGGCGTGATGGCGTGTCCCTGTAATCCCAGCTACTCAGGAGGCTGAGGCAGGAGAATCATTTGAACCCGGGAGGTAGAGGTTGCAGTGAGCTGAAATCATGCCACTGCACTGCAGCCTGGGCAACAGAATGAGACTCAGTCTCCAAAAAAAAAAAAAAAAAAGTTGAAGAATGAACAAAATAAGAAACTTTCAGGTTAAAACCTAAGTAAAGGTAAAAATATAGATTAATAACCAAGCTAAAGGGAAGTATATTATTGAATTGCATTAAAAACCAAGAACAGGCTGGGCGCAGTGGCTCACGCCTGTAATCCCAGCACTTTGGGAGGCCGAAGCAGGCGGATCACGAGGTCAGGAGATTGAGACCATCCTGGCTAACATGGTGAAACCTCCTCTCTACTAAACACACAAAAAATTAGCCGGGCGTGGTGGCGGGTGCCTGTAGTCCCAGCTACTAGGGAGGCTAAGGCAGGAGAATGGTGTGAACCCAGGAGGCAGAGCTTGCAGCGAGCCGAGATCACGCCACTGCACTCCAGCCTGGGGGACAGAGTGAGACTCCGTCTCAAACAAACAAACAAACAAACTAAACAACAGCAACAACAAAACCAAGAACCACAAAAAAAAAATCAAACTAACTTTTTTTGTTTTTGTTTTTGTTTTTTTGAGGCAGAGTCTCACTCTGTCACCCAAGCTGGAGGTCAGAGGTGCGATCTTGGCTCACTGCAACCTCCCCCTCCTGGGTTCAAGCAATTCTTGTGCCTCAGCCTCCTGGGCAGCTGGGATTACTGGTACAGGCCACCACGCTCAACTAATTTTTATATTTTTGGTAGAGACGGAGTTTCATCATGTTGGCCAGGCTGGTTTCAAACTCCTGACCTCGGATGATCCGCCCGCCTCAGCCTTCCAAAGTGCTAGGATTACAGGTGCAAACTACTGCACCTGGCCAAACTCTCTACAGTTTAAAAGAGACATCCAGGCCGGGTGTAGTGGCTCACCCCTGTAGTCCCAGCACTTTGGGAGGCCAATGCAGGAGGATCACAAGGTCAGGAGATGGAGACCATCCTGGCTAACACGGTGAAACCCCGTCTCTACTAAAAATACAAAAAACTAGCCAGGCGCGGTGGCGGGCGCCTGTAGTCCCATCTACTTGGGAGGCTGAGGCAGGAGAATGGCGTAAACCCGGGAGGCAGAGCTTGCAGTGAGCCGAGATCGCGCCACTGCACTCCAGCCTGGGCCACAGAGCAAGACTCCGTCTCAAAAAAAAAAAAAGAGAGAGAGAGAGAGACATCTAAAACACAAGCTTAAGAAGCATTGCATTTTAAAAGTCAGAAAGAAATGCAGGAACCATAAATAGGAAGTTACTGGAGTTGTCTAGAAACAGACAAAAAACTTAGGCAAAAAGCAGGAATGGCAGTGGGGACACATTCTAACCGCATGTTCAATTCACCAGGAAGACTCAGCAGCTTCAAATCTGCATTTAATGTTGATTGATCAGATTATTCATTGATCAAATTATTCATTATGGGTGCTACTTTAAACATATAAAAAATAGAGAAAAAATCAAATTAAGCGTGTGATCTCATGTGGGTTTCTAAGTGGACTGGCAATAACAGAAAGAAGGTCTCCTGAAATATCAGCCGGGTGCGGTGGCTCACGCCTGTAATCCCAGAACTTTTGGAGGCCAAGGCGGGTGGATCACTTGAGGTCCGGAGTTCGAGACCAGCCTGACCAACATGGTGAAACCCTGGCTCTACTAAAAATACAAAAATTAGCCGGGTGTGGTGGGGGCATCTGTAATCCCAGCTATTCAGCAGGCTGAAGCAGGAGAATTGCTGAAACTGAAACTCAGGAGGTGGAGGTTGCAGTGAGCCAAGATCATGCCACTATACTCCAGCCTGGGCAACAGAGCAAGACTTTGCCTCAAAAAAAAAAAAAAAAAAAAAGAAAGAAAGAAAGAAAAGGCTACTAAAAAATACAAAAAACTAGCCGGGCGAAGTGGCGGGTGCCTGTAGTCCCAGCTACTCGGGAGGCTGAGGCAGGAGAATGGCGTGAACCCGGGAGGCAGAGCTTGCAGTGAGCTGAGATCCGGCCACTGCACTCCAGCCTGGGCGACAGAGTGAGACTCCGTCTCAAAAAAAAAAAAAAAAAAAAGAAAAGTCATAAGGAATGGAAGGGAAAAATGGTCATTATTTCAGATAAAATGACTGTATACACAGAAAATCTAAACAAATATACAGATAAGTTATTTAATTAAAACAACTTAGTAATGTTGCTAGGTACAACTTCAATAATAAAAACCAAGTATATTTCTGTTTATCAGAAGAAATAATGAGAAAATAAGATTTAGAAAAGCTACCATTTACGATTACATAAAAAACCGTGAAGTACTCAAGAATAAATGCAACAAAAGACACATAGACCTCCACAGAGAAAATGAGGAACCTCCTCGGGCAACATTAAAGGAGACGGACATAAAAATAAATGGAACAAATGACTCCGTTTCTTCAACAAACAAATGGCCTGGAGGAAGATAAGGAAGGGGGGGTCTTTAAGTCAAAAGAGCCTCGAGAGACAAGTTGGCCACATGCAACCTGGGGAGCTTGTTTGAATCTCGATTCAAGCAAACCAGCTGTGAAAGACATTTTTGAGACAATTCCTGAAAATGAGCACAAACTGGCATTAGTTTCCATTAAGAAATTATTAATGTGAACCGGGTGTGGTGGCTCATGCCTATAATCCCAGCACTTTGGGAGGCTGAGGCAGGCAGATCATTTGAGGTCAGGAGTTCGAGACCGTCCTGGCCAACATGGTGAAACCCTGTCTCTACTAAAAATACAAAAATTAGCCGGGTGTGGTGGTGCGCGCCTGTAATCCCAGCTACTTGGGAGGCTGAGGCAGGAGAATCGCTTGAATCTGGGATGCAGAGGTTGCAGTGAACCGGGATCACGCCATTGCACTCCAGCCTGGGTGACAGAGCGAGACTTTGTCTCAAAAAAAGAACAAAACAACAACAACAAAAAACAAGAACTTATTAATTGTATTGGGGTTGATGATTTTGTGGTTATGCTAAAAACAAGTTTCTATCTGTCAGAAGCATCTACAAAGGTTTTTCCAGGTGAAATGATATTATGCCTGGGATTTTCTTTGAAACACACTGGTCCAGAACTACAAGTAGGGAGGGATAACGGGAGAGGAAGGCTGTGAGGCTGACACCTGGGCTTTTTTGACTTTGCAATTTTCCATAATAAAAGTTTTTTCTAAAAGAAAATCTAAATAAATAGGCCGGGCGTGATGGCTCACGCCTGTAATCCCAGCACTTTCGGAGGCTGAGGTGAGTGGATCATGAGGTCAGGGGATCAAGACCATCCTGGCCAACACCGTGAAACCCCGTCTCTACTAAAAATACAAAAACAAAATGAGCCGGGTGTGGTGGCGGGTGCCTGCAGTCCCAGCTACTCCGGAGGCTGAGACAGGAGAATGGCGTGAACCCGGGAGGCGGAGCTTGCAGTGAGCCGAGATCGCGCCACTGCACTCCACCCCGGGCGACAGAGCGAGACTCCATCTCAAAAAAATAAAAATCAATCAATCAATCAATCAATCAATAAACAAACAGCTGCATATTCAAGCTAGAAACTCAATGTTGTCAGGAAGTCAGTCCTTTCCAAAGTGCTCTGCAGATTCCCTAAAACCCCCATCCAAATCCCAACAGAAACGTGTGTGTGTGTGTGTGTGTGTGTGTGTGTGTCTGCATGCCAGAGCAAGAGAATGAGAAACTCGTCTGGTGAACTGTAAAATGTATATGGAAGAACAACGGAGCAACAGTTTTGAAGGGGGAAGGGGTGCCCCACCAGATATCAAGATTGATTCTAAAGCTGTAAAATTAAGACAGTAGAGTGCTTTG
This sequence comes from Trachypithecus francoisi, assembly GCF_009764315.1. NCBI lineage: Eukaryota > Metazoa > Chordata > Mammalia > Primates > Cercopithecidae > Trachypithecus > Trachypithecus francoisi. The sequence continues at coordinate 120,845,794 of NW_022681457.1, read as the reverse complement.
ACCAAGACAAACAGACCAATGGAACAGATCAGAGAGGCCAGAAACCGGCCCTTAAGTACCAGCGCTATGCAGGATAGAAGCAGGGTTGCTGAGCAGCGGCCACGGAATGGACATCCTTGTCGGCAGCCACCTGAAGATCAGTCCCACGTGGATTAAAGACTCGTTTGGGAAAAATCAAAATTCTGCTACAGTGTGTGTGTTAGCGAGGAGTCAATGGGGGGTAGGAATGGAGCCTTGTTACCTCAGAATTTCTTTTTTTTTTTTTTTGAGACGGAGTCTCGCTCTGTCGCCCGGGCTGGAGTGCAGTGGCCGGATCTCAGCTCACTGCACGCTCCGCCTTCCGGGTTTACGCCATTCTCCTGCCTCAGCCTCCCGAGTAGCCGGGACTACAGACGCCCGCCACCTCGCCCGGCTAGCTTTTTGTATTTTTTTTTAGTAGAGACGGGGTTTCACCATGTTAGCCAGGATGGTCTCGATCTCCTGACCTCGTGATCCGCCCGTCTCGGCCTCCCAAAGTGCTGGGATTACAGGCTTGAGCCACCGCGCCCGGCCAGAATTTCTTAAATAAGACACTAAAAACATTAGGCACAAAGGGAAAAGTGGTAGAGTTGCCCACATTTCAATGAAAAACTTTCATTCAGGCCAGGAGCAGTGGCTCACACCTGTAATCCCAGCACTTTGGGAGGCCGAGGTAGGTGGGTCACTTGAGGTCAGGAGTTCAAGACCATCTGGCCAACACGGCGAAACCCCATCTCTACAAAAAATACAAAAATTAGTCGGGCGTGGTGGTGTGCAGCTGTAACTCCAGCTACTCGGGAGGCTGAGGTAAGAGACTCCCTTGAACCTGGGAGGCGGAGGTCGCAGTGAGCCAAGATTGCACCACTGCACTCCAGCTCAGGCGACAGAGCAAGACTCCACCTCAAACAAACAAACAAACAAAACCAAATTTTTGTTCAGATGATATCCCAGGGAAAGTCAAAGAAAACCTACAAAGTAGAAGACAATCCCAGCATATAACCCAGAGGTTCACTATCAGACCACGTAAGGAATATCCATGAATGGGTGAAGAAGACAGACAGCCCCATACCAAAATGGGCAAAAGACTTCAACAGGCACTTCACAGTCCTAGTCAAGGGCGTGCCATGTCCCCTCACATGCTCATGGGTTCAGAGGATCAGGATGTGGGTTTCTTGGGGGAAGAGGAGCTCAGACTGCCTATGGCACCCTCTAGCTCCGCGATTCCTCTCCCAGGAGCACACCCCACAGAAAATCCCACCTGTTGTCTTAGCTTCCTGGGGTCACCATAACAAAGCACCACAACCTAGGTGGCTTCGACAACAGAAGTTGTCTCAAGGTTCTAGAAGCCATCTTCTAAAACCGAGTTGCTGGCAGGGCCATGCTCCCTCTGAAGGCCTGAGGAAAGGGACTGTTCCAGGCCTCTCTTCTAGCTTCTGCTAGTCCTGTGGCTTGTGGCAGCTACATTCCCATCTTCATAGGACATTCTCTGTGCATGTCTATGTCCAAATTTCTCCTTTTTATAAGGACACCGGTCGTACTGGATGAGGTGCTCACCCTATTCTAGTATGTCCTCCTCTTAGCTACTTACAGGCATCACCGTAAGTCCAAGTAAGGTCATATTCTCAGGTCCTGAGGCTTAGAGACAGCCCCGATGGCCGTGGTGCCATGGTGTGAATGAATCTCTCACACAACCCCGAGGAGAAAAAGACAGAGGCACGCCTGATACTCTTCCTCTCCCCCTTCCCTTCACTGTCACAGTAGGTTCCCTGGGTGGGGCAGGTGCAGCAGGATCCACAGTGGCCCAGGCTGGGCTGTCGGAGCCTGGCTGGGTGAGGAGGGTGCCGGTGTGTACAACTGAGGCTCAGAGCTGTATGCGGGCACTTGGCTGGGTGAGGAGGGTGCCGGTGTGTACAACTGAGGCTCAGAGCTGTATGCGGGCACTTGGCTGGGTGAGGAGGGTGCCAGTATGTGTGGTTGCAGCTCAGAGCTGTATGCGGGCGCCTGGCCGGGTGAGGAGGGTGGAGGTGTGTGCGACTGAGGCTCAGAGCTGGATGGCAGAGCCTGAGAGGGAAGAGGGCAGCCCCAGGTGTGGTCCAGCAGAGTGTATCAGAACCCAGGCAGGGGAGGAAGGTGTCCACCGTGAGAGCCTCCCAGGCCAAGCCTGGGAGTGATGACATATTTGCGTAGTTTCCGAGTACCTCCAACAAAATGCTTGTTAATTACGAAGGAAAAAAGAACTTCCCAGTGGAGATGCTGGCAGATATCACCTTGATGAAGAGCTCAAAGTGAACATCACCAGTAACGTGACAGCGTGACCACTGTGAGTCGCTGACCGGATGGAACGAACAGGCCCCGGCGTCACCTCTGTCACACACAGTGGGAATCTAATCACCAGGACACAGCAGACGAAACCAAATGGAGGGACTTTCGACAAAGTAATTGGCCCATGACCTTCAAAGGTGTCAGGGTCATGACAGCCAAAGCAAGGCCAAGGAATGTTCTGGACTGAAGGGGAATAAAGAGGTATGGTGAGAATTCAGTGTAAAGTGATTCCAGGCTGGATCCTTCCACGTTGGGGGCCTGATGCAATTAACTGGTAAAGCATGTTTGACAGACTGAGGGGTAAACACAGCAACAGGCCTGTGTCCTCCTGTGTGGCTGTGTTGGAGAATGTCCTTGTTTATGGAAAAATACACTCGACAAGGGTGGTGGGCGACAGAGCACCATGGAGGCAACTTACTCTCAAATACTTCACCACAAGTTTTTTTGTGCTGAGCTTGCAACTTTTATACAAGTTTGGGATTGTTTCAAAAAATTTTAAAGAATGTATGTGGTATTACATAAAGTTTATATGTATTATTAAACTTATGTAAAAGTATATGTGGGATTACATAAACCTTATATATAATATATAACTTTATATAATACAAGGTTTATATAATACTGCATATATTCTTTAAAATTTTATATAAATAAATTTATATAAAGTTTAAAATAAGTGAAAGTTAACGGGGCATGGTGGCTCGTCGCCTGTAATTCCAGCACTTTGGGAGGCGGAGGTGGGTGGATCACTTGAGATCAGGAGTTTAAGACCAGCCTGGCCAACATGCGCAAACCCCATCTCTACTAAAAATACAAAAATTAGCCGGGCATGGTGGTGGGCGCTCATAAGCCCAGCTACTCGGGAGGCTGAGGCAGGAGAATCGCTTGAACCCAGGAGGCGGAGGTTGCAGTGTGTCAAGATCGCCCCGCTGTACTCCAACCTGGGCAACACAGTGAGACTCCGTCTCAAAAAAAAAAAAATTAAAGAATATATGTAGTATTATACAAAGTTTAGTATATATTATTAAACTTACATAAAATTATATATGGTTTTATATATAGTTTATATAGTATATTTATATTATATATTGTTTATATAATACCACATACATTCTTTAAAATTTTATATAAAGTTTATATAAAGTTTAAAATAAGTGAAAGTTAACTATATTTTTTAGGGACGCATGCATAGTTAAGTAACACTAAAGAAAATTATATATTATCTTTAAAATTTTATGTAAACATAAAGTTTATATAGTTTAAAATAAGCGAAAGTTAACTATATTGTTTAGGGACGCATGCATGGGTAAGTAAAACTGAAGAAAAAGTCAGACATGGTCAAGAAGAGCGGGTCCGTGAACGGCAAGGGGGAGTGACTTTGGGGTGCTGATGTTGTATTTCTTAACTTGGGTAGTAGCTACTGATGTTCGCTTTAGAACCCATCTCTAAGCTGAACATGTGCATTTATGCACCATCTTTACCCAGAGAATCGCTGTCAGTCAATTTCTTTTCAACTGTGGGCCCTAGAGCAGGCCTGCTGACTACCTCAATACTTGGCTTATGCAGATAAAAGGAGTATTCCTTTAGGAGTAACAAAACACTAGAGGCAAATCAGCTTCCAAAACCAGGTTATACATACTAAAACCAAATGACTTTGGGGCTATGGACCATGCTCTCCTTTTTAGCTAGGCAGACACTCATGAGTCTTAACTTTTTACCAGACAGGCTGGCCCTTGATTTTTGTTTAATGTTTTTGTAAATGTGTTATAATAACACATTATTATAACATCTGCTGCAAAGTCAGGTGCGGGCCCCTCAATCGAGGCTGTGCCAGCGCCGGGGTTCCCTGAAACGAACCAGGGACTAGAACTATTAACAGTCCTTTCTCTGGCACAGCTTCAGGGAAAGGCGTTTAATATGGGACGGAGTTCTGCCTGGGGGGCGGGGGTCAAACGCTTCCAGCTCAGCCGCAGGGTCAAACGCATCCGCCCCCACACCCACCTCTGGCTGGCCTGGGTCCCAGGTTCTCGGGCTGCGGGGGCACAGAATCCCCGGGCTGCTCAGGCAGGCGGCGGTCCTCGGCGATGGCCCTCCGCGGCGCCAGCGGCGTGGTTTGGAGCGGGGAGCTCTATGGCAACGGAAGACTCCATCGTGGCCGGAGGGGGAGCCTCGCCCGTGCTGCTCCCCGACTGGAACAAGTGGCTTGGTCCGACCCACCACCCACAGCGCGGCGCGGGGCGGGGCGGGGCCTGCCCTCCAGGCAGGAGCGGGGTGGTCGCGGGCCCCGAGGCACGGCAGAAGCGGCAGGCTACAGGCCGCGGGTGGGGGGACGTCTCAGGGTCCCAGACGTCCAGGCCTGGCCCAGGGCCCAGCTTTGGAGGTGACAGACAGGCTTGGGGGCCTAGAGAAGCTCAGCACGGGCGCGGGGGCTCAGAGGACGGGGTAGGTGCACGATGGTTTGTAGTCATTGTCAACCTAAAAACCTAGGAGGTTTCCCCTGAAAATGGGTGTTTTTCTCTTCTCTTGAAGATGGAAGATCGGGTCAGGCAGGGTGGCTCACGCCTGTAATCCCAGCACTTTAGAAGGCCGAGGTAGAAGGATCACTTGAGGTCAGGAGTTCGAGACCAGCCTGGCCAGCATGGTGAAACCCCATCTTTTCTAAATATACAAAAATTAGCGGGGCGTGGTGGCAGCTGCCTGTAATCCCAGCTACTCAGGAGGCTGAGGCAGGAGAATCGCTTGAATCCAGGAGGAGGAGGTTGCAGTGAACCAAGATCACACCACTGCACTCCAGCCTGGATGACAGAGTGAGACTCCAGCTCAAAAAAAAAAAAAAAAAAAAAGACTTCTGGATTTTATGTTCCAGCAAAGGCTCTAATAGAAAAATTGTAAAAGTAAATAGCAAAGTCAGTGAGCGATGATGGTGCCATCACACTCTGTCCTGAGTGAAATCAAGACCCTGTTCCAGAATTAAAAGCAGCAAAAACCCGGCTGGGTATGGTGGCTCATGCTAAGTTGGGCAGATCTCTTGAGGTCAGGAGTTCAAGACTATCCTGATCAACATGGTGAAACCCTGTCTCTACTAAAAATACAAAAATTAGCCGGGTGTGGTGGCGCACACCTGCAGTCCCAGCTACTCCGGAGGCTGAGGCAGAATGGTTTGAACCCAGGAGTTGGAGGTTGCAGTGAGACGAGACTGTGCTACTGCACTCCAGCCTGAGCGACAGAGCGAGACTCTGTCTCAAGACAAACAAACAAACAAAAAACAAAATGAAAGATGGGGCCAACATGCCAAGCCGGTTCCGACATTCCCCACTACCTTCCCCACAGTCCCCACCCCCTGCTGCCCAGCCTGTCTGGCTGTGCATCCTGTTACACCAGAGGCTCTTCTCGCACAGTTGGCCCGTGGGGGCCATTTGCAATGGAGACGTGGGAGTGTGAGGAAAGGGAGTGGTCTCTTTCACTGGGCCACTCTATGCCAAGAACTGGGCTCACGAGTGAATTGGACGCGCCCCGACCCCAGCAGTCTTTCAGCCCGCCATGTGTAGGGCTGGCAGGGGGTCCTGCTCATGATGCCACAGTGAGGCCTGGGAGGTCCTTCGGTTTTTTCCTGGACCATAACCTGATCCATCTGCAAGAGGCAAGCCACCTTGCAGAATGCCCAGCACCCATGAGAATGGCTGTGGAAAGCAGCTGGGTGACGCCACACCACCTCCGCACTCATCCACCTTCCGCAGTGCCAGATCGCTTTCCTCCTCAGAATCTGAGGAATAGAACCAAGCCACCATTACCAGCCCAGGTTCGCTTTTGTAAGAGAGATTGTGCTTCTTCCTGACTCTGTGGAAATGACAGGGCTTCTTCCTTATCAGCTTTGCCTCCCTGGACCTTTCCCAGTGAACTGTTAATATACTTTCCAGGAAAGGGCTGGGCACGGTGGCTCACGCCTATAATCCCAGCACTTTGGGAGGCCAAGGCAGGTGGATCACCTGAGGTCAGGAGTTCGAGACAAGCCTGGCCAATATGGTGAAACCCCATCTACTAAAATACAAAAATCAGCTGGGCTTGGTGGTGCATGCCTGGAATCCCAGCTACTCAGGAGACTGAGGCAGGAGAATCGCTTGAACCCAGGAAGCAGAGGTTGCAGTGAGCCGAGATCACGCTACTGCACTCCACCCTGGGCAACAGAGCGAGACTCCAATTATCTCACACACACTCTCTCTCTCTCTATATATATATACTGTCTAGGAAAGAAGGAAAGGACAGTGACAGCCTGAGAACAGCCCAGTGTCCATGGAACTGGTTGGTTAAGGAAACTGTGGAACAGCTACACAATGGAGGTCAGCTGTAAAGAAGGTCAGCTGTAAAGAAGGTCAGCTGTAAAGAAGGCATAAGGACCATTTATTTCTATGTTCTGCTGTGGAGTGACTCCAGAATACATTGTTAAATAAAAAAAATCAAGCCAGGCATGGTGGCTTGAGCCTGTAGTCCCAGCTACTTGGGAAGCTGAGGCAGGATGGATTGTTCGAGCCCAAGAGTCTGAGGCTGCAGTGAGCTCTGATTGTACCACTGCACTCCAACCCTGGCAACATAGTGAAACCCCATCTCAAAAAGAAAAAAAAAAAAAAAATCAGGCCAGGCGGAGCGGCTCACGCTTCTAATCCCAGCACTTTGGGGGGCAAACAGGGAGGATCGCTTGAGTCCAGGAGTTTGAGACCAGCCTGGGCAACATGGTAAAACCCAGATGCTAAAAAAATACAAAAAAACCACTAGCTGGTCATGGTGGCGCACACCTGTAGTCCCAGCTACTCAGGAGGCTGAGGTGGGAGGACCTCTTGAGCCTGGGAGGTTGATGCTGCCCTGAGCTGTGATTGTGCCACTGCACTCCAGCTTGGGTGACAAAGTGAGATCCTGTCTCAAAAAAATGAAAAAAATTGGCCGGGTGCGGTGGCTCAAGCCTGTAATCCCAGCACTTTGGGAGGCCGAGACGGGCGGATCACGAGGTCAGGAGATCGAGACCATCCTGGCTAACACGGTGAAACCCCCGTCTCTACTAAAAATACAAAAAAAACTAGCCGGGCGAGGTGGCGGGCGCCTGTAGTCCCAGCTACTCGGGAGGCTGAGGCCGGAGAATGGCGTAAACCTGGGAGGCGGAGCTTGCAGTGAGCTGCGATCCGGCCACTGCACTCCAGTCCGGGCGACAGAGCGAGACTCCGCCTCAAAAAAAAAAAAAAAAAAAGTAAAAATAAAAATAAAAAATAAAAAAATAGGCCGGGCGCGGTGGCTCAAGCCTGTAATCCCAGCACTTTGGGAGGCCGAGGCGGGCGGATCACAATGTCAGGAGATCGAGACCATCCTGGAGAACACTGTGAAACCCCCGTCTCTACTAAAAATACAAAAAACTAGCCGGGCGAGGTGGCGGGCGCCTGTAGTCCCAACTACTTGGGAGGCTGAGGCAGGAGAATGGCGTGAACCCGGGAGGCGGAGCTTGCAGTGAGCTGAGATCCGGCCACTGCACCCCAGCCTGGGTGACAGAGCAAGACTCTGCCTCAAAAAATAAATAAATAAATAAATAAAAATAAAAATAAAAAAATAAAAAAAATCAAGATGAAGAAAAGTGTGTATAGTATTTATGTAAGAAGGAGCCGGGGCAATAAGAATATATATGTGTATTTTTTGACATTAAAAAGGTTACTGTCTGGGCAGAAGGGCACAGGAATAGAAAGCAGATCTCTTTAAATGTGCTTACATTCAGCTATAGAACTGTGTAATTAGAAAACCAAAAATAAATCAAAATAGAAAAGCATCTAAAAACTGGAGACAGAATGAAACAAATGAACTTAATTGTATGGCATGTGGGGGGTTTAGCCATACAAAAAAGGATAATTTTGAGTGACTTTTTATTTTTATTTTTAGACAGAGTCTCGCTGTGTCACCCAGGCTGGAGTGCAATGGAGTGATCTTGGCTCACTGCAACTTCCGCCTCCTGGATTCAAGCAATTCTCCTGCCTCAGCCTCCCAAGTAGCTGAGATTACAGGCATGCGCCTCAATGCCTGGCTAGTTTTTTTGTATTTTTAGTAGAGCGGGGGTTTCACCATGTTGGCCAGGCTGGTCTCGAACTCCTGAGCTCAAGTGATCTGCCCGCCTTGGCCTCACAAAGTGACTTTTCTTTTTTCAAAGAGACAATGTCTTGCTCTGTTCCCAGGCTGGAGTGCAGCGGCTCCATCATGGCTCACCACAGCCTCAACCTCCTGGGCTCAAGCCATCCTACCACCTCAGCCTCCCAAGCAGCTGAGACTACACGTGTGCACCACCATACCCAGCTAATTGATTTTTATTTTATTTTATTTTTGAGGCGGAGTCTCGCTCTGTTGCCCAGGCTGGAGTGCAGTGGCGCGATCTCAGCTCACAGCAAGCTCCGCCTCCCGGGTTCACGCCATTCTCCTGCCTCAGCCTCCCGAGTAGCTGGTCATTTTTACTTTTATTTTTGCAGTGATGAAGTCTCACTATCTTTTCCAGGCTGGTGTAGAACTCCTGGCCTCAAGCAATCCTCCTGCCTTGGCCTCCCAAAGTGCTGGGATTCCACACAAGTGTGAGCCACAACATCCAGCTTTCAAGTGACTTTAAAACCCAACCATTTGGCCGGGTGCAGTGGCTCATGCCTGTAATCCTAGCACTTTGGGAGGCTGAGGCAGGTGGATCACCAGGTCAGGAGATCAAGACCATCCTGGCTAACACGGTGAAACCCCGTCTCTACTAAAAATACAAAAAATTAGCCGGGCATGGCGGTGTGTGCCTGTAGTCCCAGCTGCTGGGCAGGTTGAGGCAGGAGAATGGCGTGAACCCGGGAGGCAGAGCTTGCAGTGAGCTGAGATCGCGCCACTGCACTCCAGCCTGGGCGACAGAGCAAGACTCTGTCTCAAAAAAAAAACCAAAAAACCAAAAAACAAAAAACCCAACCGTTTGACTGTGTATACCTAGTACACTATATCCCGATGACAAAAGAATTGTGAAGAAATCTTAAGTAGTTTGTAGTAATCCTGATTACAGTAATATTATTGATATTGCTGTTCTGAAATAATTCTGTAAGGAGATAAAACAAATAAGTAGACTGAACACAGTGGCTTGCACCTGTAATCCCAGCACTTTGGGAGGTTGAGGCAGGCAGATGACAAGGTCAGGAGTTAGAGACCAGCCTGGCTAACATGGTGAAACCCCATCCCTACTTAAAATAGAAAAATTAGCTGGGCATGGTAGCAGGCGCCTGTAGTCCCAAGTACCCAGAAGGCCGAGGCAGGAGAATCACTTGAACCTGGGAGATGGAGGTTGCAGTGAGCCAAGATTGTGCCCCTACACTCCAGGCTGGGTGACAGAGTGAGACTGTGTCTCCAAAAAAAAAAAAAAGAAAAGAAAAGCTGGGCCTGGTGGCTCACGCCTATAATCCCAGCACTTTGGGAGGCCGGGGCAGGCAGATCACGAGGTCAAGAGATCGAGACCATCCTGGACAACATGGTGAAATCTTGTCTCTACTAAAAATACAAAAATTAGCTGGGTGTGGTGGCACACACCTATATTCCCAGCTACATAGGAAACTGAGGCAGGAGAATCGCTTGAACCCGAGAGGAGGAGGTTGCAGTGAGCTGAGATCGTGCCACTGCACTCCAGCCTGGTGACAGAGCGAGACTCCATCTAAACAACAAAAAAAAATTAGCTGGGTGTGGTGGCATGTGCCTGTAGTCCCAGCTACTCCAGAGGCTGAGGCAGGAGGGTCGCCTGAGCGCAGGAGGTCAAGGCTGCAGTGAGCTGTGATACTCCACTGCATTCCAGCCTGAGCAACAGAGCGAGACCCTGCCTCTAAAAATAAAATAAAATAAAATAAAATATCCTCATTGGCCACCTTTGGAGGGTGCTAGGACACTAAGTTACCATTCCGAAATGTTGTGGCAGCCATGTAGGGGCGCCACTTCCATCTTCAATGGAGCATGGATTTGCATTTAGCTGTGAGGTGTGCAGGTAGCCTCCAGCCTTCAGCCCTGCCGCAGGGACGCACGAAAGCGTTTGAGCAGAGCACACTCTCCGGGCAGCCCCTGGCCCATGACTGAGCACGCAGGGCACTGGGCAGCCCTGTCCCCCAACACAGGACTCCTGGTGGACGCTGAGCACTCTCTGCTGCAGAGCCCCGCCGTGCCCCTCCGCTGGAGTGGCCAAAATGTTGAGAGATTCGCATCGCCGTCCGGCTCTCCCCGCCCGATTCTGTTTCCTCCCGATTTTCTTTCACAGACGTTGGACGGGTGTTGTGGCCTGAAGACTTTCTCAGCCCAGCTCCCCAGCGTTGCTTTGGCTTTTCACAGGTGTGAGCTCCCAACAAGTCTTCTGCATTCCTGATTTCATTGCACAGTCTGCTTACTGGAGGGCACAAAGGGGCACAGGCGGTGCCAGGAATGGTCTGAGAAGGCAGATGGCACTGTGGATCTGGAGCTGGATTACTTACTGACCAGCTAGCAACAGGATCCCATCCTGGGTGGCACACAGATGCCCTGCACGAGGTAGAGGTCTCCCTGTAGTGCCCTGGGAGGACGGCGGCTGGTGCAGTGGTTCAGGCATTTGAGAAAGATGTGTGCTCGGGAGGGTGCCGGGGGTGGGTACAAGAACAGTAAGACGGTCCAGCCAATATTAAGAATGGGACAGTGGACCAGGCACGGTGGCTCACGCCTGTAATCCCAGCACTTTGAGAGGCCGAGGCGGGCGGATCACGAGGTCAGGAGATCAAGACCATCCTGGCTAACACAGGGAAACCCCATCTCTACTAAAAATACAAAAAACTAGCCGGGCCGTGGTGGTGGACACCTGTAGTCCCAGCTACTCGGGAGGCTGAGGCAGGAGAATGGCGTAAACCCAGGAGGTGGAGCTTGCAGTGAGCCAAGATCGCGCCACTGCACTCCAGCCTGAGCGACAGAGCGAGACTCCGTCTCAAAAAACAAAACAAAACAAACACAAAATACATATATATATATATGTACATACACACATATATGAAAAAGAAAAAGAAAATCACACCAAGATGCCCAGCAACCAAGCTGATGAAAACGAGAAAGAAAAACTCTTTACAACCACGAGTGTAGACACACATTTCACAAAGTGCAGCAGAGAAACGGCAGCAAACTTCCTGTGAGAAGCCCTGAAGCCAGAAGACAAGAAGCAACTTGGAAGTACTGTGAGAAGAGAAGGCCAGGTGAGCCCCAGCGCCAGGACCCCAGCAGTCGACTGTGCCAAGGGAGAAAACAACTTTGCAAAGTGAAGGCAAGTTTATGCTGTGTGAATCCTATCTCAGTACAGTTTTTTTTTTTAATTTTTTAATTTATTTTTAGTTTTTAGACCACGTCTCGCTCTGTCATCCAGGTTGAGTGCAGTGACGCAATCTCAGCTCACGGCAACCTCCACCTCCCAGGTTCAAGCGATTCTTCTGCCTCATCCTCCTGAGTAGCTGGCATTACAGGCGTGTGCCACCATGCCCAGCTAATTTCTTCTTGTATTTTTAGTAGAGATGGGGTTTCACCATGCTGGCCAGGCTGATCTCGAACACCTGGCCTCAAGTGATCCACCTGCCTCGGCCTCCCAAAGTGCTGGGATTACAGGCATGAGCCACCTCGCCTGCGCCCAGCTTAATTTAATTTAATTTAGTTTTTTTATTTTTAATTTTCTATTTTTTTGACACGGAGTCTCGCTCTGTCGCCCAGTCGGGAATGCAGTGGCCAGATCTCTGCTCACTGCAAGCTCCGCCTCCCGGGTTCACACCATTCTCCTGCCTCAGCCTCCTGAGTAGCTGGGACTATAGGTGCCTGCCACCTTGCCTGGCTAATTTTTTTTTTTTTTTTGTATTTTTTAGTAGAGACGGAGTTTCACCGTGTTAGCCAGGATGGTCTCGATCTCCTGACCTCGTGATCCGCCCGTCTGGGCCTCCCAAAGTGCTGGGATTACAGGCTTGAGCCACCACGCCCAGCGAAAAAACTCTTAATAAGATTGACAACTTCATTTGTAAAAACATTAGGCTTTTAAAATATTTGAATAGACACGTATGTCACCAAAAGATACACAAATAAATAAGCACATGAAAAGATGCCTATTAGTCATTCAGAAAATGCATGCTGGCCAGACAGGTGGCTCACTCCACTAATCCCAGCACTTTGGGAGGCTGAAGCAGGAGGGTCGTTTGAACCCAGGAGTTTGAGGCCAGCCTGGGCAACGTAGTAAGATGCTATCTCTATTTAACAAAATAAAATAAAAATTGTAAAAGAGCTGGGCGTGGTGGCTCATGCCTGTAATCCCAGCACTTTGGGAGGCCGAGGCGGGTGGATCACCTGAGGTCAGGAATTCAAGACCATCTTGGTCCAACACGGTGAAACCGCGCTCTACTGAAAATACAAAATACAAAAAAGAGAATCAGGGAAGAGCTCCAGGAGTCAGAGGTCTGGGTGCCAGTCCCAGCTCTGCTCCAAACTGGCCGTGTGTATTTCCCAAACGTATTTCCCAGCTTTGTTTTCTTCTTTTTTTTTTTTTTTTTTGAGACGGAGTCTCGCTCTGTCGCCCAGGCTGGAGTGCAGTGGCCGGATCTCAGCTCACTGCAAGCTCCGCCTCCCGGGTTCACGCCATTCTCCTGCCTCAGCCTCCCGAGTAGCTGGGACTACAGGCGCCGCCACCTCGCCCGGCTAGTTTTTTGTATTTTTTTTTTTAGTAGAGACGGGGTTTCACCGTGTTAGCCAGGATGGTCTCGATCTCCTGACCTCGTGATCCACCCGTCTCGGCCTCCCAAAGTGCTGGGATTACAGGCTTGAACCACCGCGCCCGGCTGTTTTCTTCTTTTACACAATGACAGGGCGAGAGTTGTGATTTGTTTCCTCGGTGTCGGAGGTGCAGGATGCTGAACTCTGTTGGAAAGAGGCTCAGGTTGTTTTCTTTGACAGCGACCACCCGCTTCGCAGAGGCGTGGGCTGCCCGCTCTCTGGGGCACACTGGAGGTTATGCCCCCATCTCCTGTTCCGTGGCAGAACCCACCCTCTGAGCGAGGCTCTGGTGAGGCTTTCACAATCCGTAACAAGGATGATCTCCATCGACGCAAGTCTCCCTGTTTGAGATGGGGTGTGTGCTCCTCACCCAGGCTCCTGAACAAAGCCCACCCCTTGTCTTGGCACCACTGAGAGTGCCCACTGAGGGGACTCCGGCACCAGATTGTGGGCACAGTCATGAGAAAGCAGCTCAGACTTCACACCCAGAGCCCTTGATCCCGACACACTGGGTATTCCTTCACAGTGCTCTTCCTGCTTCCTGGACACGTGGAGCTGCTTCCGCACCAGGGAGGATCCGTCCAGAGCCCCTTGGATGGGTGCTCAGGGCAATAGCTGCTGCCTCTTCCTTCTGCTCTGCGCTGGGAGGCGTTGCACTCTCCCCATATGGCACGGAGCAGAACGCGCACCCTTGGATCTGGAAGGAATGAACATCCTGCCCGTTAGTTAGCCCTGGGAGTCACTGACTTGGTTCTTCCCTGGACAGCAATGTCCTACAGGGCACACAGAAAGCCACGGAAGTGTGGTCTGCGGGTTGAAGTGGGTATTCAGATGCCAGCCTACAGCCCACTTACATTGTTTCTTTTGGACTGACACCTTGCCGGATGCTTGGATGCCCATAGCGTAGGGGAAGGGACGTCCTGGAGTCCGAGGCGTGGGCGGGGAGCTGGCCCCTGTCCACTGCCGCAGCTCCGCAGCAGCAGGATGGCCCTGGGAGGTGGAGGTGAGTCACCAGGACCTGGGAGAGGAAACGGCACTCGCTAAATTTAAACCCCTTTCTTGATGTATTTGTGAGGTTGTTCTGTTACTTTCCTGGGAAAATGCACCAAACAGAGAAAATGGCAGGGACACAGAGAAGAATGTTATCGAGTTTAGATAGTAATTATTAATCCTGTGATTTTCAGATGGACTCCATTCATTTGGATAAGCAGAGGAAACTTGGCAGAAACGACCAAATGCAAAATGTGTGTAGCAGCCTGAGATCGGCCGTCTACTGAAACAAAAGAAGCAGTTCAGTCGGAAACCATGCTTAACTGTGTTGCTGTCTTTAGCCATCAAGGCCCTGAGAACCAACGAACAATCCGGCTTGGCTGCTTAGAACATTTTTTCTATACTTGCGTTAAATAGATATCCGAGAACCATTACTCATTTTTAATGTGGAGAAGTCGCTATTCTATTCTTGTATTCTATGTTTTTTAAAGTGGCAATTTGAATTATTTTGTGCGATAGAAAACCTTAAACACAAAGTAACGTTTCTAACAAAAGGTCTGTCGATCAAGTGACAAACACGTCCTACTTTAGATACGAGCATGACTGAGGCGACAACATGAAAACGCCTAAAATGAGCTGCTGGGGAGACAAGATCTGGCCACGAACAGAACTCGCAGCAGCTCGTTAACGGGATCGTCCGGCAGGAAGGGGGGTTGGCAGCCTTCTCCCAGGGCTCCCCATGCTTCCTCCCCTGGTGTGGCGTGGCCTTCCTCCTCACAAGTGGTCTGGATCAAGCAATGCGTTGTTCTCATCCATCAACAGTGATGGGCCGGGCACGATGGCCATACCTGTGATCCCGGCACTGTGGGAGGCTGAGGCAGGAGGATCTCCTGAACCCAGGAGTTTGAGACCAGCCTGGGTAACACAGGGAGTCCCCGTCTCTACAGAAAGTAAGTTAGCCCGATGTGGTGGCACATGCCTGTGGTCCCAGGTATTCAGAAGGCTGAGGTGGGAGGATCGCTTGAACTCAGGAGGTAGGGACTGTAGTGGGCTGTGATGGCACCACTGCATTCCAACCTGGGCAAGAGAGTGAGACCCAGTTTCTAAAAAATATGAAAGAAAGGCAGGGTGCAGTGCCTCATATCTGTAATCCCAGCACGTTGGGAGGCCAAGGTGGGCGGATCACTTGAGGTCAGGAGTTTGAGACCAGCCTGGCCCACATGGTAAAACCCTGTCTCTACTAAAGTACAAGAATCAGCAGGGCATGGTGGCACACGCCTGTAATCCCAGCTATTCTGGAGGCCGAAGCAGGAGAACTGGGAGGCAGAGATTGCAGTGAGCTGAGATTGTGCTACCGCACTCCAGCCTGGGTGACAGAGCTAGATGCCATCTCAAAAAAAAAAAAAAAAAAAAAGTAAAAATAAAAGTAAAAGAGTGCTGAGACATCATCCTAAGATTCATTTATAAAATGCCGTGATTCAGGTCTCAGGGCACTCTCGCCCCTACTCACTTTGATGAAGCCGGTGCTGGGTTGCCAGCCAAGGTGGGGAGGCTCATGGGGGCCAGGAACTGAAGGCAGCCGTGAGAGCCAGAGCCCTCCACCACTCCCGAGACAGCAGGAAACTCACTCCAACAGCCACCCTGGGATGCTGCCACAGCTGATCCTGGAGGTGACCATGACCCTGGCTGACATCGGACTGCAGCTTTGTAAGGGAGACTGAGCCGGGACCCAGACCTACAAATCTGAGATGATAAACACTGTTTTAAGCTGTGTGTCACAGTGACTCGTGTGGCAGTGGATTTCTAGCAGAGCGTCGTTCGTGTCTGGCTCCTCTCGGCTCAACGCTCTGAACAGCCGCCCACACGGTTGTGCATGTTAGCAGTGGATTTTTTATTGCTGAGTAATATTTCATTCCATTGCATGCTCACACCTCAGTTTGTTTAACTGCCTACCTGTTGAGGAGCTCTGGAACGTATGCAGTTCTGGGCTATTATGAGTAAAGCTGCTTTTAACATTTAAATACAAGTCTGTGTATGGACACATGTTTTCATTTCTTTTGAATAAATATGTGTGGATTACTGGGTTTCAAGGGGACTGTATATTTAAGTTGGTAAGAAGCTGCCAATCTGCTTTCCTTTCTTTTCTTTTTTTTTAAATTTATTTTATTTTTTATTTATGTATTTATTTTTTGAGATGGAGTCTCACTGTGTCACCCAGGCTGGAGTGCAGTGGTATGATCTTGGCGCGCTGCAATCTCCGCCTCCCAGTAGCTGGGATTACAGGCGCACACCACCACACCCAGCTAATCTCTGTGTTTTTAGTAGAGACGGGGTTTCACCATGTTGGCCAGGCTTGTCTCGAACTCCTGACCTCAGGTGATCTGCCCGCCTCGGCCTCCCAAAGTCCTGGGATTACAGGCGTGAGCCACCGAGCCTGCCTCCAATCTGCTTTCCAAAGTGGCTGTACTTTGTACTCCCTGCAATAACATGTGAGGGTTTAAGTTGCTCCAATGCTGATCAACACTTGACATTGGAAGTCTTTAAGTTTAACCATTTTATGACCATGTAGAGGGATGTCATTTTGGGTTTAACATGCACTTTCTTTTTTTAAAATTTTTTTCTTTTTTTATGAGACAGAGTCTCACTGTGTCACCCAGGATAGAGTACAGTGGCAAGACCTCGGCTCACTGTAACCTCCGCCTCCCGGGTTCACGCCAATCTCCTGGCTCGGACTCCTGAGTAGCTGGGACTACAGGCAGCCAGCCACCACCATGCCGGCTAATTTTTTGTATTTTTTTTTTTTTTTTTTTTTGAGAAGGAGTCTTGCTCTGTCGCCCAGGCTGGAGTGCAGTGGCCAGATCTCAGCTCACTGCAAGCTCCGCCTCCCGGGTTTATGCCATTCTCCTGCCTCAGTCTCCTGAGTAGCTGGGACCACAGGCGCCCGCCACCTCGCCCAGCTAGTTTTTTGTATTTTTTAGTAGAGACGGGGTTTCACCGTGTTAGCCAGGATGGTCTCGATCTCCTGACCTCGTGATCCGCCCATCTCAGCCTCCCAAAGTGCTGGGATTACAGGCTTGAGCCACCGCGCCTGGCCA
Organism: Trachypithecus francoisi; assembly: GCF_009764315.1. Taxonomy (NCBI): domain Eukaryota; kingdom Metazoa; phylum Chordata; class Mammalia; order Primates; family Cercopithecidae; genus Trachypithecus; species Trachypithecus francoisi. The sequence continues at coordinate 120,828,590 of NW_022681457.1, read as the reverse complement.
TTCTTCCCGGATTCTTGAAAGGGGCTGAGAAGTGAGCTGCTTCCATCATGGGCACGGAAACTCCCTGTCCTGGGGCTCACGTCCACACAGGCCCCGGCCACACAGGCCCCAGCCACACAGGCCCCGGCCACCAGGCCCCGGCCACACAGGCCCCGGCCACACAGGCCCCGGCCACACAGGCCCCGGCCACACAGGCCCCGGCCACCAGGCCCCAGCCACACAGGCCCCAACTACACAGGCCCCGGCCACACAGGCCCTGGCTCCTGACCCTGGGCGAGGCTGCTCCCTGGCTGGCCTTCCGGGTTCTGGGTGGTTGGAGCTTCTCTGGGTGGAGGATGAGGATAAGGAAGCCGACTGATTACACACATCACAATGGGACGGAAGTTCAGAAATGGCAACAAACTAATTCTCAAAAATCTTGAATAAGAAATTATGAAAATTCCCGTTCTTCAGATCCAAACTGAAACATCAGTTAGGAGGCCAGGTGCGGTAGCTCATGCCTGTCATTCCAGCACTTTGGGAGGCTGAGGTGGGCCGATCACGAGGTTAGGAGTTCGAGACCAGCCTGGCCAACACGGTAAAACCCTGTCTCTACTAAAAATACAAAACTTAGCTGGGCGTGGTGGAAGGCACCTGTAAACCCAGCTACTTGAGAGGCTGAGGCAGGAAAATTGCTTGAACCCAGGAGGTGGAGGTTGCAATGAGCTGAGATCGCACCTCTGCACTCCAGCCTGGGCAACAAAAGCAAAACTCCATAAAAAAAAAAAAAAGAGAGGAAAGAAAGAAAGATAGGAAGGAAGGAAGGAAGGAAGGAAGGAAGGAATAAAGGAAGGAAAAGAAAGAAACACCAGTTAGGAACAATAAAGAATGGAAATGAAGTGTGCAGACTTCAAATCTTGCAGAAACCTGTGAATGATGGATGGGACATGTATTTGCCTCTAGGACTGAAGGAAGAGGAGACAATTTGATGCCACCAAACCACCAAATATTTGGCTAAGATGCCCGCCCAGCTTCAACTGACATACACACAACAGCACAACTTTCTAGCAAAAGTTCATCATGGATGCGGAGGCTCACACCTGCAATCCCAGCACTTTGGGAGGCCAAGGGGGAGGATCCCTGGAGGCCAGGAGTTTGAGACCAGCCTGGAAAACATAGTGAGACCCCATCTCTACAAAAAATAGAAAATTATCTGGGTACAGTGACATGCCTCTGTGGTCCCAGTTCCTCCAGAAGCTGAGGTGGAAGGATCCCTTGAACCCAGGAGGTGGAGGCTACAGTGAGCTGAGATCGTGCCACTGCACTCCAGCCTGGGCTACAGAGCAAGACCTTGTCTCTTAAAAGAAAAAGAAGAAGGCTGGGCGCGGTGGCTCATGCCTGTAATCCCAGCACTTTGGGAGGCCGAGATGGGCAGATCACAAGATCAGGAGATTGAGACCATCCTGGCTAACACGGTGAAACCCCGTCTCTACTAAAAATACAAAAATTAGCCGGGCGCGGTGGCGGGTGCCTATAGTCCCAGCTACACAGGAGGCTGAGGCAGGAGAATGGCATGAACCCGGGAGGCGGAGCTTGCAGTGAGCTGAGATGGTGCCACTGAGCTCCAACCTGGGCAACAGAGCGAGACTCCATCTCAAAAAAAAAAAAAAAAAAAAAAGATATTCTCAGATAAGACCTTCACAGATATTGAAGGGATTGTGACCATGAACCACTCTCACTGCTTGGTTCCAAAGCTCAGGAATGAAAGCCAGGGAGGGCCGGGCAGTGTCCTGAGGCTGTGATGGAGCCCTGGCCACACTGTGTGTGTGGACTTTGCAAATATGGAGCATGCACCTCCTCCTCCATTTGCTGAGCACCTACTTCATCCAATACACCACCAAGGAGAGGACCGACAAGACCCCTGTTCTGGAGGGGAAAGAATAAAAATTATGCCTCTCACCGGCGTCCGGCCAAGCTCTGGGCACTTCTTCATGGATTAACTCCTAAATTAACCCACGGAAGGAACACGTGGGAAGGGGCATGTGGGAACCAGGCTGCCCGTGTGCAGAGCACAGGCTCGGAAAGGAACCTCGGGAACACAGGGAGGTCAGTGCTTCTGTACCCAAAGGACCCCTCTCGGCAGTGACCAGTGAGCAGCCAGGAAGGGGACCTTGGAGCTGAGACCGTTGGGCTTATTACAGCCCCGTTCCTGGATTTAGGAAAGCAGGCTGCGGCTGGGTGCAGTGGCTCATGCCTGTAATCCCAGCACTTTGGGGGGCCGAGGTGGGTGAATCATGAGGTTAGGAGTTCAAGACCAGCCTGGCTAACATGGTGAAACCCCATCTGTACTAAAAATACAAAAAATATCCGGGCGTGATGGCAGGTGCCTGTAGTCCCAGCTACTCCGGAGGCTGAGGCAGGAGATTTGCTTGAATCTGGGAGGTGGAGGTTGCAGTGAGCCGAGACTGTGCCATTGCACTCCAGCCTGGGCAACAGAGCAAGACTCCATCTCGAAAAATAAAATAAAATAAAGCAAGCAAGCTGGAACCAGCCTCATTCTTCCATTTCCCACAGTAGGGATTGGGCTGAATATTCCGCAGCAAATCCCTCTCTGCACTTTCCTCCACCTGCCCCTGTGCCACCAGGGCCCTTCATCCAGAAGCAAGCAGCCTCGGGGACAGCTTTGGCATGTTTAAGTGTTTTCACGAGGGCTTCACACTGTACTGTCAGCGACATCGCGAGCCCAGAAGTGAATAACTGACATAACAATGATTAAAGTTTGTGAGCAGCCTCTTCAGGAAACGGCAGCGCAACTTTATGTTCCAAAGATCCAAAGCAGGAGAGCGTGAGGCCTTCCCTTTCCCAGATCCCAGGGGTGTGGAGGGCGGCCCTGGGGCCCTGAGAGGTGTGGAGAGCCAGAACTGCGACCTGCGGCACAGCCCCCACCTGCTTTTCCTCTCCCCGCCCCCGTCGAGGGTCCCCAGGGACCGGGACTTGCTCCCAAAGTCGCCTCGCCCTGGCTCTGGCGAAGGCAGGAGGGTTCTGGAAGCAGCCGCTGGTGGAGGTCTCTCTCCTGACAGCTGCAGGCACTGGCCCCCTCCCTACCCCGCGCCGGCGCAGCCAGAACCGGCCACGCAGACCTGCGACCCCCCACAAACCGCCTCGGGACGAGGTTCTGTCCCGCCCGTGGACCACGGTGTCCACGTGGGGCTTGTGCCACGGTCCCCTCCCATGAAGACACGCGGAGGGTCCCGTCTGCGGGGCGTGAGGGCAGCGGTCCCGGAGGGCCAGACCCCGGCCGCGGAGAGCTGCCCGGGAGGGAGGGGGCAGGGGGAGGAGACGAGGGGAGAGCGGAGGGGGCCCGGAAGGGGGAAGGGGGGAGGGGAACGGGGAGGGGAGCGGCGGGCGGGGGGTGGGGAGGGGAGGGGAGAGGAGAAGACGAGGAGGGGGAGGGGCGGGGAGCGGCGGGGGGGGAGGGGCGGGGAGCGGCGGGCGGGGCCGGGCTGCGGGGAGCGGCGGGCTGGGGCGGGCTCGGGGCGGTCTCCGCGCTCCGTCCGCCCCCTCGCGCCCGCGCCGCGCTCGCTCAGCTCCCGCCCGCCTGTGCCGCCTGTGCGGCCGCCGCGAGCCAAGTTTGCGCGGACCCCGTCCCGAGCCCGCCGCGGCCATGGACGCGCCCGCCCTGCTGCTGGCCCCGCTCCTGCTCCTCTGCGCGCAGCTGCTCCGCGGCACCAGGTGAGCGGGCGGGGTCCGCGCGGCGCGGGGTCGGGGGCGGTGGGGGGCCGGCGTCGGCCCGAGAGAGCGGCTGGGAGAGCGGCCGGCGCGAGCCCCGGGCCCCGGACCCCAAGTCTGGGAGCCCCGCGTCCTCCCTCCCCGGGGTCTCGCCCCGCGGGCCCCTTGTTGGACTCGCCCCGACGCTGCCCTTGGGCTCGGGACGCTGCGACCCCCGCGCTGGCCGCCGCCGCCCGGTGCTGTCCGCCGTCCTGGTGCTGAACCCGGGCGGGACAAGAGCGTCGTAGGCTCCCGGGTTCCCTGGCTCCGTGGCGCGCGTGGAGGGTCCCGGGTCCGCGGCACTCGCGGGTCCCTGCCCGGCCGGTGCCTTGAGGAAAGGAAAGACCCTAGAACTCGGTGCGGGGAGGCTGCTCCCTTTGCCGGGGGAGCCGTTCCCCGTTCCCCGTTCCCCGAATGAGCTTCCCCAGCCGGCGGGTCTGGGACGGACGGAGGAGGCTGTGTCGCTGTGGAGGGTGGGCCCGGCCTCCAGGGTCTCCTTTCAGAGCCCGTTTCAAATGGCGTGGACAGAACTCCTGAGTGTGTGCAGGTGGACGGCGGCCAGGTACCCCTGGCCACAGAAAAGAGATGGTGGATTTCTTAACTGTTTTGGGAGGGGCTCCCCAGAGAAGGAAGAGGCTTAGAAGGAGGCCCCCCAGGGCTGGAGCCCCCTCTGGCCTACAGTCCCTCCACCCCCTCCTCTCTGGGGGTCTGAAATGGGTTCCACAGCCACCCAGGCCACTTGGCCCCACCACTGGGCCTGGCTGCCTTCCCTAGGAGTCACGAGAGGACATTTAGGGGCGTTTTTGAAAATCACCTCAGTGCAAAGACTGCAGAAGAAACAGCAAGAAGCTGTCCCCCAGCGCTCGGGATCTCAGAGACCGTGAAGATGTAGACATAGAGGTGGCTGACCGCAGTAGAGGTGGCAGCACCCAACACGGGGCGGCGTGTCAGAATTTTCCTGTTGGAGGTGTGGGGGACAGAGCCCAGAAGGCCTGGGTCCAGCAGCAGCCGTGTGCCCATCAGGAGACCGCAGGGTCGGCGCTGCCTCTGGATCTAAGCAGCCCCTGTCCTGGGAAGAGCTTTGTTTTTCCATCAATCCCAGTGGGCCTTTCTCTCCTTGTCCTTACCCTCCTTCAAGGTGAGAGGAAGGACAAAGCCTTGGGCACAGTTGTAGATGCAGTGCTGGAGACATGCGGCCAGCTGCCAGCCCAGGCCCACAGCCACTTAGCCGAGAGGCTGAAATCTAGACGGCTCTGAAACCCCAAAGTTTTAGCCCAAGTTTGGCACCAGAACTCAGTTGGCGGCAAGTCCCGTCCTGCACGGACACGAGACTTTTCTCATCTTTGTTAATCCTACCTCTGGACCTATTTATATACACTTCGTGCCGGGAAATTCTCCAGGCTTGCCCCCAGCCCCAGCCTCTGTGTCCACCACTTCCCTTTTCTAGTATCTGAAGATCCTTCATCCTAGCCTGCATCTGGTTCCTGGACTGTTGGGGAAGGGGTTCTGTGGCTGTTTTCCCGGGCAGGAGAGCTGGAAGGCCACAGCCCAGCCAGGAGTGGGGGCCTCTGGGCCTGCAGTCACTCCCATCCCTGGAAGAGGGGTGCCGTTGGGGAGCACACCTTGCCTGGTGAGAGGTGCACTGCCTTGCTGAGTTCCCCTCTAGCTCTCTGGTTAAAAATAGTGACCACCTGGCTGCACGCTGCAGCCTCTCCTTTGAGGTCATTCTGTCCACACACATGTGCTGGGCTCAACCTCCTGCTCTTGGCGTCTAGGGGCAGGCCTGGAGGGTGGAAGCACCTGCCAGCTCAGCCCTAGGGGCCACCTTCAGACTTAGCGGGGTGCTGTCCATGAAGAGCCTCTCCTCCCATCCATGTCTGTGCCCCTTCGCTCCAGAAACCAGGACAGTCGCCCCCCCTTCCCTCAGTCTCAGGGTCCTTGTCCTGGAGCTGTATTGGATGTCAGTGGGACCCATTCTGGCCATTACCCCAGGTCCCCATCGCAGCAGCTCCTCATGGGAAAGGCTGGGTGGGATAGGAAAGGAGTGTGGCGGCCGTGGGTCGGCCCGAAGTGTGAAGACCCATGCACGCGGCAGGCACTGAGCTTGCCGACTGTGTGCCCGCGTGGGTGGCCCTCCCGGGCTGCCGGCACCTCCGTCTCCCTGGAGAAGCTGTGCTGCGGCTCCTACCGTGCCAGCTCGCGGTGCGCTGGTGGCGGTGCTCCTCTTTGCCTTGGTAACTGCAATGCTAGGAGGCTTGTGCTGCTCTAAAAGCAGAGCTGTGGGATATGTGGGCTGGGTGTGCGCCGTGGAGGAGCCTGGAGGGGGAGGATCCCAGCTACACCTACCCTCCCTGTCTGTCCCCAGGGCACAGACAAGTCACAGGGATGGGTTTGTTTTTCAGTGGGGCCAGGGGGGCAGGAGGCCAGGTGACCCAGGGAGAGCAACCCCAGGGGGAAGCTGCCATGTCTTCATGGCGCCCACTCTGCCCCCTGAGTTTGGAGTCCTAAATCCGAGTGTAGACTTGGAGCCTGGTGTATGGCCCTGAGCCTCTCTGTCCATCCACCCAAAGGAAACCCCAAGCTCAGGCCACCACTGGGCCCCAGGGCCACCAGGTAAGGCAGCAGCCCTCGCCCGAGATCTCCATGACGTACCAGAGTCAGGACGTCCCCACCTGTGTCGAACTCCCCTGGTGCAGGCTGTGTCCCCGCAGCCCCCGCTAGCTCTGCCTGCCCTGTACATCCTGACCTGAGGAAGTGGGGGGCCCTCCAGACCCCAGAGTCTGGCATGAAGCACATGCCCCCGCACGCTGGCCCTTCCCATCTGTTCACAGTGGGAAAACGACCGGCCGCTCTCCTAGGTGAGAAATGGCGTGGGGGTGGGAGCCTGCTTCCTTCTCGCCCCCAGGAGATGACAAAGGTGCCTCCAGGTGAGCTTCGTGGCAGGGGCTGCTCCTGGTCTTGCCTTCATGCCCCCTACACGTGCCACCACCCTGAGATGGGCAAGAGACGTGGCCCAGGAAGGACGGTGTCTCCTGTGGCCTCATTCCAGGCAGGCTAGATGGCAGCTGGGCTGGTCCAAAAATAAAGCCTCACTCAGATCCCTTTGCGTCTGACCTTCAGGGTGACTTCCATTTGCATTTTTAATTGGCCAGGACTTAATTTGATTCCATCTTATCCTTTGTTACCAAAGTGCTTGCCCCTCCTTAGCCCTGCGCCGGGCCACTCTGGGGGCCAGTGGGTGCGGGGTTGTGGGTCCGGATGTATAGCAACCCTGGACGCTGCCTTCAGGTATCTCCTCCTGCCAGAGTTGGGCCACCACGGTCGCCCAGGACAGATTGGGGGTGGCAAAATCTCGTTAGCTAAGGAATGTTTGGTTCAAAGTCAAAATCTTTGACAGGTCAGTATGTAAAACAAGAAGAAAAGCGGTTTGGAAGGAAAGGGAGAGGGCCTGAGCCCCCACCTGCTGCTGCCTCCCAAACCCCGGTGGTCTTCGGGGGCCCCAGGACGCACCTGAGGATAAAGTGTGTGGAGCAGGGTTGAGGCTGGACATAGGGAGAGGCAGGGAGAGTGTCTGCCTCCCTGCGTCCTTCCCAGTGTTTCTCTGCAACTGTGGGTTTAAGATTTGGAGCTGCCCGTGCAGCTGCCCGGCAGGACTTAGCCTGAAGCACCAGACCCAGACCCACTTGCCTCTCCCTTGGGAAGCCAAGACCGAGAGGGCTGGAGCTGGAGAGGCAGGCGGGTGGAGGGGGCTGCAGGCGGGTGGAGGGGGCTGCAGGCGGGTGGAGGGGGCTGCAGGCGGGTGGAGTGGGCTGCAGGTTGAGCCGTGTGGGGCGCTGGGGGGCTGAGGCGAGTGGAGTGGCTGCAGGTGAGCGTGTGGGGCGCTGGGAGGGGCTGCAGGCGAGTGGAGTGGGCTGCAGGTGAGCCGTGTGGGGCGCTGGGAGGGGCTGCAGGCGAGTGGAGTGGGCTGCAGGTGAGCCGTGTGGGGCGCTGGGAGGGGCTGCAGGCGAGTGGAGTGGGCTGCAGGTGAGCGTGTGGGGTGCTGGGAGGGGCTGCAGGCGAGTGGGGGGCCGGTGAGCCGTGTGGGGGGCTGGGGAGGCAGGCGAGTGGAGGGGGCTGCAGGTGAGCCGTGTGGGGCGCTGGGAGGGTGCAGACGAGTGGAGTGGGCGCAGGTGAGCGTGTGGGGGCTGGGAGGGGCTGCAGGCGAGTGGAGTGGGCTGCAGGTGAGCCGTGGGGGGCGTGGGAGGGGCTGCAGACGAGTGGAGTGGGCTGCAGGTGAGCCGTGGGGGGCGCTGGGAGGGGCTGCAGACGAGTGGAGTGGGCTGCAGGTGAGCCGTGTGGGGCGCTGGGAGGGGCTGCAGACGAGTGGAGTGGGCTGCAGGTGAGCCGTGTGGGGCGCTGGGAGGCTGCAGACGAGTGGAGTGGCTGCAGGTGAGCCGTGTGGGGCGCTGGAGGGGGGCTGCAGAGTGGAGTGGGCTGCAGGTGAGCCGTGTGGGGCGCTGGGAGGGGCTGCAGGCGAGTGGAGTGGGCTGCAGGTGAGCCGTGTGGGGCGCTGGGAGGGGCTGCAGGCGAGTGGAGTGGGCTGCAGGTGAGCCGTGTGGGGCGCTGGGAGGGGCTGCAGACGAGTGGAGTGGGCTGCAGGTGAGCCGTGTGGGGTGCTGGGAGGGGGCTGCACGGGGTGGGGCTGGTGGCCCGGCCTCAGCTTGACTGTGCCAGACAGGCAGCGTGGAGGGGTGCCTCAGCCCAGGTCGCAGTCTCTGAGGGAGCAGAAGGCCAACGACTGTGGCCCGCACTGTGAGGAGGGGAGGGGCGGTCAGCTGGGTCCTGGGGAACCAGGCGTGGAGGAGGCCTGGGACTGTGCTCTTCTCTTGGTGGCCTGTGGCGTGGCCCAGCATACGGCACCCGCTCAAGGCTGTGTCTGAACTGGGTTAAATCTGTCTCTAGGCTTGTTGAGGCGGAGGCTGCTGACTCAGGCCCTGACCCCTCATCTCTTTGGGAGGGCTTGGGCCAGGCTCAGGGGCCTGGTGACCTGGAGGCCATGTCTGAAGCCGCTCCGCCACCCCCTTGGATAGAAATGATTCCAAGAATACAGGGAGGTTAATCGCAAGGCCCCACCCCTGGGACCTATCCCCGCCCTGTGTGCAGGAGGACGGGTGTGACAATCACCAGGAATTGGACGGCTTGAAACAACGGACTCTTATTCTCTCACAGCTCGGGAGGCCAGGAGCCTGAAATCAAGGTGTGGGTGGGGCTGGTTCCCCTGGAGGCTCTGAGGGAATCTCTGTCCCCAGCCTGTCTCCAGCTCCGGTGGTGGCTGGAAACCCTGGCCTCCCTTGGCCTGTGGATACCTCACCCCAATCTCTGCCTGTACTGTCACCAGCTTCTTCCCTCTTCTCTTCTAAGGACATCAGGCCTTGGGTTTAGGGCCCACCCAATCCAGTATGGCCTCATCTTAACTAATTACCTCTGCAAAGACCTTATTCCCAAATAAGCTCACATTCTGAGGCTCTGGGTGGATATGCATTTTGCGGACACTGTTCAACCCAGTGCAGGTGAGCAGATGGGGGCCGGGGGTGCTGGGGTGCTCCGGGCTCTGGCAGCATGGGGGGTATAGGCAGGAGACGCCTCCCTCAAGCCTGAGTGCCCCCATGGCCCTGCTGGCTGCCCCAAGCTGCTCCGAGGTCGAGTTAAACCCCAGAAACACATGGCCATTTGGGGACCTGGGCCTTACCCTGGGCCTTCCTAGGAGGAGACAGAGAATAGGAGGCTGTGGGTCTGGGTTTTGGGGCCCTGTCCTCTTCCTGTCCCTGCATCTTGCCTCCTCCTCACATTCCTCTTCTCCAAACCATCTGATGGGGGAAGCTTCGCCCTCAGAAGCCGACAGGGAGACCTCTTCGGTGAGGGGCCCTGGGGTGGAGACCCCGAGGCCAGCCTCTGTGGGCTGGTTTAGGAGGGAGGCTGTTAGCTTGGGAGCTTGGCCCACACTGGTGGGCTCTGTCCGACCCAGGGCCACCTCCTTCAAAGCCAGGAGAACAGAGTGGGCACTGAGGTCAGAGGAAGCCAGGTCAAGGCCGGTGGAAGAGGATGAGAACCTCCCGGGATTCCCTGTGTCCAGCCGGCGCCTCGGGGACTGGCCAGGCCCCTGCCTGCAAGGGCTCCCACAGTGGCCCCCCACACCCTGGCCCAGGTGCCCAGAACAGTGCTGCATTCCCAGGAAGGGACCCAGGCGCAGTGGAATCAAATTAAGCCCTGGCCTGTCTGACCAGTGGCCTTGCATCCCCAGAGCAATGAATGACATTGGCGACTACGTGGGCTCCAACCTGGAGATCTCCTGGCTCCCCAACCTGGATGGGCTGATAGCCGGCTATGCCCGCAACTTTCGGCCTGGCATCGGAGGTGAGGGGCGGCCCAGGCCCGGCAGGCAGGACCACTGGGACCTGGGCTAGGCCGTGGCTGTGTGGCCCACCGGGCTAGGGGCTAGGCTCTGGGCAGGGAAGCCTGGCTCTCCCCTGGGGGCTCCATCAGAGCCAGGCTCCCACAGAGACAGCCAGGGAGGTACAACGTCTCGGGCCATGACGGCTGACTGCCTGTGACTGGGACCCTGGCAGGATCCCACCCTGGCTCCCGCACTGGGCTGGCCTCAGCCCTTCTTAGTTCTTCTCCTTCCTCGCAGGGCCTCCCGTGAATGTGGCCCTCGCTCTGGAGGTGGCCAGCATCGACCACATCTCAGAGGCCAACATGGTAGGTGCCACAAGCCTCTGCCTTAGGCATGGTGGGTGCCCACAGCCTCTGCCCTGGGCTGCATGCCCCTGGGGGTGGAGCGAGGCTGACCCCGGCTCCTGTGCCGCCTCCACAGGAGTACACCATGACGGTGTTCCTGCACCAGAGCTGGCGGGACAGCAGGCTCTCCTACAACCACACCAATGAGACCCTGGGCCTGGACAGCCGCTTCGTGGACAAGCTCTGGCTGCCCGACACCTTCATCGTGAACGCCAAGTCGGCCTGGTTCCATGACGTGACAGTGGAGAACAAGCTCATCCGGCTGCAGCCTGACGGCGTGATCCTGTACAGCATCCGGTGAGCGGGCCGCCCACCGGGGCCCTGGGGGAGAGCCTGCCCGGGCCCAGTGTCGGCGCCTGGACGCTCCAAGGCTTGGAAAAGCTCGAGCGGTTCCTGCTGCCGGGAGCTGGGGGGGCAGAAGCTGCGCAGTTATTTATATCCCCGCAGCTGCTGGGGAAACATCCGCGCTCCAAGGTCGCCGACAGGAAGCTGGCAGATGTGGCTTTTTGGCCAACACAGTGCCTTTTGGTTTTTAAAATGGGGTGGAATAAAATTAACCTTTGTAAAGTGAACAATGCAGTGGCATTTGGCAGATTCGCCCTGTTGTGCAACCCCATCTCTGACTGGTCCAAAACATTTCAGGACCCCAAAGGGAGACCCAGCCACTGAGTAGGTGCGCTCCACTCCGCCCTCCCTGGAGCCCCAGCAGCCACCGTTTGCTTTCTGTCTCTGTGGATCTGGCCAGAGACAGAAACATTTCACCGAAAGGGAATGACACACTGTGTGTGGGACCGTTTATGACTCCGGCTTCATACTCAGCACCATGTCCTCAGGGTTCACCCCGGCTGAAGCTGGAGTCAGGGGCGCCCTCTTCTTCACGGCCGGGCAGTGGCCCATGGCAGGGACGTACTGCACCTGCCTTCCATCCATCTGCCGAGGGGCGCCTGGGTGGCTTCCTGCATTGGTGAATGTGAAAACACTGCTGTGAATGTGTGTGCGCACGTTCATTTGAAAGCCTGTTTTCAGACACATGCCTCTCAAAAATGGAATTAGCTCGAAACACTTAAAAAAATCAAGAGGCATGTGGTCAGGCGCAGTGGCTCATACCTGTGATCCCAGCAGTTTGGGAGACTGAGATGGGTGGATCACAAGGTCAAGAGATCAAGACTACCCTGGCCAACATGGTGAAAACCCATCTCTATTAAAAATACAAAATATGGCCGGGCGCGGTGGCTCAAGCCTGTTATCCCAGCACTTTGGGAGGCCGAGATGGGCGGATCACGAGGTCAGGAGATCGAGACCATCCTGGCTAACATGGTGAAACCCCGTCTCTACTAAAAAAATACAAAAAACTAGCCGGGCGAGGTGGCAGGCGCCTGTAGTCCCAGCTACTCGGGAGCTGAGGCAGGAGAATGGCGTAAACCCGGGAGGCGGAGCTTGCAGTGAGCTGAGATCCGGCCACTGCACTCCAGCCCGGGCGACAGAGCGAGACTCCGTCTCAAAAAAAAAAAAAAAAAAAAAAAAAACAAAATATTAGCTGGGTGTGGTGGTGGGTGTCTGTAGTCCCAGCTACTTGGCAGGCTGAGGCAGGAGAATCACTTGAACCCAGGAGGCGGAGGTTGCAGTGAGCCGAGATTGCACAACTGTACTCCAGCCTGGTGACAGAGTGAGACTCTGTCTCAAAAAAAAAAAAAACAATCAGGAGGCAGCCGGGTGCAGTGGCTCACGCTTGTAATCCCAACACTTTTTGGAGGCTGAGGTGAGTGGATTACTTCAGGCTGGGAGTTTGAGACCAGCCTGGGCAACACAGGGAGATTCTGCCTCTACAAAAATAATAAAAACTATTAGCTGGGCTTGGTGGTGCACACCTGTGGTCTCAGCTACTTGGGAGGCTGAGGTGGGAGGATCACATGAGCCCAGGGGGTTGAGGCTGCAGTGAATCAAGATTGCACCACTGCACTCCAGCTTGGGTGACAGAGTGAGACCCTGTCTTATAAACAAACAAAAAATCAGGATATTTTACATAGGAATTCAAATATCTGACCTCTCCTAGAAAATCAAGCGCATGGCAACTCTGGGCCTATGCCTGTGTGTTCCCCAGCCATCGCTCAGGCCAGGGCCTGGGTGCTCAGGCTGCCCCCTGCCCCGTAGGCCCCCAGCCTAGTGAAACAGTCAAGCGTTTTGAAGAGAGTGAACGAAATCCAGTTCTTGATAGCCCTAAATGAAGACCTGCAAATGGCCATGAGGTTGAGCAGTTTTCAGGTTTACCTGGATTCTGGGCAACTAACAAACAGCCTGAGAAGTATCTCGGGCTCCAGGCAGCCCCTGGTACTCAGGGGGCATCTCTACAGGGGAACTGCCAGGCTTCTGGGAGGGCTGGCCTCGCCCCCAAGGCCTCACAGCCATGCTTGTCTTGGCAGAATCACCTCCACTGTGGCCTGCGACATGGACTTGGCCAAATACCCCATGGACGAGCAGGAGTGCATGCTGGAGCTGGAGAGCTGTGAGTGGGCACGCAAGGCGGGCAGGGGCTTCTCGCGAGGGCCACGCTGGCTTCTCCAGCAGTGGATGGGGGTTCAGACTGTCAGCTTAGGGCCTGGACAAGGCTGGCCTGGCGCAGGGTGCAGGAAAGCACCAAACCAGCTTCTGCATGAGCAAGAAGCCTGGGCGGGAGAAGGGGCCGGAAGGCCTGCAGCAGTCTGGCCTGTGGGTCCGTGCACGCCTGAGGAGCCGGGCCGTGGAGCCCAGACATGACACGGATTGGTAGCGTGAAGCCAGTGCTGCAGCCCCGTGTGTCACCTGACGATGGTGACCCCATCTGTGTCCCTTCCACCTGCCCAGAGGAGCCCGACGTGGTCCCAGAGCTGAAGGCCTCCTCGCTCCTGGCTGGGGTCCTGCTCGGTCCCCATCATGATGGTGTCAGCTCCCTGCAGGCTTCCTCTGTGGACAGAGTGCTCCTGCCAGGGCTCCCGGGGCAGGGCCAGGCTCTGCCGCCCACCTGTGTGCTTTTCCTGCAGACGGTTACTCATCGGAGGACATTGTCTACTACTGGTCAGAGAGCCAGGAGCATATCCACGGTCTGGACAAGCTGCAGCTGGCACAGTTCACTATCACCAGCTACCGCTTCACCACGGAGCTGATGAACTTCAAGTCCGGTAACGTGTGCCCGCCGCCCCTTCCGCGTGTGCCCGCCGCCCCTTCCGCGCACGCCCGCCTGTGGTTTTCATGCTATTTCGCCAAGCCATGCGCAGGCTCCCTGGGCCCCTGGGGATGCAGCTGGGACGCTCCTGCCTTAGGAACTTGCTCATTGGCACCAGCTACACCCACACCAGGGCCGCCAGGCCTGCCATCGTGTGGACGTGGGTCAGCCCTTCCCATCTCACTCCTTGGTCCTTTCTCTTCCCAGCACTCCAGGTTTACTGGAAACCTGAGGGTGTGGGGAGCTCTCTTAGCCCCAGGTCTGCAGGGCTCAGGGGCCAAGCCTTCCTTGTCTACTTTGTCTCCCAGCCCTACTTTCCCACCCCTAAGCCCCCCGTCCCCGGTCATCCAGAGCAGGTGAGCCCAGTGCCGGCTCCTTCCAGAGCCTGGCTGTGCCCGCAGGAGTGTTAGGAGAGAAAGGAGTGAGCCCTCTCCATTGGCTGCGAGGGTCCCTCAGGGCCAGTCCAGCAAACGTGAGGCCAGCAGCAACCTCAGCCTCTCTCCTTCTCCTCTGGGTTACACTGCTCAGGACCAGCCTGTCCTGTGGCCAGACCGAGGGCCGGAGACCCCCAGACATTTCAGGCCATGTGGTTGGTGGGGAGGGCAGGGGTCTAAGTCTCTCTTCTGAGCCCTGCTGTGGGCCCCGTAGCTGCCAAGCCCTGCCGCCCCTGAGTCCCACGTGTGGGCTGGGCTGGGCAGGGACGGGGGCGCTGACGGTGGCTGTCCCGGCAGCCGGCCGGTTCCCGCGGCTCAGCCTGCACTTCCACCTGCGGAGGAACCGCGGCGTGTACATCATCCAGTCCTACATGCCCTCCGTCCTGCTGGTCGCCATGTCCTGGGTCTCCTTCTGGATTAGCCAGGCGGCGGTGCCCGCCAGGGTGTCTCTAGGTACGGGGCTGATGCTCCGCAGGGGCTGGAAGGTCCGTCCTGGGGAGCAGGACTTCTCACCCCTCAGCTGGGGGCCCAGCACTGGCCTCCGGACCATGCCAGCTGTCCTGGGGCAATGGCCGACCGGGCCAGGCCGGGTCAGGGGAGCAGGACCTGCTCCCTGGGGTGGGCATGGGGGTGGGGGGCAGTGGACCCTTATCCGTGGGTCACAGACACCAAGGCTGGGGGTGGGACGGCATGAGGGCAGGGCTACAATGATGGTACCACCTGTGCCCGGCAGGCATCACCACGGTGCTGACGATGACCACGCTCATGGTCAGTGCCCGCTCCTCCCTGCCACGGGCCTCGGCCATCAAGGCACTGGATGTCTACTTCTGGATCTGCTACGTCTTCGTGTTTGCTGCCCTGGTGGAGTACGCCTTCGCGCACTTCAACGCCGACTACAGGAAGAAGCAGAAGGCCAAGGTCAAGGTCTCCAGGCCGAGGGCAGAGGTGAGGGCCTGGGACTGAACCAGGGATAGCACTGCTGGGGGCCCCCACGAAGACCCCTCAGCTGCTCCAGCCCACTGTGGGTCCCAGCTGTGCTCCCTGAGCGTGGGGGGCTGGAGCTGCTGGCCCAGGCGGGGCCCTGCATGGGAGCACCTGTGGTCCAGGGCCCTGGGAGCTGCACCCCAGTGCTCAGCCCTGTCTCCCCCACTGGCCCCGTGCAGATGGACGTGAGGAACGCCATCGTCCTCTTCTCCCTCTCTGCTGCCGGCGTCACGCAGGAACTGGCCATCTCCCGCCGGCAGCGCCGCGTCCCGGGGAACCTGATGGGCTCCTACAGGTCGGTGCGGGTGGAGACGGGGGAGATGAAGAAGGAGGGGGCAGCCCGCTCGGGAGGCCAGGGGGGCATCCGCGCCCGGCTCAGGCCCATCGACGCAGACACCATTGACATGTACGCCCGCGCTGTGTTCCCTGCGGCATTTGCGGCCGTCAATGTCATCTACTGGGCGGCGTACGCCATGTGAGCGCGGGAACTCACGCCACCCTCGCTTGTTCTGGCGCCCGGCGGTGGCTGCCCAGAAACTTCCTGGGAGAAAGAGCCCTCGGTCCACCTTCCCTCTCTGCGTGTTTCAAAGTGGGATGACAGTCGGCCACAGAAAACCAGAGGAAGCCTCGGCCTCCCTGAGCTCTGACCTCACCCGAAAGGCCAGCCTGGGGCTCTCCAGTAGGCAGCGCGGGACCCGCACAGATGAAGGAGCAGAGGGTCTGACCGAGAGACTGAGCCAGGCTGGGGTCTGGGCCCTTGAGGGAGCCGCGGAATTTTAGGCTCCGAAAGTGATGGTGGTTTCTAGGTCTCTGCTCTGTGGGATGGGGATCGGAGCGTGGGAGGAGGTGGGAGCGGACATCCATCTGGTGAACAGCGAAGGCGTTTGTGAAGTCTCTCTGGCCCCAGCATGAAATAAAGCCTTGCCTGGGGGCCGCTTCATTCTCTCGCTGTGCCGCGCTTCACTCCTGGGGTGCCTAGAGCCCACTCTAGCTGCCCGGAACACCCTTCTCCAGCTGCAGACTTCCGGGCGGTGTTTGGGTGGAGCTGATTGTGGAAGCCCAGAGAACACTGAGGGTTGAACACACGCCTTGCCCAGGGAAACAGTGGGTTGAGGTCCCGGGAAGGAGGTTGTGTTTGTCAGCAGGGCAGGCTTCGAGGGAAGGGCTTCAGGAAGTGAGGAACCAGTTTTTGTGATGCTGGCTTCAGGCACTAGGTCTCTTCATCTATGTCCCTGTGCTGTGATGAGGCCATTTTCTCCAGGGGCATGAGGCACGAGCCTGCACCACAGTGTCGGGGGGTGAGCTCAGGGTCGCTGGTCCCAAAGCCGGGAGCTTTTGAGGTGCCTTCCTGAGATCCTGGGGCTCAACACCAGACTTGGGGACAGAGACTCAGGGACACGGGCTCAGGGACTGGATCCCAGATGAGCCATGTCTGGGGTACTGAGGGAGGGCCGAGATACCGAGGCCTAGAGGGGGCTAGAGGAGCTGCCACTCCATTGGTCCCTGAGGCCTTTGGACCAGTGGATGTCCAGGGCTAGGTGCCACCATGGTCCCTTCTTGGATGTGAGGATAGACATTCGGAGGCCACCGAGGCCCCACAAACACCACAGCCCTTTCCCACCTGCTGCCACTGCCATGGACATGGGGTGAGCACACTGCAGCCCAAGGAGCCCCCGGCCATCAGAGCAGCTGACAGGCAGCTCTTAATGAGGGGTCCAGGTTTTCCAGGGCACTGGGTCATTACTTGTGGAAGAATCTGAAGGGAGCAGTTGGAACAACTGCTGGGGCTCTGCCATCCGCTGCAGGACCCAGGCGTCCGGGGTTCTGCCATCTGCTGTGGGACCCAGGTGTCCAGAGCCATCACACGGCAGCTCGCAAGGTGGCAGAGTTGGCCAGGTCAGTGCCCTGTGGAATCAGGGTGGCAGCTAGGCCTGGGTGGTCCCCATCTCCATACCACTGGGGACCCGGAGGTGACTGTGTGAGTCACCTGTCCTTAGCAAGGCCTGCGGCAGCCCTGGCAAGCTGAGCAAGCAGCAAGATCAAGTCACCAATGGGGCCCAGGCATTGCATCCGGGGACTGACCCAGGCCGAGCTGCTTCCCTCAGGGCCAGGCTGTGCCCCAGAGCAGATGAGGGCATTGCCCACCACTGCCCAGACCATGCCCCATGCACCACCTCTGTCACCTGCTGGAAGGTCCCCCCACGCTACTTCCTAATGACCGCTCCTCATTTCCAGGCTGCCCTTTAGCGCCCGTGCTCTGCAGGATAAGGCTGTGAGGCTTGGCAGCGTCGTTCTGCGGGTGGGACAGGCTGGGGATAGAGGGGATGGGACAGACCAGGCTCTGGTGTGGCCACAAGCGGCACACAGAACAGAAGTGAGCTTTGGGGCAAACAGAGAGCAGGTGGCCGGGCAGCAGCAGAACTGGATCTGGGTCAGCTGGGGCTTTGGGCCACCTCCTGACACCAGGGTGAGGTGGCTGAGCCTGCCAGCTCCCTGTCCAAGGACGGAGATATCCCTGCAGGGCCGGCTTTACCGTCCTGCCTCCTGCCCTCTGCTCCCTGGGCCTCCCTGCAGGGTTACCGCTCCCTTCTCCCTGGAGCCCACGTTGCTCTGGGGATAGGAGCCCAGGCTGTAGATGGCACACACTATAGCTATGGGATGATGCCCACCACCACTGCCCACCCCAGGCTCCCAGGCTCCCGCCTCCAGGGCGGGCCTTCCACCCAGGGCAGCCAGGGAGGGTTGGCTCCAACTCCTGGGCCTTTGGGGGAAGGGTGGGTTGGTTCAAGATTCTGGGAACTATTTGGGGGCATCCCCTGGACCTGGAGGCTGTTGAGCCACCCCCCACACCCCTCTCTGCTGCGAGGACCCGGCCCCCATCTCTGCCTTGTCCTCCTTGCGGCCGCAGGCTGCCCTCTTTCCCGGGCTTGTACCCACCAGGAGCTATTTAAAGCCAGCCTTTGCAACTGCCTCGGGCACCCACGCAGCCAGGCCCGCCTGGGCAGCAGCCGTGCCTGATTCTGCAACCAGCAATCACTCCCCCCAGCAGGCTGCTGTTTCTGCCCACATATTTACAGGGCCAGGAAGGACGGGAGGGCGCATGCTTTCAAACGCGACTTCTATTCCGGTAGTGAGGGCAGGAGCAGATGAAGGCGGGGGCGGGTCAGAGTTTGCAGCTGAGAGGAACCTGTTTGGGGAGGGGATGCCAGTGTTGCCTGTGACAGGGGGCACCTGGGGCAGAGGCTGGTGGGCAGAGAGGCTGCCAGGGCTCCATACACCCCCATCTCAGCAGGGGCAAGTCTTTGGGGGCTGGTGGCTTCCTGGTCTCCGTGGAAGCTGGACTGTGTACCATGAGCAGTGACCCCTGAGTGCCCCTGAGAGCTGGGCCCGCTCTTCCCCGAGGCTGGAGGCCTCAGGTGGAGTGAAAGGGGACAGGACATCGGGGACAGCGTCCAGCTTCTCTGTCCCGTGGCAGGCGTGGGGCAGGCATCGGCTGTTACCCTGCCCCTCCCCTCCAGCGAGGCAGGCGGGTGCACAGGCCAAGTGGAGCTTACACCTGGGGGCGTCCTCCTGTGGGTTCCCCTACAAACAGAGACTGAAACAAGGACTTGGGTGCTGGAAGTTTATTTGGGGCTGGGGGTATCCGCTGCCTAAAAAAAGTACCACAAACCAGGTACCTTAAAATGACAGAAATCTGTTCTTTCCTGGAGACGAACGTCCAAAATCAAGATGCTGCAGGGCCGGTTCCCTCTGGAGGCTCCAGGGAGGAACCCCCCGGCCTCCCTCCTGCTTCTGGAGTTGCCGGGAACCTCTGGCCCTCCTGGGCTGGCAGGTGCACTGCCCCAGCCTCTGCCTCCGTCTCGGAGTCATTTTGCTGTCTCTGTCTCTCCTCTTCTCAGGGACCTGCTGTCAGATTTAGGGTCCATCCTACTTTAGTATGGCCTTGTCTTAACTGCATCTGCAAAGACTCTAATTTGAAACAAGGTCAACATTCTGAGGTCCTGAGTGACTTTGGGGGCCATTCAGCTCCGTAGAGAGGGTGATCCACAGAGGCAGGAGTGAGAGCAGGGAGTGGGGAGGGATGAGGAAGGAGGAAAAACAGGAATGCACTTTACAACCTGGGACGGCCAGGTCCCAGCCCCACTGGCGACCTTCTGCCCAGAGCCAAGGGGAATGTGCCTCCATATGGTCCTTTTAAGTTTTTTTTAAAATTTAAAACAAAATGTTTAGTATAGACAGGGTCTCACTATGTTGCCCAGGCTGGTCTCGAACTCCTGGGGCTCAAGCGATCCTCCTGCCTCAGCCGCTGAAAGCACTGGGGTTACAGACATGAGCCACCCTGCGCACCCTGAATTGTCCTTTTGCAGAATGAGCGGCTGGGCATTTATCCACCAACCCCCACCCAGCTCACATTCCCCAGATCTGCCCTGAATGCAAGCTGGACGAGCGCCCTGCAATGCTATGGAGGGCGCTAGAGGTGGCACTGACTGCAAGTGCGTTTTGTTTGTTTGTTTTTGAGATGGAGTCTTGCTCTGTCCCCCAGGCTGGAGTGCAGTGGTGCAATCTCAGCTCACTGCAACCTCTGCCTCCTGGGTTCACGTGATTCTCCTGCCTCAGCCTCCCAAGTAGTTGGGACTACAGGTGCACGCCACCACACCCAGCTAATTTTTGTATTTTTAGTAGAGACAGGGTTTCACCACTTTGGCCAGGATGGTTTCGATCTCTTGACCTCATCATCTGCCCACCTTGGTCTCCCAAAGTGCTGGGATTATAGGCATGAGCCACCGCGCCTGGCCATGTGTGAGTTTTGTTTGCTTGTTTGTTTTTTGAGACAGAGACTTGCTCTGTCACCCAGGCTGGAGTGCAGTGGTGCGATCTCAGCTCACTGCAACCTCTGCCTTCCGGGTTCAAGTGATTCCCCTGCCTCAGCCTCCCAAGTAGCTGGGATTACAGGCACGCGCCACCACGCCCTGCTAATTTTTTGTATTTTAGTAGAGACGGGGTTTCACCATGTTGGCCAAGAAGGTCTCAATCTCCTGACCTCATGATCTGCCCACCTCGGCTTCCCAAAGTGTTGGGATTATGGGTATGAGCCACTGCGCCCGGCCATGAGTGAGTTTTATCTGCCCCCACAGCTGCTGCTTAAACCAAATGCAGCCCAAAGGGCGCAACCCAGGCCCCAGAGCAGCTGGGAGCCCCAGCACTGCTTGCATCTGTTCCGGCGGATGCCATGTTAAGCTTGTCTGCGGCTGATTCTTCAGGGTGGTGGCAGCCAAAGCAACAGAGACAGCTGTGGAAGTCGCGGGGGGGCTGGTGATGAGCCAGTCTGCAGGCACCCCCACGGCAGGAGGGCACTCCTCCTCCTCCACCCTGGCGTGCACTCCTGCTGGCAGAGGTGACATCCGATGCTGTGACCCAGACCCCATCTGAGGAGAGAGCCTCGGTCACCGGCTTATCAGGTGGGTGTCACTCATCGCCCACTCTGTGCCCCAGCGTGGAAGCCACAGAGGTGATTCCTCCGAGCTCCAGGCATTGTCCTCCCTGGCCCTCCAAGTGCTCCCTCATGCTAATCCAGTGGGATAACCCCTGCCTGCACCCACAGCCCACCAGCCGGGGGGCTACAGAGGCAGCCTGACTTCCAAGCTGCTGTCCTTGCCGGGGTTGAAGGTGGTTTCAGGGGCTCTGGCTTTGCCTTCTCTGCCATGGTGGCCCTCACTCCACAGGTCAGGGAAACAGAGGATCCTGGCAGCTGCTCAGGGCCACCAACCTGCTGTGGACCTGCAGACCGGGGTGCCACCACGGGATGGGTCCATAAACCCACTGGATGGCCATGGGCCGGGACCCCATTGGTCACTTGGCATCCCCAGGCCCCCATGCTGGCCAGGGGCTACTGTGACATGTTGGGTCTCCGGATGGCATCAGACCAAGATCCCAAAGCCTTTCCCGTTGCAGGTGTCCTTTCTCCAGGACAGAGCTACTCTGAAGACGCAGCCACAATGGCTTCAGGGGAGTCTTCATCACACCTGCATGTGGTTCATCACACCTGTGCGTGGTTCATCACATCTGTTTGCTGTCAACCACACCTGCACGTGGTCCATCACACTTGTGTGGTCCATCACATCTGTGCAGCCCATCACACCTGCGCACAGTCCATCACACCTGCTCGTGGCTCATCACACCTGCTTGCAATTCATTACATCTGCATGTTATCCATCACACCTGTGCGCGGCCCATCACACCTGCTTGTGGTTCATCACATCTGCATGTTGTCCATCACACCTGCACGTGGTCCATCACATCTGTGCGTGGCTCATCACACCTGTGCAGTCCATCACACCTGCATGTGGTCCATCACACTTGTGCGGTCCATCACACCTGTGGGCGGTCCATCACACCTGCGTGTGGTCCAGCACACCTGTGTGTGGTTCATCACACCTGTGTAAACCATCACACCTGCGTGTTGTCCATCACACCTGCAAGCAGTCCATTGCACCTGCGCATGGTCCATCGCACCTGAGCGATCCATTGCACCTGCGTGGTCCATCACACCTGCATGGGGCCCATCACACCTGCGCACGGCCCATCGCACCTGCGAGCAGTCTATCGCACCTCCACGGTCCATCACACCTGCACATGGCCCATCACACCTGCACACAGTTCATCACATCTGCATGCTATCCCTCACACCTGTGCACAGTCCATCACACCTGTGCATGGTCCATCACACCTGTGCGTGGTTCATCACACCTGTGCAGTCCATCACACCTGTGCATGGTCCATCACACCTGTGTGTAGTTCATCACACCTGTGCAGTCCATCACACCTGCACGTGGTTCATCACACCTGCACATGGTCTATCGCACCTGCACGTGGTCCATCACACCTGTGCAGTCCATCACACCTGCGTGCGGTCCATCACACCTGCGTGCGGTCCATCACACCTGTGCATGGTCCATCATATCTGTGCAGTCTATCACACCTGAGTGTGGTCCATCACACCTGTGCCGTCCATCACACCTGTGCAGTCCATCACACCTGCGCACAGTCCATCACATCTGTGCATGGCTCATCACACCTGTGTGCTCCATTACACCTGTGCATGGTCCATTACACTTGCGTGGTTCACCACACCTGTGTGTGGTCCATCACACCTGAGTGCGGTTCATCATGCCTGTGTATGGTTCATGACGCTTGTGTACAGTTCATCACGCCTGTGATCACCTGTGTGTGTGGTTCATCATGCCTGTGCACGGTTCATCACACCTGTGTGCAGTTCACGCCTGTGTGTGATTCATCATCACACCTGTGTGCGGTTCATCACACCTGCGCATGGTCCATCACACCTGTGTGCAGTTCATTAGGCCTGTGTGTGGTTCATCATGCCTGTGTGATCACGCCTGTGTGTGGTTCATCGCACCTGTGCGATGAACACATCGCACCTGCAGTCCACGAGCAGTCCATCACACCTGCGTGCAGTCCATCACACCTGTGTGTGGTTCATCACACCTGTGTGATCACACCTGTATGTGGTTCATCATGCCTGTGTATGGTTCATCATGCCTGCGTGTGGTTCATCACACCTGTGTGCAGTTTATCATCTCACCTGCGTGCAGTTCACACCTGCATTCAGTTCATCACACCTACACATGGTCCATCAAACCTGTTTATGGTTCATCATGCCTGTGTGATCACACCTGTGTGCGGTTCATCACACCTGTGTATGGTTCATTACGCCTGTGTGTGGTTCATCATCACACCTGTGTGTGGTTCACACCTGCATGTGGTTCATCACACATGCACATGGTCCATCACACCTGTGTGCGGTTCATCATGCCTGTGTGATCACACCTGTGTGCGGTTCATCATGCCTGTGTGGTTCATCACACCTGTGTGTGGTTCATCTCACCTTTGTGTGTTTCATCACGCCTGTGTGATCACGCCTGTGTGCGGTCCACCACACCTGTGTGCGGTTCATCACACCTGTGTGTGGTGCTGCAGGGCCCTTCTCCGAGGAGACCAAGGCTCTCCTCCAACCAGTGGTCATGGCTGAGTTCTGGAAATAAGAGCAGGAGTCACAGTTTCCCACTGTGCCTGCAGGTCCCAGCCTTCTCCTCCTGGCGTTTGTTTATTTCTGGTTATTCAAGTCCAGTGCCTACCTCAGCTAGCTGTTCATCACCCACTCCAGGGACATGGTGGCCCATGAGCCACAGATCGCGAGGGTCAGGCACCCTAGCTGCCTCCATCACTGCGCCGACACCCACCTTGCCTCCAGCGGTTGGCTCAGACACACAGGACCCGGGGCAGCACTTCCTCCTGCTAACACCATCCACGCAGCTCAGCTGTCCCGGAGCTTCTCAGCAGCTCTGCCTTGTGCCAGCATCGTGCTGGCTGCTCCACTGTGAGTGTGTACTCTGGGCCCTCCTGGGACCCAGGCAGGTGGCAGTCCCTGTGGTCTCATCCAGTGGACCCGCCCCTTCGGCTGGGCACTGCCCAGCACTTTGGGAGGTTGAGGTGGGAGGATTTATTGAGCTCAGGACTGCAACGCCAGCCCAGGAGACATAAGGAGACCTCATTTCTGCAAAAGAAAATAAAAATAGCCAGGTGTGGTGGTGTGCACCTGTGGTTCCAGCTACTTGGGAGGCTGAGGTGGGAGGATTGCTTGAGCCCAGGAATCCAAGGCTGCAGCGAGCTGTGACTGCACCACTGCACTCAGCCTGGGCAACAGAATGAGACCTGTCTCAAAAAAAAAAATTAAAAATGAATAAATCAATAAATAAACAATAAGCCACCCCCAGGCCCAAGACTCTGCCTGAGTCTGTTTGGGCTGCCATAGACGGGTGGCTGACGAACAACAGGGTGATTTCCCACCGTTTTGGAGGGTGCAGGTCCGAGATGAGGGTGCTGGCGTGTTGGGGCCTGGTGAGGGCCCTCCTCCGGGTGTAGACGCCGGCTTCTCGTTGTGTCCTTATGCGAGAGAAAGCAGACAAAGCCTTCTCAGGCCTCTTATGGAGGCACTAATCCCACCAGGAGGCTCCACCCTGCTCACCTCATCACCTCCCAGAGGCCCCACCTCCTAATACCATCACCCCTGGGGGCAAGATTTCAACCTAGGAATTTTGGGGCAACAGAGACATTCAGCCCACTACAGGCCCCTTCCTCACACCCCTCCAAGTGAATCAGGGCTAGCTCTGTCTTGCTGGGACGTGAAATCTATCATCATAAATGGGTGCTTCTATGTTCCCCCCGATCCAGCATCCTTCACACCATCCCAGCTGCAACTGCCTGTTCTCACCAGAGCCCGTTAGTCAAGACCCACAGTGACCCGAGCCATCGCTTCTCTGCTTGGGCCGTGTGGAGGCTCCAGCTTTAGTCCTGGCTGCAGGGAGAGAAGGCAGGGCAGACTCTGAAGGGGACAAGTGTTACGAGTAACATCCCCGAGGAGACACTGAAGTCCTAGCCCCTGGTACCTGTGAGTGGGACCTTACTTGGAAATAGGGTCTTTGGAGACGTAAGTTAGATGGAGTCCTATTAGATTAGGGTGAGCCCTAAATCCAAACACTGTGTCCTTCTAGAAGAGGAGACACAGAGGCAGGGCGAAAAAAGCTGGGAGGGAACAGACAGAGATCGAGGTGACATGCCTACAAGCCAAGGATTGCCAGCACCAGGAGAGAGGCCCAGGGCAGACCCTCCCACACAGCTGCAGAAACACCAGCACTGCCCACAATTTGGTTTGGGAGCTCAGGCCTCCAGAGCTATGAGACGATACATTTCTGTTGCCTGAAGTCACCCAGCTTGTGGCCATTTGTCATGCTAGCCCCAGGAAACTGATATCTTGCAAGGTAGGTGCCCCAGATGAGATATTTTCAGGGACTCTAGACAGAAGTCTCCTCTCCTCTCCTCTCCTCCAACAAGTGGGGTGGAATTTGGGAGCACAACATTCACAGGTGAATTCACCCACAATGACCCCAAACCAGGCCCAGTTCTGATGACTTCCCTGCCAGCTGCGCTTGGCATAGCCGACTCCCACGGCTGTACGGCAGTCTTCTCTGGGATCTGTTGCTCTTCTGCTCGGCTATTGGGCCTGATTTTCAGCACCATCTGCTTTCTGGCTGCAGGAGAGGAGGGTCTCTTTCAATGCCACCATGGAGAACTTTCTGGCTTCTGCCACATTCCCTGAGGCCATAGTTGGTTCCAGACTCAGTCCTGGTGAGGGCTCTGCAGGCCGGCTTTCAGCTCCCCACCTTCCACCTGCAGGAGGCCCTCGTTGTCACTGTCCTGGTGAGAGACCCAGCGCCACAATCCCACCCTGGAATCGGCCACCTCCAGGACCAACCGTCTTAGCTTGGGTGATCCCCAAAGCAGAGCCTGATAGGAGACTTCAGTGCATGTAGTTATTTTGGGGGGTGATCCCAGGAGGTAGGAGTGAGAGGTGGGATGAGACAGGGAGGAGGACACGCCTGTTTTATTGCAGGGGCTGCCTTGGGGGTCAGCTCTACTGTCCCCACGTCCCTGGGACCCTCTGAGGAGCCACAGGAATGCATCTCAGAGTTGTCCTTCTAAGCACAGGATGCTGGGGCGTGGGGGAGCCAATTTGCAGCCCCGTGGCCTGAGGGGTGCCCCTGGGGAGAACTCCCCACCTTTCAGGCCGCCCTGCACTTGGGCTGAGCAGTTTACTGTGGAGTCCGAGAAAGTCCCAAGGCAGAGCAGCCGTAGAGGCAGGAGGAACGTTTGGATGAGACTTGCCTGGCAACAGCCTACCCTGGCGGCTCTGAAACTACAGGCAAGCAGAGGGCATATGGCCCAGGGCACCAAGAGCATCTACGGCCAAGAGCTGGGGATTTCCCGCAAAATTAACCTAACCAATTTGGAGGAAAGAACATGCTTCTCTCTCTTGCCTTCCTGAGTACGGGGCTTATCCGGTGTCGGTGGCTGGGAGTGTGGGCTCTGGAGGGAGCCTGGCATGAGTCTTGGCCCTGACCGGTTGACCAGCTATTTGGACCAGATATGTAACCCTGGGCAAGGCATTTAGTCCCGTGAGCCTCAACATCTTTGTCCCTCAAATAGGGACGGGGACGATCCTCTCCTCACCGGGTTATTTTGAGCCTCAACAGGTATCATTAGCCAGATGCAGCTAGGCCAGTGCCTGGCAGGGCTACGGCTCAGTCATTTGCTTTTATTAGTTGGTCCAAGGCAGTCGTCTGCCTAGCTTGGGGGGAGATTAGCCTTGTCAGAGAAGAAATGCAAAAAGAACACTTGTTACTATTTAGGTTTAGACACTGGAAATAGGATTTGCAGCAAGACAATAGCCTTGCAATCTGGACTATTGTGTTAAAAATTCCCTAACTGGCTGGACGCGGTGGCTCAGGTCTGTAATCCCAGCACTTTGGGAGGCTGAGGCGGGGCAGGGGGGAGGATCACCTGAGGTCAGGAGTTCAAGACCAGCCAGGCCAACATGGTAAAATACTGTATCTACTGAAAATACAAAAATTAGCTGGGTTTGGTAGTACATGCCTATAATTCCACCTACTCCGGAGACTGAGGCACAAGAATCACTTGAACCCAGGAGGTGGAGTTTGCAGTGAGCTGAAATTGTGCCACTGCACTCCAGCCTTGGCAGCAGAGTGAGTGAGACTTTGTCTCAAACAAACAAACAAAAATTTCCCTAACCAGGCCAGGCGTGGTGTAATCTCAGCACTTTGCCTGTAATCTCAGCATTCTGGGAGGCAGAGGTGGGCAGATCACTTGAGCCGAGGAGTTCGAGATCACCCTGGGCAACATGGCAAAATCTCATTTCTACAAAAAATGAAAAATTAGCCAGGTGTGATGACGCTTGCCTACAGTCCAGCTACTCAGGAGGCTGAGGCAGGAAGATCGCTTAAGCTCAGGAGGTCGAGGCTGCAGTGAGCCATGATCGTGTCACTGCACTCCAGCCTGGGCAACAGAGTGAGACCCTATCTCTAACACCCCATTTCCTAACCTCTCTCAGCTTCCAGTTACCACACCCCCAAGGGCGATCAGAGGAGATTCGGTCATTGGCCTGCTCTTCAGTGTGCTGTGAATCAGGCTTGCTGCCCTGTGGAGAAGGATTTGACCTAAGAAATGGGGACAACCCACCTCTCCAGGCCTGGGATAGTTGGAAGGAGGAGGCAGGCACAGGGTGGAGGAAGAGGACTCCTGATGGCTCCCAGCATTCAGTAAGTTCACTGGCCACTGCGGCCACACAGGGTGGGTTGTCTGGCCTGCCGTCTTGAGCTTCTAGAGTGGCTGGTTTGCATCCACTGAGGCTGAGGGAGAGATCCTAGGAGAGAAGCTGGGGGCTCCACCGAGGCTGAGGAGCCAAACGGCAAGCTGGAGGCAAGGGGCCTGGTCAGGCACTTGCTGTCACCAGATCAAATCTTCCATTTCTGGCCAGGCGGCTCACGCCTGTAATCCCAGCACTTTGGGAGGCCGAGCAGGTGGATCACCTGAGGTCAGGAGTTCGAGACCAGCCTGGCCAATATGGCGAAACCCCGTCTCTACTAAAAATACAAAAATTAGCCAGGCGTGGTGGCGGGCACCTGTAGCCCCAGCTACTCACGAGGCTGAGGCAGGAGAATGGCATGAACCCGGGAGGCGGAGCTTGCAGTCAGCTAATATCATGCCACTGTACTCCAGCCCGGGCGATAGAGCAAGACTGCCTCAAAAAAAAAAAAAAAAAAAAAAACGAAAAAACAATCTTTTGTCTCTGACCCAGGAGTCTTGTGTCTTCTGCCAGCATCCATGAGACTGGGGCCAGCTAATTTGTCCAGTCTCAGGTCCTTCACAGCTCCAGACAGTTCCTCCCCCACAGTGTCAGCTGTGGGTGCAGACAGAATGCCTGGGTCCCAGCCACCCAACTTCGCCTAGCAAGCCTCAGGGTAGCCACCCTATAGCCAGGTACAGCGAGGGTCTGGGGCACTTTGGGATCTGAGGAGCCCCCCAAGCCTCTGCCTTGACTTTCCCTCCACACCCAGATGTCATCTCGTGGGGGACATAAGACGGATCAGCCACCGCCGAAGACTGAGGAGAACCTGAGCACTTATTCGAATGATGGGTTCAGATGGACTTGAGCTATTGCTTTTCCTGCTGCCTGGTACATGGGGGCTCCAGAAGGGAGAAGGGATGGAAGAGAGTTAAACCGCGATACTCTCTTCCCCTCCCAGTTCCATGGCCTCTAACCGTGCGCCCCACCCCAAGCGCCCCTGGGAAGGGCTGAGGACTGCCCTGCTGGGGGCCTGACCTGGGTCCCGTGGGACTTGTTCTGGCCTTGGGGTTCCCCACTTTCCCAGCCGTGAAGCAGAGACGGGGCTGGCTGGAGCCGGCTCGCAGCCCCGAGTGGGCCTGGGGCCCGGTGGCAGTGGATACACCCTGGGTATCCAAGCGATGCTCAGGTCAGAAGAGCCACAACAAGGACACAGCTCGACCACGAGCAAGCACAGCCCAGCCACACCGAGACGGCGCTGCAACAAGCCGGGCATCGGGGCTGACAGCCCGGCCACACCGAGACGGCGCTGCAACAAGCCGGGCATCGGGCAAGCACAGCCCGGCCACACCGAGACGGCGCTGTAACAAGCCGGGCATCGGGGCTGACAGCCCGGCCACACTGAGACGGCGTTGCAACAAGCCGGGCATCGGGCAAGCACAGCCCGGCCACACCGAGACAGCGCTGCAACAAGCCGGGCATCGGGGCTGACAGCTCGAGCCCGTGAATCGCCTCCACCCACTTGTGGTGCAGTTCCTGCCTCACACAGGAGGAACCTGAGGCCCAGCAAAGTGAGGGGACCAGCGCCTGACCACAGAGTGGGAAGAGTTCCAGTCCAGCTGGCTCAGATACCCCCCTACACCCTCAGACCTGCATTAGGGAGCTTCCCCGAGTGCCCCCCAGGCCAGTCCACGCCCTGGTCAGCAGAAGCCTCTGCACCAGGAGAGCCCCACCCCTTTGCCCCTGCAGGGCACTCCTGAGCTGGTGACAAGGTCCCCGGGTCTGCTCCCTGCAAGAGGCGCTGGGACACTTTCCAAAGAGGGAGATGCTGGTACACAGTGCAGCTGCAAGGCCTTGGGTTTGGAGCCTCCCTGCTGGGCAGGGCCCTGTCCATCCATCTGCTGACTTGTTGGGGCCGGTGCCACCTGGCAGGGGGCATGGCTCCTTCTGTCCTAGCAGAGCTGCTTTTGCCTGGGGAGCACCAGAGTATGTGCCTGCACGTGTGCATGCGTGCTGTCTGTGCATGTGTGTGCTGTGTGTGGGTGTGTGCATGTGTGTGCATGCGTACTGTGTGTGCATGTGGTGTGGGCATGTGCATAAGTGTGCCTGTGTGTGGGTGTGTGCTGTCTGCATGTGTGCAGGTGTGTGCATGTGTGCCATCTGCATGTGTGTGGATAGCTGGGTGTGGTGGCGGGCGCCTGTAGTCCCAGTTGCTTGGGAGGCTGAGACAGGAGAATGGCGTGAACCCGGAGGCGGAGCTTGCAGTGAGCCGAGATCGAGTCACTGCACTCCAGCCTGGGTGACAGAGAGAGACTCCGTCTCAAAAATAAAAAGAAGAAGACGGTCCCAGATGCAGCTCCCATGGTGGGTGGCATACAAATACCCTTCTCTCACATCCTTGCCAGGCCGGGAGATCCAAAGGACGAGCCCTTGGCCCTGTCTTTCCAGGGCAGCCTGGCCCTTGAGCGGTTCATAAGCACCACCAGGCCTCAGGGCTCCCGGGGCTCTGGCACTCAGTCTTTGAGTAAAAGGCAGACAACTGGGGAGGGCGGGGTCACAGGGACCTTGGCTGACGGGTCCTCCAGCCTGGTGTGGCCGGGGTGGCAGGACAGGGAGGAGCTCAGGGGAGGGTTCAGAGGCCTTTCCAGCCCCTGCTTCGGCATCTCCCCGTGAAGGTCTGAGTGAACCGAGATTTTGTCTGTTTTCATGAGGCTAAAATAGCGTGTGGAGCAGTCCCAGGAACAGTCCCCAGCATTGCCATGGTGACCATGGTTCTGCTGCTGCCTCCTCAGACGCACCAGCCTCGCACCGTGTCTGAAATAACCCCAGGCAGCTGAGGGCGGTGGAGGTGGGAGCCCACCACGCAGCAGTAACTGCTGGACCCCGCAGTGCAGGAGAGGCAGGGCCCGCACACGGTGCTGACCAGGTGGTCTCGGGCCCTGGTGCTCTGTCCCCGCACAGGTCTCAGGAGAGGTGCTCCACTCTGAGGGCATGTCCAGCCCAGAGAAGGGGACGTGCAGGGTGTAACCCAGTGGCCTGGGCCCTGAGGCCCCGCCCCATCCCTGCCCTGACCAGGCCCCGCCTGCTGCCGGCGTGTGTGCCTGGACCAGGTATGGTGTGACCCCGGCCTTGGTGGCTCATCCACAGAATAGGGTCACGATTCTCACCTCCTAGGGACAGGCTGAGGGTCCCAGAGGTGATGTCAGACAGGCGGTCCTCCAAGGGAAGGCATCACTGTGCCTGGCTGGGGCCTGGAGAGGGGCTGTGCCTCCTGGTGAGACTCAGCTGGGGAAGCTGTGTGCAGAGCTCAGCCTGGCAGTGTCCAGCCCTTCCCTGCCTCCCCTGGGTGCCCTCCCAGCTGCTCTATCTTCCAGGTCAGCCTCCTCTCGCCTCCCCTGGTCTCTCCAAACCCTGGACACAGCAACCTCACCTCCTCCTCACTGTGTTGGCTCTGCTTGGAGTGGCAGTGCCCAGCCCCTCCAGCAGTATGCGCGCGCACGCACACACACACACGTCCAGAGAGCTCCACACACACACAGGTACACACAGAGAGCCACATACACACAGGTACACATAGACAGCTCCAGACACACACAGGTCTACACAAAACTACAGACACAGGTACACACAGCTCCACACACACACACACACACACACAACTGCTCCCCACACAGGTACCTGTGGAGAACTACACACATATATGCAGAGACTGAATTCGTGAGGTCCCATCTGAAGATTTATTTTTTAAGTTATTATTATTATTATTATTATTTTTTTCTGAGACAGAGTCTCGCTCTGTTGCCCAGGCTGGAGTGCAGTGGCCGGATCTCAGTTCACTGCAAGCTCCGCATCCCGGGTTTAGGCCATTCTCCCGCCTCAGCCTCCCAAATAGCTGGGACTACAGGCGTCCACCACCATGCTGGGCTAGTTTTTTGTCTTTTTTTTTAGTAGAGACGGGGTTTCACCGTGTTAGCCAGGATGGTCTCGATCTCCTGACCTCGTGATCCGCCCGTCTCGGCCTCCCAAAGTGCTGGGATTACAGGCTTGAGCCACCGCGCCTGGCCTATTATTTTTTTTTTAGAGGCTGGGCTTCGCTCTGTTGCCCAGGCTGGAGTGCAGTGGCCGGATCTCAGCTCACTGCAGCCTCCACCTCCTGGGCTCAGGTGATCCTCTCACCTCAGCCTCCTGGGCAGCTGGGACCACAAGCACACACCACCGCACCCAGCTAATTTTTAAACTTTTTGTAGAGACGGGATTCACCATGTTGCCCAGGATTTTCTCGAACTCCAGGCCTCAAGCGATCCGCCTGCCTCGCTCTTCCCGAGTGCTGGGATTGCAGGCGTGAGCCACCGCGCCCGGCCCAACCCGCAGATTTTAAGCAGGGACGACTTAAAACCGGGATTGCTGAGCTGCGACGAGGGTGGCCGCGAGGCGGACACGGGGTCCCCGGGGCGGACTCCCAGGCGGGGCTGAAAAGGAGGCAGCCGCGCCGAGCAGAAGGAGCCTCGGGGTGGGGCGGGAGGCCCGGAGGCCCCGGAGCCAGAGCGGGCAGAGCCGGCGCTGCGCAGTCGCCGAGGGACCCACGTGCGGGACGAGCTCCCCGGGCCTCCACGCGCCGCCGGCCCGAGCCCCGTCTCCCCGCGCGTCCCTCCTGCGCCCCCTCCTGGGCAAGCTCCGCACTGCACGCGGCCGCCGGCAGCCGGAGACCCGCTCAGCGCCCCGAGGCCAGACAGCCCGCAGGGAAGGTGCCAGGCCTGAAAGGCCGCCGAAGGAATGGCGCCCGGAAACTCGGGCGCTGGAGGGCGGCTGCGGAGTGAGGGGCACACGGGCGCCTGCACGCAGTTACCGACAGACACACGTGCGCTGGCACATGCACACAGATGCAGGCACGGCTGTAGACACTGACACACAGACACGTGGGCACAGAAACGCACACAGGCTGGGCCGGTGGCTCACACCTGTAATCCCTGCACTTTGGGAGGCTGAGGCACCAGGATGGCTTGAGCCCAGGAGTTTTAAGGTCAACCTGGGAAACGTAGCTCTCGTCTACAAAAAATACAAAAATTAGCTGGGCGCGGTGGTGCGTGCCGGTGGTCCCAGCTATTCAAAAGGCTGAGGTGGGAGGATCACCTGAGCCCAGGAGGTCCAGGCTGCAGTGAGCCGAGATATGGCACCACTGCACTCCAGCCTGGGTGACACAGTGAGACCCTGCCTAAAAACAAAACAAAAAGTAGGAAAAAAAAAACCACACGCACAGACACATGTATGCATGCGTAGACACACATACGTCAACACAGATGCACAACCACAGGCATATTTATACGCACACGTGAACACAGATACACAGACACATGTATGCACACACACAATGCACACAGACACAAACATATAGATTCAGACAAGCACACAGGCACTCACACCTCAGACCCTGTCTGAGGCTTCCCTGACCCTCTCTTCCCCTGACCCTCCTGGCTGGGGCAGCCTGGCCTCTTCACACTCCCTGCACCCTTCACTCACAGAGCCCTCGCTCCCTGGGGCCACAGGGCTGCCCCACCGCACACATCGTCAGTCCCGGGGCCAGTCTCTCCCATGGGGACCTGGTCAGCCCTGCTCGGCCATTCTGCTCTCCTGTGGTTCTCTGACAGTGGCCTGTCTCCAGCAGCGTCCCACGAGGAGACCCTGCCTGGCCGGCTCACTGCTGTATTCCTGGCTCAACTCCTGGTCCTCCATCCAGTAGGCCCTCAACCAACATCCACAGAATGAACCCATGCAGCTGACATTGTCACTTGAGCCAGTTTTTCCAAATCCCATGATCCCTGACACAGAAAGGAAACATCTGGCCAGTCCCTCCCACGGCTGCTGTGTCCAGAACCTGTCGGCAAATGCCTGGCCCTTCCTGTGATGGTGGTCGTCGCAGGACCCCACAGGGCAGCCTCACATCTGGCAGGAAGACCCACCCGGGCCCCATGGGCTCTGTGAGATGCCTGCTCCTGCTGGGCACCTTTCTGGGCAGTCCCAAGCATTGAGCCGGCACAAATGCAGTTTATGAAGCTGATGAGGGAGGCCTCCATGCTGGGGGCATGGTGATGGGGACCCCATGGGCCCCAGCCAACCCCTCCCAGACGTCTGACGAATCACACCGAGCATAAACTGCCTCTCTTCTAAAAGGTCTCAACATCACTCCATGGTATCATCAAAGGGCTCTTCTAAGGAAAATCACAGGGTAGGCCTGGCAGCCGCACAGAGCCACCTTGGCCCGGGGGTCAGAGGCCACCCTCAGCCAGACCCTGCGCCCACACTGCCCTCTGCCGGTCAGCTCCCTACCCCATGCCCCGGCGGTCACCCAGCACCTCCACCTGCGGTCCCAGGCGCGGGGAGCGGGAAGGCTGCCTGCTTCACTGCCGGGGCTCCCACTGCTCAGCTGGGGTTTGGGAACAGGCTTCACCTCTCTCTTTACCACCTTTCTGTGTTGCTCCAGTTTGCTAAAAAGCCAGTGTGACTTTTATAACCCCTTTTTTTAATTTAAAAAATAATAGGTGTTTATGATTATGAAAGTATATGAGGACTTTAAGAAAAATTTGGGAGCTACAGAAACTAGCGAGGTGGAAAAGCCTGGCCTTTAGCCACCCAACAGCCTTTCTCAGAGTCTGCCCCACCCACTCCAAGGGTCACCTCCACACCCCACCTGCCCCAGAGGCCCCAGGGCAAGTCCTTGGAAGATTCCAGGGCTGTGTCTTCTCGGTGTGCCGAGCTCAACGGGAGATGACTCTGTCCCCACCCACAGTCTTAGGAGGCTGCCTGGTTCCAGCATTCTTGAGGAGTCCTTACCCAAGTCACTCACTCATTCCCCGTGTGCCAGGTGCCTGGAGAGGCTGTGGGGACCTGGTCTAACAGGGCCCAGCCCTCAGCCAGGATCTGGATAGGAGTCATTGGCAGATTCCAGAGCAAACACCCTGTATCTGTCGCCGGCGGGGCAACACAGTGACACCACCGCCAGCCAGCGAGTCTATCCGTGCCTCAGGAAGCGCCCTCTGCCCTCAGGGGCCTCTCAGGGGCGCAGGCTCAGGGCAGAGGACCTGGGAACCTCCCTATGACCTGCCCCATCTGCCCAGAGGCGGGTCCCAGGGCCTGGGCGGGTCAGGCCTTTGTTTTGCAGATCTCGTTAGTGGAGGCCTCTGCCCCCCGGAGGGGAGGCCAGAGTAGGTACGGGGGGAGGTTTTCGGGACATTTTGGGCATCCCCTGTGCCCGCAGCCCTCTGTTGGAGCCTTTCGGGACCTGCATCTGCCCCCACCCCCTCCACTGGCATCAGGGCCGAACAAAGTCCGACACTGGGGTGGACTGTCCACCGAGGCCGCCCTCTCCCTCCCAACCCCACAGATAATAGAGCCCCGCCCCCATCTTCCCTCACTGGGACTGGGGCACTGCCATGACCCTGCCACTGGCTTCCAGGACGGAGGCTCCCGCCTGGCAGCACGGATCTCCCTGGGGAGGCCAGCGCCAAGGGCCTGTCCCAGCAGGGGCGTCCCTGGTTAGAAAGGGTCCTCCGGGGCCTGGGGCAGGCCCAGGGAGAGGTGTCCAGTGACAGGGTCTGTCCTGCCTGCTGTGGGCAGTGGCATCAAGGACCGGGCCTTGCTGCCTCCTTGGATCAGAACACCAGCCAGGAAGTCCTGTGGGTGTCCAGTGGCCCCTTCCAGGCACCGCCCTACTAAGGCGAAACCCTGCTCTTTCCTGCCCATCAGGAAGTGCCCAGGCCATGTTGCCAAGCCGGACTCCACATGAGGCCACAGCCCCCGCCATGGGGCCCAGGGTGGGGGAGCTAGGCCGATGGGTGCCTGGCTCTGGGGCTGCTGCAGACACAGATTCCCACTCATCACTGGGAATCTGGGAATCACTGCCAGGCCACTCCCTCACCCTCTACTCTCTGCCCCCCTTCACACCCAGCTGATGGGCATGGGGCTTTGTGCCTGTGTGAGGGATACACAGGGGGTCGCCCCATGGAGATGGGGGTGAGGAGTAGGTTGCTGAAATGGGCATTAAGTATGCTAGAGACTCCAAGGAAGTGTGGGTGCCAGTCCAGCAGATCTCTGTAGGACGGTGCGCCTGGAAGAGGGAGTGACCATGCAAAGGTGGAGGCCGGGGCAGCCAGGAGGCCCGGAGGCCGGGGCAGAGGAGCTGGCTTTCCCTCTGGGAGTGATGGGAACCACTGGGGGACTTTGATGACCCAGAAAGATGGAGTGGACACCACTGAGTTGGGGAAGAGGTCAGCTGAGAGGCTCATTAGGAGGATGCCTGGGGCTGGGTGAACCTTGTTTGGGACCATCTGAGCTGGGGATGCGAAGTGGGCCAAAGGCTGAGGCCAGGGTTCCACACTTTTAAAAGCTGCAGACCAGGAGGGCAAAGGATGGGAGATTTGGGGAGCTGGAACCGGGCGCGGGGGATGCGTGAGCCTTCCCAGGAGGGGTCTGATGCTAAAGGCCAAGAAAACGTCTGAGGCCGGGCGCGGTGGCTCACGCCTATAATGCCAGTACTTTGGGAGGCCGAGGCAGGTGGATCACCTGAGGTCAGGAGTTGGAGACCAGCCTGGCCAATATGGAGAAACCCCGTCTCCACTAAAAATACAAAAATTAGCTGGGCGTGGTGGTGGATGTCTGTAATCTCAGCTACTTGGGAGACTGAGGCAGAAGAATCGCTTGAGCCCGAGAGCCGGAGGTTGCAGTGAGACGATATCACGCCATTGCACTCAGCCTGGGCAACAAGAGCAAAACTCCGTCTCAAATAAAAGAGAAAAAAATGGCCGGGCGCGGTGGCTCAAGCCTGTAATCCCAGCACTTTGGGAGGCCGAGACGGGCGGATCACGAGGTCAGGAGATCGAGACCATCCTGGCTAACACGGTGAAACCCCGTCTCTACTAAAAAAAAAAAAAATACAAAAACTAGCCGGGCGAGTGGCGGGCGCCTGTAGTCCAGCTACTCGGGAGGCTGAGGCAGGAGAATGGCGTAAACCGGGAGGCGGAGCTTGCAGTGAGCTGAGATCTGGCCACTGCACTCCAGTCCCGGCAACAGAGCGAGACTCCGCCTCAAAACAAACAAACAAACAAACAAACAAACAAAAAACAAATAAAAGAGAAAAAAAAAGAAAAGAAAACGTCTGTGAACCGACCCTTGTATTTAAAATCTGGAAGTGGGTGGTGGCAGGAGAGGTAGAGGGGGAGCGGGGCCGGCTTGGCAGAAGCTTTGCTGTAGAGAGAGGCAGAGATGGGTCAGTGGGTGGAGGGAGGGTGCAAACGGTGTTTAAGAAGAAAGAACGACAGCTTCTGCATAGGAGAGAGGCACGCTGTCCACCTCCAGGGAGAACATGGGTTCTGTGGCCACAGGTCTCCCCAAGGCCTGGCATCAAGGAGGCGCCAGGCACCCCACCTGTGGGATGAAAGCACGTGGTTGAAGTCCTGGTGGCTGTGTCTGGGTGAGGGGTGTGAGGGCCGTGGCCTGAGCAGGTCCACTCTCAGGGGAGAGGGGCCGAGGTCAGGAGCTGGGTCTGGGTGTCCACCTGGTGCTTGGGTGAGGTCCTGCAGGCAGCAGGTCTGGGCTTCAGCGGATACAGACAGTAAGGGATGGGTTTGATCAGGGAAAACTCGACCGCATTTTCAGGGGAGGAGCCCAGGAGGCAGGGAGCTGGGCGGCGGTGGAGTGGCCTGGAGGGCGATTGTCCAGATCAAGCCTCCCGAAGTAAGGCCCAAGAGGCTGTGGCTTCAGAAATGAAGGTCATGGGCGACTAGGGGCAATGCCGCGTCCTTGACCTGGGCGGAGTGAGCGGTTGCACTCGCGAGTGTGGACGGCCCTTCCCTACAGGGGACCTTGGATTCGCTGGGGGCGAAGCGGGGGCTGGGGCCCAGAGAACCTGAGTCTGGACCCTCCCGTCCCTGACCCTGGCCGGGTTCTCCGCTCCTTGCAGCTTCAGTCCGGCATGTGTGAGATGTCAGGAGACCCCTGGACGGCGGGGTCCTCGGGCTGGCAGGGCGCGCGCCGCAGGAGTTTCGATTCGGAGGGTCTGGGCGAGGGCCGAGAACTTGCGTTTCCAGGGAGTTCCCGGGTCTGCAGCTCCGTGCCCCAGGCCGGGGCCCCTCCGGTTGCCGGGCAGAGCCCCGCCGCGCGCGGTCCCATTGGCGCAGGTGCGCCGCGCCCCGCCCGACAGGTAGCCCCGCCCGCGCCTCGCCATTGGGCCGCTGCCGGGGGTCCCTCGAGGATTGGCCCAGGTGGCGGCCCCGCCTCGCCCTCATTGGCCGCAGGTGCCACCGCCCGCCCCGGGACCGCCCGCCCCGCGGATTGGCCGCCGGCTCCACCTCGGTCCGCCATGTTCGGACACCGCCCCCCCGACCCCCGCCCCTGCCCCCGCCGGACGGTCCCGCCCCGCGCGCCCCCAGCTGCCGCCCGCGCGCCGCGGGAGTTCCGCGGAGTTGGCCGGGCCGGGCCGGAGCCGTCGGTCCTGGGCGCTGCCTTCCGCGTTCCGCCGCGGCCCCACCTGGCGCCACCGCCCCGCGCCATGGCCGGAGCTCCCGGGGCGCAGCGCTGACGGCGGCCGGCGGAGCGCGCCATGCCCAGCAGGACCAGCCCCAAGATGGACGGGAGCGGCGGCCGCGTCCGCCTCAAGGCGCATTACGGAGGGTGAGCGGCTGGGAGGGCGGGGAGCGGCGGCGGGTGAGGCAGGGAGGGCGGGGAGGGCACAGCCGTCGGGGCTCCTGCGCTGGAGGGAGGAAGGGTGAGGGCGGCGAGGTCGCTGCGGGCCCGGGGCTGTCGCGGGAGGTCCTCGGTCCCCGCCCGTGAGCGTCACCCGCAGACCCCTCGTGGGCAGCGCCGGCTCCTTTCCCGGGACGGGGTTTCTCTGGGGTCGGCCCCGCGCCGCGCGCTCCTCGGCCGGGTCACTGTGGTTGACGTTTTCGCTGGAAAGTTGGGCGGGGACATTCCGGCCGCAAACCTGTAAGGATTGAAAGTTTTCATGAAGTTGTGAAAACTCCTGGCGGGTTTCTTAAAATCAGCGTTTCCTAAATGTTCTCCTCGTTTACCCGGCCGGGGGTCTCGCTTTAGCCAAAGTCCGGAGACCCCTGGAGCGGGCGCGGTGGCTCCACTGCAGCCCCCGGCAGGGCTCCGGGTGGTCGGGTGGGGACAGGGGTTTCTGGAGGCGACGGCGCGGCCGAGACTGGCCCCGGGGTTTGCGTCGCACCCGCCGCCCCGGAATCCCCTGCCTGGCTGTGGGAGGGGGCGCGGTCAGGGGCCGGAGCCGAGGGGTCCTGGACGCTTGGCCGTCGCCTCGGGGCAGCGCTGGTGGGGGTGGTGGGGGCTGCACCAGGTGGCCGGGCTCACAGGCACAGCGGAGGGGTCGCTGCCCCCCGAAGTGTGGGTGGTGGGGAAGGGAGGACCCGTGGGTTTGTTCTTCCACCTGCCTGCATCCCCAGGAGCCCCGAACTCGGACCTCCGCTCCCGTGAGGGTGGCCCCTGCTGCGGAGAGAGAAGGGAGCGGACTGCGGGCTCCTGGCTTGCACTGGATGGTCCTTGGGATCTTGAAAAGCTGCTCCTGCCCCGGTGCGCCCTTAGCTCCCGCAGTGGCAACCTGAGCCCCAGAGGCAGGGAGGGCTGGCAGGGTTAAGTGGGTGACATCTTCCCTGGGCCATGTCCTCTCAGGACAGTACCCCAGGGATCTCTGTGGTGCCCTGCGAGTCTGAGCGGGTTCAGCTCCTTGCGAACCTTGTCTTGGGGTCTCGGGTCAGCCGTATGGGGCTGCTTGGCCCCGGGTTTGTTGAGGAGGCTCAGTTGTCTCTTTGGGAAGGTTGGGGTCTCTGCAGCCCTCCTCTGGCAAGCACTTGGAACCCTCGGGGTGCAGTGGGGTCGGATTTGGTGCCAGAAACCAGAAGAAAGGGATTTCGGGGGAACTGACCGTCCAACCCCACCCAAAGAGATAGGGCAGCCATGTCTTTTGGCCTGGAAGTCAGCCGGTTAAAACTTGGTGTGATTGAGGTCCTGGCTGTTGGACTTGTCCAAGGACCTGGGCTTGCTGTCTCCTTCCCAGCCTGGAGCCACCAAACTAGGCAACAGGTGATGGTGTGGAGGTCAGGGACGTCCTGCAAGAGGGAGGTCCACACCCGCAGGGCTGCAGGGGCCCAGACCCTCCTGCATTCCGGTGCCCGATTCCCGGGACCAAGGCTTAAGGGCAGTGCCCTGGAGTTCTGGGCTGCCCCGTCCTCCCTCTGTCCTGCTTTGGCCCCTGGGAGCACTTTGGTGGTGGGGCGGGTGTAATTCCACCTGGTGACTCTGGTTTCCCGGGCTGGAGAGACCAGGCTCCCACCCCTTCCTCTTCCCTCCCTTCCCGTACTCTCTCCCCTCTCTCCCCACCCCTTCCTCTTCCTCCCTTCTTCCCTGTTGTTTTCCCTCCTCTTCCCGCTCTCCCCTCTCAACCTTCCCTGCCACACCTCTTCCTTCACCTTCCTCCCTGTTCCAGGGCCTGTCTCCCCTCTGGGTCTTCCCTGCTCCTACCATTCCTTCTCTCCTCTGTCCCCTCCCAGGTCCTCCTTCTCTCTACTGGAGAGTGTGAAGTGCCCTTCTCCCCATGCTGGCTCCTCGTCCCTTTTGGCACCGGTGCCTCTCTGAGGGGACTGGCTGTGGGGTGGGACACTCAGGCCTTAGGGCAATGACGCAGTTCCAGAAAGTGGTTGCCAGGATGAGTACTGGGTTATTGGAAGCCCTAGAAACTCCGTCCCTGGGGTGAGACGCTGCTGTCCGTGGAGGTAGTTGAGTGTGGACACGTGGAAGACTAGTCTTTAGAAAAAGGAGGAGCTCGGCCGGGCGCGGTGGCTCAAGCCTGTAATCCCAGCACTTTGGGAGGCTGAGACGGGTGGATCACCAGGTCAGGAGATCGAGACC
This sequence comes from Trachypithecus francoisi, assembly GCF_009764315.1. Classification (NCBI taxonomy): domain Eukaryota; kingdom Metazoa; phylum Chordata; class Mammalia; order Primates; family Cercopithecidae; genus Trachypithecus; species Trachypithecus francoisi. The sequence continues at coordinate 120,788,317 of NW_022681457.1, read as the reverse complement.
ATCCTGGCTAACACGGTGAAACCCCGTCTCTACTAAAAAAATACAAAAAAAAAAAAAAAACTAGCCGGGCAATGTGGTGGGCGCCTGTAGTCCCAGTTACTCGGGAGGCTGAGGCAGGAGAATGGCGTGAACCCGGGAGGCGGAGCTTGCAGTGAGCCGAGATCATGCCACTGCACTCCAGCCTGGGCGGCAGAGCGAGACTCCGTCTCAAAAAAAAAAAAAAGAAAAAGGAGGAGCTCTTCAGTCACCCCCATGGGGCATGGCCACCCCATCATCCTTGCCTGTCCCCCCAAGGCCCTCTGAGCACACTTGAGATCCAATCCTCACCTCCCCCCCGGCTCCCTGTGGGCCTGAGGGGTCCCCGGACACCTGTGTTTTCAGGGAGTCCCAGGTGACCTGGGCCAGGCTCCCAGACCGAGTCTCAGATGCCCATTCTTCTAGAGTCACAAGCAGTGGTGCTGGCTCTTCCCTTTTCCAGTTCAGACTGTTTTTTTTTTTTTTTTTTTTTTTTTTTGAGACAGAGTCTTGCTCTGTTACCCAGGCTGCAGTGGTGTGGTCTCGGCTCACTGCATCCTTCCCCTCCTAGGTTCAAGCCATTCTCCTGCCTCAGCCTCCCGAGTAGCTAGGACTATAGACGCCTGCTACCACACCCGGCTAATCTTTTGTAGTTTCAGTAGAGATGGGGTTTCACTTTGTTGGCCAGGCTGGTCTTGAACTCCTGACCTCGTGATTTGCCCGCCTCGGCCTCCCAAAGCACTGGGATTAAAGGCGTGAGCCACCGCGCCTGGCCCAGCTCAGACAACTTTTGTGTTCAGGGAGCTTCTGTGTGCCAAGCCCAGAGACCAGGGCAGGCGGTAGCTCAGGGCTTGGTGCTGGGCCCCGCAGAGACACAGGAGTCTCTCCCTGGCGGCCCAGCTGGCTGCTGGGTGCTGGGTCCTGGACACCCCTGCCGAGGGGCACAGAGCAGCTGTTTGATGCAGGATTGGGATAGGGTTGGAGGTGGTGGCCCGACACTTCCCAAGTCCTAGGGTTTGACTGGAGCCACCCACCTGGCCTCCAGATTGGCAGGAAACTGGCTTCCACCTGGGAACAGGACTGTGTGGGGCGGGGGCATGGGGCAGGAAGGGGTCAAAGGTGAAGGGATGGCTGACTCCCACTCTGGAGTTCCTGGTGGTCGGACTGTTGGACGCCAGGTCAGGCAGCAGGCGTGGATGTCAGCTTGGGGCGAACCCAGGGTAATGGGTGTGTGACCCTCCATTCCTCATTTTCCTAATCTGCTGTGATGCTGCGGGCTGTGGCGAAGACCAGCCAGGGTGGTTCCTGTGGGGTGCTCGGGCACTGGGGACAGGTGCTAGGTGGCCAGTTCCAGCAGGAAGGGGTGGGTGGCTGGGGCCCAGGGTGGGCTGGGTGAGCCTGTGGGGCAGGTGGGCCCTGGGCTGCTATGCTGGGGCTGTGACTGTGGTCAGATCCTGTGTTCTGTTTGCAGTGGAGTTCTTGTCTGGGATGAGAACTTTGTTTCTCGAAACTTGTCTGACGAATTCAGATAACCTTGATGGGGAGCCAGCAGTGTCTGCAAAGAGGAAAGCCTGTATCTCTGTGGTTTGGGACGTCTCACACCCCTTAAGGCTTCTTTTTATAGGCCCTGTGTTCTTGCCCCACGCTCTTGTGGGTGTCAGAAAGCCGTAGATTTCTCTGAAATTTCAGTGTGTTCCACGAGGGTGTGATTCCTGCTCCGAGTTTCAGGAAACACCAGCTAGGCCCTGTGGTGGTCCCTCCCCTCCACGCAGGGTGAGACCAGCTCTTGCTCAGTGCAGGCGGTGATGGGGGGACCTCGGGTTTCTAGCAGCAGGGAAGCACCAGCCTTCAAAGGGTGCCTGGGGGTCCCTGAGCTTCTCCAGCCCCTGGGATTCAGGTCCTGTCTGGGGCTGAGAAGATAAAAGACACTGACACTGTGTGACTCGGTTTTCAAAAAAATAAAAATTTGCCCGGGCTTCTGTCGTAGCCGCAGCAGCGGACCCAGTCGCCACTCTGGGGTCTAAAGAGCGACCTTTCATTATGGAATTATTTAATCTGCCACCCCTTCACCCCCTGAAGGTCTGGCCTCCACCGCTGGCACCATTGAGGTCTGGGGGCAGGTCTGACTGGGTTCCTTTACCTTACCGAAGCCGGGGGCCTGCACCGACCCAGCTTGTGTCCATCCCGGGATCACCCACATTTGGGTGAACTTGAAAGGGAGTCCGACCAGGTGCCGTTGCCAGGCCTCCCACAAGAGGGCGCTTTCTTTTCTCCCAGTTTGACCTCATTCTTTCCAGCCAGGTCGTCGCACTTTCTTCTCTGTGCGAGGAAGTTGATGGTGGTTGTTTTTAAACGATGGTTATGGTTAATGGTTCTGCTTTGTGTTGGAGGGGCGTGGGGGAGGCCGTCATGTTGTTTTTGGGGAAAGTTTCACTTATCTAATCCATGATTTGGTTAATTGTTTAATATGATTCAAATATGCCCCACGGTAACAGATGCCTGTGTCCCCTCTGCCCCAGGGACATCTTCATCACCAGCGTGGACGCCGCCACAACCTTCGAGGAGCTCTGCGAGGAAGTGAGAGACATGTGTTGTCTGCACCAGCAGCACCCGCTCACCCTCAAGTGGGTGGACAGCGAAGGTAGCCCTTGTCCCGTGTCGGCCAGAATCCTCAGCCTCAGGGGACTTTGCCAGGGCAGCCTCTGTGTGCGGAGTGTGCTCAGCCTCTTCCGTGGGGAGACTTAAAACCGTGGAATTAAACTTGTTGGAGCCAACTTTTCCCCAGTGGGGCGGTGGGAAAGAGGATGGCTGCAGATGCTTAACAAGGACCTGGGCCCCGATGCCCCTAGGAAGGGCCCTGGTCTTGAACTGCCTGCAGGGGGTCTCCCTGCCCCACCCTGGGCAGGTCCTCCCCTCTTCCTCTGACCTCCTTTCTCATGTCCTGGCCTTTTCCGGTAGGTGCTTCTGGAAGGATGGGCTCTTCATGTTCTAGGGACCATGGGGAGGGCGCGTGCAGCCAGGGCTCGCCGTGCCCGCCTCCTCTCTCTTAGACACACATCCTGAAAAGGGTGGGAGGGGATTGGGAGACGTCCAGAGAGACCCCTTTCTCCCAGGGACTGGCGGGCAGCTGTTGGCTGAGGACACGGCCATGTGGGTGGAGCCTGATGCCGCCCCCGTTGGGTTGGATACAGCCCCGCAGGGCGTGGGTTCTGTACACCTCCATGTCCCTATCCAGCCACAGAGGGCAAGAAACTTTCCCTCCACCTGGGACTGACCTCAGGAGAGTGTCCTCAGCCCTGCTCACTGCTTAGCCCTCCAAGTGGCGCCCAGGGCTGTGAGTGCACCAGCTTCCCTTCCTGGGTGGCTCTGAGGCGGCACCGGGGGCCGGGTGACTCCCTAGTGTGCACAGCCGTCCTTGGACCTCCCAACCCTGCCAGGAGGTGGCCGATCTGAGCAGTGGGACTAGACCCTCGTCTGGTGTGCTGAGCGGGCCCATCACAGCCCGCTTTGCCTTGGGCCTTCAGCGACCTCAGCACCGTCTCCTGCCCCACCCAGGTGACCCTTGCACGGTGTCCTCCCAGATGGAGCTGGAAGAGGCCTTCCGCCTGGCCCGTCAGCGCAGGGACGAAGGCCTCATCATTCATGGTCAGTGTTGGGGTCTGTGGTGGGCAGCCCTGGGGCTGTTCCTGGCTGTGGGTGCCTGCCAGACCACCTGGGGGGTTGGACGCCATATAGGATCATGGTTTAAAATCCTGTGATGCCAGAGAACTTAGGGATGTCTAATGTAATGCCATTTGGATTTTTTTCTTTGACTTTTTTTTTTTTTGAGACAGAGTCTCGCTCTGTCACCCAGGCTGGAGTGCAGTGGCCGGATCTCAGCTCACTGCAAGCTCCGTCTCCCGGGTTCCCGCCATTCTCCTCCCTCAGCCTCCCGAGTAGCTGGGACTACAGGTGCCCGCCACCACACCTGGCTAATTTTTTGTATTTTTAGTAGAGACGGGGTTTCACTGTTTTAGCCAGGATGGTCTCAATCTCCTGACCTCGTGATCCGCCGGCCTCGGCCTCCCAAAGTGCTAGGATTACAGGCGTGAGCCACCGCGCCCAGCCTTTTCTTTGACATTTTATTAACCCAAATGAAAACTGCTCTTATAAAGAACCCATAAACTGCTCAGAGGCTCCAGTGGCCAGCGTAGAGCCCGTGGTGCGTGTGGACAGTGGGGACAGCCCCACCAGCCACCTCACCTGCCCGGTGCTCCCTGGGCCCAGCTCCCAGCTCACAGCTGTCCTCGGCTTTAAGTTCAAAGCCCTGTGATGAGCTGACGTGTGGGAGGTGTGACTTTGTCTTTAGGTGAGCACTTTAGGCTCCCTAGTACTGCTGGGGTCTCCAGGGTGTCTGGGGCCTGCGAGTGTGGTTCCAGCAGCTGTGGCCAGCCAGCCACGTCTGTGTCTCTGTGTCCACTTCTGGCTTAGCTTGGGCTCCTTGCCAGGCGTCTGGCCATGGACCACTGAGTCCAAGATGGGACCAAAGCTCGAAACCACCCACAGTTTTCTGACAGATCCATCATTCTCCTGGACACAGGGCTACTTGGGTACAATATTTAATTTTTGTAGCCCTTTATATCAACGTGGCTTTAAATTTAAAGACTAGATTGGGTGTAGTGGCTCACGCCTGTAATCCCAGCACTTTGGGAGGTCGAGGTGAGAGAATCGCTTCAGCCTAGGCATTCAAGATCAATCTTGGCAACATAGTCAGACCCCCATCTCTCCAAAACTTTTTTGTTTTGTTTTGTTTTTTTGAGAGAGAGTCTGGCTCTGCCCTCAGGCTGGAGTGCAGTGGCACTATCTCTGCTCACTGCAACGTTCACCTCCCAGGTATAAGCGATTGTCCTGCCTCAATCTCCCGAGTAGCTGGGACTAAGGCATGTGCCACCATGCCTGGCTAAGTTTTGTTTTTTTAGATGGAGTCTTGCTGTGTCGCCCAGGCTGGAGTGCAGTGGCGTGATCTCAGCTCACTGTAGCCTCCGGCTCCCGGGTTCAAGTGATTCTTCTGCCTCACCCTCCCGAGTAGCTGGGACTACAGGCATGCGCCATCACGCCTGGCTAATGTTTTGTATTTTTAGTAGAGACAGGGTTTCACTGTGTTAGCCAGGAGGGTCTTGATCTCCTGACCTCGTCATCCACCCGCCTCAGCCTCCCAAAGTGCTGGGATTGCAGGCGTGAGCCATCGTTTCCAGCCAAGTTTTAATATTTCCTAAGCATCTCTTTTAATAATTTATCGTGGAAGCCCAGGATGTGTGTTAAAATAATTTTGAACTCTGTCTTGAGTATAAAGAAATGGAATCTAAAGTGCTTTTAAAAGTCAGTTTTCAAAGTAATTGCAGTTCTTCCCCATTTTTACATAGTTTAAAAATACAAATCAGTGGCTTTCTCTGACGATTCTGCTGTCCAGGTCCCTCTGATTGCCTTTTACCCTACATTTTTCTGTGGGTTTTTAAGTCCTACCTAACGGAGCCTGGCCTACGTAGATGCACTGCGTTTCACGTCTCCCAGGAGCGGGCTCTCATTGGCAATGCCACGTGCGCCTTGTGTGAAGTCCGTGTGCTCAGCCTGCCTGAGGCGGGACTTCCTCCGTGAGACTGTTGAGTGGCAGCCGCGGGGCCTTGACGCTCTCTCTTCCTCTCTCTCGTCCAGTTTTCCCGAGCACCCCTGAGCAGCCAGGACTGCCGTGTCCAGGAGAAGACAGTGAGTACTGGGGTTTCCTACACTGGTCTTGCATGTCACGGGGTTGAACTATTGATCCGTTGTGCCAAGGAGGAGGCAGTGGTGCCGTTTTCGGAGGTTCACCCTCATGGAGCGTCAGGGCATGAGCAGCCATGGTGACCACAGCTGCTGCCTGCGCATGTTCTGGCTGACAGCACTGCGTGGTGGGAGACTCACTTGGCTGGTTGGTGGCATGAGAAGTCCAGGGGTGCCTTGCTGCCTCCCTAGGAGGGAAAGGCCAGGTGGGAGGCTGGACACTGCTCCCATGTGGCTGCCTCAGCTCATGACCACCCCCAGGCCAGTTGTCTACTCCTGGTCCCTGCTGGCCCCTGAGCTGGAGTGGGGGCTCCCTCCATTCCACGCTGGCTCCATCGGGAGGAAAGTGAGTCCCGGGTGTTGTGGTTTCAGAGGGAAGCTTCTGACCTCACTTCCTACCACATCCCGGAGACCGCTGGGCCCATGGCTGTGTTTGATGGGGTTCCACCCCACCCTCCAAACCCCACACTGCCTCCAGCATCCGTGCCACGCCTTGTTTGTTGTGTGGGCAGGAGATCCTGGACCGAGGCCGCTGCCTGTCCAGTGCAGGGCACGTGGCTCAGTGCCCTTCGGGCAAGGTGTCCCCAACCCCTGCTGCCAGGGTGCACACCAGGTTGGCCTCAGGCTGGATGCTGGGTGTTGGCGGTGCCCTGTGTTGGGCAGGAAGTGGAGGTGGGGGTAGATTCAGGCCAAGAGGGCGAGTGGGCAGTTGGGGTTAGAGTCTCGGCTTCCAGGGAGAAGTAGGGTCGAATAGAGGTTTGGCAGCGCTTAGCGTAGGGGAGGCCCCAGGAGCCACGGGATTTCCATGATCACCCCGGGGAGAGGGCAGCGTGGCATCCTGGCTTCAAGCCCTCAGCCAACAGAGGTCCCTGAACTGTGGCCAGCAAGGCTGAGGAGACATCCAGAGGCGGGCCCTGGCAGGAGTGGAGCGGGTGGTCCGGGGCTGGACCTGCCCAGGGGCTGGCAGGAGGAGATGGGGTATGGCCATGGCAGGCAGACACCACCGGGAGGTTTTGGCAGCACGAGGCAAGTGTGAGGAGGCGGGGGGTGGGGCACGTTCCTTTGTTCAGCCCTGGTTGTGGCTCTTGGAGATGGTACCACCTGGGCTGGAGAGATTGGGGACCCTGTGTGTCCCAGTGGGAGGCAGGTAGAAGGGAGATGATGTGTGACGTCCACGGTCCTGGGTGGGAGTGGCCGGGCGAGGGCACAGGTTGGAATTCAGAGGCCATGTTGAGAAGGCGGTGGGGGAATGGGGAGTCCCAGGGGTAAGAACTTTGGGGGCCCTGAGGGTGCCGGACGGAGTCCGCCCAGGCTGGCGAGGTCCAGGAGCAGGGGTGGATTCTCGGCTGCAGTTTTGCCTCAAGTGGGACTGGGGCCGGCTTGTGGGCTACGGGGGCCCTGCAGGGGTGTGGGTCAGGGAGAGACTCGGGCCCTGCAGGGATGTGGGTCAGGGAGAGACTTCTGAGATGCGGCTGTTCTGGGGGTGCCTGGAGCAGCTCAGGGTGGGGCTGGGTGCGAGTACATAACGTTTACGTAGACACATAAATAAAACATACTCCCCGTGGGTAAGACGATGGTTGTGCCCTCCACAGCGCCCTGCAGCCTCATGCTGCTGCTTTGTAGGAGGGGACCACGGGCCATGTTTATTTGCCACCTGGATGATTTTTTGACTTGGTGACAGGACTGTGCTCATCTGTCCCATGTGCGCTGAGACTGTGCACACCCAGAGGTGTCCACATGTGGCCAGTGTGGCCCCTGGGGGCGGGGGAAGCCTGCCGTATTTCTGTGACATGTCTGCCTCTTGTCTCAACCCTGCCTGGGGGTCTGGGGTCTGCTTTTTCTGTCTGCGACCTCAGCGGCGCCTCTGCCCGTGTGGACAACCTGCCGGCCTCACGTAGGGAAGGGGGGGCCCGTGTTTGCTCGGCCACTGCGGTGGAGGAAGGGGAAGTTGGGGGGGGTCACAGGATGCCTCGAGGCCTGGGCTCTGCAGGGGAGTGTGTTGTGGGGGTGGCGGCCGCGTCACTGTGGGGAATGCGGAGAACGTGGCCAAGCCCCGAGGAAGGACCTCCTGGGGCACATGAGTAGGTCCTTGAGATGTTTACCGGGGGTGGCTCCACGGCTTTGGGGACCACTCAGCCTGGTTGGGGACATTCCGCCAGAGCCTCTGGGGTAGCCGTTGCCGAGGAGGTCAGAGGTGGATGCCGGGGGTGGGGAACCCCGCCCCGCCCTGCCCTGCGTGCTGATGTCCACCTGGACGTGGGTTTATGGTGCTAGTGTCAGGAGTGTGTGGGAACACACCGCCCGCACGGGGTCCCAGGCCACCAGGGCTTGGGGGGCTGGCGCTCTCCCTGATGTCACACGTGTTTCTTTCGCTGTGACTTCGGTGCTCATCTCAGGCAGGACACCCTGCTCTGGTTGCCAGTGGCCGCCGCCCGGGGCTCTGTGGTTTTAGCGCCTGTGGGGATGTTCACAGGTGTTTTGTCCTCAGGCAGCACTGCCCAGGCTGAGGGTCAGTGAGAAGGGTCAGACCGGGAGGTGTGGACAGTGGATGGAGCACGCCAGAGGCGGATGAGGGCAGGACTGCGGCTGTACCGTGGGCCTGGTTCAGACGCCTGGACGTGCCTGTCTCACCGTCAGCAGAGGACCTTCTGGCACATTCTATGTGTGTCTAGATGAAGTTAATTGGTGTTATAGATTTCTAAAAAAACTCTCTACTTGCAACTATCAACTCTGTGTAGTTCCAAACCCAAAATATATTCCAAAAGGAAAGCCCGTGCCCATCAGCGGTCACTCCCTGTTCCGCCCCAGCCCTGGCCCTGGCCACCTCCGCTCGGCCTCTGTCTCTGTGGCCCTGTGGATTCTGGACGTTTGGAGTCCGTGTGGCCCTGCGGATCCTGGATGTTCGGTGTCTGTGGAATCCCGCACGTTTGTCCTTTTGCCTCTGGTGGCTTTCACCCGCCTGACCTTCCCAAGGTTCTTCCATGCTGGGGCATTCTTAGCACTGCAGATCTTTTTTCTATTCTGGTAAAATGCACATAACGTCTATTTTTGCCATCTTAACTTTTTTTTTTTTGGGGGGGGGTGGGGGTGGGGGACGGAGTCTTGCTCTGTCACCCAGGCTGGAGTGCATGGTGCAATCTTGGCTCACTACAACCTCTGCCTCCCAGGCTCAAGCAGTCCACGCACCTCAGCCTCCTGAGTAGCTGGGATTACAGGTGTGCGTTACCACTCTTGGCTGAGGTTTTTTTGTTTTGTTTTGTTTTTTGTAGAGATAGGGTTTTACCATGTTGCCCAGGCTGGTCTCCAACTCCTGGGCTCAAGTGACCTACCCATCTTGGCCTCCCAAAATGCTGGGATTACAGGTGTGAGCCACTGAGCCCGGCCCCATCTTAGCCATTTTTTAAAGGTACACTTCATTGGTATTCAATACTCACATTGCTGTCTAGCCATCATCACCGCTCATCTCCAGAACTCTCTTCATCTTCCCAGACTCAGCCTCTGTCCCTGTGAAACGCTCACTCCCCATTCTGCCTCCCCCAGCCCCGGCACCCACCCACCGCTTTCTGTTTCTGTGAGTTTGGTGACTCTAGGGTCCTCCTGTGAGTGGAGTCACACAGGATCTGTCCTTTTGTGACAGCTTATTTCACTCAGCACTGTGTCCTCAAGGTGCAGCCATGAGCAGCCTGTGTCACAGTCTCCTTCCTTCTTAAGACTGAACCGCAGGCTGTTGCCTGGATGTATTTTGTTTACCCATTTCTGTCGGTGGACACATGGGTGACTTCCACAGTTTAGCTGTCGTGAATGATGCTGCTGTGAGCACGGGTGCACGGTGACCTCTGGAGACCCTGCCTTCAGTTCTGGGTGTAGACCCGGAAGTGGAATTGCTGGATCATTGATCATTCTAGTTTTATTTATTTTTGAGACAGCGTCTCGCTCTGTCGCCCAGGCTGGAGTGCAGTGGCATGATCTCGGCTCACTGCAGCCTCTACTTCCTGGGCTCAAGCGATTCTCCTGTCTCAGCCTCCCAAGTAGCTGGGACTGAAGGCATGTGCCTCCACGCCTGGCTAATTTTTGTATTTTTTGTAGAGACAGGGTTTCATCATGTTGCGTGGACTGGTCTTGAACTCCTGGGCTCAAGCAGTCTGCCCACCTCAGTCTCCCAAAGTGTTGGGATTACAGGTGTGAGCTACCGCACCTGGCCGATAATTCTGTTTAAAGAGCTGCTGTGCCCACGGTGGCTGCAGCATTTTCCACCCCCTGCAATAGTGCATGAGCGCCGCTGTCTCCCATCTTCTCCAGCTCTTGCCTTTTTCTGTTTTTTGACAGTAGCTGTACTAATGGGCGTGAGGTGGCATGTGATTGTGGTTTTGGTTCTCATTTCCCTGGTGATAAGTGATGTTGAGCATTTTTTCATGTGCCTGTTGGCTATTTATATATATATTTTGAGATGGAGTCTTGCTCTGTTTCCCAGGCTGGAGTGCAGTGGCACGATCTCAGCTCACTGCAACCTCTGCCTCCCGGGTTCAAGTGATTCTCCTGTTTCAGCTTCCCGAGTAGCTGGGATTACAGGCACCTGCCACCATGTCCAGCTAATTTTTGTATTTTTAGTGGAGATGGGGTTTCACCATGTTGGCCAGGTTAGTCTCGAACTCCTGACCTCAAGTGATCTACCCGCCTTGTCCTCCCAAAGTGCTGGGATTACAGGTGTCAGCTGCCATGCCTGGCCTTGTTGACCATTTCTGTATCTTCTTTGGTGAAATGTCTGTTCACTTCCTGTGTCCATTTTTGAATGGGTTGTTTGGTTTTTTTGTTGGTGAGTGTTAGTAGTTCTCTGTCCTGGATGTTAATCCCTTATCAGATATGTGATTAGCAAATATCTTCTGTTCTGTGGGTTGTGTTTTTACTTTGTTGATGGTGCCTTTTGATGGACAAAGTTTTAAAATTTTCCTGAAATCCTGCTTAATGTTGTTTTTTCTCTTGTTGCCTTTGTATTTGGTGTCACATCCAAGAAATCACTGCCAAATCCAACGTTGTGAAGCTTTTCCCCTTCTTTTTCATCTAAGGATTTTATAATTTTAGGTTTTATGTTTAGGTCATGGATCTATCTTGAGTTAAATTTTGTATGTGGTGCAAGGTAAGTGTCTAACTTCATTCCTTTGCATGTGGAGGTCCAGTTTTCTTAGCGCCATTGGTGAAAAGACTCCCCAGCGGATGGCATTGGCACCCTTGTTGAAAATCGTTTCACCATATATGGAGGGTTCGTTTGTGGAGTCTCTGTTCTAGTCCATTGGTCTCTGTCTCTCTCTTTGAGTCAGTGCCACACTGTTTTGATCACTGTAGCTTTGTAGGAAGTTTTGAAATCAGGAAGTGTGAGCCCTCCAGCTTTGTTCTTCCTTTTCAAGATTGTTTTGGGGTCCCCTGAGATTCCAGATGAATTTTAGGACAGACTTTTCTATTTCTGCAAGAAAACATTATTGGGATTTATGCAGGGATTGCACTGGCTCTGTAGATCACTTTGGGTAGTCCTGATGTCTTAACAGTATGAAGTCTTCCAATCCGTGAACTGAAATGTGTTTCCATTTGTTTACGTCTTCTTTGATTTCTTTCAGCAGTGATTTACAGTTTTCTTTGTACACATCTTTCACCCCCTTGGTTAATTCCTAAAAGTTTTATCCTTTTTGATGCTGTCGCAAGTGGAATTGTTTCCTTAATTTCCCTTTTGGGTTGTTTATTGTAAGTGTATAGAAGTCCAGTTGATTTTTATGTGTTGACTTTTTTGCCTGCTGCTTTGCTGAATTTATTAGTTCTAACAACTTTCTGTGGAATCTTTAGGGCTTTCTTACATGTAAGAGCATATCTTCTGTGCACAGAGATATTTTTACTTTTTCCTTCCTGATTTGGATGCCTTGTATTTCTTTATCTTGCCTAATTATTCTGGCTAGAATTCCACTACTCTGTTGAATAAAAGTGGTGTAATCAATCATCCTTGTCTTTGTCCTGATCTTCAGAGAAAAGCTTTCAGATTTTCGTCACTGAGTGTAATGTCTGCTGTGGGTTTTTCATACGTGGTTTTTATTATGACGAGATAGTTTCCTTGTATTCCAGGTTTGTCAATTGTTTTTATCATGAAAGGGCTTTGAATTTTGTCACATGCTTCTTCTGCATCAGTTAAAACAATCGTGGTTTTTTTCCTTCATTTTGTTCATGTGATATATTACTTTAATCTTCATACGTTGAACCATCCTTGCATTCTATGAATAAATCCTGCTTGCTCATGGTGTGTAATTTTCTTGATATGCTGTTGCATTCATTTTACTAGTATTTTGTAGAGGATTTTTACGTCTGTGTTTATAAGGGACAATTACGTCCATGTTCATAAGGGATAATTATGTCCATGTTCGTAAGACTCAATGGCCAGAGGTTCTTGTCGTGACTTTGGCTTTGGTGTCAGAGTAGTGCTGGCCTCACAGAATGAGTGAGGAAGCGTTCCTTCCTCTTCAATTTTTTTGGAAAAGTTTGAGAAAAACTGGAGTTAGTTCTTCAAGTGTTTGGTAGAATTTGCCTGCAAAGTCGTGAGGCCCTGGGCTTTGCTTTGTTGGGAGGCTCACTCACTCTCTCTCTCTCTCTCTCTCTATCTCTCTCTCTCTCTCTCTCGGAGAGAGTACAGTGGCTCGATCTCAGCGCATGTCACCCTCTGCCTCCTGGGTTCAAGTGATTCTCCTGCCTCAGCCTCCTGAGTAGCTGGCATTACAGGCATGCGCCATCATGCCCAGCTGATTTTTGTACTTTTAGTAGAGATGTGGTTGTGCGTGTTGGCCAGGCTGGTCCCGAACTCCTGACCTCAAATGATCTGCCTACCTCGGCCTCCCAAAGTGCTGGGATTACAGGCTTGAGCCACCGCACTTGGCCCTGCTCTCATCTTTATTATTCCCGTCCTTCTGCCAGCTTTTGGTTTGTTCTTTTTGTGGTTCCTTAAAGTGTAAAATTTGGTTGTTAATTTGAGATCTTTCTCGTTTTTTTATTTCAAATATTTATTACCATAGCCAGGCGCGCCATAGCTTATGCCTGTAATCTCAGTGCTTTGGGAGGCTGAAGAGGGATGATCACTTGAGGCCAGGAGTCGGAGACCAGCCTTGGGCCACATGGCAAAACTGTGTTTCACACACACAAAAAGTTCATCACTATAAATTTTCTCCTGAGCACTACCTTCTCTGCATCCCTGAAATTTTGATATGTTGTGTTTCTATTTTCATTCATCTCTCAGCATTTTCTGATTTTCTTTGTGGTTTCATCTTCTATCTGTTGGTTGAGTGTGTAGTGTTATTTCCGTATATTTGTGAATTCTTCTGTTTTCTTTCTGTTAACTGATTTCTAAGTTCATCTCAATGTAGTTGGAGAAGATACTTTGGATAATGTCTGTTTTTTCAGATTTACCGCAGCTGCATCTGTGGCTCACTGGTGTTGTGTCCTGGAAAACGTCCCCTGTGCGTTGAGGTTGTGCCCTGTTGTGGGTACAGTGCTCTGCTGTATCTGTCAGAGCTACGTGGTTCGTTGTGTTGTTCAAGTCTTCTGTTTCTTTACGTGTCTTCTCCCTAGTTGGTTTTTCATTCCTTTTTATAGCTGGATGAATTATGTGATGCGATTCACCCTGTCTGTCTGTCCATTCCTCTGCTGATGGACACTGGGGGGCCGGGGCATTCAGGGCTGAGCGTGTGATGAGATCAGGAGCGCCTGGTTTTTGGGGGGAGGTGAGGGCTGGTCACGCCCTGATCGAATGGGGATCCTCTGTGTGTATCCGTGGCGGCCTCGTTGGTGTTGAGGTGGAGTGATTGGGTGGTGGAGCTTGGGTCTGCGGGCTCCACCTGCTGCCACGTGTGCCTGGCTGCCCAGGGCCCAGGAGGGTGGTGGCACAGGGGTCCACATGAGGGGCCGCAGGTGCCTCGGGTCCCTCTGCCGCTTATTTCTCCATCTTCACTGTCTGTCCGCTGCAGCACCGGGTAAGGCGCTGTGTGGCCAGTAGATTCCCGGGTCCCTCTACTTTGTCCCTCCTTGCTGCATCTGGTCATACAGAAATGGTGTGTGTGATTTTTTTTTTTTTTTTTTTGAGACGGAGTCTCGCTCTGTCGCCCAAGCTGGAGTGCAGTGGCCGGATCTCAGCTCACTGCAAGTTCCGCCTCCCGGGTTCACGCCATTCTCCTGCCTCAGCCTCCCGAGTAGCTGGGACTGCAGGCGCCCACCACCTCGCCCGGCTAGTTTTTTGTATTTTTTAGTAGAGACGGGGTTTCACCGTGTTAGCCAGGATGGTCTCGATCTCCTGACCTTGTGATCCGCCCGCCTCGACCTCCCAAAATGCTGGGATTACAGGCTTGAGCCACTGCACCCGGCCGGTGTGTGTGATTTTTATTTCAATACTCAAATCTGTTAATATTTTCCCTTCTGGCCAGGCATGGTGGCTCAAGCCTGTAATCCCAGCACTTTGGGAGGCCGAGACGGGCGGATCACGAGGTCAGGAGATCGAGACCATCCTGGCTAACACGGTGAAACCCCGTCTCTACTAAAAAATACAAAAAAACTAGCCGGGCGAGGTGGCGGGCGCCTGAAGTCCCAGCTACTCGGGAGGCTGAGGCAGGAGAATGGCGTAAACCCGGGAGGCGGAGCTCGCAGTGAACTGAGATCTGGCCACTGCACTCCAGCCTGGGCGACAGAGCGAGACACCGTCTCAAAAAAAAAAAACAATTTTCCCTTCTGGCTACCCCTAGTGATACAAATTTATTTTCTAGCATTTTGGTCTTTGAGCCGCTTTGCATGAGTGTCTGTGTCAGGGGTGGTGTCGGCTGGCACCTGGGCCAACCTGGGAAGGGCCCTTCTCTTGGACTTGAGCGGATGAGACTCACAGCCCAAAATGCAGCAGGTCCCTCAGGCAGATCCTCGGTGCAGATCCCTCAGGCCATGGGACACTGGACGTTGGCGGGCCTGTCAGCCTGAGCCACGTCTGCCATGAGAGGCAGCAGTACGTTCCTCAGGGCAGCGGTGAGACCAAGGCTGGATCCAAAGACCTCCGAGCAGCTCCTCTGGGGCAGATCCCAGCTGCAAGCCACAGCCCAGCTCTGGTAACAGGAGAGCATCGCTGGGAGGTGGGGCGGCCCAGCTTTGATGCAGCCACGTGGGAGGGCCACTCTCAGAGATCCCCCTCCTTCCTCGCCACCCCTTCTCCAGAAGGGAAGCTGGAACCAGGAGGCTGCAGACCCGAGGCCAAGGTGTGGCCAGGCCTGGCTGTCTTGGGAGGCTCTGAGCAGCCTGCTCCCTGGCCACCCAGCTCTGGGGCTGCTGTCAGCTCTTGACTTGTAGACGTCACTCCAGCCTCTGGCCTGTCACCCTGAGGCCCCCCCATGTCTGTGTCTTTTCTCACGGGGACACGGGTGGTCGGCTTTGGTCCCCACCCGGGCAGTCCGGGACACCCACCTTGAGGCTTCGACTTAGTCACATGTGCAGGAACCTTTTCCAGAGGAGGGTCGTCTCGCAGGTTCTGGGGCAGGATGTGGACTTACCGTTTTGGGGGCTCATCTTCAATGCACCACAGTCGACTACATCAAGGTCTGCCTCTGATCTTATGGGAGTGCTGGGTGGTCTGTCCCCACCAGCAATTTGTGGGTGGGCTCTGTCCCCAGGAAACACTCTCTGCCCAGGCCCCCGCCCCGCGAGAGGTTCGTGCTGCCAGTGGCGCTGGTCACTGGGGCCATGTGCTGGGCCGGCACCTGGCAGGACAGACGGCAGGCGGCTCTTCTGTAGGCTCTTCCAGCCGGCGCTCGGTGTAAATGAGACTGACGCCCCTTTTGGACCCCTCTAAGTAGGGAGGCCTGGGTGGGCAGCCTCCCCTCAGAGTTGGGGAGACGTGGCCTGGTTCCCGCCAGTTCACCACTCTGCCAGCCGCTACCAGTACACGTGGCCCAGTTCCCATTGTCACCACCCTGCTGGCCGCCACTGGAACACGCGGCCTGGTTCCCGCTGTCACCACCCCACCGGCCGCGTCTTGAACGGCGTCCCTACTGCAGTCGCTTGTCCTTAGTGTTCCAGCAATGCCCCAACCGATGCAACCCTCGGAGCCTCCGTCAGCCCCGTCCGGGAGAGCGCCTCCCCTGGTCCGTGCTGTGCTGGTTGAAACTGAGATCCTCCAGCCTTTGGCCTCTCCGGACCTAGCCCCAGCTGCGGGCCCCAGCCATGGTGGTCCCTTTGGGAGGCATAGTCCAGGAGGTGATGGGCAGCTGGAGAACCCCCATGGCTGGAGGCTGCTGCGCCTGGCAGGGAGGGTACTGGGCAAGGGGGCGTGGAGTAGAAAGGAGTGGGTGTCCAGAAAGTTTCTGGGGCTCCACCAACTAGAACATTGCCATTACCTTGAGGGAATGGCCCGTTTAGTGGTGCCTTTTCTTTACCTGTAAAACGGGGTGATTATAAATAATACCATGTTTGTAAAAGTGCTTAGGATCAGACTCCCCTTAGAGTGAGTGTTGATACCTGTCTCAAAGGACAGTAGGTGGACGTGGCAGGGAGGGAGATGTCAAGACGACAGCCAGGGCCCTTTCTGCCACTTCTCCTGGTGGGTGGGGGGCAGTCCCCTGAACCCCGGCAGTAAGAGAGGGATCTCCCAACAGCCTGGCCCCGCTGTGTTGGCTCCAGGGGATTCCTGGAGGAGAAGGTGCTGTTTCTAGATGGCTGGGCCCGTCATGTGGAGGGAAGGGGGGCGCTGCAGGCAGCTGTTCCAGTCTCCCTTTGGGTGGAGTCATTTCTGCTGCTGCTCCCGTCCAGAGGCTCTGGGGCTCCTCCGTGGGTCGCCTCAGGCCTGGGCAGCATCCATGGGACAGGGTGGTCCCCAGTCAGTCCCCATTGGCCTCCCTGTGGTGTGTGGTGAAGGCTCAGGGTGCCCGCCCTGTGGAGGAGGTACCGGAGGAAGCCTGGCTTTGTACCCAGACCCTGCTGAGGGCAGCGCTGGATGGTCTGCTGGACCAGGCCTACGAAGTCCTAAGAGTCCATGGAGGAACTACCAAATCCGCTGGGCTGGGCAGCCGCAGACCCCACTTAGCAGCTGGTGGTTCCTTGGGGTCATCAGACCAGTGCTGGCTGCCCCATGCATTTCCTGTTGTTGGTCTCTGCCTGTCCACAGCACAGACAGCATCCCTGGGCAGCAGAACCCTGCTCCAGCCTGCACCCTGGGTAGGGGTGTCCTCCGTGCCACATTCTGCCCGTAGCAGGCAGCCCCACCCCACTGTAGCCCATCTTGTCACTTAGGGTGATCCTGGTAGTGGGTTCTGGAGCCTGGAACACTTGGGCCAGGCGCCAGGCAGCTGGGACCCTCCCGAGCCTCACCCCTTGGGTCTGATGGGGCCCCTGGGATTTGACCGGGAAGACACCTTGACTGTTGCCTTTGCCTCTGGGTATATCCCCTGCTCAGCCCCTGAATCCAGCTCCAAGGCCATTTCTACTTGGCAAGAAGGAGGTTTTCATGACCAGGGATGTTAATAGCGGGTTCCTGGACGCAAGGGTGGCAAAGTCGCCTTGGCCTATGTGGGGGGAGTGGAGGAACCTGGGCTCTCCCGGGCTGGTGGTCCTGGGGCAGATAGCAGAGGAAGGGGCTGGAGCCACATGGGTGGAGCCACTGGGGGGCGTGGAGGGGCCCTTCCTGACCCCACAGTAGGGGCCGGGGTGGGGCTGGTGGGGGACAGTCCTCAGTTGCAGGGGCCAGGGTGGGCCAGGAAGAGGAAGGGGCTCTGGGGTGCTGGGGCCTTCTGGCTGTAGTGTCTCACTCGGGGCAATGGCGGAATCCCTAGATCTGTCCCCCGGCCCGTCTGCCTCCCGTCCTCATAACCCTGCAGGCTGGGGCAGGGAGGGGTCCTTGGTGGGGCCACCGTCCCCACAGGGACGTGGAGGGTGCTGGACCCGGGGTGCCGTGGAGTCGCCTGCTGGGAGCAGCCAGTGCACCCGGGCGTGTGACCTGGGCGGTGTGGGGGCCGAATGCTCAGGTGGGCGCCTGTGCTGCCGGGTTCAAACCCCACCGGCAGGGAGCCTGCGCTGTGACTTCGGGCAAGTGGGTGGGGCTCCCCGTGCCTCAGTTTCCTCTTCTGTAAAAGGGGCTTTGTGAAGCTCAACAGAGTTTAGAGGAGCTCCTGGAACATGGTAAGTGCTCAGTGAGGCTGCCTTGCCGCCTCTCCCACCCAGGGAGGGTCAAGTGGGAGGAGAGCGGCCCCACCGAGCGTGTTCCAGGCCCCCACGGCGTCTGAGAGGAGGCAGCCAAGCCCAGTGAGGACGCTGCTGGTGTCCTCCAGGCCTAGGTGGGCGGGTTACCACGGAAGCCTGTCAGCGGACGCCTGTGAGTCCCTGGTATTTATAGGTATGTCTGTTGTTTTATTTAAAAATCCGGTTTCATTCAGCTTTGTCTCAAATTATTTGCAACAAACTGGAAAAGCTAGTTTTCCCCCTAAAATAGGCTTCTAATAAAATTGACAATCTGCCTGCTGAGCCTGAATGTTCTAGAGTTCCGCAAAACTAGGTATTTTGGGATGGATTAGGAGAAGGGAGTTGGCTGAAGGACAGTGGTCGTGATGCTGAGCCGGCCGTCTGTGTGAAGTATGCATTGGACCAGGATAAATGCGTATTTCCCATGGGAGCCCAGCGTGGCTGTGGTGTTCGGTGGTCTTATGATTTTGTAGGCCTAGCCAGGGGTCTGCGAGCTGCTTCTGTCCAGGGCCAGGTAGTTGAAGCCTGGGGTTCTGAGCAGGCATGGGCGGCACCCGAGGAGGTGCATGGCCGTGTCCCAGTGAAACTTTATGCATGCTGAAATCTGAATTTTATAGACTCTTTTCCTGTGTTTCAAAATATTATCCTTTTCATTTTATTCAGCCAATTAAAAGCATAGAAATCCTAGCTTGCGTGATTTGGAGCACCAGGCATTGTAGGTTGCCAGCCCTCGTTCCCCGTAGATTTGGGGGCTCGAGTGAGACGCCCAGGTTAGGCTTATGTGTTTCACATTTTACGGAATGCCCCTTGCATAGCTGGCCAGTCGCCTGACGAGGGAAGCTTGGCCTTTTGGAGGAGTGGCCGTGCCTCGTGGTGAGCTGCTGACAGAGCTGGAATTTGAACCCTGGGCTTTGGCCCGGCTTCCACTCCGTGGATGCAGATAAACACGGGTTTATGAGCTTGATGATTTAAATGGAGGTTTTATTCCCGTTCAGGCAGGTATGGGAGGCCAGCGATCAGGAGATGATGCTGTCGAGAAGGTCGTTTATTACTCAGCTCCCGAGAGGAGGCCTCCTCATGCCTTGCAGGGCCGTGTGGGGAAGTGCCGAGTGGGTTAGAGGCGGGGGATGTGTGAGTGGGGGCCTTTACTGTGGTTTCCATGGGAAAGTGGGGGGACTAGGCATTGGGTCGGCCAGGTGGAGTAACTTCCGCAGGCTCTGGGGTGCAGGGGCTGTCCCTGTGACGTGGGGAGGCCCCCAGGACGACTGGGGGCCCGTGTAGGAGGTGGGCCCAGGCGAGGGTTCTGGGTTGATGGGTTTGCATTTGGAAGGTTCACTGTGGGATGAGTCATTTGCTGTCTGTAAGAATCGGTTGGCCCCTTGAGGGGCCGTCCTTCCAGAGTCAGCAGGGCCACAGGTGCTGGAGCATTGAGGGCACAGCACGTAAGCATGCAGGGAGCGTGTGGTGTGACTGGTCAGAGCCACAGGTCTGCAGGACACTCCCCTCTGTCCCTCTGCACCCCTAGTGCGAAGCCTGGCCCATGTGGGGTCAGCACAGGTGCCGAGTGGAATTGCGGTAGCGGGCAGAATTCCCAGCCGAGCACCCTGCCGCCTCCCGTGTTTTTTATGACTAGAAAAATGCCAGCTCTCATTTTCCGGTGGTGCCTGGGTCCCAGGGTTTGCCAGGGCACCAGGGTGGGGGTTGGAGGGCCAGGCCACCCCGCAGCGGTGGTGGCTCTGGGTCTGCCCAGGAGCCCGGGCTGGCCACAGCCAGGCACAGCACAGCACAGCACGTGAGGTCCGGCCTCGGAAATGGGGGTGTCTCCTGCCTTAGGCTGGGGGTGTGCGTTTCCAGGCCACATGGGACAGTTTTCAGCCTGGGGAAGCTTGGCCTTTCCTGTTCCCGCACCCTCCGCCCACCGTCCCTGCACACACTGGTGGGGTTCGTGGGGTGGACACCACCACATCACAAGGCCCCCATGCCTCCTCTCCTCCCCTCTGTTCCGGGGCCTCAGGACAGTGCTCGGGACCCTTGGCCATTGGCATTGAGCCCATTCACAGCCTCTGGATGCAGGTCAGAGGTCACTTGCCCCGGCCACAGCTGCACTGTCCCCCACTCCCAGCCTGGCAGGCCGACCTGCAGGACCCCGGGCTCAGCTGGGTTCTGTTCCCATGTTGCATTTTCAAGGTCCGCTGAGTCCGAGCCCTGCCTGGGTCTGGCTGCTGCCCGCACGCTCTCTGTGCTGTGCTGATGCAGAGATGCTTGTTTTCCTGTGACGTCAGCGTCAGCTCCTCCACATCCATGCCGTGTTTTAGTTTGTGCCTCAGCTGCTGGCTACAGCTTCCCGGGGGAGCCGGGTACCACCCGGGCCTGGAGACATGAGGAGGCAGGGATGTGAGGGGCGGGGGACAGGACAGCCGGCCTTCCGTTAAATATCTGCTCCTCGCGCTCGAGCCTCCCTGCCTATTGTTGGGCCGGAGGCGAGCCGGCACAGCATCAGCTTGTCAAAGGGAAGGAAGATGCCTCCCTGCACGCCCGCCGCGCACAGAGCATAAAGAATCTGCGCTGAGGAGGCAGGAGAAGAAAGCTGGTGAGTCGGGGGCATCTCCCCTGTGGATCGTCCGCGCCCCCGGGGCTGGGCCAGCCGTGCTGCAGGCCGTGCGTGCGGAGGACGGTGCCCGAGTCAGCATTTTGGGTCTGAGTCCCGTCGTTGCCGCCGCCTGTGCACTGCACAGATGCTCCGGGCAGCAACACGGCTGGTACCCGGGCCGGGGAAGGCGTGCGGCTGCAGCAGCTCCCGGCGATGTCAGGGGAAACGCAGTGAGAGGCTGTTGTTTTGCGGGTGACAGATTTTTAGAAACATAAGGCTGTGGAGGGACCTTCCGAGCGAGGCAGGGGCTGCCGGAGGGACATGCTCACCCCGAGGACGGACGGTGTGTGGCCCAGGCCTGGTGGATGCGTGGCGGCGGCTGCGGAGGGCTGGGGGCCAGGGGGCTCGGGGAAATCGTTTTGGGCTCATCTGCCTGCCTGGCCCTGAGGAGTCGCTGGCTGCTGGGAGTTTCGCTGTGGCCGATGCTGTTTGGTTGTGGGTCTGAGTCTGTGTCAGGGCCAGGACGGATGGTATGTCTGCCGCTTCCTCTGCATTCTGCAGATTGATGGGACCACAGGAGTGAAGTCTGGAGACCCCAGGTGCCAGGACTGTGGCGGTAACAGCCGGCACCTGTTCCAGGCTTGCAGTCTTTCCATCTCGAGCCTGCCCTCCCACCTGTCTGAACCCCCGTTTTGCATTGACAGTGTTGGTTTGGCGTCTGGGTGGCACGGCCAGGGTTAATGTGCACGGCTCACTCCATTGGGGTCCTCGGATGGTGGTGAGGAGCGGGGCTACAGCGTCCTGTTTTCTATTCTGAAATGGTTGCAGGTAGACTCGGAGAGGTCTGGGGGCTGCACGGTGTTTGGCAGGGATGTGGCAACGTGGGTGCTTTTCTGACGACCATTTTGCAAGGTGTTTTTGTAAAAAAAAAACAAAACAACACCCAGCCTCCCCAGTCAGGCTTGTGGGGAGCTGTGGGCCTGGGGGACTGGGCTGCTGGGGAAGGCGGCTTTCCCCCTTGTGGGGTGCTGGGTGCTGGGGAGGCTGGCAGCACGCCCCTCCCCCGGGCACGAAGGGACCTCAGCAGACACGGGGCCGCTCTGCACAGCCAGCGTGGGCCGCAGGGGTCCTTGAATGATGAAGCTTCTGTGTTGATGGGGCGAGTGGGAGAGAGAAGGAGCTAGGGTGGTTTTCACACGTGCGCCTGCCTGCGAGGAGAAACGTGCTGTGTCATCGTTTCCTCGGTGCCTGGGACGGCTTGGCCTCTGCTTTCGTGTGAGCCCACGCTGGCTGTGCACAGCTGGCACGGTCCCTCGCGGTGGGAATACACTGCTGGGTGGGAGGGCTGTGGCCAGGGTCAGGATTCGAGCAGTTACTGGCTTTTGGTCTGATGGCCTTCGGTGGGTGAGTCAGAGTCAGGATGAGGACAGACTGGGGGGCCACGGGCTGCCCCTGCAAGCTGTTTGGTGTTGATGCGGCCGGAGCCGGCTGTGGTACCCGTGTCTGCGTCTCGGCCAGATCGGCACACATCTTCCACATTCCTGTCCCAGCTGCATCAGCCGTCAGTGGGGGTCCTTCTCCGACTGTCTTCCTAGACTTGGGAGCCACTGGTGGTTATGTAAGGAGTTGTGTGTTCCTCTGCCCAACTCCAAGCTTGATCCCACCTCCCAGACTCACCTCCGGGCTCTGGGCTCTGCTGCGATGTTTCCGAGGCTCCCGGTTAACCAGATCCATCAGCCCAGAGTGTCCACAGGGCGCCTGAGAGCCCGGCCCATCCACACTGGGTGCCCCAGACCTTCTGTGGGGTCTGGTGGGGACCTGCCAGGGCTGTCGATGGCCCCAGTGGAGAGGCCCACTGAGCATCCTCAGAAGTTCCCGTGTTTGTGACCTGCTCTCGTGTGTAGCGGTGGGGGCTGCGTCTCATCTGCCGGACGTTTCTGATTACCGAGGACTCAGCCGGGCACATGAAGGTTGAACCGTCGGGGGGCGGGGGGGACCGTCCATGGGGTCAGGCACCAGCCTCTGCTGAGGACCCCAAAATTGGGGTAGCCGTCCTTTCCTGTGCTGACGTGGAGCTTTTCCCAGGAGCTGGGCAGGGAGCTGTTGCAGGGCCAGGCCCCTGAGTGGGCTGTTTGGGGCCGGGGCTGAGGGGGTGCCCAGTGCCGTCAAGGAGAAGCCTGTGGGAAAGTGTGAGGACATCTGGAAAACCAGTAGCAGGTCCCTCGCTGTGCTGGTCATGGTGCTTGAGTGTGGGCGCGGCAGGTCTGGTCTCCTGGCGCCCACTCACTCCCGGCCATCTCCCCACCTCCCACATGTGGCAGGGGGAGCAGAACGTGCGGCCACCGCTCCTACCAACCCTCACGCCACAGGCTGGACAGGCACCCTGAGGCTTCCCCGTCTCCCAGCCCCTGGGGTCGGCACGATGCTGGGCCTCCAGAAATGTTTGTCGTTTTATGCAAAGGGCAGAAAAAGCTTTGTTCAGGCCAGGTGTGGTGGCTCACGTCTGTAATCCCAGCACTTTGGGAGGCCGAGGCGGGGAATCACCTGAGGTCAGGAGTTCAAGACCAGCCTGGCCAACATGGTGAAACCCCGTCTCTACTAAAAATACAAAAATTAGCTGGGCGTGGTGGCGGGCACCTGTAATCCCAGTCATTCGGGAGGCTGAGGCAGGAGAATCGCTTGAACCTGGAGGCGCAGGTTGCAGTGAATTGAGATTGCGCCACTGCACTCCAGCCTGGGCAACAGAGAGAGTGAGACTCCATCTCAAAAAAAAAAACTTTATTCAAAAGAAGCCACCTGAACCAGTCAGTCATCCAGTGTTCAGCTTGTGTTTGGTCATAAAGTGACGGCAGTTGTCACTCATACAGGAGACGCTGTGGCAGAGTCCCCTCCACGCATCGGCGCCTGGCGGCGCATTTCTAGGATTCTCCTGAACACGCGAAGGAGGGCACCCACCACGCTCAGGACTGGCTGCTTCTCTGTGAGGCCTCCAGGCAGAACCAGTGATTCCACCGTCTCCGGGCAGCCTTGCTGGGCCCGCAGGTCTGTGGTTCCCGCTGCGAGAGGATCAGAGTCGGTAGAGGCGCGACGCCAAGTTGACAGGAACAGATCCCTGCTGCCGGTTGTTCCGGCGGCGCCGTGAGCACGTCTGCCGGGTGCGAGGGTGCGGGGGCTTCGTTTCGTCCACGCTCACGTATCGGGTGCACAGGAAGAGCTTACACGCACTCTGGTGGGTGGAGGGGCCCTGACCTGATGTTGTCTTTAAATAGGGGGTTTGAGTGTGTCTGGTCTTTCTGAAGTTTTCTTTTTTTTTTTTTTGAGACGGAGTCTCGCTTTGTCGCCCAGGCTGGAGTGCAGTGGCCGGATCTCAGCTCACTGCAAGCTCCGACTCCTGGGTTCACGCCATTCTCCTGCCTCAGCCTCCTGAGTAGCTGGGACTACAGGCGCTGCCACCATGCCCGGCTAGTTTTTTGTATTTTTTAGTAGAGACGGGGTTTCACCGTGTTAGCCAGGATGGTCTTGATCTCCTGACCTCGTGATCCGCCCGTCTCCGCCTCCCAAAGTGCTGGGATTACAGGCTTGAGCCACCGCGCCCGGCCTGAGGTTTTCTTTTTTAACGTCTCTTCTGTGGGAAGTTTGAAAAGATTCGACTGACTGCAAGACGGAGCCGCCCTGCGTCTGGAGGGGCCGTGGGGACCCAGGGTGGACTGGCGGCTCCGCCCCATCGTGGGCTCGGATGGCTTCCTCTGTTTGCTCCTCACCACACCTCAATTGTTGAGAGAATCTCATGAGGCTGTATCAGGTGTACACAGGCCAGGCCTGGTGTCTTGTCCTGGTAAGGAAATTGTGGTGTTGCCCTTGCTGAATGGTTGTGTATAAAGTTTGCATTGTACATTCTATTTAAAATTTTATTTTGAGTTTTCCAGATTTTCTGTTGTAAGGTGTTGATAGTCCTGTGGGACTCACAAAGAGAGAACAGGTGTCCCTGGTCCTCCCTGCTGCCCCGGCTCCACCCCCTGGAGGGGGTCAGAGCAGTTTCTTCTTGACATTTATTTCCAGATTTCTAAATGACACGTTTCTGCTGCTATTTCTAGACTTTTCCATTTAGGATGTTACTTCCCCACTTTCTCTGGGACACATCAGCCTCTCTTCCTTGTTCCATCCTCCTGATGGAGTTACGTCACCGTTTATTGGTTTCCGTCGTTGAGTGTTTACCTAATTGTGGGTGATGTGAATATTCATGAACTACCAGGATTGCATTCCCTTGTTTGCACAACTTTTGGTTTTCTTTGGACTTAATACATCGTGATTGTTTGAATCAGTTTCCTAGAGGTCTTGTCTCCAATTTACTCCAGTTTCCTCTTCCCAGCAGAGGGGCAGCTCCTGCCGATGCCTGCGTCACCTCCCTCCTGGTGCACCCGGGCCCCCACACCCACCGTAGGGCTTCCCTGTGCCCCGAGCTGGGAACAGCCCCCTCCTGTCTCCTCTGCCTACAGTCTTGATCTCTGGCTCCCTGTCTTCATCTTTCTTGGCTTAATCTGCGGTTAAGACCTCTCCAGCGGCTTTCTGAGAAAGACGGCGTGGGAGGCCCTTTTGGGGGATCTAGTTGGAAAATGCTTTTCCTCCAGCCACACACTTAAGGATAGTTTAGCTAGGTATGAAATTCTGTGTTGGAAAGAATTTTCCCTTTGCATTTTGAAGGAATTGCTCCACTGTCTTCTGGCTTCTTGTGTGACCGAGAAGTCAGGTGCCATTTTGATTTTGTATGTGTGTTTTTTGGTCCTGAAAGTCTTGTAGAATCTTTTGTCTTCGGGGTTCTCAAGTTTCACGATAATGTTCCTTGTCGGGGGAACTTCTTTGTCTCTTGTGCTGGGAACTCGTGCTGTGGAAACTTGCAACATTTGGATGTGGGCAGCTTTACGCCCAGTGATTTATCCCTCGGCCGACTCCCCGTCTCTGACTGTTTTTTAGAGTTAACACTGATTGTTTGTTGGCCCTCCCAGGCTGGTCCTTTAATTCTCTTCTGTTTTCCGTTTCTTTGTTTATTTTATATTCTAGGAGATCTCTTCCGATTTTCCTGTCCAAACCATCTATTAAGTTTGTCACCTTGTTCCTGTTCTTATCTTTCGTTCTCTTTTCTCTGAAGGTGCCTTTTTAAGGCAGAGTGTCCTGCCTTTGTGTCAGAGGCATGTCACCCTCTTTCTCCGGGGTGATTCGTCTCGGCTGAGAGGCACCGGGGTGTCGTGTGGTGGTTCACAGTGCCTGGCACATTCACGGCTGCAAAGGCTTCCCGTGTGTAAACTCATTTAATCTCCTCAGTTTCCTGTGGGGTGGGCATCATTGTTTTCTTTGTTCTGGGGAAAGAACAGCACCAAGGCACAGAGAGGTCAAGAAATTTCCCAAAATCACACAGTTTGAGCCGGGACTCAAACCCCAAGGGCTGACTTAAGCCTATGCTATTTGCTGCGTGCCCCGGGGCCTGAAGCTGTGTGGTCAGGCCCCAGCTCTGCTACTCACCAGCCATGTGACCTCGGCCACAACGCTGTCCACCGTGTCCCAGACCCTCGTAAGTGGGCGTGGTGGTAAAAGGCTTGGCTCCCAACTCTGTCACGGGATTAGTAACAAAGCCACAGGACCGGCCCCGCGGCTGCTGCTGATGGCGGCACACAGTGGGAGGGTGTGGCTGGCAGCGGCTGGTGACAGCGTCTCCTTTCGGTGTTTTCTTTGGCCTCGTGCTCAGTTGTTTTCACTGAGGGTCCCTTTTTCTGTCTGTCCTGTGGCCTTTGCGGCTTCCTCGGCCCCTGGTGACCGTTGTTTGGCTGCCCACGTTGACTTGTGGGCACCACAGAGCTGGTGGTGGCGGAAGTCCCCGGGGCAGTGTCCTGCCTGGGAGGGCGCCTCACGCCTGGTAAGGAGTCTGCTGCCCCCGCAAGCCTTCTCATTCCCTGGCTGCCTTGGGTGAGGAAGCGGGTCTGGCGGTCGAGTCCTCAGTGACTGGGACCCTGCACCGCAGGCCCCCCGCTGTCCGGCTACCTAGAGCCTCTGGCTCGGGGCCCTTCTTTGGAGTTTGGCCCAGTGCGGTCTCCTGGTGGCCACAGGGCCTTTTGCCTTCTAGGTCCCAGGGCATCGCTGCCCAGCCCCTCCTCCTCTTTGCTGTTACGGGTTTATTGGAGTTTTTCTTCCTTTGGTCTTAGCGGGGAGGGTCAGTCAGTGATGTGGTTGCACTGCTGTGTCCACCCGGAAAGTATCGCAATGACACCTTCTGAAGGCTGAAGTCTGCAGGAACACCAGAGTTGGAGAAGGTCTTTAGGTAGGGGCAGTGTGCATGGACGTGGCGGTGTGCGTGGACGTGGCGGTGTGCGTGGACGTGGCGGTGCGCGTGGGCGTGGCAGGTGTGGACAAGCACGTCCCACCGCTCTGCATCCTGAGGGGCCGGAGGGTGCAGTGCAGGGTGTTGAGGACAAAGGCCCTTATGTTTGTTTTTCCTTGATGCTGTCCCCTGTGCAACCTGGGGGCAATTTTCAAATGCTTGGCCCAGGTAGGTTGGTTCTGTCACCCCCTCTTTCAGTGGGGTGTTGGGAAGACCGGTTTTTGGAACAGTTTCAGATTTATAGAAAAATCAGGACAGGAGTAGAGCACAGGCATTCCCTGCTCCCTCTTGGTCGGCGCGATGCATGAGTTACACTTAACCAGCCAGTCTCGGCACCTTTCCAGCTAAGGCTTTATTCCGCTTGCCTCAGTCTCCCCTCCTACCCCCTTTCTGTCCCGGGATCCCGTCCAGGATGCCACGTGGCACTTACTGTCACACCTCTTTAGGTCCCTCTCACTGTGGCCGGTCTCTCAGACTTGCCTTGTTTTCAGCGACCTTGGTAGTTTTAAGGAGGGCTGGTCAGGTGTTTTGTGGGACAGCCCTTCATTGGGGTTTGCCTCATGTTTTTCTCGTAAGGACTGGGCTCTGGGTTTTGGGAGGAAGGGTGCAGAGGTGAAGCCTCCTAGTATCGCTGGGTCCAGGTCCACACCCTCCACACAGCCTGTCTGTGTTGGCCTCGCATGTCGCCTGGCCGTGGCGTGTTTGTCGGCTCACACCTGCCTGTGCCTCTTCCCCGTGCCGTCCTGGCTCTGCGGAGTAAGGTGTGTGTGGCCCACACCTGAGAGGTGGGGAGCGACATACGTGATGTCGCACAGAACTGGTACGTCTGTTCTCCCATTGGTTATTTAATCATTCATTTTTGTCCATGTGGACTTGCAGGTATCAATTTCATAGTTGGGTTAGAGTCGGATACCGTCTCACTTATTTTATCGCTCAAATTTTTCCAGCTTTGGGCACTGGGGCCCTTGCAGGCTGGCTGTTGGGGCCGCGATCAGACCAGATACTGGGCAGGTTGGGGGTGGGTGCTGACAGGTCTCTGGCAGGAGGGGGCAGGCTGCGGGGAGCAGTGGGGAGCAGATCCCAGGTCCTGAGGTGGGTCTTGGGCGAGTCTGGGCTGTGGGCATGGATCCCCAGGAGGGGCCTTTGTGGCCAGGATGTCCTGCAGCTGCAGACCCCGCTGTGGGGTGTGGGCTCTGGGAGATGATTGGTGCTGCAGCTGGGGCTCCAGGGTCGTGCCAGGGTGGTGCTGGGTCAAGGCGGGGAGGGGAGAAGGCATCACACCGTGCCTGGACTCAGCAGCATGGTGATGTCGGGGCTGCAGGGGAGCTGCCCCCGCCCAATACTCTTCTCCCAGCTGAGTCGGCAGTGCTGTGGGGTCAGCAGCCCTGGCTCTGCATGGGGCTCGTGTGGGACGCGGCAGGCCCCCGGATCGCCTGGCACCAAGTGCAGGCACGCCCCCCTGGGCACAGAGCGGCATCATTGCTGGCCCCTCCTGCCCATTTGTCCCCTGCTTGGTGGGCAGTCCTCTTGTTTTGGAAGCGTGTTCAGTTATCTTGTGTTGCATAATTTGTTCACATTGAAGCAGGCCTGATCCGGGCTGCTATGGTTCCGATCGATGCCCAATAGGACACCACAGTCGTGCCAAGAAGGTGCCTAAGTGTCTCTCTACACGGCCAACCGAGGACGGATGTGGTCAGAGATGCTGAACGCACCAGATGGGTTCTTTGCAGCCCTTGGCAGCATCGCCCGCTTTGTCCCGCCTGTCGTGTGCGTCTTTTCCCTGCTCCAGGGCTGTGTGTCTGGCGAGAGGGAGGCTCCATGGCATGACCACATGTGCAGGAGCTGGAGACTGCCGGAGCGGCTGTTCAAGATGGACTTGGTAAATCACCTCTTTCAAGCTGCCGGCTGCCGTAGACGGAGTGAAGTCTGGTAGCTTTTATTTATTTATTTATCTTGGCCAACAGAGAGAATCGAGTTTGCATGGAGATGGTAATTTCGTTCTGTGAGTGTAAGATCACGTCCACGTTCCTAGCGACGGGTTGTGATGTGGGCAGTGCTGTGCTGGTCAATGCTCTGTGAGGAAGGAACGATGGTGGGATTTGTCACTTGGTCAATTTTCCTGGTGTAAACACTCCCGCTTCGGCCGATTTCAGGCTGCCAAAGTAGGGGGGTCATTGAAGGTGGAGCTGAGCAAGGGCACACACGGTTGGCTTCCGAGAGTTGGTCCTCCTGCCCAACCCTACCCTGGAGATGGGATGTCAGGGAGACTTGGTTCCATTTGTTTTTTTGCCTGAGCATCTCGGGGCGGCTCTGAGGACACCTGTCCTCCTTCACAGTGGCACTCAGGATCCTGTAGCAGGGAGAGGGTGGAGGGGCGGCCGTGAGGGCGTGAGGGACGGGGTGGAGAGGGTGGCAGTGAGGGCATGAGAGGGTGGAGAGGGTGGCAGTGAGGGCATGAGAGGGTGGAGAGGGTAGCAGTGAGGGCATGAGAGGGTAGAGAGGGTAGCAGTGAGGGCATGAGAGGGTGGAGAGGGTGGCAGTGAGGGCGTGAGAGGGTGGAGAGAGTGGCAGTGAGGGCATGAGGGAGAGGGTGGAGAGGGTGGCAGTGAGGGCATGAGAGGGTGGAGAGAGTGGCAGTGAGGGCGTGAGAGGGTGGAGAGAGTGGCAGTGAGGGCGTGAGAGGGTGGAGGGGTGGCAGTGAGGGCATGAGAGGGTGGAGAGAGTGGCAGTGAGGGCGTGAGGGAGAGAGTGGAGAGAGTGGCAGTGAGGGCATGAGAGGGTGGAGAGAGTGGCAGTGAGGGCATGAGAGGGTGGAGAGGGTAGCAGTGAGGGTGCAAGGGAGAGGGTGGAGGGGCGGCGCGAGGGAGCGAGCCACCTCAGGCAGCAGGTGAAGGACAGGTGTCCACACCTCGGGTACCCCCGTCCTCCCTCTCCTCATGTCCTAATAAGTCTGAACAGGAAGTTACATTTAGGGGGCTGTACAGTGAGTTGTAAATACCTGGGTCCAAATTTTCAAACACGTATCTTGAGCGTTTCCCTGTTGCCGGCCCCAGAGCATTTGGTTCACTGGGTGGAACATGCTCGGAGCCCCGGAGGGATTTTGTGGGAGGAAGGGTTGGTTCAAGGGGAGGTGGCTGCGTCCGTGTCCGGACGGAATTACTCACTGCCTGTCCCTCCCTGCAGCTTCTGTCCCCTCCTCGCCGGTCTCTGATTCTAGTTTCAGGCTCAGCCAGTGGTCTCAGGACCCCCCCACACTCATGAAAATTATTGAGGTCCTCAAAGAGCTTTTGGGTACGTGGGCTGTAGCTGCCAGTGTGAACTGTACTGAAAATTTAGAACGAGGAATATTTATTCCTCATTAGCTCTAATTAATTTATGATTAATTAGATTAATTCTAAAATAATAAACTCATTGCCTGTTAACATAAATCATAGCATTTTAATGAAAAAAGGACCATTTTCCCAAACAAAATATTCAGCAAGAGAGTGGCAACGTTTTTGCATCTGGCTGAGCAGAAGACAGTCGGGCCATCGCACCTGCTTCTGCGTTCAGGCTCCTGCGGTGTTGGTTTAAGAGTGGGAGGAGGCCGGGCGCAGTGGCTCAAGCCTGTAATCCCAGCACTTTGGGAAGCCGAGACGGGCGGATCACGAGGTCAGGAGATCGAGACCATCCTGGCTAACCCGGTGAAACCCCGTCTCTACTAAAAAATACAAAAAAATAGCCGGGCGAGGTGGCGGGCGCCTGTAAATCCCAGCTACTCGGGAGGCTGAGGCAGGAGAATGGCGTGAACCTGGGAGGCGGAGCTTGCAGTGAGCTGAGATCCGGCCACTGCACTCCAGCCCGGGCGACAGAGCAAGACTCTGTCTCAAAAAAAATAAAAAATAAAAATAAATAAAAAAAGAGTGGGAGGAAATCCAGTGTGTGAGGAGGCTTGGGGAGTTTTAACAGCCTTTTCTGTGGTAAACGTGGGTATTCTTCTTTGATATTTCTCTAAAACTCAACATGTGGTTATTTCTTAAATGTCAGTTGAAACATGGAATCTGAAACTGTATTGGTGTCATTTTCCTGCAGTTCTGTTAAAAATCCACTGGTCTCTTTTGCACTCAAATAGGTTCATTACCCATGCGTGTGTTTTAAAAATCACATGTTGGCCGGGCGCAGTGGCTCACGCCTGTAATCCTAACACTTTGGGAGATCGAGGCAGGCAGATCACTTGAGGTCAGGAGTTCGAGACCAGCCTGGCCAACATGATGAAACCCTGTCTCTAGTAAAAATACAAAAATTAGCCGGGCATGGTGGCAGGTGCCTGTAATCCCAGCTACTTGGGAGGCTGAGGCACGAGAATCACTTGGACCCGGGAGGCAGAGGTTGCAGTGAGCCAAGATGGTGCCACTGCACTCCAGCCTGGGTGACAGAGCGACACTGCCTCAAACAACAACAACAATCGCATGTTGGCTGTTAGGAAACGTCACTTCACTGGGTCCTGCAGGTCTTCCAAAGTGCCGGGGAAAACTCCCCCCATGCTCATGAGGACAAGTGTGAAGAAGGCAGGTGCTGTCCTCTTCAGATTATGGGCATAGCTTGCAGTCGCGGCTCCCCTGCCTGGTCTCCGGGACCCCCAGGCACCCCCAGATCTCCCTGGCCTCAGCCAATTCCCACCGCTTCACCATATGGCAGAACACATGCGCGGCCGGCTGGCTCACAGATGGACGTCCCTGCGTCCGGCCCGCCCACCTGCAGTCCTGTGCGCTCACCCTGCCCTGGTCTCCGCCTGGACTGTGGATGGGGGTGAGTGGGGCAGGGAGGCGTTCCGTGCCCACCAGCTCTCAGCGCCAGCCACCCGGGCTGCCCAGCATTGGGTCTGTGTGGCAGCACCTTGTCAGTAAGTGGAGGTCAGATGTGGGGTCATCCCAGCATTTCAGGAGGCCTAGCCGGGTGGATCACCTGAGCTCGGGAGTTTTAGACTAGCCTGGGCATGGCAAAACCCCATCTCTACAAAAAAATATAAAAATTAGCCTGGTGTCATGGTGCACACCTGTCGTGCCAGCTCCTTGGGGAAGCTGTGGTGGGAGGATTGCCTGAGCCCAGGAGTTCAAGGCTGCAGTGAGCTGAGATTGTGCCACTTCACTCCATCCTTGGTGACAGAGTGAGACCCTCTTAAAAAAAAAAAAAAAAGATTCCGGTCAGGCACAGAAGGAGGCAGACTGCTCCCACCCCAACGTGACCGACAAGGTGCCATGTCCCTGCCCTCCCTGTGGCTCTGAGGGTAGGGGTGACTCCTCTGTCAGCTGGGTAGGGAGTGGAGAGACAGCTGAGCGGATATTTATTTAAAGGGAAGACAAGGACGTAGACTGTATGGCTCTCTGAAACTTCAGCAACTTTTCCGAGACACATTGTACCATCCGCCCTACCTGGCGTGGGCGTGAAGCTGGTAGCACACAGAAAGTCCTAGAGCAGGAGCTGGCCCCGAGCCAGCAGCTTTGCACCCCGTGTTATCAGATCTTCAGAATGTGTCTCCGGTCTGTTGACTGTCTTACTCTTCACCTGGGTCCATGGCCCTCCAGATACCGGGCTTGACTTTAATTCCCGGTGGGGCTGGGGCCAAAACTCAGACTGGTTGCCGCACACGGTGCCTGTTGCCAAACCTCGCATTTGTTGGTTATGTTTTTCACGACTCTTGTCCTCTGAAGACGCCTGCTCAGAACCTGTGCAGCGCCACACTGGAGGGCTGAGGACGTAGGGGGCCCTTTGCTCAGAGCCCGTGTGGTGCCGTGCTGGAGGGGCTGAGGACTTGGGGGGTCCTGGCCTGGCTCCCCTCTCGCAGACAGGTCTGCACTCATGGGTGCGTTTGGGAGACCCTGGTCTTACTGTGTTGGTGCAAAGAGACACTTTTCTCTTTCTCGTTCCCTTCTCCTGTCTAGGTTGTCATCGTCCTGTAAGTAAGAGCTGTGTCTTCTCCCCTTCCTGTTGAAAGGAATCTTGATCCCAATGTGAACTCAAGGATTTTCTAAAAACTGAGTTTATTATCATCCTTTTTTTTTTTTTAAATTGAGATGGAGTCTTGCTCTGTCGCCCAGGCTGGAGTGCAGTGGTACAATCTCAGCTCACTGCAACCTCCGCCTCCCAGGTTTAAGTGATTCTCCCACCTCAGCCTCCCACGTAGCTGGGACTACAGGCTCCCGTCACCATGCCTGGCTAATTTTTGTATTTTGATAGAGACAGGGTTTATCCATTTTGCCCAGCTGATCTTGAACTCCTGGCCTCAGCGATCCTCCTGCCTCAGCCTCCCTAAGTGCTGGGATTACAGTTGTCAGCCTCCATGCCTGGCCTGGAATCATCCATTTCTGTCATTATTCATCTTGAGGCTCTGGTCCTCCCAGGTTTGGCTGGTGGGGGCCTTGGCGAGTGGCTACCCCCACACTACACCCTTTTCCATCAGGTTTTGTGTGTTGCTCGCAACCGGGTAGCAGGCTCTGGCATCCCCTCGGCCCTTTCTGCTCCAGCCTGAACCTGGCCGTTTCTTCATGGAGCTTAACTTCCTTCGGAGGAGGGTGGACTTCAGAAACGGACCTGCCTGCTGCTCCTGGGGGCCATGAGGCTGTGCCCGGTGGGCGGCGGGCCAGGGGCTGCGTGGGGATTCGATGTGCAGTTCCCGCGGTGGCTCCCAGTGCCGCAGGCTCCTTCTCTCCTCCACTTCTGAGCGGGGTCTCCGTCTGCACATCGTGGGCCTGTTCACTCGTGTGCTCTGCCTTCGAATGCGGGTGACACAGCTTCAGAGCCGCGGCATGGCCACCAGGGCAGCCGACCCAGCCAGGCCAGGACTTCTCAGCGTTCTTTTGTCCTCAGAATGCCCCCTGGCATGCCCGTGCCCTCGGAGAGCAGTTTCCAGAAGTTAACTTGGATTCATTTGTTGTCTTTCTTTCTTTTTTTTTTTTTTTTGAGACGGAGTCTAGCTTTGCCGCCCAGGCTGGAGTGCAGTGGCCGGATCTCAGCTCACTGCAAGCTCCGCCTCCCGGGTTCACGCCGTTCTCCTGCCTCAGCCTCCCGAGTAGCTGGGACTACAGGCGCCCGCCTCGTTGCCCGGCTAGTTTTTTGTATTTTTTAGTAGAGACGGGGTTTCACCGTATTAGCCAGGATGGTCTCGATCTCCTGACCTCGTGATCCGCCCGTCTCGGCCTCCCACAGTGCTGGGATTACAGGCTTGAGCCACCGCGCCTGGCCATTTGTTGTCTTTCATGGGGTTGTGCTGTCAGTGTGATGGTCAGTTGGGTGCATTTGATTTTAGTATATTTCCCCATTCTATATATATTTTTTTGAGACGGAGTCTTGCTGTTTCACCCAGGCTGGAGTGCAGTGGCGAAATCTTAGCTCACTATAACTGCGGCCTCCTGGGTTCAGTTGATTCTCCCACCTCAGCCTCCTGAGTAGCTAGGATTACAGGCACCCACCACCACACCCGGCTCATTTTTGTGTTTTTAGTAGAGTTGGGGTTTCGCCATGTTGGCCAGGCTGGGTCTTGAACTCCTGACCTCAAGGGATCCACCCGCCTCGGCCTCCCAAAGTGCTGGGATGACAGGCTGAGCCCTTGCGCCCGGCCCTCATTCTTGTTTATTTTACTTCTGGGTTGTGAGGCATCGTGGCTCACAGGGCCATGGCTCACCGTGGCAACAGCTGGGAGTGCAGCCCCACCACGCAGAGAGCTGTACCAGCACCTGTGGATGGTGTCCTGAGGTGCCAGGTGAACCCTGGGGCTTGTGTGCCTCTCCTAAAACCTTCGCTCGCAAAGGTTTTTAATGATGCCCTTATTTTGCATTAGTTAATTTGGTCGTATCCCATCACCTGGGTGTGATTACCAAGAGGCGTATAGCAGGATACCTGACTAATATGTGTGCGATGTCACCAGAAAGACGTGAAGAGAATAAATGAGCAACAGGTGGTTTTGCTCTGAAATGGCCTTTTGATGGGGGCGGGGGGGGTGGCGTGTAAAACCTTCCTGCTCCCCTAACCAGACACCCACTAACAAAAAATGCCCGACTCTGGAAAGCGGTCCCCAGAGGCCTCTGAGAAGGACCAGCATCTGGCCTTCCAGGCACCGGGGGCAGCATCCAGGCCCTCGGGAGCCAGGCACCCGGGGAGGCCTGGCTTCGAGGCTGGGGATGCTGGGACGGGCATGAGGGACAGGCTGCTGGTGCCTGGCACGTGCTGACCGCCTGGACACTCGGTGAAGGCGGCCTTTGTTTTGATGGCAGCAGAGCCCGTCGTGAATAGTGCTTTCTCTGCTGTGTGGGGTGGGGGCCTCGGGCTCGGACGCTGCCCGAGTTGCAGTGTTGGTTTTACAGTTTCCCGCTCGTGTAACTTTAGGGAGGCCACTCAGCAGTGTCCTCACCTACCTGGCCCAGACTCCGCCTCCCTCATCTGGATAACGCCCAGCACACCTAAGAGGAGGCGCAACTCTGCCCCCATCTGGCCCTCGTAGTCCTCACCCCTCCCTTCCCCCTGCCTGGACGGCTCGCCCTGTGGGGTCTGCACACCCCTCCCTCAGCCTCCCTGTTCCTCTCCTGCAGTCTTAGCTCGGAGGCCATCCCTTTCCGTCATGGGCTTCCTGGAACCAAATCCCACAGCTTTGACCCCGGCTGTATCCTTAGGGCTGAAAAATGGTGCCTGGGACCCAGCAGGGCTCCCTGGACATTTGCTGAACGTCCTTGAGTCCTTGAGTGAAGACGGCTATGGTGAGTGACTGCCACGTGACTCGGCCTCTCCATCGCATGCCCAGCCAGAGCTGCTTCCAGAGGTCCCAGAGCCCAGTCTCCAGGATGAGCCCAGCAGAGTCTTCCCGTAGACACCGTCGCCCTGTGTGGAATGTCACCTCTCCTTTCTAGGTCAGGCTGTGGGAGCCTCGGAGCCTGACCAAGCCCAGGTCACGTGTGCACAGCTCGGCTGCCTGGAGGCCCCTCCCAGGCGGCAGCATCTCTTCACTCACAGACTCAGGCTGGGGCTCAGCACAACATAGCAAGACCCCATCTCTTAAAAAAAACAGAAATCAGTGTTTCTGGTTGTAAAAGTAACACATGTTGACTACAGAAAATTTGACCCATAGGGCAGAATGTCAGAAAAGCTCAAATTGCTCTCGCTTGTGCTCCCTGGAGAGCATGTCACTTTTGTTTTCCGAGAGCACATCGTGTTTGATTTCATTCTGGTCTTCAATACTATTAGTTTTTATTTATTTATTTATTTATTTTTTGAGATGGAGTCTCGCTGTGTCTCCCAGACTGGAGTGCAGTGGCGTGATCTCGGCTCACTGTAAGCTCCACCTCCCGGGTTCACGCCATTCTCCTGCCTCAGCCTCCCGAGTAGCTGGGACTACAGGCGCCGCCACCATGCCCGGCTAATTTTTTGTATGTTTAGTAGAGATGGGGTTTCACCGTGTTAGCCAGGATGGTCTCCATCTCCTGACCTCGTGATCCGCCAGCCTTGGCCTCCCAAAGTGCTGGGATTACAGGCGTGAGCCACCGTGCCCGGCCTACTGTTAGTTTTTATAGAAAATACTAACGACACGAGGTTAGAATCTCTCCGTTATCAGCCAGTAATAACAGTAACAAGGGTGCCAATTCTGTTCCAGGCTCACCGTTTCTTTTTAAAATGGCGGGGCTAACTGACGCAGAATTTTTTCCTTAGCCAGGGTCAGCTCTGCTCTTAGACCTCATTTCCCTGTTGGCGAGGTCCTGGGCTGAGTTCCGCCAGGCGATGGCAGACGCCGATGAGAAAGGACCCAGAGGTCTCTGTTGCCGGGGGCTGCATGGGTAGAAACGGGGGTGACAGTGTAGGCACGAGGATGCTCAGAGCTGGGAAGACTTGAGGGTCGGGGTTGGGGACAGAGACTTCCAGGAGGCAGGGGCGTCTCCGGTCCGTCGGGGTCTGCGTTCATTTGCTTCAGCCTCTGTGAGGAGGCACCACGAGGGGCGGCTTGTAAACGAGGACCCTGATTGCTCAAGGTGCTGATGCCGGGGAAGTCCAAGCAAGGTGCCAGTAGATCTGACGCCTGGTAAGGACTGGTTCACAGCCGGAGCCTTCTCCAAGTCTTCACGTGATGAACGGAACGAACACACACTCTGGGTCCCTTTGAAAAGCACTAATAATCCCGTTCCGGAAGGCGCCGCCCGCACGACCTCACCACCTCTCAAACGCCTCCTGACACCATCGCCTGTGGGTGACGATTTCAGCGTGTGGATTTGGCGGGACGTAAACGCTCAGGTCACAGCGCTGGGCCGCTGTAGCAACGTACCACAGACGGCGGCTCACGCAGCGGAACCCGATTTGCTCTCAGCTTGTGCGGTGGTCCCGGCGACTCGGGAGGCTGCGCTAGGAGGACCACTTGTGCAGGAGTTTGAATGTGGCCTGGGCAACATAGCAAGATCCCGTTAAAAAAAAATCCAAGCAAAAAGCTTTATTCTCTGTCTGGAGACCAGAGTCCAGGAGCTGAGTTTCAGTAGGGCTGGTTCCCGGAGGCCGTGAGGAACCCCGGCCTGTGCCCTTGGCTGGTGGAGCCGCCTCTCCTTCACCCAGGCCCTTCCTCCACGTGCGGCCATGTCCATGTTACCTCTGTTGTGAGGACAGCGGTTGTTCGGGATCTAAGCCTGCTATAATGACTTCACTCACTTAACTGATTGCATCTGCAGTGCCCTATATGTAAATAAGGGCGTGTTCTGAGCTCCTGGGGGTCAGGATGGCGGCTTGGATTCCGGGAGGATTCAGTTGCACTCATTCGGAGGCCCTGGGGCTGCACCTGGGCAAGGGGTTCCCGTGGCCTGGCCGGTCTGCAGTCCTTGCGGTCCGCTGCACCCAGCCCTCCCACCGAAGGGGCCCATGCACCCACGGTTTTGTAGCGGTCGGGGGGTACCTGTTCCGAGGGCCCTGCCGCCTGAGGGGCGTGGCCTCAGCACTGCCGGGGCCCGTACCCTGTGTCCCCGCAGGCTGTTGCTGGCCGTCTCACTGAGGGGATGCCTCTCGGCCTCCTCACCCTCAGCTGCTCCTTCCGGGAGCTTAAGGCCCTGGAAGTCTGCCCCGGTCCCTGGGGTCAGAGCCCACCCTGGGGTGGTTTTGAAGAAACACTGGTGCTTCTCCAAGGAGGCCCTGTCCTCCCACAGCCATGTGCCCCTCCTGTGCCGCGTGTGCGGTTTCGCTCATGGCACCTGGTGTGGGCGCCCTGGGAGAGGCAGCCAGGGCATCTGGGAGAGAGCCAGCCCCGGGGGGACCCCCGATCTGGGAGGCCATGGATCCTGGTTGCGGGTTTTTGGCTTTAACGTTTGGTTTTCTTATTTTCAGACTTTTTTCCACACAAATGATTTATCCCTATTAATTTAGCTCTCCCTGTGGAAGGAGTAGAACCTCAGTTTTCTTGACATTATGATCTAAGCAGATTATTGAACACGTGTTTTAAATATCATTTTTTAAAACTGCCAAATGTACCATCATATAGATGTGCTTTAATAAAGAGGTCAGAGAACTGTGGCCCACTATAGTTCTTGTTTGTTTGTTTTTGAGCTGTACTCTCGCTCTTGTTGCCCAGGCTGGAGTGCAGTGGTGCAATCTTGGCTCACTGCAACCTCCACCTCCCGGGTTCAAGAGATTCTCCTGCCTCAGCCTCCCGAGTAGCTGGGATTACAGGCGCTTGCCACCACGCCTGGCTAATTTTTGTATTTTTAGTAGAGACGGGTTGGAGTTTTACCAGGTTGGCCAGGCTGGTCTCAAACTCCTGACCTCAGGTGATCCGCCCGCCTTGGCCTCCCAAAGTGCTGGGGTTGTAGAAGTGAGCCACCGTGCTCGGCCTGTTTGTTTTTTAATTGTGTTAAAATACTTGTAACATAAAATTCACCATTGTAACTGTTTCTAAGTGTGTAGTTCAGTAACGTACATTCACGCCGTACAGCCAGTCTCCGGAGTTTTCTTGTCTTGCGCGACAGACCCCCTGTGCTCCCACCCGCAGCAGGCAGGAGTTACGACGTCAGTGTCCCCGCTGACACTGCTTACTTTCTTTCCTGGCCGTCCTCTTGGGGCAAGGCAGTGCTCAGTGTGGGTCTAGTTTGCGTCTCCCAGTGGTGGGTGATGTTGAGCCTCTCGTGCCTGTGGCCACTTGTACGTTGGCTTTGGACAAACGTCTGCTCAGGTCCTTTGCCCGTTTTGTAATTGAGTTCCTTGTTTCTGTGGTTGCGTTGTCCTGTGGGGTGGTTGACTGGCACGCACCGTGTGAATTGATCCCATCTTCCATGTGGTCCTCCCGATTACCAGGTGGGAGGAGCAGGGGCCCTCAGAGGGCCCTGACCCCAGGCCAGAGGAGCGGGGGCGTCCGTGACCCTAGGCCGGAGGAGCGGAGCCGTCAGTGACCCCAGGCCGGAGGAGCGGGGCCGTCGGTGACCCCAGGCCCGAGGTGCGCATTCTGTGTCGGGGCCGCATGGCCAGCACTGGGGCAGTGGAGTTGTGGGCACTGTTTTTTTCTTTTACTTTCTTTGATATCTTCCAAATCCTTGTGAAATCTTTTTTTTTTTTTTTTTTTTTTTTGAGACGGAGTCTCACTCTGTCGCCCAGGCTGGAGTGCAGTGGCCGGATCTTAGCTCACCACAAGCTCTGTCTCCCGGATTTATGCCATTCTCCTGCCTCAGCCTCCCGAGTAGCTAGGACGACAGGCGCCCGCCACCTCGCCTGGCTAGTTTTTTGTATTTTTTTAGTAGAGACGGGGTTTCATCGTGTTAGCCAGGATGGTCTTGATCTCCTGACCTCATGATCCACTCGTCTCGGCCTCCCAAAGTGCTGGGATTACAGGCTTGAGCCACCACGCCTGGCCAAATCCTTGTGAAATCTTTATCAAAATTCGTTAAGGAGAAGACTCATGTCGAGCCGAAAGCATTGTGCCAGACAGTGCTTGGTACTTACAGGAATGGCCATGTCCCCAGGAGCCGGTGGACGAATCTGTCCTTGCTGCCACCCGTGCGGCTGCAGCGTGAGGCAGGAGGGACTGGCGGGTGTTGCGCTCCTCCCCTAGATACTCAGGCCTTGCCAGCTCCCCGCTTGGCCCCGGCCTCGTTCGTCCAGCCCCTTCCCAGGGCTCCATCCTCTCACCCCTGCCGCCCTCCCCCTGTTTTCCTACGTGAGGCGAATCCTCGATGAGAGGAGGAGTCCGGGTACCCTGCCCCCTCCGTGTGAAGACAAGGGCAGTCCCTGCTGCTTTGTAGGGAAACCTCACCCAAGAGAAGCCCCGGCTCAGCAGGACGGAGCCCGGCGGTCCTGCCTCAGGGTGCCCTGGTGCCCAGAGAGGGCGGGGACACCCCAGCTGGGAGAAAGCGTGCAGCTCTGCCCTGCTCTGAAATGTCCGGGGCTCAGCCGCGCCCTCCCCCTTTTTCAGGGCAACCTCTGGGCCCTGGCAAGGATGGGCCCAGGCAGAGGAAAGCCACCCTCGTTTCCTTAGCTTTTAGATTTTTAAAGGAGCAGTGGGGCCAGGTGGACTTGAAGCTTTGTGGGTTTAAGACGTAAATTCACTGAGCTTGAAGACATGTTCTTGGAAGTGAACAAAACACACATAATTTATTCATGGATTTTAGTTGGCCTGTTTTTGTACAAAGGGAGCTTTTAAATTTAATTATTTTTAAGCATTAGAGGATGGTATGTCTGAGGCAGCTGGAGGCCTTGGTCTTCCCTGCGAGCAGGGAGGGCCCTCGGGACAGGGCTCGGGAGGAGGGGCCCGGTGGTCCCCTGCGGGGCCGGAGGACACTGAAGGCCTCAGATCACCGAACAGTGGGCCCTGCTAGGGGGTGACTCTGAATTCCAGTCCTAGCAGACACATTTCTTTTGCTCAGCATAGGGGGCTCCAGGCCTTGGCCCCCGTCTCAGTTGCCTCCACGATGTCAGCTTCCAGGTGTGGGGACCGGGTGCCACCCCACCCCCTAGTTATACCCACATGAGGCCGAGGTGCCCAGTAGCACAGAGATGCCACGTGATGGGTGATTTTCAGCAGGGACTCAAGAGAAAAGTTTGTTCCTGTGAGGACAGAGCCATAGCCTTAGCCACGAGATCCCTGGCGGGAGAGGAGGCAGGTGGCGAGGGTCACACCAGCAGAGCCGCTCCTCCTGGTGGACGCCAGATGCGTGGTACGGTCAAGTGTGAAGCGTGGGTCTGCTGGCCTTGCTGCTTCCTGGTCTTCCTGCATCCCGTTCGCCACCCCTCACCTCCTGGCCCCAGCCTTGCTCTTGCGGGGAGGCTGGTGTCCTCTGGCCGCCCCAGGGCAAGTCAGACCACCTGGGTGTGGAGTGGGTCGCTTACCTGTTTCTGCCTGACCCTCCTTCATGCGGGGACTCTGGGATGCCGTGACTTGGCTCTGGCCCATCTGGCCTGGCCCAGCCCCCAGTGTCTACTTCTCTGAAAGGCAAAAGGCGGGGTGGGGTCTCTTTGATGTGGGGCTGGGGGCTGCTCGGCCATTCTCCCTGGTGACGGTCACTGCTCGCTGCAGTGGCCGGTGTCCTCAAAGGTGAGGGTGTCTGGGTGGCTGTTGCTGCAGGGCCCCAGGGACCTGTGCCCTCTAAGCTGGGACTTCAGTCCCACCTCTGCCCCCAAACGTGGTGGGCTGAGAAGAGGGAGGCCCTTGGAAGAGGGCTGAGGAACCCCAGGGCCTCACAGAGGACCTGCAGCGTGTGGTGCCTCCCCCCGCGGCCTGTCCGCCTGTGCTTAGAGCTGCATCAGGCACAGCCTGCCTTGGCAGGCAGCAGGGGACGAGCCCAGAGAATGCCTGCATGGATGTGGAGGTCCACGGCCGTCAGCACTGCAGCCCTCGGCTGGGCACTAAGGGCTGAGTGTGGGGCCAGAGCAGAGGGAGCCTGGAGCCGGATCGGCAGCTCTGGGGCCGGGTTGGAGGAAGTGCCGCTTGAGATGTGTGTTTGCTCCCTACGGCACGTCCACAGCACCTGCCACCCCCCTTTGGTGACCCTCCCATTTGTCCTGTCCTAGCGCAGCCACATCCCTTGGGAACCTGCTTGTCTCCGGGACCTTCTCTCTGATGTACAACCTCAGAGCCCTCTGTCACCATCCCTCCCCAGTCCCGGGAGCAACCCCCGACCTCCCCCTGTCCTGGACGGGAGCTGGAAGGGACATGGTTCCCGTCCTGCTGTGCCAAGGCTGGTGACCTGAGGGTACCCTCGGCCTCCCGGCCTCACCTCGTCTCCCCCCGTGGTGGTAGCTGGGGTGCCACGTGGTGCTCGCTGGCAGGGCAGAGGCAGAGGCAGTGGCCCCGGCTCGTTGAACCTTGGGCGCTGCCTGTTCTGAGGTGTCCGCCATGGCCCTTGCCGTGCGGCTTCTCTCCGGGCTCTTTTGGCCTCGGATTCGTTTCTGGAGCCTCAGAGTCAGTTCTCTTAGAGCCTGGTTTTGGCCAGTCTCTCCTGCCTATAAAAAGCCCTGCCCTGGATTCCCTGCTCCATGCCAGTTCTCCCCCTGCCCCCACCGGCACGGCATGGACACTGGCGCCTGAGTGACGCTTGAGGGTGACGCAGACACCAGCTGTCACCCCAGCCCCCCATGCGCTCCTCCACCACACCCCTGGCCCCGTGGCAAGGTGGTGGTTTGGGCAGACGGGTTTGCTGGTCCCCTGGAAGTCCAGGTCACCTCTGCCTGACCCTGGCTGTGCCATCTCCCGGGGGCACCTGTGCTCCTGGCACCCGGGGTGGAGGCTGGTTGTCTCCTTTCCAGACCCTTCTGGGTCTGCAGTGGCCTGGTTGGTTTCCCTGAGGTTCCCTCTGTAGGGGAGGGCCTGCCCTCCTGCCAGGGGCCCTTGTGTGCATCCTGAGCTCACCGTGGCTTTGGAGGTGGCTGGGCGGTGGTGGGCAGAGCCCCATGCTGTCCTCTGCCTTTGAGGTGGGCACGGCACACGTGAGAGCTGGGCACTGGTGGAGGAGGCCACGACTGGTGCCCAGTGGTTGAGTCGCTGGTGCCCACTGAGGGCCCGGGGAGTGAGGGACCCCCTGAAGAGGTAGATGGGAGCCGGACCCTCCTCCCATAGATGCCTTTTCTTTTTTTTTCTTTTTTTTTTTTTTGAGACGGAGTCTCGCTCTGTCACCCAGGCTGGAGTGCTGTGGCTGGATCTCAGCTCACTGCAAGCTCCGCCTCCAGGTTCACGCCATTCTCCTGCCTCAGCCTCCCGGGTAGCTGGGACTACAGGCGCCGCCACCTCGCCCGGCTAGTTTTTGTAGTTTTTTTTAGTAGAGATGGGGTTTCACCGTGTTAGCCAGGATGGTCTCGATCTCCTGACCTCGTGATCCGCCCGTCTCGGCCTCCCAAA
Organism: Trachypithecus francoisi; assembly: GCF_009764315.1. Lineage (NCBI taxonomy): Eukaryota > Metazoa > Chordata > Mammalia > Primates > Cercopithecidae > Trachypithecus > Trachypithecus francoisi. The sequence continues at coordinate 120,745,003 of NW_022681457.1, read as the reverse complement.
GTGCTGGGATTACAGGCTTGAGCCACCGCGCCCGGCCAACATAGATGCCTTTTCAAGTAACTGTCGGTTGTTCAGAGAAGAGGGGGAGGATTCACGCTTTGCATCAGATGCATGCGTCCTGCATGGGTGGTGCCGGCCGGCTGTGCCCAAAGTCGTGCCCTGCCTCTGTCTCCACAGCCTGGCGTGGACTCACGTCTGTGTGCTTGTCCAGCCTCCCCTCGCCACTGCTTCCCTCCCCTCCCCTTCTTTCCTTTCCCCTCTCCTCTCTTCCCTTCCTTTCTCCTCCCCTCTCCTCCCTTTCCCGTCCTCTCCCCTGCCCTGCCCTGCTCCGTGTGTCTCTGCTGTGCCCGGGACCAGGGCAGGGCTGGGCCCTCACTCTGCTGAGTAAATGAGTGTGGGGACCGGGCCTGTCTGGGGTCAGGGCAGCCAGGCAGGGTCTCCTGCAGGAGCAGGCATAGTCCCAGGGAGCAGGCAGCTGCCTAGGAAGGCAGTCAAGCAGATGGGGACCCCGGCTGCCCCAAGACTGGCACGGGGCTGGTCCTCCCTGCGTCTGGCCTCTGGGTGGGTGGCAGTGGCTTCCTTGTGACTTCATCCCTCCAGCCGGACAGGTGGTTTTATGCAGTGTGATTGGTCCCTGAGTGTCACAGCAGCATTGGAGGTCGGTTTGGCGTCTGGAATAGCTGCCATCGAGAGAGGCCCAGCCGCCAGGCAGCTGGGAGTGTGAGTGTGGGCATCGCATTGGAAGCACGGGTGAGGTGCCTCCTTTCTCTGGGCCAAAGTTTCCCCAGATAGTAACGTGGACGCCAGGAACGCAGTTGTGTGGACTTCGTGAGGATCTAACACAGCAGTGTGTAAAAACCCTCAGCACCACGCGTGTCCTCGGGCACTCAGAGGTGGTTGTGAGCGGCGCAGATGCCGTTGGCCTAGTTCTGAGAGGGTGACCTAGGGGTCTCCTGGGGTGCAGCTCCATGGTGTGGCGTGGACGGTGGCAGGAGGCTCCTGTGGTCATCACTGCTATGGTCGGGAGCGGCCCTGGGCTGTGCGCAAGGCAGTGAATGTGGAGCTGAGCAGCTCCCGAATCAGGGTCTGTGTTGCTCGTTCAACTCCTGAACTTCCCCAGATTCCTGAGTTTTCCTCTAGCCAAGGCCGGGGCCAGCCAAGGGAAGGGTCAGCCAGCTCATCCAGACTTTGTCCAGCGATGAATCTCCAGCCTGGGTTGCCCTGAGGCACACTGGGGAGGACTCAGGACGAGGCCCCTTGAGGCTGAACCTGAAATCTAGGAAACTCGAGGTGGGTCCTAACAGGGCTTGTCACTGAGTGTGGGCCTGGACACGACCCTGCGGCATCTCACCCACGGGCACCAGTCCCTGTGGAGCGAGGTCCACGCAGCCCTTTGTTTTGGACGGAGCCGACGCTCAAGCCAGACTCCGACTCATGCTTCAGAGGCTTCATCGCCTCTATAGGAAGAGAGGCCTGGAGATACCAGGTTGTCTTGGGCCACAGCTGGCCCTTGGCATGGCCAGGGAGCAGCAAAGCGGTTCGTTAGGACAAGGGCCGACCACACCAGTGTCCGTGCTCAGAGGTTCTGGGTTCTGCCTTCTTGGTGTCGTCCAGTGCAGGCCACGTGGCCACCCGGGGAGGCCTGGGTCGTCGTCATATTCTGAGTGTGACCAAGAGTTCAGGGACCACAGTACCTTTCTGGGCCCCTCTCAGGGTCTTTGGAAAAGCCCAGAATGAGCTGGGCTGGTGGAGAATTCAGGAGGTGCAGCCAGTTCCCCCCTGTGCTCTGAGAAGCAGGGGTCACTGGCAAGAGGGCTGGGTGACCGGGCAAGCAGCCTGAAGGCATTCCTTATCTGCCCTCGGGCCTGGTGAGCCAGTGACCGGCATGGGCTTTCAAACTACCTCTCCAAACGTAGGAGATGCTTCACTTAGAGACATATTTTTTAATTTAAAAAAAATCTGAGAAAATGTGATCCTGAGGTGAGCCCTGGGCCCAGTACTGCCTGGGACAGAGCAGCCGTGGAGCCCGGTGTGTGTGCGCCCCCAGCCCATGCACCCCGGAAGGCACGCCTCACACCCTGCTCCTGGCAGGGCCCGTGCCAGGTGGGCCCAGGCTCCAGGGGACAGTGGCCCAGGACTTGAGATGTTAGAAATAAATTTTTGGTGCCACAAAAGAAATAGCATTCGAACATAAATTTAATTTTCTCAGCAAGGCAATTTTCCTTCTGTAGAAGGGTGCCTCTCCCAGATGGAGCAGCATCTGAATGAGGGAGGTGGGAGTCTCATCCTAACACAGCCCGTCCCTACTGCTGTGTGGTTCCCCTGTTGGCTGGGGTTGGACCGCACAGTCTAAGCTAATTCCGATTGGCTGTTTTAAAGAGCAGGAGTACGAGCCGGTGTGGTGGGGTGAATAGTTCAGCGGGAAGGATGGTTGCAGAACAGGTGACTCAGGATGACTAAGAACAGAGCAGGTGACAAGGATGACTAAGGTCAGAGCAGGTGACCAGGGGTGACTAAGGACAGAGCAGGTGATAGAGGCTAGGAGGGGGTTGTTTACGGAAACTAGGGGCAAGGAGTCGTAAAGAACAAGGAAGTTTTAGAGTGAAGAACAAAGAACGGGGATCTAAACATACGGATACATTGCTTCTTTGGAGAGGAGCTCAGAACTCATTATACTTAACAATTGACAGGCTAAAACCTTTGAAGAGGAATGTATTATATTCTACAGGAGAGGTGCCGCCGGCCTGTGCCTTCTGCAGGGACAAGGAGCGGCTGTGGCTGGCAGGTGTTGGCAGCTGTGCTTCAGCCCCAGCCCCAGCTCCAGCTCTTCGCGTTGCTGGCGTCTCTAAGGCCCATCCTGAAGTGGCCTGGAAACTGCTGAGTTACTTCTGGAATCTGCACCATGAAAGTAAAACCTGGACTGTGATACGAGGCTGGTGAGAGGGTGTCCTGCCATCACACCGGCCTTGGAGAAAACTCATTCCAATGGCCCCCTGGTTCTCAGGGACATTCTCAGGGACCAAATGGTGATTTTTGTTTGTTTGTTTTGTTGTTGTTGTTTTGTTTTTGTTTTGTCTTGTTGTGTTGTGTTTGACATGGAGTCTCACTCTGTCGCCCAGGCTGGAGTTCAGTGGCGCAATCTTGGCTCACTGCAAGCTCCACCTCCTGGGTTCACGCCATTCTCCTGCCTCAGGCTCCCAAGTAGCTGGGACCACAGGCGCCCGCCACCACGCCTGGCTAATTTTTTTGTATTTTTAGTAGAGACGGGGTTTCACTGTGTTAGCCAGGATGGTCTCGATCTCCTGACCTCGTGATCTGCCCATCTCAGCCTCCCAGAGTGCTGGGATTACAGGCCTGAGCCACCACGCCAGGCCCAATAGTGATGTTTTTACTGCTCTGGGCCTAATCGCATGCACCGTTGTCTGTGTTGTGACTTCCGTGGGAGGTTCTGTTGGAGAAGGAGCCACACAGCTGTGTGGGACCCGGCACTCCTTTATCACCATCATCCGGGGCCACAGACACCCCCTCTCACACGTCGCTGGGATATGAAATTAGGGAATAAATGGGAATTTTCAGTGCTATGCAGCTAGCGCTAAGATCCTCCTCAGTGTGACATCTGAGACCTTTTCCCAGCTGGAGCCCTGTCATTCATTCATTCATTCATCCGTTGCCAGGCTGGGCAGCTGCTAGAGGCACAATCCGGAACCGCCCCTTGCTAATGGGCGGACCGGTGAAGGCAAAGCAGGCTCACTGTGCAGACTGATGATTGACAGTTCCAGGGTGTGATTGACACAAGCGCCTGCCAGGAAGGAGCCCCTTCAGAAGCAGTGGGCGGGGCGGGGTGGGGCGGGGAAGGCCGTGGGGAGGAGCGACTTTGAGAGGAGGCTCACAGGACTGTGCCTGGAAGGAGGGAGCCGCAAGGACCCTGCGGGCAGTGGGGGGCACGGCACAGGCCGTGGCTGTAGGCGAGGGTGGTGCCCAGGCGTTGACGGAGGAGAGCTTGCTGGATGGGGCAGCGTGGGGTGAGGGTCAGGAGGGCCCCTCGAGAGCCCCTGGCCATGTTAGTTGCATGTTTCATGACTGAGGAGTTAGTGAAGCCTGGGTGTGACCTATTTCCTGTTCGAATTAAACATGTCATTAGTCTGTGTCATCCTAAACCAGATCACTCGCAAGGAATGGAAAAACCTTGAAATACGTTTTTAAACTGATGAAAGTGAGATACCAAGGCCTCTGGGGAAATAGACCAGACTCCGGGGTCTGCACCCTCAGAGTGGCGAGCTGCGTCTGTTAGGGGTGACCTGAGGTCCCCGCTGTGAACCAGCTTATTGAAACAGAAGAAGTTTCTCGTCTTCTCTAAGAACCTGCAGCCCCTGTCAAATGCCAGCCATTCCCCATGTCTTGCTGACACTGTCATTAGGATTCCTGTGAGGGCCAGTGTTGGCCCTGCTTCTGACCCCCCCAGTGCCCCCAAATGCATACTGCTGGCCTTTCCTGGGTTTAATTTTATTTTGCAGTGGTAGAGGTTGTTTTGCTAAAATTATTTCAAAATCTGCCTTGTGGAAAAACGCCCACATCAGGGTGACCATCTGTGGCAACCGAGAATTCCTCAGAGGCAGCGTCGTCACCGTCCAGCTCAGTGGACGGCACAAGCTGCCAGCCAGACCTCTGTCTGTCCCTGCTCGAGGCCCCAGCTGCCCCTTCCTCCTGGCACCTCTCTCATCTCCGGAGTCCAGGTTTTGTTCCCAAGGTCCTGCCTTTGTATCTAAATGCTGTGTCCTCTCCCCGGACGATCTCCTCCAGACACTGGTTCTCAGGGACCAGCTCCCCATGCGCGATGATGTCTCTGATACAGGAACTTATGGGTCATTTGCAAGTTTGCACAGAAAGTGGAGGCCGTTTGTTCCTCCTGGGGTGCGTGAGCGGGGCCTCGGGGAGCAGGTACGGGACAGGACACAGGAGGAACAGGCACAGCTGGTGGCGTGCAGCGAACACCAGGTGGTGGCTCCCGTGAGGCTGTCAAGGCCGGCCCAGCCCTGAGCAGGTGGGGTCTGCGGTGGGGTCTGCAGGTGGGGTCTGCAGGTGGGGTCTGCAGGTGGGGTCTGCAGGTGGGGTCTGCGGTGGGGTCTGCAGGTGGGGTCTGCAGGTGGGGTCTGCGGTGGGGTCTGCAGGTGGGGTCTGCAGGTGGGGTCTGCAGGTGGGGTCTGCAGAAGCCTCCTGGGTTGGAGGAGACTTATTCAGGGGGAGTTTTGGTCTTGCTAGAAATTCCGTGAGATGAAAGATGACATTTTAATTCTGTCATTGAGGCATGATCTTTTCAATACAACCGCCTGTGTGAGGGGTGTGAGGGAGGCTGTTCCTGCGTGATACGGTGCCCGCTCCTTCAGGCTGGGGCTCTTGGCCAGTTCATCTTTCATCCTGTGTCTGACTTTCTCTATCATTTCTAAAATGACTAAGACAATTTATTTTGTAAAAAAATAAAAATAAGGCGTTAAGATGATTCTGCTTTGTAGAGGGATCCCGAGGAAGCGTCTCCTCTGGGACTGGCCTGTCCCCCATCTTGTTTTCCCTCTAAGCGACCTGGGAGTTCCCAAATCTTGATTTTAGTTCTGACAAGTGGAGACTTTACCCCCATACCTTTTAAACCCTTTTTAAAGGTTTAATTTCAAGGAGATACAATTTCTTTTGTGTGTTTGGTTACTAAAGCTGTCTTGCATCTCAAATGTGATTTAAGAAATCTAACAAAATGCACTGGCCACGTCCTCTAAGTAGGAGGAGGCCAGCAGGCATCTCCCCTCCTCGCCCCTTCCCTGGCGGTCTCACTGATGTCCCGCCGCCCCCAGCCCTCCTTCCTTTCTTTCCCTTGGCGTTGTCATCAGACTGCAGGGACAACCCCTGGTGCAAGACATCCTGTGGTTGATTTACTTGTTCTCTCGTTTGTTTCTGTGTTTGTTCCATTTCGTTCATTCATTCATTCATTCATTCAAGTTCAGCTGTGGAGACCATCAGCCACTCTGCCTTTGGCCTGTGTCTGCCACTGGCTGTAGGGCCCGGGGCAAAGGTCTTCAAGTGCCTTGGGCTTTAGTTCCCCTTCCTGGAGAACGAGGGTGGGGGAGGGCCTCCCCTGGGGGGCTTGTGAGGATGAAATAAGCCAGTGCATCTGACACTTAGCAGGCACTTCATAGCAGGTACTGAGTGGACACACAGCACTTTGCTACACACAGCAAAGGTGTGTGGTAGAGGCGTAGTGGATGCGTAATCGAGACGCATGGTAGACACGCGAGGACACGTGGCAGAGATACATGGTGGGTGTGTAGTGGATACAGCAGGCATCGTAGATTTATAGCAGATACATAGCAGATGTGTAATGGGAACCAGACATGCCAATGACACGTCAGGAATGTCACCCAGAGGACTGTGTCTTCTTGGGGTCCTGGGGCCCTTTTCATGAGGAAGGATTGCAGGTGGGGCTTTGGCAAAATTGTCCAATTTCCATCCCCTGTCTCCTTTCCCCGGGCACCGCTCCCACCTGGTGGCAGGTGGAGAAGGTGACTTCTATACTGGAGGCCAGGATCAGGAGCAGCCACATGCCAGAGCGGGTGGGCAGCCCCGGTGCCTGCCTGGCCCTGCCCCGACCTCCACACCAGTTCAGCCCTGTGTCCTGCCCAGGATGGGTGGGCGGGTAATTTAATGTATTCGTTCATTCATTTCCAGGGTCTCGTGTGGGCTTTTTGAGGCCTGGTACACATTTTCTATTGCATTTTTGTTTGTTATACTTTGTTATGAGTAATGATAGATTTCTAGAAACTTTGTATATTTTTTTCTTCACTTTATTTCAACTTTGTAGAAAAAAGATCTAAATATGCTAGTCCGCGCCCCCCCCCCCCCGCCCCACACAATGCTCCTGCGTCACGGATTGGTTCAGAACCAGGAGACACAGGGTCCAGAAACCTCGGGGCTGGAGGGGCTTCACCCTTTGGACTCTTACTGTTTTTGCATTCTGGCCTCTCCCCCTGGGGAAGGGGCCATGCCTCTCTCTCCCTCTGTCTCTCTCAAGAGACAGGGTCTTGCTCTGTCGCCCAGGCTGGAGTACAGTGGTACAGTCACGGCTCACTGCCGCCGGGCTCAAGCAAGCCTCCCACCTCAGCCTCCCAACTAGCTGGGAGTTCATGTGCGCATCACCACACTTGGCTAATATTTTGCTTTTAGTAGAGATGGGGGTCTTGCTTTGTTACCCAGGCTGGCCTCGAATGCCCCAAGTGATTCTCCTGCTTTGGCCTCCCAAAGTGCTGGGATGACAAGTGTGAGCCACCACGCCTGGCTGAACTGTGGGTTTTTTGGGGGCAAGAATTGTACTCACATCTCTGTTTTCATAGTGGGTCTTACTAATGGTTAGTGGACAAACAGCAGCTGATGTTCTCACCCAGCCTTGTTCTGAGAGGACTCCAGAAAGCAAGTTGTAGCCCCAGTGACTGGGGAAGGCTTCCTGGGGAGAGCGGCCGACACAGCTGCCGCCATAGTAAGCGTTTATCTATCATGACTGATTTATTTATCAGTTCAAGACACAGTTACACAGAGTGTGGGGTGCGGTGGCCGGTGCTAAGCAGCTGGATGGTTCAACAGCCAGTGCGTCTGGTGGCGCATGTGCCTCGGGAAGGCCTGGGAAGGGGACGCAGGGCTCCGCAGGGAGAGCTGCCCACCCCCCAGCCCGAAGAAGCCCCCCCCCAGCCCGAAGAGACCCCCAAGCTCCATCAGTCACACGGTCATGCCCTTTTCCTCATCAGCACAAACCCCGCTTCCTTGAAGAGAAGCGTGAGGCTGGGCACGTGTCTGTGGGCCCAGCTACGAGACCAGGTAGGATTGCTTGAGCCCAGGAGGTCGAGGCTGCAGTGCTGTGATTGCAGCACTGCACTCCAGCCTGGGCCACAGAGAGAGAGAGAGACAGAGAGAGAGAGAGACAGAGACAGAGACAGAGAGAGAGGAAAACTGTCCAGAAGGGAAAACAGGGACAGCAAAGTAGACGGAAGGAAGGGCCTCTGGGGCGGTGGGGCGAGTGCCGGCCGCTCTCTTCTGCACACGCTCCTGTGGTCTCTGGGGACAGACTGCACCTGAGGCAGCAGTGGGAGGAGAGGGGTGAAGGACAACACGCCCCCATTTAAACACCTCCTGGCCTGGACACCAGCTGTTCACTTGTAATCACTAGTCACCCTGAAGAGATGGGATGGACCCCTGCCTCAAATTTGGCTCAGGTGTCCACACAGATGACAGCACTGCACACAGACGGGAGGGAGCTTCTTGCCACATAACGAGGCTTTCTGGGGAGAGCAGGGGAGGGGGGTCTTCCAGGCTGGTCCAGAAAGGTCTTGAGCACGCCGGTAAGGAGACTGCCTCGGTTTCCATGGTGGTTCGGGGGCAAGGCAGGGTGAGCAGGGGCTGGGGCTTGCAGGGTTTGAACTTTCCTCAGGGCCAAAGGAGAGAGCCCAGGCTCCCATCACCTCATTGGAATGTGGGCAGGAGGGGAGCGGGTCGTCGCAAACACCGCCAGCAGCCGAACATCAAAAATGGGGTCCAACTCTTGATTGCGATTTCTTTGGCCGAAGCCTGGACTCCCAGCCCCATGGTCTGAGGGGAGGCTACCGCCAGTGGTTGGATAGATGCCAGTGCTTGCCCCAGAGCTGCAGGGGAAGAAGGCGGTCTGAACCTCAGGGCCTCTGTGTCCAGTTCAGGGGCCAGGACGGCAGCATCGGTCTGCGAGGGGTATGTGCTCTAGAGGAGTGAGGGGACTGGTGAGTGGTGAGCCCTGGAGGCATCCAGTGGTGTGAATGGTGGGAAGGGCCGTAAGAGGGGAGGCTGGAACTAGCCGGGCGAGGTGGCGGGCGCCTGTAGTCCCAGCTACTCGGGAGGTTGAGGCAGGAGAATGGCGTAAACCCAGGAGGCGGAGCTTGCAGTGAGCTGAGATCCGGCCACTGCACTCCAGCCTGGGCGACAGAGCGAGACTCCGTCTCAAAAAAAAAAAAAAAAAAGAGGGGAGGCTGGGAGGGGACAATCCCAGGTGGCAGGGAATGGCCGTGATGGGGCCCCGGGGTGGAGCCCAGGCAGGAGCATCCAGGGGAAGCTGGTGTGGGTGGGGACTGGGAGGAGAGAGGGAGGCCGGGCCTGCCCCGGCAAGTGGTGGTCAGAACGTCGCTCAGTACCGAGCAGGCAGGACGCAGCAGGCTGGCCTGTGGGGCCCACTGCTGCCCCCGGGGCCAAGCACGAAAGGGAGAGCTGGAGGGCGCTTCCTCGGGCGTGCTGTGGTGTGAGCGGGGACTGGTGAGTCTGCGCTGTGTTCGCAGAGAGAGGAGCAGTTTTCGGGGTGAGTAGCCTTTATTCTTCACACCTCATTACACGGAACCCAGGCCTTTTATTCAGGAGGGCACGGCCGGCCTCACTCCGACAGCCATCCTGGCTCGTTGACCTTGATCTGTGACAGCTGCCTGTGAGTTCAGACTTCTCAAGGACGCTCGCATAGCCAACATTGTTGAGAAGAGTAACCCCTTATCACAGCACACGTCTGTCGTGCCACCAAGCAATTTCCCGTCCCCTTGGCTCTGAAGGCCTAAGACACTGCGTCACAGCCATGCTGTTCCTTCCAAACCGGCTCGCCAGGAGGCAGGTCTTGTGCCCTGTGCCGGCCCTGCAGGCCAGCAGGTGACCCCAGCAGCTGGTTTGTCCCTGCCCGAGGGTAAAGGCCTGCGGAGTGTTTGTAGACACAACCTTTGAAAGGCCCTGAGAATGGGGCTTGGTCATGAGGGTGCCTGGGGCCCATCCGGCAGTAGAAGTAAGTGCATTAGGCATTTGGCCAAGGGTCACGTTAGGCCTTATTTATTTATTTACTTTTTGAGACAGTCTCACTGTGTCGCCCAGGCTGGAGTGCGGTGGCGCGATCTCAGCTCACTGCAACTTTCGCCTCCTGGGTTCAAGCGATTCTCTTGCCTCGGCCTCCCCAGTGGCTGGGATTACAGATACCCGCCACCACACCCGGCTAAATTTTATATTTTTAGTAGAGACGGGGTTTCACCACGTTGGTCAGGATGGTCTCAAACTCCTGACCTCAAGTGGTCCTACCACCTCAGCCTCCCAAAGTGCTGGGATTACAGGCATGAGCTGCCACTCCTGGCCAGGTCTTTTTTCAAATAAATGTCCAAGCAAAATGAATTTGGGGTGAAGTAGTCTCAGAGCTGCCAGGAGGAGCAGGGTGGCTGCATGCCACTGGGAATTGCTGTGGGTGATGACCAGGTGGTGCCGGGAAAGTCACGTTCAGACACATAGTTGTCATTGTTGGAGGAGAATTATTCTCCAGTCTCGGGTGGGAGGGGCTGCCCACCAGGCCTGGATGAGGCCCCACCCCCCCACACACATGCTGGGACCACGAGAAGCACCCACTGAGGATAAGGAGGCTCCTGTGTTTGTGCTGTGCGTGGGAGGCGTCACCTCATTTGCATGTGGTCCTTCCACGTCTCGTGGGTGCCAGACGGGTCCTCAGGATTGTGGGGAGATGAGGGCCTCGTCCAGGACTTCGATGGGGCGTCCCCCCAGCCCCCTGTGGCTGATGGAGTGGCCTGACATCTTGTGCACACAAAGCCCCCCGCGAGCCCGGGAAGCACAGGGCCGGACCCAGAGCCCGGGAAGGGAGGTGGAGCTCCAGCCAAGGTGTCCAAACATCAAAAGGCAGAACTGAGCTGCTTGGTATTTGAAAATTTTTTATTCAGAAAACTACCAAACCGACTGAAGTAGAGAGAATTACGTAGTGAAGCCTCGTGCACGCCCTGCCTGGCTCCTGGCAACCCAGTTGGTACCTGTAACTCTCAGCAAGCCCCTCTGGTGGGTGAGGACCTCTGTGCGCGTCACCAGGCCAGAACAGAAAACGTTAGCACAGAGTCACTCGACTTCACCAGACGCAGCCAGGATTGCAGTTTCTCCGGCTCGGCTGTCTCAATTTTTTAAGAGAGTTCATGCTTTTGAGATCAAAGTTAAAAGACGGCCTGTGCCTCTCAGGGCTGCTCTGCCTCCCCGATGTTTCCTGGGGGTTCTGTGCCTGTGACCGGGGTGTGGAGCACTGTGTGCGCAGGTTTCTGTCTGTGATTTGTGTAATGGTGAGTGCTGCCTGCAGCAACAGCTGGCTGCCTTCCGTGGCTGTGTGGGCTCCTGTACAGAGGCCACTCCTCTCCCTGGCCAAGCAGCACTGAGACAGGATTGTGTCCTCCCTCTCCTGAGGCAGGTCCTGTTCCAGACCTGCATTTTCCCGCACGTCACGTGTCCTGAGACCCCTCTGTGGATACGTCGTCCTCCTTCCATGGCCACACACACTCCTGTGCCGGGCGGGCTGGGCTGACTCATGGTGCGTGTAGGGGCTCTGTCCCATCTTTTTTAACTACAGATGGAGCTGCAGTGGGAAGCCGTGTGCAGATACCTCCCGTTTTACTTTTGTGCTGGGGCTTTCTTGGGATCAGTTCCTAGAAGTCGGGGACTGGGTGAAGGGGTGATTACCCTTAGACACTGAACCCCCAGAGGAAACACAGGGAGGGAGGGCAAGCCCTGCAAAGTGCAGGCCTTCTTTTAACACTGACCTTGGATTCTTGGGACTGCCGAGATCCCCTCCACCCGGGCTGTGCCTCTCTTCCGGCCCTTCGGCAGTGTCGAGGGAGCCCCCTACCCCGGCAGTGTCCGGGGAGCCCCCAACCCCGGCAGTGTCCGGGGATTCTGCCCAGGGCAGTGTCACGGGAGCCCCCCAACCCCGGCAGTGTCCGCGGAGCCCCCTGGCAGTGTCAAGGGAGCCTGCTACAGTGGGGTGCTGCCAGCCTTAGGCCTGGGCCAGTCGGGGTGGTTGGACGCCTGTTCTGGGGATAGAGAGGTCAGGTAGCCCAGGGCCCGCACTCTCAATAGAGCTTCAGGGCAAAGGCATCAAGGTAAATGCCTCATTTGAGTCCCTGTGTGATCCCTGGGTGGGGCCATGATCCTCCTGGGTGCTGGTCCGAGCGCATGGTGAGGCCATCCTCGCCTGCAGACCCCCAGCCTCTTTGCCCCATGCCCACTCACCTATTCTCACCTCCTCCAGGAAGCCTACCTGGCCCCTCCAGGCGTATGGACGTGGCCCCTTGTCCCTGCAGCTGTGCATTGACCTCCGTGGCTCCTGGAGGCCACATACTCATCCCCTCTGGGTCAGTGAGAGGCACAGCCTGGGTGTGTGGAGCCGTGGTGGCTCTGAGGTGCCACCGGTGTGTCCTCTCATGAGTGGGTGCCATCCGGGTCTGTCCTGGGCTGGTTGTAAGGAGGAGGTTGGCCTCACGTGGCCATGTGCATGACAGTGGAGACATCACCAGCCTGCTGCTTGCACAGCCGACGGTAGCCCCTCTCTCTCTCTAGCCGTGTCCCCAGGACTCTCGAGTAGTTGGCCTGGTGACCATGGGAGAAGCAGGCCCCGAGTCCCCAGGGCTGTGAGCAAGGCTGTCTGATTTGCCCCCTGGTCACCACCCCTGCCTGTCCATCTTTCCTGGGCAGATGGAGGTAAATGAACTTCCTGTGGCCGCTGTAACAGTGGCTGCCACTGGGGGGCTTAAAGCAACACGCATTTGTTAACTCAGCCGTCTGGAGGGTGCAAATTCAGATGGATCTCACTGAGCTAAAGTCAAGGCACCAGCAGGGCTGGTTCTTTCTGGAGGCTCCAGGGGAGACCCCGTTTCCCGCCTTGTCCAGCATCTGAAGCCACCTGCCCCTTGGCGCAGCCCTGAGTCACCCCAATCTCAGCCTCCGTCTCACGTCACCACCTCTGACACAGCCGCCCCCCATCCCTCTTGTGAGGACCCCACAGGGACCTGGGCCCACCCAGGGCATCCAGGAACATCTCCCCATCCCCACGTCCTTCACTCCATCGTCTGCAAAGTCCCCTATGCCATGGAAGGTGACACAGTCTCGGGTCCTGGGACTTGGACGTGGGGCTCTCTGGGTTTTGCACAGCTGACCACGGGAGCTTCTGGATGCTTGGCATTGGAGGCTTCTGCCCTCCACTGAAGGGATTCCTGGAGTGAGGGCAGCAGAGGGCACTCAGACGGAGGCACTGCCGGACACACGGGGCGATGGGTTGAGGGGGAGCCGAGGAGCCGGCTGTCTCTGGGGGGGGTGACCCTTGACCTTGGTGGCCTCAGTTTTCTCATCTGTAAAGTGGTACACATGATACCTGCTCCATCTTCCTCACTGAACTGTCCCGAGATCATATGTGGTCGTGAATATTAAACATGCTGATTGCAACCCTGGACAGAGCTCCAGTGGACAGTTGAGCGGAGGCGCTGGCCAGCATGGGGACGTCTCCAGGGACGTCCGGTATCTCACAGGCTGGACAAGGGGAGGCGCCGGCCAGCATGGGGACGTCTCCAGAGACGTCCGGTATCTCCCAGGCTGGACAAGGGGAGGCGCCGGCCAGCATGGGGACGTCTCCAGGGACGTCCGGTATCTCCCAGGCTGGGCAAGGGGAGGCGCCGGCCAGCATGGGGACGTCTCCAGGGACGTCCGGTATCTCCCAGGCTGGGCAAGGGGAGGCGCGGCCGGCATGGGGACGTCTCCAGGGACGTCCGGTGTCTCCCAGGCTGGGCAAGGGGAGGCGCCGGCCGGCATGGGGACGTCTCCAGGGACGTCCGGTGTCTCCCAGGCTGGGCAAGGGGAGGCGCCGGCCGGCATGGGGACGTCTCCAGGGACGTCCGGTGTCTCCCAGGCTGGGCAAGGGGAGGCGCCGGCCGGCATGGGGACGTCTCCAGGGAGTCCGGTGTCTCCAGGCTGGGCAAGGGGAGGCGCCGGCCGGCATGGGGACGTCTCCAGGGACGTCCGGTGTCTCCCAGGCTGGGCAAGGGGAGGCGCCGGCCGGCATGGGGACGTCTCCAGGGATGTCCGTGTCTCCCAGGCTGGGCAAGGGGAGGCGCCGGCCGGCATGGGGACGTCTCCAGGGATGTCCGGTGTCTCCCAGGCTGGGCAAGGGGAGGCGCCGGCCGGCATGGGGACGTCTCCAGGGATGTCCGGTGTCTCCCAGGCTGGGCAAGGGGAGGCGCTGGCCGGCATGGGGCATTTCATCGGGGCCCTCCCTGGGGACAGCCAAGGACCTACAACCAATGGATCCCAGCAAAGAGGATCCCAGAGGCAAGAGACAGAATGGCCAGGGCTGAATCTGGCTCCAGTGGGGTCCCTGGGCGTGATCAGAGCAGGCAGGACCTGGCTTCCCTCTGCAGCTCCGGCACCAGCTTCTTCCACTCAGGCTTCATCTGCGGTCAGGGGCTTCTGATCCCGTGGTAGCCCCGCGGCTCCTGGGTTGCACCTTCATGGGGGAAACAGAGACTCTTCTGGTACCAAGGTCTCCCGAGTCCACTGGGCCCTCGACTCCCTTGGGTCACTTGTCCACCCTCACACCATCCCTGGCCCAGGGTGACCGTGGGCCTCTACCTGAAACCCTGCGAGTGTGGGTGGGGCAGGCTGGGTCCTGAGGGAGCTGGGGAGCAGTGGAGTGAACGGGGCTGGGATGGGGCTGGTGGCCGGGAGTCCCTGCAGGGGCAGGGCTGGTGGACAGCCCCTGTAGGGGCTGGTGACAGTGGACTCTCTGCGGGGCCAGGTGGGGCTGGGGGACAGTGTAGTCCCTCCGGGACCGGTCCTTAAGGTAAGGGACCGGAAGCTTGCGCACGGCGCACGGCCTCTGGGGTCTTCCCCTCGGGTGCGAGGCCTGCCATCCTGAGCTCCCCCACCCCACCCTGAGGGCGGGACCCAGGCCAGTTCACACAGCACGGTGAGGCAAGGGCTCAGAGTGGAAGGCGGAAGGAGAGTCAGGGGCCTGCTGCACCCATGGGGTTTGCGGCGAGGAAGGCGAGGAGGAGCCGAGGTGGGTGCTGGGAGCTCTGGGGCCGGCTGTGCGTGTGGGGCTTAACTCGGGCTTAGCTGAGGTTACCGAGCCTTCAGGAGGGTGCTGTGGGAAAAGAAGAGGCAGAGAAGGTGTCTTTGGACTACTTGAGGGTCGGGGAGAGAACCCCACGGCAACCATGAAGGTCTGGGGCAGAGCCAGGGAGGGTCCCAGGTTGTCAGGGACAGGCGGGGGGTGCAACATGGAGGCCTAGGGCTGAGCCTCCGAGAAGTGATGGGCAGGACGAGGGGGCCAGAGGGGATCACACAATGAGGGGTACACCTCGGGGGTCTGGGTGTCGCCGGAGAAGCTGGTTCTCAGGACTCAGAGGCAGACAGGGAGGGCTGGGATTAGGGAAGAGTGTGTGACGGGGAGAGGAGGGAGCCTGGGCCTCTTTCCTGATGAGGGGGAGAGGCAGACAGGGAGGGCTGGGATTAGGGAAGAGTGTGCGACGGGGAGAGGAGGGAGCCTGGGCCTCTTTCCTGATGAAGGGGACACTGGTTGCTGGATCCCCTGGCATTAGGAGCTGTTGCCTGCCTGCTGCACCATCCCTGCCATCGTTGGGGTTCTCAGGTCAGGGCTGGTCTGGATAAGGAACTGGTGGGGCTGCTGCCGGCCTGGACTCAGAACCCTCACCCTCCAGCCCGCACCCTTGACTTCCCGCCAGCCGGACCCTCTGTCCTGGTGAGGGCAGCGCCCACATGCTGGCTCCACCCTTGTTTCTTGCCCTTTGACCTACAGCCTGAGGACATGCAGGAGGTGCGTAGGTATCTGTGGGTCCGGCCTCCTGACCGACCGTCCGTCCACCACCAGGCTGCTGGATGTTCACCCATGTGGGAGAGATGGGTGTTGGGGAGGGGACCACTGTTTCCTTTCAGAAGACCCAGACGGGCAGTGCTGTGTGCCAGCCTCACCGTCGGCCCCCTTCTTTCACCTTAGTTATCTTCGAGGCGATGTTTCCCTGGGACAAGTCATTTTCGTGAATCTGCTGTAAAACGTCTCCCAAAGTCCAAGTGTTTCCCAAACTGAGTGGAAATCGTTGCAGAATGTGGTTTCCATCAAAGCTTTTCCCCCTTCCTTCCTTCACCGCTGCCTGGGTGACAGGGTACGGGTTCCAGGAGTCCACCTAGAAGGCAAAAAAACCGGCTTTGCTTCGAACCCCCTAAATTGCTCATAAAACACATTGGGGTTTATGTGTAGACATGATCCTTATGTGGGTTAAGGCTGAGGCCCCTGCCCCAGTGACACAGAAGCCTCAAACGGCACCGTGCACCTTCTGCGCGAAGCAGCCGGCGAGGCTGCCCGCAAACCTCTGACGCGCTCCATTGCAATGAGGATGAATGGGCCTCGGGCGCGGGGTCAGCCTGGAACCCCTGCCCCGTGAACACCAGCCAGCTTCACGCTAAGGCCCCCTCAGTCTAACCCAGAGCCCCCAGCTGGGGTCCCAGCATAGGGGGCTGTGGGGTGTAGCCGCTGCTTGGAGCAGAGGTGAATGGGACCCCACACGTTTCCTCCTCCTTCACCGGACGCTGGTAAACATCACAGTACTCAAAAAAGGAAGAAGGAAAAGGTCCTTGTAACTTGCTGGAGTTGCAGTTCCTTTTGTTGTTGTTGTTGTTGTTTTTGAGACGGAGTCTTGCTCTGTCTCCCAGGCTGGAGTGCAGTGGCACGATCTCGGCTCACTGCAAGCTCCGCCTCCCGGGTTCACGCCATTCTCCTGCCTCAGCCTCCCGAGTAGCTGGGACTACAGGCGCCCGCCACCTCACCCGGCTAATTTTTGTATTTTTCGTCGAGATGGGGTTTCACTGTGTTAGCCAGGATGGTCTCGATCCCCTGACCTTGTGATCTGCCTGCCTCGTCGTCCCAAAGTGCTGGGATTACAGGCGTGAGCGCCCGGCTGAGACAGGGTTTCACCATGTTGGCCAGGCTGGTCTCAAACTCCTGATCTCAAGCAATCCGCCTGCCTCGGCCTCCCAAAGTGCTGGGGTTACAGGCATGAGCCACTGCACCCGGCCCCGTTTTCTTTACGTTTGTGACTTAGAGTCATCAGCTGAAGGAAAGACAGTGACTTGGCTAGGGCCCGCCCACTGCTGGCCGAGGCTGGCTGGGTCACCTGGGTGCCTGTCCCTCCTGCTCTGGAACCAGGTGCTGCCTGAGGGCCTGCAGCACCAGCCAGGGCCCAGCGGATCCCTCCAGGGTCTCAGTTCTCACTAGCGAGTTCCTGGATTCATGAGTATGTGTGTTAATGTAAGGTTTTATTTTCTTTTTTTTTTTTTTTTTTTTTTTTTGAGACGGAGTCTCGCTCTGCCGCCCAGGCTGGAGTGCAGTGGCCGGATCTCGGCTCACTGCAAGCTCGCCTCCCGGGTTCACGCCATTCTCCTGCCTCAGCCTCCCGAGTAGCTGGGATACAGGCGCCCGCCACGTGCCCGGCTAGTTTTTGTATTTTTAGTAGAGACGGGGTTTCACCGTGTTACCAGGATGGTCTCGATCTCTGACCTCGTGTCCGCCCGTCTCGGCCTCCCAAAGTGCTGGATTACAGGCTTGAGCCACCGCGCCCGGCCGGTTTTATTTTCTTTTATTTTATTATTATGTGTTTTGAGAGGGAGTCTCGCTCTGTCACCCAGGCTGGAGTGCAGTGGCGCTATCTTGGCTCACTGCAAGCTCCGCCTCTCAGGTCCACGCCATTCTCCTGCCTCAACCTCCGGTGTAGCTGGGACTACAGGCACCCGCCACCTTGCCCGGCTAGTTTTTTTTATTTGTATAGTAGAGACGGGGTTTCACCGTGTTACCCAGGATGGTCTCGATCTCCTGACCTTGTGATCTGCCCACCTTGGCCTCCCAAAGTGCTGGGATTACAGGCGTGAGCCACCGCGCCCGGCCTAATGTGAGGTTTTAATGTAAGGTTTAAAAAGGCAGCCCCCCGTTTCCTCTCCTCTGGTCCCGTGTTCAGCCGTGATGTGTGGTGACTGTGACTTCCTCTTCGGTGGGTTGCCTGTGGATCGCCAAGTATGTGCTCCTGCTGCTTCTACCTGATGTCTCCCCATGTTGGGCTTTGAGGGGGGCTCATCCGGGGCATTCATGTTCTCTGCCCGAGTTTGCTCCTGACACAGGGCAGGTGGAAATCAGCAGGTGAAGACCAGGGTATCAGCCAGGAACTCGAAAGTGGCACGGAGGCAGCATCTGATGGCCCCTTCGTCAGAGGTGACCAGGACCTTGAGGGAGCTGGGGTGGACTTCTCTCATCCTGACATCCTGGAATGGGGGTGCAACCTGCCGGTCTGTGTCCCAGTTGAGTTGGCAACTTTTTTTGTCTTTTTTCGTGATGCACGAAGTAATGGTGTTTCTGAGAGCCGATGGCAGCCTAGCTGCAGGGGAGAATGGTGGGGAGCGGGTGAGAGTTGGGGCACAGGGGG
Source organism: Trachypithecus francoisi (assembly GCF_009764315.1). Classification (NCBI taxonomy): domain Eukaryota; kingdom Metazoa; phylum Chordata; class Mammalia; order Primates; family Cercopithecidae; genus Trachypithecus; species Trachypithecus francoisi. The sequence continues at coordinate 120,726,680 of NW_022681457.1, read as the reverse complement.
CTCGTGGGGCAGAGGCTGTGGTCCAGTCCTTGTGGGGGTGACTCCAGGGACGGCAGGTGGGTGGTGTGGCCAAGGAGGAGGCCTGAGGTCAAGGCATTGGTGTTGGGGCAGGGAGAAGGGACCCCAGTGCCCACACGTTTGCGGGGTGGTAGATGATGGTGTGGAAGTGCAGAGGGTGGGAGCCCAGCCCACAACATCCATGCCCTAGGGATTGGGTGCCACCCGTCAAGGGCTCCATGAGGCTGGCTCTGGGGGAGGGAGAGCGGGCGCCATGTTGCGTGTGTGCTGCGTGTGGAGCATGTGGCGTGTGGGTGAGGGTGTGGAAGGGCGCATTCAGTTTCTGGAACTGTTTGGAATGTTCAGGAGATAAAAATAGCAGAGGGCTGCGACCCGCTCCCCCCAACCCCAGCCTTTCTCGAGGAGGACGCTCCGTCGTGGCCTGGGAGGACGCGGAAGGAGGGACCCCGGATGCAGGGCGAGTTTGTCTTGTGTGTTGAGAATGTGCTCTCCAGGGATCTCTGTTAATACAGGTAGCCCAAGCACAGTGTCCAGTGAGGAAAGGAACATTTGAAACAGAAGAGATGACTTATTTTGTTGGACAAAAAAGGAATATGGTAGACATTAATTCTTTCTCAGAAGAGGTTTTATTTGAAACAATTCACAAAAATAATTAAACAGCAGGCTGACTTTTGAGTTCGGCTCGTGAAAGTTAAGTTTATAGAGCAAATAAAGAAAATAAGCCAAAGAAAAAAATGAGATGACTGGGTGGAGTGGCTCACGCCTGTAATCCCAGCACTTTGGGAGGCCGAGGCGGGCGGATCATGAGGTCAGGAGTTCGAGACCATCCTGGCTAACACGGTGAAACTCTGTCTTTACTAAAAATACAAAAATTAGCCAGGCGTGGTGATGGGCGCCTATAGTCCCAGCTGCTCAGGAGGCTGAGGCAGGAGAATCGCTTGAGCCTGAGAGGTGGAGGTTGCAGTGAGCTGAGATCACGCCACCGCATTCCAGCCTGGGCAACAGAGCGAGACTCCGTCTTAAAAAAGAAGAAAAAGAAGAAGCTGAGATGCAGCAGGTGTATCTGCCTGCTGTTGGGGGGTTCAGCTTTTCTTTATGGAAAGAATGTTACGATCTGGGTGCCTCCCTTCTCTGATTTCTTTTTCTTTCTTGACTTTTTAAAATGGAAACAAAACTCGCTAAGACATGACGTCTGGAGTGTTCAACTTCACGAGTTTTTACAAAGCAAACTGCACCGCGTCACACAGCTGATCCGTGTGTAGCTTGTCCCCTGGGTGCAGGGCCGCCCCCACACCCCGAGGTGACCCTAGGTGTAACTGCCCGTCCCCGGCCTCTGTGCCTGCAGATAGTTTTGCTTGTTTTGAGCTTTTGTCTTGGGATCTGGGGCCATCCACCCTGAGTGCGGCCGCTCAGTCGGGCCCCTGTGTGGGGCTCTCCTGTGGTGTGGAGGGCGGTTCTGCCGTGCCCGTCCCCACCGCGGGGCTGCTCTGCTGGCTGAATTCTCCACGTCTTACGTATCCACCCTCCTCTTGCAAGGCACCGGAGTCCCGGCTTTTGGCCACAGACATCTGAGCGCCTTCTGTTGCCCGTGGTGCGTCCTTCCTGTGGGCACACCCAGGAGTGGAGTTTCTGGGAAGCAGACGTTTCCCTCGTGTGGCCGCACCAGGTCGCGCTCTGCACTGTGTTTCTGACTCCAGTTACGTGGGGTTTTCTGCACCCACAGCCACTCTGACACCAGCCGGTGTTGTGTGTTTCCGTTCAGCTCTGACATCAACTACCTGACGTTAGTGCAGACCCCGCAGATGACGGCCTCGTTCCCACAAGACTGCCTCTGCTTGAGAGCCAGCCGCAAGTGCCAGGTAACTACCTGGATTCTAACCAACCGGCTGTGAATTGGGGGTGTCTGTGACCCCTTCTTGAGGCTCAGGGGTGGGTTAGAATAGCTCCCAGGATGCAGGAAAACGCTTTGCTTAGTGTACCCGTTTATTGGAAAGAACAGCCACATGGAGGAGCTGCACGGGCGGCTGAGGTGTGGGGGTGCAGAGCCTCTCCAGGCATGCCGTCCTCCAGCACCTTGGTGTATTCACCAACTCAGACACTCTCCAAACCACAGCATTGAGGAGTTTTCGTGGAGGCTTCATGACAGGCACGATTGATTAAACAGCCGGCCGCTGCTGACTAACTCAGTCTCTCCTGTCTCCTCTCTGGACCATGGGCTGTGGGATCAAAAGTTCCAACCCGTTAGGCAATACCTTGGTCCTGCTGAAGACTGGCCGCATCCTGGAGCTGTCTGGGGGCTCCCGGCTCCCCGTCATCTCATTAGCATGCAAAAAGAGGCTCTTACCACACACCCCAGGATTCCCAGGGTCAGAGGGGCTGCGCGCAGGGAAACTGAGACAAAGGCTGAATCTGTGTTGATAGCACAGTCGCTCTGGGTTGTGTGGGAATTCCTGGACCCACCTCCTTCCAGCACGTGGGCTGTCAGAGCCCTGCGTTGTCGCCAACACAGCAGATCTGGAAGGCACCAGGCTGTGGCCTCGTGACAGCTGAGGTGAGCGGCTTCTCCCAGGCTCCTGGGTTATTGGGGACCCTCCTTTATAATAGTGCCTGTTCCAGTCTTTTGCCCCATTTCAAGATTGGGCTGTTGAAAAGCAATGCCATTGGGCTGTCCATCTTTTTTTGTTGGTTTGTGGGGACTGTGTTTTAGAGACAAGCGCTTTGATAATGTGTGTTGCAAACGTCTTCTGTCACTCGGCGGCGTCTGTCACTCGGCGGCTCGCCTTCCGGTCCATGGATGGTGTCTTCTGATGAACAGAAAGCCAAAGCTCGCTTTATAATGAGAGGTTTTGCATCCTGGCTGCGTGTGGGGCATCTTTCTGGGCTGATGTGTCCCCTTCGTTTTTTGCCCCCGGGTCGTACTGTTCTGTTGTCTTCCATTTTATAATCACCATTGGTAACTTGTGTTATGAGTCTCTGATTTGGGGTTTTTATTTTTAAAGTTTATCTTGGTTGTTCTTGGCTTTTTACATTTCCATACACATGGGCTTGTTAATTAATAAGCCATTCACAATTGGCTTATTTATTTTCAAAAGCTCAATAAGACATTTGGATTGCATTTGGATCTACTGATCAATATGGGAGATTAGCGTCTTTACAATACTGAGGATTCCAATCTGTGGACCTATCTTTAGGCCTTTGATTGGTTTTTTTTCTTTTTGGTGGGGGAGTTCTGGAGGGACAGGACCTCACTCTTGCCCAGGCTGGAGTGAAGTGGCGTGATCATGGCTCACTGCAGCCTTGACCTCCTGGACTCAAGCAATCCTCCCACCTCAGCCTCCCAAGTAGCTGGGACTACAGGTGTGCACCACCATGCCCAGCTATTTTGGTGTTTTTTTGTAGAGACAGGGTCTCACTATGTTGCCCAAGCTGGTCTTGAACTCCTGGGCTCAAGTGACCCTTCTGCCTCAGCCTCCCGAAGTGCTGGGATTACAGGTGCGAGCCACCGTGCCCAGCCTTAAATTCTTTCAATAATATTTTGTAGTCTTGTGTGTAGCAGTCACCCACATTTTTTGTTCAGATGATTCCCTGGTATTTCAATGTTTATGCTCTTTTAAACAGTATTACTTTTACAATTTGGTTTTTTATCTTTTTGTTTCTAGCAGTGTGTAAAGAAGTGGGATTAACTCGTTCGTCTCGGTCTCTCCTGGTCCCCGTAGTTTGTCTGTGGTTGCTCCGGAGTCTCTGTGTGCACCGCCGCTTCGTCAGTGACCGGCTGTTCGTTTCTACCTGTCCTTCAGCTGTTGCCTTGTTACCCTGGCACTGTTGATCCTTCCAAAACAGTGTGGGACAGAAGTGGTGACAGCCACATCCTCTTGTGCCTGATTTCAGGGAAAAGCTTTAAGAATTCCACCATTAAGGGTGCTGTTTGTGGAAATACTGTTTTTCCTTTGTAAATCCCCACCAACAAATTAAAGAGGTTCTATTTTATTTCCAGTTGAAAGTTGTTCATATGAATGGCGTTGAATTTTTTCAGATGCCTTTTTTTTCTTCATCTGTTGACGTGACAGAACTTTTCTCCTTTATTCTGTGCATATGATGAATTCTGTGGATTGACTTTTAATGGTAGACCTATGGCATTCTTTTAGTGCGCCTTGTTTGGTCGTGGTGTGTTAGCCTTTTTATATTTTGTTTGACTGAGTTTGCTACTATTTTGTTTGTTTTTGCAACTGTATTTATGAGAGAGATTAGCCTATTACTTCCTTTTTTTTGGAGTCTCGCTCTGTCACCCAGGCTGGAGTGGAGTGCAGTGGCAGGATCTCGGCTCACTGCAACCTCCGCCTCTCTGGTTCAAGCGATTCTCCTGCCTCAGCCTCCGGAGTAGCTGGGATTACAGTGGCGTGTAATTTTTGTATTTATAGTAGAGACGGGGTTTCACCATGTTGGCCAGGCTAGTCTTGAACCCCTGACCTTAGGTGATCTGCCCGCCTTAGCCTCCCAAAGTGCTGGGATTACAGGTGTGAGCCACCGTGCCTGGCCATATCTTCCTTTTGATCAATGCTTTTATCATGATGAAATGTTGCTCTTTAAAATGAAAAGTATTATTGTCATTAACATCTGATCTGTAGATCTGTATGATGTTAGTGTGACTACACCAACTCTGTGTGTGTGTGTGTGTGTGTGTGATGATGGGAGGGAGGGAAGGAGACTTAGTGTTTATATGCTGTATTTTTTCATCCTTTTACTTTCTTTTCTATGTATTTTGGAAATGACTCTTATAAGCAGAAGTTAGTTATTTTTAATCTAGTCTGAAAATGGCTGTGTTTTAAATGAAGGATTGGCTGGGCGCGGTGGCTCAAGCCTGTAATCCCAGCACTTTGGGAGGCCGAGACGGGCGGATCACGAGGTCAGGAGATCGAGACCATCCTGGCTAACATGGTGAAACCCCATCTCTACTAAAAAATACACAAAACTAGCCGGGTGAGGTGGCGGCGCCTGTAGTCCCAGCTACTCGGGAGGCTGAGGCAGGAGAATGGCGGGAACCCGGGAGGTGGAGCTTGCAGTGAGCTGAGATCCGGCCACCGCACTCCAGCCTGGGCGACAGAGCGAGACTCCGTCTCAACAACAAAAAAATAAAAATAAATAAATAAATAAATGAAGGGTTTAGTCCGTTTATGTTTAATGTCACACTGATGTGTTGCGTCGTAGCCCTGTCATCTTGCTGTTGGTCTTTATTTGTCCTGTCTGTTCTTTTGTCTTTTGTCTTTCTTGCCTTCTTTTGGTTTAACCAAGTGTTTTTATTCCACTTTGCCCCCTTTATTATAGCTTTGTTAAGTAATACTTCTCTTAATGTTATTTTAATGGCTACCTTAGAGACTATGAGTCACATCCTTGGAACGTAGCTTAAACTACCTTTACCATTTCCTTTAAAATCTTATAACAGTTTAATTCTTTTTATTTCTTTATTATTATTATTATGTTGTTGTTGTTGTTGTTGTTATTTTGAGATGGAGTTTCATTCTTGTTGCCCAGGCTGGAGTGCAGTGGCGCGATTTTGGCTCACTGCAACCTCCACCTCCCAGGTTCAAGTGATTCTCCTGCCTCAGCCTCCTGAGTAGCTGGGATTACAGGTGCCCAGCACCATGCCTATTTTTTATATTTTTAGTAGAGGCAGGGTTTCACCTTATTGGCCAGGTTGGTGTCAAACTCCTGGCCTCAAGTGATCTGTCTGCCTTGGCCTCCCAAACTGCTGGGATTACAGGCGTGAGCCACTGTGCCTGGCCTAATTCTTCTTCTTTCCTTATTGTAGTTTGTGCTATTATTCTATCAGTCTTTGTGCTGTTGTTATCATGCCTGTAAATTCTATGTGTATTTCAGACCCACAAACCAAGTGTTGTCTTAGACAGTGGTCCTTCAGATTTACCCCCCGGGTTACCCTTCTAGGCACTGTAGTCTTCCTGCAAGACGGCGCTTACATGGAGACCATCTTCCTTCTGCCTGAAGTAGTCCCTTTAGTATTTCTTTCAGCACAGACTTGTAACTATCTGCTTTTTGTTTGTGTGGGAAAGGTCTTCGGCATTCTTTCTGGAGGGTGCTCTCCACTCTGTGTGGAGTTCTGGGCAGGCAGGGTGTTTCCCCAAGCAGGTTTTTGTGTTGGCTTAGGGTGTCATTTCTGTGGTGAGGGCGCCTTCCAGCCTCACTGCCACCCCTGGAAGGCAGCATCTCTCTGTTTTCTCTGACTCCGGTTAAAAATGTCTTCATCACAACAGCAGCCTTGTGAAGGAGAGAGGAATCTAGAATTTCTCCTAATTGAGGTTGGTAGAGCTTTTTGAATCAGGGATGTGATACCTTTTGTCTCTTCTGGAAAATATCAGCCCTTGACTTTTCTTTTTCTTTCTTTTTTTTTTTTTTGAGACGGAGTCTCACTCTTGTTGCCCATGCTGTAGTGCAATGGTGCGATCTCGGCTCACTGCAATTTCCACCTCCCCGGTTCAAGTGATTCTCCTGCCTCAAGGCCTCCCAAGTAGCTAGGATCACAGGCACTTGCCACCATGACCGTCTAATTATTTTTTTGCATTTATAGTAGAGACAGGGTTTTGCTATGTTGGCCAGGCTGGTCTCGAACTCCTGATCATACATCCGCCTTGGCCTCACAAAGTGCTGGGATTACAGGTGTGAGCCACCATGCCCAGCCAGCGCTTGGCTTTTCAAATATCATCCTGTTTTCTCTCCCCTGGAACCCCTACACTTCACACCTGTATGTCTGATGTGCTCTTTTTTCTGGATTTCTTCTGTCTTAGTTTTTTCTGCTTTGTGCTCCAATTTGGATTTTTTTACTGTTATCTCTTATTTCACCCAATCTACTCTTAAATCTACCTTTTAAATTATTAATTTCAGTCACTTCATTTTTTACTTTTAGAATTTCCATTTGATTCTTTTTTTTTTTTTTTTTTTTTTTTGCCCAGGATGGCAATGGCACACTCTCGCACTCTCGGCTCACGGCAACCTCCGCCTCCCAGGTTCAAGCAATTTTCCTGCCTCAGCCTCCCAAGTAGCTGGGATTACAGGCTCACACCACCACACCCCGCTAATTTTTATATTTTTATTACAGGGTTTTGCCACGTTGGCCAGGCTGGTCTCGAACTCCTGACCTCAGGTGATCCGGTTGCCTGAGCCTCCCACAGTGTTGGGATTACAGGCATGAGCCACTGCGCCTGGCATCCTAGTTCTCTCTTCTGGGGTGGGAATGTCTATTCTGTGTCCTTCTCACATGCAAAATACCGTCATTAGATTCCAATGGCCCCAGAACCCTTAACTCCTCCCAGTGTGGTGGCAGCAGTCTCGTCTGAACCAGGTGCAGGGGAGCCTGGAGGCCCATTCTTCCTGAGGCCAAGTTCCTCCCTGGCTGTGGGCCAGCATAACTGAACAAGGTGTGCACTTCTGGAATGCTGTGGACAGAGTGTGTGTCTCCCTAGAATCCATATGTTGAAGCCCAACCCCCAGCATGATGGTGTTTGGAGACAAAGCCTTTGACAGGTAGTTAGGGTCATGATAGTAGTCAGGGTCATGGCGGTAGTTAGGGTCATGGTGGTAGTTAAGGTCGTTGTGGTAGTTAGGGTCATGGCAGTTAGGGTCACGGCAGTAGTTCGGGTTATGGCAGTAGTTAGGGCTATGGCTGTAGTTAAGGTCTTGGTGGTAGTTAGGGTCACGGCTGTAGTTAGGGTCATGGTGGTAGTGTCACCTCGGTAGTTAGAGTCATGGTGGTAGTTAGGGTCATGGCTGTAGTTAGGGCATGGTGGTAGTTAGGGTCATGGTGGTAGTTAGGGTCATGGCTGTAGTTAGGGTCATGGCTGTAGTTAGGGCATGGTGGTAGTTAGGGTCATGGTGGTAGTTAGGGTCATGGTGGTAGTTAGGGTCATGGCAGTAATCAGTTAGGGTCATGGTGGTAGTTAGGGCCATGGCTATAGTTAGGGTCATGGTGGTAGTTAGGGTCACAACTAGTTAGCGTCATGGTGGTAGTTAGGGTCACGGCTGTAGTTAGGATCATGGTGGTAGTTAGGGTCACGGCTGTAGTTAGGATCATGGTGGTAGTTAGGGTCACGACTAGTTAGGGTCATGGTGGTAGTTAGGGTCACAGCTGTAGTTAGGGTCATGGTGGTAGTTAGGGTCACAGCAGTAATCAGTTAGGGTCATGGTGGTAGTTAGGGCCATGGCTGTAGTTAGGCTCATGGTGGTAGTTAGGGTCACGACTAGTTAGGGTCATGGTGGTAGTTGGAGTCACGGCTGTAGTTAGGCTCATGGTGGTAGTTAGGGTCATGGTGGTAGTTAGGGTCATGGCCGTAGTTAGGGTCATGGTGGTAGTTAGGGTCATGGTGGTAGTTAGGGTCATGGCAGTAATCAGTTAGGGTCATGGTGGTAGTTGGGGTCATGGCTATAGTTCGGGTCATGGTGGTAGTTAGGATCATGGTGGTAGTTAGGGTCACGGCTGTAGTTAGGATCATGGTGGTAGTTAGGGTCACGACTAGTTAGGGTCATGGTGGTAGTTAGGGTCACAGCTGTAGTTAGGGTCATGGTGGTAGTTAGGGTCACAGCAGTAATCAGTTAGGGTCATGGTGGTAGTTAGGGTCATGGCTGTAGTTAGGCTCATGGTGGTAGTTAGGGTCACGACTAGTTAGGGTCATGGTGGTAGTTGGAGTCACGGCTGTAGTTAGGGTCATGGTGGTAGTTAGGGTCATGGCCATAGTTAGGGTCATGGTGGTAGTTAGGGTCATGGCCATAGTTAGGGTCATGGTGGTAGTTAGGGCCCTGGCCGTAGTTAGGGTCATGGTGGTAGTTAGGGTCACAGCTGTAGTTAGGATCATGGTGGTAGTTAGGGTCACAACTAGTTAGGGTCATGGTGGTAGTTAGGGTCACAGCTGTAGTTAGGGTCATGGTGGTAGTTAGGGTCACAGCTGTAGTTAGGGTCATGGTGGTAGTTAGGGTCACAGCAGTAATCAGTTAGGGTCATGGTGGTAGTTAGGGCCATGGCTGTAGTTAGGCTCATGGTGGTAGTTAGGGTCTTGGTGGTAGTTAGGGTCATGGTGGTAGTTGGAGTCACGGCTGTAGTTAGGCTCATGGTGGTAGTTAGGGTCACGACTGTAGTTAGGGTCAAGGTAGGGTCATGGCGGTAGGGTCACGGCAATAGGGTCACGGCGATAGGGTCATGGTGGTAGTTAGGGTCTTGGTGGTAGTTAGGGTCATGGTGGTAGTTAGGGTCACAGCTGTAGTTAGGGTCACAGCTGTAGTTATTTAGGGTCACAGTGGTAGGGTCATGGCTGTAATTAGGATCATGGTGGTAGGGTCTTGGTAGTTAGGGTCATGGTCGTAGTTAGAGTCACGGCAGTAGTTAGGGTCATGGCGGTAATCAGGGTCATGGCGGTAGTTAGGGTCACGATGGTAGTTAGGGTCACGGCGGTAGTTAGGGTCACGGCGGTAGGGTCATGGCAGTAATCAGGGTCACAGCGGTAGTTAGGGTCACGGTGGTAGTTAGGGTCATGGCGGTAATCAGTTAGCGTCATGGTGGTAGTTAGGATCACGATGGTAGTTAGGGTCACGGCGGTAGGGTCACGGCAGTAATCAGGGTCACAGTGGTAGTTAGGGTCACGGCGGTAGGGTCACGGCAGTAATCAGGGTCACAGCGGTAGTTAGGGTCACAGCGGTAGTTAGGGTCACGGTGGTAGTTAGGGTCATGGTGGTAATCAGTTAGGGTCATGGTGGTAGTTGGGTCACGGTGGTAGTTAGGGTCACGGTAATCAGTTAGGGTCATGGTGGTAGTTAGGGTCTTGGTGGTAGTTAGGGTCATGGTGGTAGTTGGAGTCACGGCTGTAGTTAGGCTCATGGTGGTAGTTAGGGTCACGACTAGTTAGGGTCAAGGTAGGGTCATGGCGGTAGGGTCACGCAATAGGGTCACGGCGATAGGGTCATGGTGGTAGTTAGGGTCTTGTGGTAGTTAGGGTCATGGTGGTAGTTAGGGTCACAGCTGTAGTTAGGGTCACAGCTGTAGTTATTTAGGGTCACAGTGGTAGGGTCATGGCTGTAATTAGGATCATGGTGGTAGGGTCTTGGTAGTTAGGGTCATGGTCGTAGTTAGAGTCACGGCAGTAGTTAGGGTCATGGCGGTAATCAGGGTCATGGCGGTAGTTAGGGTCACGATGGTAGTTAGGGTCACGGCGGTAGTTAAGGTCACAGCGGTAGGGTCATGGCAGTAATCAGGGTCACAGCTGTAGTTAGGGTCACGGTGGTAGTTAGGGTCATGGCGGTAATCAGTTAGCGTCATGGTGGTAGTTAGGGTCACGATGGTAGTTAGGGTCACGGCGGTAGGGTCACGGCAGTAATCAGGGTCACAGCGGTAGTTAGGGTCACGGTGGTAGTTAGGGTCATGGTGGTAATCAGTTAGGGTCATGGTGGTAGTTGGGTCACGGTGGTAGTTAGGGTCACAGTAATCAGTTAGGGTCATGGTGGTAGTTAGGGTCTTGGTGGTAGTTAGGGTCATGGTGGTAGTTGGGTCACGGTGGTAGTTAGGGTCACGGTAATCAGTTAGGGTCATGGTGGTAGTTAGGGTCATGGTGGTAATCAGTTAGGGTCATGGTGGTAGTTGGGTCACGGTGGTAGTTAGGGTCACGGTAATCAGTTAGGGTCTTGGTGGTAGTTAGGGTCTTGGTGGTAGGGTTATGGTGGTAGGGTGACGGCTGTAGTTAGGGTCACAGTGGTAGGGTCACGGCTGTAGTTAGGATCATGGTGGTAGTTAGGGTCACGGCGGTAATGTCACAGCAGTCGTTAGGGTCATGGTGGTAGTTAGGGTCTTGATGGTAGTTAGGGTCACAGTAATCAGGGTCACGGTGGTAATCAGTTAGGGTCTTGGTGGTAGTTAGGGTTACGGCGGTAGTTAGGGTCACGGCGGTAGTTAGGGTCACGGTGGTAGTTAGGGTCTTGGTGGTAGTTAGGGTCACGGTGGTAGTTAGGGTCACGGTAATCAGTTAGGGTCATGGTGGTAGTTAGGGTCTTGTGGTAGTTAGGGTCACGGTGGTAGTTAGGGTCACGGTGGTAGTTAGGGTCACGGTAATCAGTTAGGGTCATGGTGGTAGTTAGGGTTTGGTGGTAGTTAGGGTCATGGTGGTAGTTAGGGTCACGGTGGTAGTTAGGGTCACGGTAATCAGTTAGGGTCATGGTGGTAGTTAGGGTCATGTGGTAATCAGTTAGGGTCATGGTGGTAATCAGTTAGGGTCATGGTGGTAGTTGGGTCACGGTGGTAGTTAGGGTCACGGTAATCAGTTAGGGTCATGTGGTAGTTAGGGTCTTGGTGGTAGTTAGGGTCACGGTGGTAGTTAGGGTCACGGTGGTAGTTAGGGTCACGGTAATCAGTTAGGGTCATGGTGGTAGTTAGGGTCATGGTGGTAGTTAGGGTCATGGTGGTAGTTAGGGTCATGGTGGTAGTTAGGGTCACGGTGGTAGTTAGGGTCACGGTGGTAGTTAGGGTCACGGTAATCAGTTAGGGTCATGGTGGTAGTTAGGGTCTTGGTGGTAGGGTTATGGTGGTAGGGTGACGGCTGTAGTTAGGGTCACAGTGGTAGGGTCACGGCTGTAGTTAGGATCATGGTGGTAGTTAGGGTCACGGCAATCAGTTAGGGTCATGGTGGTAGTTAGGGTCACGGCGGTAACGTCACGGCAGTCGTTAGGGTCATGGTGGTAGTTAGGGTCACGGCGGTAACGTCACGGCAGTCGTTAGGGTCATGGTGGTAGTTAGGGTCTTGATGGTAGTTAGGGTCACAGTAATCAGGGTCACGGTGGTAATCAGTTAGGGTCACGGTGGTAGTTAGGGTCACGGTGGTAGTTAGGGTCACGGGGTAGAACCCTTGTGGTGAGATTTGTGCTCTTTATAGGATGAGAGGATGAGACGCAAGAGGTTGCGTCTGTACCCTCTGCACCACGTGAGAACATGGTGAACGTGCGGCCGCTAGCAAGCAAGGAGAGACCCTGCCCTTCAGTCGCCATCATCCCGACTCTAGCCTTGGAAACATGAGAAAGTGAATACCTGTCACTTAGTCACCCAGTCTGTGGTATTTTGCTGTGGTGGCTGAGCCGATGGAGATAGTTCCATAGGTCTTGATTGTCCCAGTGGCTATGAACCCCAGTTTTTGTCTCAGTGAGATTCCCGGCCCAGCTTTCTGTGTGGCCTGCGAAGGGTCAGCGGACGCCGTGCACGTGCAGGGCCTGGGTGGCGCATCTCTCTGGCAACACCTCCTCTTCTGATGTGCTTGCTGGTCTCGGGTGCCTGCAACACAGTTTTTGCTTATTTTCCAGCTTTTATCGATTGTTCGTGGGAGGAGGGTTAGACTCCTAGCGTGGCGTCCCTGGCCACATCCTCAGCGCTGCGTCCCCTTGCGGCTCAACTCTTGGTTCTGAGTTATTCTGACTCAGCCGCACGTCCTCACAGCAGCCTTCCTGGCCTGGCTCTGCCGGGCGCTGGGCAATCTCTGCCTCCAGCCTGGGCCTTTGGGTCTGTTTGAGGTGGGGGACACGGAACTCAGCAGTGAGGATCTCAGAGCAGCTTCTTGTTGGTGTTGATGTGTTTTGTTTGTTTTAGTGAACCCAAAAAAACATTTTCTTACATAGAAAGGAGCGGTATTTGGTATGAATTTATTTGCAACTGACTGCTTGGAAGTTGGCGTACATCTTTCCACGGAAACTGTGAAAATACTGGTCAGCCTCTCAGTCATTTCCTAAAATCTTGATTTTGTATTACAACAAGTTAGGATATTTTCAGTAGAACTGATTGTAAGGCCAAACTGTAGGAATGTAATTCCTTCCCAAACGTGTCTCAGGGGCACTTTCCTGAACGGCTGCTGACAGCAGCATTTGGGGACGGTGGGGCGGAGGACACCCTGGGGGCCTGGCTTCTTGGGAACCAGAGGCGTCGGCCCTCGTCCCAGCCCTGCTCCCCTGAGGAGGGAGGCATGGGGCCCTGGGCTGGCTGCAAGACGTGGAGTGACTGTGGGTCCCCGTGGCCCTGACACGCTCCCAGGGAACCCAAGTAAACACTGAGGCCCTTGGGATGCCTCCCGCCTTCCGTGCGCATTCCGTGGCAGGTGAGTCCGAGTATTCGAAGGAGGCTGGAATGTGGGTGGAGGGCAGCGCCAGGTTTCCCCGTCAGATTTACTCAGGGCTCCTCCAGCAGTCCATGCCACAGTGGCTGTCCCTCGGGGGCCACGCATCCAAGCCACGGCCTCCTCCCTTCCATGCGGGCATTTGCTCCCCGGAAGGAGCCGCCCAGCTGCCTCTCGCCAACATGAAGCACTTCCTTTCTGTGGAGCGCGGTTCCTGTCCCAGGGGTCCATGTTGGCCACTGTGGGAGGCAGTCGGGCAGCTGAATGTCCACAGGTGGGAATGCCACAGCCCAAGGATGTTGCCCCTGTCCTGAAGGCTGTCGCCCGATCGCTCTGTCCAAGGCTGCCCTGGAGCAGCATCACCTGTGGGTCCTGCCAGGGCTTCTCAGCACAGCATCCAGCACCCTCACCCAGTGTGTTCCCATCGCGGGTTCTGCCCCCCCCCGCACCAGGCACCAGAGACCCAGATGCCAAGGCCTGCCAGCTTCCTCAATGGGAAACTTTTCTTCAGTGAACAAGGCTCTGTTTTATAGACTTTTTAAATTTTCAGCTCAAAAACCAGTCAGCCAACGGTGGCCTTGGCGAGCTGGTCTGCTGCCCTGGGCTGCAGGGGCTGCCCAGCCGGAGTAGTGGCCGGGGCAGGGGCTGCCCAGCCGGAGTAGTGGCCGGGGCAGGGGCTGTACAGGTGACCCATCGCGTGTCCAGAGGTGGGTGCTGCTGGTGGGTGACCCAACTCATTCCCTGTCTCCCCCCAGCCGCCCTAGGCTGGGGACCCTGCCCCGCTGACCCTGCCATGCCCACCCCGCTCCAGCCTGATTGCGTGTCTCGGTCACGTGACCACCCTGGGCCCATGATGTCACTGGGAAATGCCCTCGTCTAATTGGCTTAGACCCCAGATGAGCGAGCCCAAGGTCTCAGGGCATCAGAGCCACCCATGAGGGCAGCTGGACCCAGTGGCCACAAGCTATGGTTGGGGAATGGCATTGCCCAGCTCCACCACGAGGGACCTGAGGCTTGGACTGCAAGACTGGCCCAGGCTTGCCACTTGCCCAGCACCCAGGGTCGCCTTCCCGAGGGCCGGAGACACCTGAGCAGCCCCCATGCCACTGCGTCATGGCAGGGACATGCCCGTCCATCCCTCCCAGGTCCCTTAGCCACCTGCCTGTCCCTTTGTGTCACTGACACCATGATAGCCGTTGTGCTGCGCCATGTGGCCCCAGTGCTCACAGGGCCAGGCTCTGCCCGTTCCTGGGGGTCCGTGTGTCCCACGTGCCTGGACGTGAAAGGATGGAAGTCAGCAGAGCTTGGCTCCCCATTTGCCCGACTCGCACCTCGGCTGTGCCTCTTCTGTCTCTCGAGCTCTTCTGTGCTATGTGGTTGCACTGAGCAGCTGTGGGGAAGAGAGAGGTGGTTGCCTCGGTGGGAGCCTGGGCTGTGGCTGCCGGTCCCCAAAACAGACCCTGTGCCGCGGGCAGCTATCCACTTCCCACCACAGTGGTGCCCAAACCTTTTCCAAGTCTTCTTCTGTGACTTTAGTGTTATTTTTCAGTTACCTTTAAAAGCATAGCATGTTTTCAGTCACATTTTCAATTGGGAAATAGATCTGTGGTTAGAAACAGGAAGTTTGAGTTTCAGGCTTGAGATCCGGGCAGGTCCCTCAGATGGAGGGGCTGCACCTCCACTGCCCCCCACCGCTGTCCCTGCCCCACGGCCACCCCAGATCCTCAGACGCCCTGCCCTGTGCCTTCTCACCCTCTGGTCCTAGCTGGGCCCATCCTGCCTCCCACTGCCCTCAGCCTCTGGAACAGTGCCTGCATGGCTGGCACCATCCAGCGCAGAAGGAATGAAGGACTTCTGTTCAGACAGCTCTGCCGGGAGCGTTCTGGCCTGAAATGCAGTGGGATCTCTGGTGTGGGTGTAGCCGAGGCTCAGGGGCTCCGCACCAGGCAAACAGGCTAACGCCATCTCCTATGGCTCTTGGTGGCTTTTTAGGACTCTACGTCCAACGTGTTCTCCATTTTCCCTGGCAGTCCCTGGCCAGGGTGGCCCAGTGCCCACTGTAGAGGGTGCAGGTCAGTTTGTGGACCAGTGGCCAACCAGGCTGAGTCAGGCGAGGTGGGGTCCCACCCCAAACCCCACACTCCAGTGTCTAGGCCACAGGCAGCCCTGGGACACCTTAGCTCTGGACACGAATTTGCAGTCTTTGCTGTTCTTGTGTCTCTCTTTGCCTAGGCCATGCTGGCAGCTAACTGTGTGCTGGGGAAGCCTGGAGAGGAAGCCAGGTGGCCCTGGGCTCCTGGAGCCCAGAATTCAATGGAAGTCGCTACCCGGGGAAGAAGCGGAGTCTAGAGGTGGCAGTGCCCATTTTACCTGCACCCTCGGTGACAGCTGCACCCCCAGCCTCTGGGGACCTCTGGGCCCAAGGGCACCTCACTGTCTCCTTGTCCTCCTGGTCACTGACCTGGCCCACCATGGAAGGCACTTGGCTCTCTGCATGCGGCTCGACCACTGACTTGCACCCATCCGGGTACCGCAGGGCCGTCCTGTGGCATTGCTTTGGGCTGTGCTGGTCACCCCGTGTAGTGGGGCCGTGTCCAGTGAACAGGGGAGGCCTCGAGTGCCCCCTGACCTGCTGCGGGTGACTCAGCCCCTCCCTCACCGCCCCTACACCTGAGGGGTGTCGCCTGTCCCAGCCTGCTGCGCCGAGCTTAATGTTTTAAAATGTGTTTTCTACGTCTTGTAAGAGCGCTCAAGGCGCGACATTGCCATGGAAACTGAGCTCCTTAGAATTCCTGTGGCCGTCCTAATTATAGAATCTCAAAGACATGCACAGAGTTCCTTGAGGTTGTCAGAGTTAAGACTGAAAGAGGAGGAGCGGCCCCTGTAATCTCCACAATTTTGATCCCTGCTTGCTTCAGCAGAGCCTGGCACCCAGGGAGGTGGCAGGATGGGTCCCTGATGGGCACATGACATCGAGCCAGCTCTGACTCCAAAGCCAGGTCCCTTCTGCCACAGCCAGCCCTCAGCCTGACCCACGCGGCTGCACCGTCCACTGTGTAGGGGGCATTGCGGGAGACCCCAGGCTGTGTCCTGATGCACCCCCGGAAGGACCTGCTGCTAACCTGGGCTTGTCTTTGGGACCCTTTTCCACAGAGGTGGCCAGGGGGACTCACGGTGCCAGGCCCACAGCCTCCTTGCCGGCAGTATCTGGGGGCCAGGGACCGTTCCCAGAGCGCACTACCCAGAAGGGCTCCCTTCTTCTCACAGCGCTGACTGTCGCTTGCGTCAGAAATAGGCCCGTCACTTTCCAAGCAGAAACCCAAACACGAAAAATTCGACTGTGACTTTTGAGGGGTGGAGGCCGCTGGGTCCCCCCAGCATCCCGCCTGTGCGGCCCGAAAGGCAGAGTGGCTACCAGCCAGCGTGTCCAGGCCCCCTGCACTTAGGGAACCTTCTAGTCAATTGCCTGAAGTTCGAACGTTTGAGGGGTTTTCGTGGTTGCTTTCGTTTGTTTTGGCACCTGCAGAATCCCCCAAAAGGTGGGAATGTGAATTTGTCAAGAAAGATGCTCCTTTGATTTGGAGGCTAAGGAGGCCCCAAGTGCAGTCTCACCCTGAGAAAAATACCAGGCCAGTCCCAACGAAGGGGTGTCCTGCACTCAGAACTGTCACGGTCAGAAAGCAAGGGGAGTCTGAGAAACTCACGGTGCAGCAGGGCCAGCGAGGCAGGATGGCGACACACAGACTCCCGGATGGGACCCTGGGGCGGACGCAGACCGTGGGTGAAAACCAAGGAAAGGTCTGAGTATGGCTTCAGGTAGCCATGGATCCTGGCTCACTGATTGTAACAGTGTAGCAAGCGGGTGGAAGGCGAGAGCTGTGAGGAGCCGGGCAGGCGGGGTCTCTGGGAACTCTCCAATTTAAAGCTGTTCTTAAAAATAGTTGATTAAAAAAGACAGTTGAGGCCGGGCGTGGTGGCTCAAGCCTGTAATCTCAGCACTTTTGGGAGGCCGAGACAGGCGGATCACGAGGTCAGGAGATCGAGACCATCCTGGCTAACACGGTGAAACCCTGTCTATACTAAAAAAAAATACAAAAAACTATCCGGGCGAGGTGGCGGGCGCCTGTAGTCCCAGCTACTCGGGAGGCTGAGGCAGGAGAATGGCGTAAACCCGGGAGGCGGAGCTTGCAGTGAGCTGAGATCTGGCCACTGAACTCCAGCCTGGGCGGCAGAGCGAGACTCCGTCTCAAAAAAAAAAGACAGTTGAGGGCGGCTCTGCCTATAGCTGGAGTTGAGGTTCTGGGTAGCACCAGGCTTCCTCTCAGCCTCCACAGGCGAGTCGGGGCCAGGCAGGGCCTTGGCGGCAGGGAGGCTTCTGGTTACCAGGCTCTGCACAGCCTTTGCAGTTTCCCTGTGAATCTGAAATTACCCCCAGATAAAAAGGGTAGGTTTTTTTTGGTGTTTGTTTTGTTTTGTTTTGTTTTTTTGAGACAGGGTCTGGCACTGTTGCCCAGGCTGGAATATAATGGTGTGATCTCAGCTCAGTGCAGCCTCCACCTGCCAGGCTCAGGTAATCCTCCACCTGCCAGGCTCAGGGGATCCACTGCAGCCTCCCAAGTAGCTGGGACTACAGGTGCATGCCACCACACTCGGCTAATTTTTTGTATTTTTTTTACAGACACAGGGTCTCACCATGTTGCCCATGCTGCACTCAAATTCCTAGGCTCAAGTGATTCACCTGCCTCGACCTCCCGAGGTACTGGGATTACAAGCATGAGCCGCCATGCCCGGCCAAAAGGTGCATTTGTTAAGTACAGGCTGCCCTGCTGTCCCTGTGATCCCTTATAACTCACCTGGTCCCTGCTTTCCAGCTGGGGACTGGCATGGACCTCATGGGGGTTCCCCCCTTTCACTGAGGCAAGACCCAGGTGCTGGGAGTATTGGGTGTCCTGCCCAACCAGGGTCCCCAGGTTCAGGGGCTCCTGGCATGCCTTCCCGTGGGACTCTGCATGGGGGTTGGGAGGGCGAGGAAAGTGGGAAACATGATGCCTGCTCAGAAGTCCCACCTTGGAGACCCTGTGCCAGGATTTTCCAGAGAGACCAAACCAATAGGGTATAAGGAACTGGCTTGTTCATAGAGACTCATGAAGCCCAAAATCTGCAGGGGGGCCCTGCTGGCTGGAGACCTAAGAGGAGCCACAGCCACAGCACTGCTGCTCAGGGAGCTCAGGCTTCGTTCTGTGGGGGCCTTCGCCTGCTCGGGCAAAGCCCACCCGCATTGTGGTGGGCAGTCTGCTTCCCTCATAGTCAGCCAATTTAAATGTTTATCTCATCCATACTCACCCTCATGGAAACATCCAGAATAACATCTGACCAGCCATCTGGGCACCATAGCCCAGCCGTGTGGACACATATAGTGAACCATTGCAGGCCCTGCCTTGGCACTTGGCATCCGCGCACATCCCCTTGAGCCACACTCAGTCTCCACACACAGCAGTACTCCCGCCTGACACACGGTCTCCACACACAGCAGTACTCCCACCTTTCACACTCGGTCTCCACACACAGCAGTACTCCCGCCTGACACACTCGGTCTCCACACACAGCAGTACTCCCGCCTGACACACTCGGTCTCCACACACAGCAGTACTCCCGCCTGACACACTCGGTCTCCACACACAGCAGTACTCCCGCCTGACACACTCGGTCTCCACACACAGCAGTACTCCCGCCTGACACACTTGGTCTCCACACACAGCAGTACTCCCGCCTGACACGGTTCGACCCTCCTGCAGGCAGTGCCAGCACACTTGGCCTTCCCAGAAGAGGGCCGCCATCATGGGCTTGGACCTTCCAGCTGGACTGCAGTGGGGTGGGGCGTGGCCTTGCCTTTGTGGTCTTTGGGTCACTTGAATCCCTGCCTCTCGCTCATTTTCCTTTGGTATTTGCAAATTTGTCCCCGTGGCGCCTGGAGCTGACCACTGGCTGCCACCTGTGTCCTGCCTGGAGCCAAGCTCCAGGCGGCGCCCGTGAGCAGCAGGGATGCCAGTGGCTTCTTACCTGGGAGTTTCTTTGTAGGCTCAGAGCTCTTTGTTCCTTTTTAAAAATCTGATTTGAAGGCCGGGCACAGTGGCTCACGCCTGTAATCCCAGCACTTTGGGAGGCCGAGGTGGGCGTATCACCAGAGGTCAGGCGTTGGAGACAAGCCTGGGCAACACAGGCTGGGGCAAACTCCCTTCCCTAATAAAAGTTCAAAACGAACCCTTAAAGTTTAAAAAGTGAGACGGGATATTTGAAGGAGGCAGGTCTGAAGGAAATGCTTGAAATGATCCTCTCTGTCCCTCTGCCCCCAGGTCATTTAGTTCTACTGTTACTCAACATACCTTTTGACGCACGCTAGCAGCGCAGGACTCGTGCACTATAAAGCGTGGTAATCGATGGACACTGCCCCCAGCAGCCAGCCAGGGGCAGGACGTAAGCCCTACCCAGCCGTAGCCTGTCCCCCACCGCTGCCAGCCTGAAACTGGATTGGTTACAGCTGCCAGCCTGAAATTGGATTGGTTATTTGCTTACTAGAACATTTTTGTCACATGACTGTGTATTCTAAAACAAGATGTTGCTTTTGTTTTTGAGAGAGTCTCCCTGTGTTGTCCAGGCTGGAGTGCAGTGGTGCAATCTTGGCTCACTGCAAGCACTGCCTCGCAGGTTCACGCCATTCTCCTGCCTCCCAAGTAGCTGGGACTGCAGGTGCCCGCCACCACGCCCGGCTCATTTTTTATATTTTTAGTAGAGACGGGGTTTCACTGTGTTAGCCAGGATGGTCTCCATCTCCTGACCTCGTGATCCACCCGCCTCGGCCTCCCAAAGTGCTGGGATTATAGGTGTGAGCCACCGCGCCTGGCCTATTGGGTTTTTTTTTTTTTTTTTTTTACTTGTTTGGTTTTACAGCAATGGCACCATGTTTCTGTCACCCTAGGGTTTGATTTTTGGTGTTTCTAAGACACCTCTGGACCATGCACGTGGCTGAGGTGGGCTTCGCACTGGCTGTATCTTCCGTTGGACACCCACACATCAGTTTATTTATGCATTCTCTTGTCCACAGACCTTGGGGTCATCAGACATTCTTGAATGCTCCTGAGCCCAGGAGCCAGTGTTTCTGAGCTTTCCCGGAGCAGCAGTGGGGCTGCCAGGCCCTAGGGGGAGCAAACGGTCCTCGATTCTGAGCTGCGAGGCTCTGCCAGAGGATAAGCCATTTCCCCGGTGCACTCCTGGGCCTCGAAGGTATTTGGGGCTGCGGGGGATTGATTTGTGCTGACCCCACAGTGTAGGAGACGCCTGGGCAGCCTTGCAGGTTGCTCCGATGGTTCTCAGGGCTGAGATGCTTGTGTCTCTCGGGCGAGACGCCTGCTCTGGTTTTCTGTTCCTATTTTGACTGCATTTACCTCGTGGATTTTTCAGTCCAGTGTCCCCAGCCACGGGCCCTTTGTCTCTCACGTGTGCAGGTGACTCAGGGTGACTAAGATCTTCTGTAATTCCTTCTAAAATGTTTTGCCGCTTTGCTGCCCATGTTTCCATCCTTCATCTCCGAGGGGCCGAGTGTGTGTGTGATGGGAAGCGGGGTCAGTCCCCGCCTGGACCGCTGTGACAGAACCCCACAGACAGGGTGACTTACACACGACAGGAACTTATTTTCTCAAGTTCTGGAGGCGTGGGGTCCCCATCTCCAAATACAGCCACACTGGGAGCTAGGGCTCCCCACGTGAATTTAGGGGACACTTCAGTTCGTTCCAGCGGGGACTGGGGACGCCGGGCTGTGTGTTGTGTCCTGTGGGAGAGTTTGTTCACCCTGCTGGGGGCTCCCTGATGAGCCCTGGCGTCTGCTAGGACGTCACTGTCTTTACTGATTGAACTTGGTGTCCAGTTGGCGCATTTTCAGGGTTTCCCAGGCGCACTGGGCGTGGGTCCCGTGTGTCCTTGCTCCAGCCAGCTTCGACCCGTCCCTGGGCTCCGCCCCTCAGCTATGTGTCCGTCCCTCAGCTCCGCCCCCAGCTGTGTGTCCGTCCCTTGGCTCCACCTCCCAGCTATGCGTCCGCCCCTCGGTTCTGCCCACAGCTGCTTGTCCATCCCTCGGCTCCGACCCCTCGACTGTGCTTCCGTCTCTCGGCTCCGCCCTCCAGCTGCGCGCCCGCCCCTTGGCTCCGCCCCCCAGCTGTGCATCCCTTCCTGGGCTCTGTCCGCGGCTGTGCGTCCATTCCCTCGACTCCGCCCCCGGCTGTGAGTCCATCCCTCGGCTCCGCCCCACAGCTGTGCGTCCACCCTTTAGCTCAGCCCACAGTTGCCCGTCTGTCCCTCGTCTCTGCCACCAGTTGCTCCTCTGTCCCTCGGTTCCGCCCCCTTGGCTGTGCGTCCGGCCCTCAGCTCCATCCCCCCAGCTGCGCGTCCTTCTCTCAGCTCCACCCCCAGCTGCGCATCCTTCTCTCAGCTCCACCCCCAGCTGTGCGTCCTTGCCTCAGCTCCGCCCTCCAGCTGTGCGTCCTTCTCTCAGCTCCACCCCCTAGCTGCACGTCCCTTCCTCAGCTCCACCTCCAGCTGCGCGTCCTTCTCTCAGCTCCACCCCCCAGCTGCACGTCCCTTCCTCAGCTCCACCTCCAGCTGTGCGTACTTGCCTCAGCTCCACCCTCCAGCTGCATGTCCGTCCTTCAGCTCCGCCCTCCAGCTGTGTGCCCGCCTCTTGGCACCGCCCCCCAGCTGTGCATCCGTCCCTCGGTTCCCCCAACCCCCGTGCGTCCATCTCTCGACTCCGCTCCCCGGCTGTGCGCCCATTCCTTGGCTCCGCCCCCAGCTGTGCGTGCGCCTCTCGGCTCCGCCCCCCGCTGTGCGTCCTTCCCTGGACTCTGCCCCCCGGCTGTGCGCCCATTTCTCGGCTCCACCCCCAGCTGTGCGTCCGTTCCCTCGGCTCCGCCCCCGGCTGTGCGTCCGTCCCTCGGCTCCGCCCCTGGCTGTGCGTCCGTCCCTCGACTCACCACCGGCCCCCCCAACAAGCAGTGCACCGCTGTCTCCGTGGCCCACAGTGCTTCCGTCTTCTCCGCTTCACACGCTTCTCTTTTTCTCTTCAGAGAGGGTTGTTGGGCGGGCAGAGCGCCCCCCGAGGGGAAAAGTCAGGCTTGCGGACTCCTGGAGCCAGGACCTGCTGTGGGCTGGTTAGGGCAGGATGTGCCCTGTCGTCGTGGGCAGAGCCACGTGGGCGCTCACCCGACCTCCTCAGGGCTGAGGGGTGCAGGGGCCGAAAGTGTGGCCGTCCCCGGGGGTCTGCGCCTTTTGTGGAGCCCAGGCCTGGCGCCCAGGTGGGTGGAATGTGGAGGGAGCATAGGCTGCACAGCCCCAGCCTGGCCTCAGGCTTGCTGGGAGTCGCGTCTGTGGCCAGAGGGGCCTTTGGTGTCACCAGGCCTCTGTCAAACCCCATACCGTGCCCCAGGGTACTGGGATGCCGAGCCATCCTGGGGGGGCTGGGGGGGCTGAACCACCCGCCGCCGCGAGGCCTGTTTCACCTGCGCTCCTGGAGGACCGCTGACTTCTTGGTCTCGCACTGAATATTTAAAGGAAGAGGAGCAGGTTTTACCATCCATGTGGCCTGATTTCAGCAGTTTCCAGCCAGAGCTAGTCATTTGCCTGTTTTAAAAACATTCCGTTACAATTTCCACTTCAATATATTCGTGGCACTTTCGTTTGGTTCATGAAAGTCGCTTTTATGATGGAATTTTATAAAAGCACAAAGCTTCCCGTTGTACGTTACGTTTCCAAAGATTCTGTTTACACACACATCCGTTTCAAAGCGTTTTGGAGAAGCAAAGCGAGACACGGTTTTGAAGAAGGACAAGACCAGCCGTCTGGTTACAGGCTTGGTGCTGGCACTTTTCGTAAGAGACACAGTCCACATGGGCTGGACTGTCAAATGCATGTTATAAAGATGATGTCTTTGGTAACTTCGAATGGAAACGGGGGCACGGTGGGTTTGGCTCTCCTGCCCTGAGATTTATTAGGTTGAAGGAAACTCGACTGGAGAGCCCTGGGCCTCGCACCGCTTGTGTCTGGCGAGTTGCTGAGGTGAGGTCAGTGACGCTCTGCATCTTAGCCTGGCTCAGGCTCCAGTGTGGCGTCCACTCTCCTTCCTCTGACAGTCATGTGTAAATATCGAGGCCCATTTGAACTGTCCCTGTGTGGAAAAAAGCCTGTTTTTCACCGGGCTGCCTGGGGAGGAGAGGGTGGAAAGGAAAACAGGCAGGGGCAAACAGCCCAGCCTGCCAGGCCTGGGGCGACTTCACCGCTCCACTGTCAGCCAGCGGCCGTCCAGTGGTGGATCTTGTCTGCCCTGTGAGGACACCTGGCTCCATCCTCACCTAGGCCTCTGTCTCCAGCCGCCGAGGCCGTGACACCATGAGGATCATGTGAGGAGGGGCAGAGAGCGGCCGCCGGGAGGCTGTCATTCCAGCCCTACCTTCCCTGCCTGGGAGGACTCTGCAGCCACCACCACCTGGACGGGAGTGGCCTGTCGCAGCTGCACCCTGCGTGGGCTCGCGGCCGCCACTCTGTTTCTTTACGCCTTTCTCCTGTCCTTTCCAGAATCCATCTACCGCCGGGGAGCCAGAAGATGGAGGAAGCTGTACCGTGCCAACGGCCATCTCTTCCAAGCCAAGCGCTTTAACAGGGTGAGCAGCCCCCACGGGACCAGTCCCTCAAGGGGCCCTTTGTTACTTTTAAAAGCAAAGAGAGGGGAGGGAAGGCACATCCTGCTGAGCCCAGACTCAGCTCTTTTTGGCACCCGAGGGCAGGGTCACAGAAATGCTTTCACTGGTGCGGGGATGAGGCTTTGACTAGGGCTGTCTGAGGCGGGAGGTGCCCTCCGGGCCTTTCCCTGCGTGGTGGCTGCCCAGTGAATGCTGTCTGTGTCTGCCTGGCTGCGTGACTCTTATCAGGGCTCAGGGTTCGCTGGCCTGAGGCCCCAGCCTGCCTGCATCCAGAGTGGAGCGGCCACATTCCACATATAGTGCCAGGGGTGTGTTTTTAGCTGCACACAGTGTTCCTATTGGCTGCAAGAGTCTCCGTGAACCCCGGAAGCTCCTTCAGCCCCATCCCTACTTGGGTCTCTGTCTTTCCAACGGCCGCCCATGGGGGCCCTTTCCAGAGGATACTTAGCTTACTTCCCTTGTTTCTCTTTGTGATGCTTTTCTAGTTCTTACGAAATGGGTGATTCAGATGCTTTTGTAATTGTTGTATTTCACAGTGGAAGGGGAGGTGTCTGGGGTGCCTTGGTGGCCTTGGAGTTTGTCCCACACAAGGAGTGTCTTGGAGGTGGGTAGAAGCATACAGGGCCTGTCCCCACTGCGGGCCTCCACACAGAGCCCCTGACAGCCCATCCCATGCCACTGCCTGGCCAGCCCCGTGCTTCTTGCAGTCTGTTCCCGTGACAGGTAGCCTCCAGCAGCCATCTCCAGCATGATGGGACACCAAGGCCACTCCGTGCTGGTTCAGTCCCAGCCCCTCTGCTCTCTCTGCCTCCGTACCACCCTCTCTGTGCCTCAGTTCCCTCCCTGTAAAGCCAGTACGATGAATGCATGGTGGCAGGGGGGTTCATGGACGTGTGTCACTGCGAGAGAGCTGCGTGGAGGCTGCCTTGTCATCAGGAGCAGTGGCCCTGGAGCTACCTTTGCGTTCCACACCCACCTGCCACGTGGGCTCACATGTCAACCTCTGCTGTACGTCTGGCTCCTCCATCTCCTGGAGCGACCTCAGGTCACCTGCCCCACCTACTCCTGTGGTCTGCCCTCTAGACCATCAAGAAGTTCTGTGCATGTGAGCCACTCCTCCCGCCCCCACATCTGCTCAGTTCCTGTCATGTGGCAAGAATGGGTCGTCTGGACTCCCATTTCTGTTGGGGCTGACACAGGTGGGGATGCAGGACAAGCTCCTGAGTGACTGAAGAGGGGTGTGGAGGGAACTAGGCTCCAGGAGGTCAGTAGGCCAGCGCTGGAGGTGGGGATGCAGGACAAGCTCCTGAGTGACTGAAGAGGGGTGTGGAGGGAACTAGGCTCCAGGAGGTCCGTAGGCCAGCGCTGGGAAGACCTGGACGTTGCCTGGAGAGCCCAGAGGACTTCCTCGAGGAGGAGGCATTTGATCATACTCCCTAGGAGGTCAGTACAGAGATGCCACGAGCACCGAGGATGTGGCAGGCATGGGAGAGTCCAACCAGTGTCTGGGAAACCCTGAGGACGAGGCTGGGGACACCAGGACATGGGGAGCCTAGGCGGCTGTGGGCTGTGTGCTTAGGGCAGGTGAGTGTGAGTGAACGGGCAGTTTGGCCTGGGCTGGGACTCAGGAAAGTGTGGCTGGAGGTGGCCACACTGGGGGCATCTGTGGAGTATGGTGCCAGGGAGGGTTGCAGCACAGAGATCCTGTCCGCACCCCAGCCCAACCTGGCCGCCTTCTCTGAGGACCATGGTGTAAGCCTTCTGGGGCTGCAGAACGGAGCACTGCTAACCTGTGGCTTAAACCACAGAAACACTCTCCCGCAGTCTGGAGCTGGAGGTCCAAAACGAAGGTGTCATGTTAGGATTCTCCAGAGGGATGGAACCAATAGGATGCATGTACATGAAAGGGAGTTGATTAGGCAGAATTGGCCCTCGGGCTCACAAGGCGAAGTCTTATGATAGGCCGGCTGCAGGCTGGGGAAGAAAGAAGCCAGTAGTGGCTCAGTCCGAGTCCAAAAGCCTCAAAAGCAGGGAAGCCGACAGTGCAGCCTTCAGCCTGTGGCCAGAGGCTCCAGAGCCCCCAGCAAACCACTAATAATTCCCAGAGTCTAAAGGCCAAAGAACCTGGAATCTGATGTCCAAGGGCAGGACGAATGGCAGGAAGCGTCCAGCATGGGAGAAAGATGAAAGCCAGAAGACCCGAGAAAACTGCTTCTCCCACCCGCTTCTGCCTGCTTCGCGCCAGCCACAGTGGCAGCCAGTTGGATGCCGCCCACCCACACTGAGAGTGGGTCTTGCCCTCCCAGTCCACTGACTCAAATGCCAGTCTCCTGGCAGCACCCTCATAGACACACCCAGAAGCAATACTTCACCAGTTCTCCAGGCATCCCTCAATCCAGTCAAGCTGGCGCCTAGTGTTACCCATTACAGTGCGGCAGGGTCGCGCCCTCCTTCTCCCGCAGCCACTGTAGCTGTGGGCAGCCTTGTTCCTGGGTTCACAGAGGAACCACTCACCTGTGCTTCCGTCTCCACATGGCCTCTTCTGTATCTGTCTCTTCCCTCATTCTGCATGACGGATTAACCCAGAGTGAACCCACTCACCCGGCGACACGGGCCAGGGCTCCAGGCAGCACAGGGTGCTGGCCTCTCACTGTGCAGCTCTTAGGAGAAAAGTCCGTTTTGCCGATAGCAGGTGCAGGCCATAAGTGACCCTCCCCTCCCCACCACCAGTGAGCAAAAGCTTTTCCTTTCCTTCCTGCAGACACCGGAGGAACAGGTGGCAGGGGGACCCACTGCATCTCCACTCTACCGTGGAAGTGCAGCCCTCCTGGGCATGTGAACGAGCCAGTTTCACAAACACAGAGGCCAAGGCAAGAGTGGCCCAAAAGCCTGCAACTCGATTGCTCAGGGAGGGCAGCTGCCCTGCAGTTCACCCTGTCCAGTTCCCACCTAATGGTGCCCAGGCTCTGATCTCGCCGTCTGCTCGTAACATTCTCTGCCCGGACCTTAGAGCTGCTCCATGTAGCGCCCACTTCATGTTAATTGCAGGACCAGTCAGATCACCTCCACTGTCACTTAAAAGGGGCATTTCAGGAGGGAAGCACTTGGTTTTGTGTGAATCAGTAAGACTTAAAGGGGAACAAGCACCAGGAGGAGAGACTTTTCTATCCTCTTTGTTGGTGAACCAAGGATGAAAGAGTGGGCATCAGAAGAGAGACTTTTCCGTCCTCTTTGTTGGTGAACCAAGGATGAAAGAGTGGGCATCAGTCGCACAGGACTGGGCTCCCTGCCTGGGTCTTTATGTGCACTTGAAATGACTGCCCTTGGACTTTGGGAAGGAAGCATTCAGAGGGGGAACCAAAGGGAGAGAGCCAGCGAGGTTCTGAAGAAGAAGGTGAGGAGGGGCTGCCTCCCCGTGAAGGATGGTTCGGGGTTGGGGGACAGGGAAGCCCACTCAGTGGGTCAGAACTGCTGGGTCAGAGCTGGCCCTGGGCCCCGCAGGACTGAGCACTTCCTGTAGCGGAGGAGGGAACGGATCCTGCAGTAAATCCCGAGGAGGCGATTGGTTAATTATCAGCCCAGGAACGGGGTGGGGGGGAGGTGAGGTGGGTGGGCATCCAGCCTGCTGGCTCCCATCACAGTAAATTGCAGGTGGATTGAGGTTAAAAAAAATCACAGGGCCTGGCACAGTGGCTCACGCCTGTAATCCCAGCACTTTGGGAGGCCGAGATGGGTGGATTACTCGAGGCCAGGAGTTCGAGATCCATCTGGCCAACATGGTGAAACCCCATCTCTACTAAAAATACAAAAATCAGCCAGGCATGATGGTGGCGCATGCCTGTAATCCCAGATACTTGGGAGTCTGAGGCAGGAGAATCGCTTGAACCCAGGAGGCGGGGATTGCGGTGAGCCGAGATTTTGCCACTGGGCGACAGAGTGAGACTCCGTCTCAAATAAATGACAAAAAGAAGCCTAGAAGCCATGTATATCTCTGGAGAAAAACCGGGCAGTGAGGACCAGAGGGTCTTTAGACTCAGCCACACAGATTGATTTTTTTAGTTTCCAGATTAAATGCAAAAATCATATAGGAAAAGGGTTTGTAGCACATAAAACCCAGAAGAGATCCAGACAACTCACACTTAGGATTAGAGAGCTCCTACACAAAGGCTTTTGGTAAATGCTGGGACCGAGAAACAGAACGGGTGTGAGTGGTTGAGGAAGTAAGACTGTAATTGCTTAGAGATGAGGACAGCGTGACCTCCATAGGTGACCAGGCAGGTGATCAGGGAAACACAAGACATTTTCTCTGTCAACATTGAAGGTGTTAAAAGTAATTAAAGTCGGCCGGGCGTGGTGGCTCACGCCTGTAATCCCAGCACTCTGGGAGGCCGAGGCCAGTGGATCACGAGGTCAGCAGTTCAAGACCAACCTGGCCAAGTTGGTGAAATCCCATCTCTACTAAAAATACAAAAAAATTAGCCGGGCGTTGGGGTGGGTTCTTGTAATCCCAGCTACTCGGGAGGCTGAGGCAGAGAATTGCTTGAACCCGGGAGGCAGAGGTTGCAGTGAGCCAAGATTACACCACTGCACTCCAGCCTGGGCGACAGAGCAGGACTCCACCTCAAAACAACAAAAAACAAAAACAAAACAACAAAAAAGTAATTAAAGCCCAGGGTTGCTGTCATGGGGTCTGCCAACCCTGGGGATGTGGGGCAGACATGGACCCTACTCTCTGGAAATCACGCAGGAAATGTGCAGCGATGTCCTCATTCTGCCTGTCTTCAAAAGAAATCACCCGTCATTCGGAGGTTTGTGTATGGAGAAGATCAGCTCAGCATTATTTTTACAAGCAAGAGTGGGAATCGTGTCTGGAGTTTGCTACTCCTTTTGCTGTGAACAACCCACTCTACCATGTGGAGTATAAACCATGGCAGGCCACGTCTCTGAGCGGTGGCTGCTGGAGAGCCCTCTGCTGGTGGCACACAGGGCACGAGAGCCACAGGGACAGCTGGGTGGACAGCCCAAGACTTTGGCCTTTATCATGAGTGGACAGAGACCCTGGAGAAGAGGCTATGGAGTGAGGGTGGGGAAGGGATAGCAGAAGATGCCACCCAGGAGCTGCAGTGCCTGTTAGGTTTGGTCCAAGCAGTGCCCTCAGGTGGCTGGCAGAGGCCAACGCAATTCCCCTTCAAGCCAGCCTCAAAGAATTCCCGCCAATAAATGAATCAGGCATTTGAGCTCGAAATCGAAAACCACAAAACACGGTGGGAAGCAGGATATCCTGAGCCCAAGCTGGTAAAAGCCCAGACAGGGGCTCCAACCATCAGAATAGGTAAGGGTCTAAAACATGAAAATGGGTCATTGAAAATATGAGCAGGAGGCCGGGAGTGGTGGCTCACACATGTAATCCCAGCACTTTGGGAGGCCGAGGCAGGAGGATTGCCTGAGGTCAGGAGTTCGAGACCAGCCTGGTCAACATAGTGAAATCCCATCTCATCTGAAAATACAACAAAATTTAGCTGGGTGTGGTGGTGGGTGCAATCCCAGCTATTGGGGAGGCTGAGGCAGGGGAATAGCTTGAACCAGGGGGCTGGAGGTTTCAGTGAGCCGAGATCATGCCACTGTACTCCAGCCTGGGCAACAGAGCAAGACTCCATCTCAAAAAAAAAGAAAAAGAAAAGAAAATATGAGCAGGGAGGCCTGGTGCCGTAGCTCATGCCTGTAATCCCAGCACTTTGGAAGGCCGGAGTGGGCAGATCACCTGAGGTCAGGAGTTCGAGACCAGCCTGGCCAACTTTGTGAAACTTTGTCTCTACTAAAAATAAACAAATTAACCAGATGTGGTGGCAGGCACCTATAATCCCAGCTACTCAGGAGACTGAGACAGGAGAATCATTTGAACCTGGGAGGCAGAGCCTGCCTCCTTTAACTCCAAGGTCCACACATTCAGCAGCCAAAGCACCTCCTTTAACTCCAGGGTCCACACATCCAACGGGTACCAACTGGGGCAAAACTCCCGGTGCCAGCGTTAAGCTAGATTGGCACCGAGTCAGAGGTCTCGGGTGGGATGCCCCCTCTCACCCTTCCCTCCTTCGGATAGAGCCCACGGTCCTGGTTTGGCTGTCATGGCCGGACTGATGTAGGTAGCATGTGCAGAGGATGTGGAGTCAGCTCCTTTTTGCTGTTACGGAAGTTGAAAGCGATGATGTGCATGTGTTTTCTTACCTGATGCCTGCTGTGTGCTGGGCACTGTCCTAGGTGCTGGTTATCTGTCCCCACCCAAACAAGCGGGCTGTGGGCGGGGGAAGGGTCCCCGGGCCCCGGTGTCCCGAGCAGGCTCTTCCTGATGAGCAGGAGGGTCGCATAGGGGGTGTGAGCCCCGTTTGCTCAGCTGCACCTGGTGCCCACACGTGCTGAGGGTCCCGTTTCCTCATGTGAATTCAGTTCATGCCGTTCAGAGTACACTGTATTTCCTTTCACTCGGGTGTGAGGTGATTCTGTAATAGGAAGGAAATTCGTGAAAAGTGGTAAAAGAGGAAAAAGCATATGAAAGGGTTATGTCTGGAAAGAATCTAAACTGGAGACTCTGGGCACGCGGTGACAGTGTAGATGCTTTGCTCCCAGGAACCCTTCGGGCACTTGGGCAAGGCAGAAAATGTCCAAGCAGCTCCCGGCAACATTCATGGTCATGCCTTTCATAACATTTAAAAGTTCGTGAAAATGTTGCCAAACAAGCTGATAATTGCCATCATTTTTGAATTGTTCAGAACCGTGAAGAATAACGAAGGATCATTTAAAATCTTGAAAAATACTAAACAAAGAATACTAAGATAATTGCAGGCTGTGGTGTAGCAGTTCGAGATGTTTGTGGTCCGAGTTTGCCTTCTCTGAGGCTGTCGGGAGGAGGTTCTGTTTGAATGAAGATCAGGCAGGGGGTACCCCACACTCTGCTCAGCCCTAGACAGGACCCCAGGCTGCCCTACGTAGAGCCCAGCAGGAGCTGCAGCCCCCCAGCCCTTGCAAACCAGGGGGCCTTGCCTGAAGCAGCACCTCGTCGCCCCTGCCCGATGGGACCTCCCCTGTGTCCTCTCATGCAGAGCAGGGTTCCAGGCCTCTCCTTGGGGCTGTTGGTTCCCCCAACCTTGAGGTGGACCCAAGGGGAGGCTACTGAGCTTGGGCAAGCCTGGCGCCCGGAAGGGACAAGGTGCCGGGGCCGCCTGTTGCCTAGCTCAGTGTCCCCTTTGGAGAAGGTACAGGTGTGGAAGGCTCTACCTGTCCTCTCCGCTGGCCCCTCCACGTGACCGGGGCCTGACGCTCTGTTCCCATCTGCAGAGAGCATACTGCGGTCAGTGCAGCGAGAGGATATGGGGCCTCGCGAGGCAAGGCTACAGGTGCATCAACTGCAAACTGCTGGTCCATAAGCGCTGCCACGGCCTCGTCCCGCTGACCTGCAGGAAGCATATGGTGAGTTGCAGGGCTGGGTGGGTCCTAGGGAGCACGGGCGGGGCCGGGGCGTGGCTGCCAGCCCATTGTCCAAGCAGACCTTGGTGACCCTGGGTTCTTCAAGAGGGGCCGTGGTGCTGTCCCACCTCTGGGCTGCAGCGTGAGACTCAGGCGGCAGTCTCGGGTAGGACCCATCTTCCTGAGCCCCCAGAAGCCCCCGGCACGCTCTGCTCACGGGGCATGAGGCTCAGGTGACAGTCTCAGGTAGGACCCGGCACGCTCTGCCCAGTGGGGCGGGGGTAAGCTTCATTCATACTCCAGTCCTGAACCAGCTCTTCGGGACTGTGGAGGTGAAAGCCAGGTCTGACCTCAGTAGCACTGGGCACGCTGAGGCTCCGGACATTTGGAGCCTCTCCCGGGAATCCTCCCTGGGAAGCCAAGCCCAGCCTGTGATGAGGGCGGCACCTTCCCTCTGCCGTCCCCAAGTGCTTGGACTTGAAGCGCCTCCCACAGCAAGGCCTTTTGGGGTCTTGTTGGCTCTTCCTTATTGAAGGCTGCCTCTGGCATTTCCGCGTGGCGCCCTGCGTCTCACTGAACAACGGGGTCGAGGCCTGGACTGAACACTCAGCTCCCTGGGCCCCACTGCAGTGTGCAGTGGCTGTGTCTGGGGAGGGTGGCTCATCTGCAGCTTGCCATGGCGTGGGAGGAAAGGTGTCTGTAGGGGTGACGTGCCCTCTCCTCTATTACGGGATAAAGACAGAGTCTGGATCAGGGTGTCACCCCAGGATCACCAGGCACAGGGATGGGGGGTCACGCAGGCTGGTGCATGCATTGGCATAGTCCTTCCAGAGGTCCTTCAGCTGCATCTGCCAAAAAGCCTGTAATGCCCTTTGACCCCATGAGTCCACTTTAGCATAAGCAAATGAGACCGGCCCCAGAAATGTGGTCAGCTAGAGGCAGAGGGAGGCCAGAGGCTGCCACCCAACTGACCGCCAGTACGGGCAACTCCATTATGACGCACCTGCAGGCGGAACCCAGAGGCCCCTAGAATGGCCCCCTGATGATTGGTTACTGCCAGGATGCAGCTTTGGGACAGGAGAGATGACCAAGCATTGTGCAAAAGATCCCATTGTAGAAAGCACTTGGTCTACAGTACTGAGTGGCCATCTCTGTCTGCAGAATTATAGGTAGTGTGTATGTTCTTTATTTGGTACAATAGCATAGATTTTTATATACTATATTACAACATAACCATTGTAATGT
Source organism: Trachypithecus francoisi (assembly GCF_009764315.1). NCBI lineage: Eukaryota > Metazoa > Chordata > Mammalia > Primates > Cercopithecidae > Trachypithecus > Trachypithecus francoisi. The sequence goes on along the minus strand of NW_022681457.1, from coordinate 120,694,072 downwards.
GTAAATATGTGAATCATAAATAGTCTTGAAGTGGCCAGGTGCAGAGGCTCACGCCTGTAAGCCCAACACTTTGGGAGGCCAAGGTGGGAAGATCACTTGAGGCCAGGAGTTCAAGACCAGCCTGGGCAATATGGTGAGACCCCATCTCTACAAAAAATTCAAAAATTAGCCAGGTGTGGTGGTGCACACCTGTAGTGCCAGCTGCTCTGGAAGCTGAGATGGGAGGATTGCTTGAGCTCAGGAGGTTGAAGCTGCAGTGAGCCGTGATCATGCCACTGCCTTCTGGCCTCGATGATGACAGAGTGTGACCGTCTGTAAAAAAAAAAGTTTTTAATTAAAAAAAAGTCACGAAGTGTTTATAGAAGCTACCTTGTAACACCTGCTCCAGCACTTGGTCATGCTGCCGTCTCTCCATCTCTCCGGCAGGATTCTGTCATGCCTTCCCAAGAGCCTCCAGTAGATGACAAGAACGAGGACGCCGACCTTCCTTCCGAGGAGACAGATGGAAGTAGGCACTGCTTTCTTCGGCTGGGTGGAGCCTGGGCGTCACCTCACCCTGCTCACCTCTGCCTTCTGGCCACGATCCTTTCTCAGTCCCGTCTGCTCTGCAGGGGTCATTGTCTTCAAGCCTGGCCACCCTTCCCCAGGGATGGGGATGAGGCTCTGCAGGGCCTCTTTTCAATCCTGGGCAGAGATGGGCAGAGTGAGCTGACCCTCCCTGGAGGCTGCTGGGCAGGGATGCCTCCGTGAAGTGCTGTTTTGGCAGCCCAGGGGTGCAGAGCCTCTTCCTCTAGCCAGCTCTGGGAATTCTCGAAGGCACTTAGCACAGCGGCCACCACGGCCGGGCACCTCCCACAATCTGGCTGTTGCACAGAGCTGAACCCCGTCTGGGGAAAGGCTGGCGAGGTGGCTGCTGCACACACAGCGTGGCAGTGGCATAGTCCTTAGATTTTTGTGAGGTTTTGTTTGTGGGGAAGGACTTGTTTTGTTGCTAAGAAGCATTCAGAGAGAGAGCTCAAATACCAGCTGGACTTACAGCCCAGCTCTGAGCCTCCACCTGCACCTCTGCACGGGGTGTGAGAGCCTCACTTTCCCTTGATGCAGCATGTGAGTTCTGTCTCACTGGGAGCCCAGGGAGGACGATGCGAGACCACAGAACATAAAGCACTTAGTTCACACAGTGTCTCACGCAAAAAAGATGCCTCACAAACAACTGCCTGCCCTCCTCCCCCCACCCACCCATCCTCTATACAGATATACATCCGTACATCATCCGTTCACCCACCTAGCCAACCAGCCAGTCCTCAGCCAGCCAGCCATCCTCCACCCACCCATCCTCCATCCATCCATCCGTCCGTCCATCCATCCATCCAACCATCCATCCATCCATCCATCCATCCATCCATCCGTCTAGTCATCCAGCCAACCAGCCATCTCCCACCCGCCCATCCTCTATCCACATATACATCCGTACATCATCCGTTCACCCACCTAGCCAACCAGCCGGTCCTCAGCCAGCCAGCCATCTTCCACCCACCCATCCCCCATCCATCCATCCGTCCATCCATCCTCCATTCTCCATCCATCCATCTAGTCAGCCAACCAACCAGCCATCCCCCACCCGCCCATCCTCTGTACAGATATACATCCATATATCATCCATTCACCCACCTGGCCAACAAACCAGTCCTCAGCCAGCCAACCAGCCATCCTCCACCACCCATCCTCCATCCATCCATCCATCCGTCCATCCATCATCCATCCATCATCCATCCATCTAGTCATCCAGCCAACCAGCCGTCCCCCACCCGCCCATCCTGTATACAGATATACATCCGTACATCATCCATTCACCCACCTAGCCAACCAACCGGCCCTCAGCCAGCCAACCAGCCAACCAGCCATCCCCCACCCGCCCATCCTCTATCCACATATACATCCGTACATCATCCATTCACCCACCTAGCCAACCAGCCAGTCCTCAGCCAGCCAGCCATCCTCCACCCACCCACCCACCCATCCATCCATCCATCATCCATCCATCCATCCGTCTAGTCAACCAGACAGCCATCCTCCACCCACCCATCCTCCAGCTATCTATCTTCCACCCATCTACCTATCCATCTTATATCCATCCATCTCATCATCCAGCCAGCCAGCCATCCTCCACTCACCCATCCTCCAGCTGTCTTCCATTCGTCCATCTATTGTCCATTGACCTCTCCATCTATCCATGTATCTATTGTCCACTGACCTCTCCATCTATCCGTCTGTTGTCCACTGACCTCTCCATCTATCCGTCTGTTGTCCACTGACCTCTCCATCTATCCATCTGTTGTCCACTGACCTCTCCATCTATCCATCCAACTATTGTCCACTGACCTCTCCATCTATCCATCTGTCTATTGTCCACTGACCTCTCCATCTATCCATCTGTTGTCCACTGACGTCTCCATCTTTCCATCTATTGTCCACTGACCTCTCCATCCATCTATGTGTTGTCCACTGACCTCTCCATCTACCCATCCATTGTCCACTGACGCCTCCATCTTTCTATTGTCCACTGACCTCTCCATTCATCCATCTATCTATTGTCCACTAACCTCTCCATCTATCCATCTATCTGTTGTCCACTGACCTGTCCATCTATCCATCCATCTGTTGTCCACTGACCTCTCCATCTATCCTTCCATTGTCCACTGGCCTTTCCATCTATCCATCTGTTGTCCACTGACCTCTCCATCTATCTGTTGTCCACTGACCTCTCCATCTATCCATCCACCTGTTGTTCACTGACCTCTCTATCCATCCATTGTCCACTGACCTCTCCATCTATCCATCTATCTATTGTCCACTGACCTCTCCATCTGGCCATCTATTGTCCACTGACCTGTCCATCTATTGTCCACTGACCTTTCCATCTATCCATCTGTCGTCCACTGACCTCTCCATCTATCCGTCCATCTATTGTCCACTGACATCTCCATCTTTCCATCTATTGTCCACTGACCTCTGCATCCATCTATCTATTGTCCACTGACCTCTCCATCTACCCATCCATTGTCCACTGAAGTCTCCATCTTTCCATCTATCTATTGTCCACTGACCTCTGTGTCTATTGATCCATCTGTTGTCCACTGACTTCTCCATCTATGCATCCAACTGTTGTCCACTGACCTTTCTATCTATCAATCCATCTATTGTCCACTGACCTCTCCATCTGTCCATCTATCTATTGTCCACTGATCTCTCCATCTATCCATCTATCATCCACTGACCTGTCCATCTATCCATCCATCTGTTGTCCACTGATGCCTCCATCTTTCCATCTGTTGTCCACTGACCTCTCCATCCATCCGTCTATTGTCCACTGACCTCTCCATCTATCCATCTATCTGTTGTCCACTGACCTCTCCGTCTATCGATCCATCTATTGTTCACTGACCTCTCCATCTGTCTATTGTCCACTGATCTCTCAATCTATCCATCCAACTGTTGTCCACTGACGTCTCCATCTTTCCATCTGTTGTCCACTGATCTCTCCATCTATCCATTGTCCACTGACCTCTCCATCCATCCATCTGTTGTCCACTGACCTCTCCATCTATCCATCCATCTATTGTCCACTGACCTCTCCATCTATCCATCCATCTATTGTCCACTGACCTCTCCATCTGTCCATTTGTCTATTGTCCACTGATGTCTCAATCTATCCATCCAACTGTTGTCCACTGACCTTTCCATCTATCCATCCATCCATTGTCCACTGACCTTTCCATCTGTCCATCTATCTATTGTCCACTGATTTCTCCATCTATTCATCTATCGTCCACTGACCTGTCCATCTATCCATCCATCTGTTGTCCACTGACGTCTCTATCTTTCCATCTGTTGTCCACTGATCTCTCCATCTATCCATTGTCCACTGACCTCTCATCTATCCATCCATCTATTGTCCACTGACTCTCCATATGTCTATCTGTCTATTGTCCACTGATCTGTCAATCTATCCATCCAACTGTTGTCCACTGACCTTTCCATCTATCCATCATCTATTGTCGTCCACTGACCTCTCCATCTGTCCATCTATCTATTGTCCACTGATCTCTCCATCTATCCATCTATTGTCCACTGACCTGTCCATCTATCCATCCATCTGTTGTCCACTGATGTCTCCATCTTTCCATCTGTTGTCCACTGATCATCCATCCATTGTCCACTGACCTCTCCATCTATTCATCCATCTATTGTCCACTGACCTCTCCATCTACCCATCCATTGTCCACTGACGTCTCCATCTTTCCATCTATTGTCCACTAACCTCTCCATCCATCTGTTGTCCACTGACCTCTCCATCCATCTATCTGTTTCCACTGGCCTCCCCATCTATCCATCCATTGTCCACTGACCTCTCCATTTACCCATCTATCTATTGTCCACTGACATCTCTGTCTTTCCATCCATCTATTGTCCACTGACCTCTCCATCCATCTATCTGTTGTCCACTGATCTCTCCATCTATCCATCCATCTATTGTCCACTGACTTCTCCATCTACCCATGCATCTGTTGTCCACTGACGTCTCCATCTTTCCATCTGTCTGTTGTCTACTGACCTCTCCTTCCATCTATCTGTTGTCCACTGATCTCTCCATCTATCACTCCATCTATTGTCCACTGACCACTCCATCTATCCATCTATTGTCCACTGACCTCTCCATCTATCCATCTATTTTCCACTGACCTCGCCATCTATTCATCCATCTATTGTCCACTGACCTCTCCATCCATCTATCTGTTGTCCACTGGCCTCTCCATCTATCCATTCATCTGTTGTCCACTGACCTCTCCATATATCCATCTATCTGTTGTCCACTAACCTCTCCATCTATCCATCTATTTGTTTTCCACTGACCTGTCCATCTGTCCATCCATCTGTTGTCCACTGACCTCTCCATCTGTCCGTCTTCCATCTAGGCCTCCATTCATCCCCCATCTAGTCATCCTCCATCCATTCACTAGACATCCCCTCCTGCCCCCACCCACCCATTCACTAGACACCAAAATCTGATGACTAATTATTTGCAGATGGACCCCTGGGGGCGTGTGTCACAAATGTACATCCCCAGGTCCCATGGTCAGAGTCGGCAGGTCTGAGTGGGGCCCAGGAAACTGCATTTTCAAAAGACTCTAAACTAGAATCAGACATGGCTGCTGTGTAGCGTCGCCCTTCACCGTCACCCGGTGGAGGAGCAGGGCCCACGGGGTCGCTGTGTTCCCAGCGCGTTCCTGACGACACCGTAACACCTGTTCCTCCCTCTCTTGCCAGTTGCTTACATTTCCTCATCCCGGAAACATGACAGCATTAAAGACGACTCTGAGGTGAGTCTGCGGAGCAGCTCGCTACCGTTTCCAGCGTCCTCTTGAAAGGCTGTGAGCCTGTCTCTGGGGCAGTCACGGAAATCTGGATGTGAACTATACGGTCCGGGATGTTGTTCATCTTCACGGGTGTGGGTATCTAGAAGGAAGCCCTTATTCTTGGGTCTTATTTCAGGCACGTCCTTGATGATTCCCTGGAGGCAGCTGTCCCCGCAGGTGGTCTGGGACCACACCCTGGGGGGGAAGTCGCACCCCACATCCTCTCCACCCAGGCAGTACAGGGGCCCACGGGCTCGCTTGAGCTGCAATTTTTAACAAGTTATGTCTGCACCATGGCCTTCCTTTTGTTGCCTCATTTGGCCGTCCTGGCAGACCCTCTGATGCCCTTTCATGTCCTTCCCCAACTCGAGCCAAGAGGCTCAACTGAGCCTCGCGTCTGTGGCCAGCTCTGCACCACAAACCCTGAGAAGGGAACAGAAGAGCTTGCTGTGTTCTCAGCCTCCTCCACCCCGACATCATCCTTGCCAGGTGTAGCTTGCAGGAGGCCGAGGCTTCCGTTCTGCCTCGGAGTGCCTTTCTCCTGTGTATTTCTTTTTTTTTTTTTTTTTTTTTTTTTGAGACGGAGTCTCGCTCTGTCGCCCGGGCTGGAGTGCAGTGGCCGGATCTCAGCTCACTGCAAGCTCCGCCTCCCGGGTTTATGCCATTTTCCTGCTTCAGCCTCCCTAGTAGCTGGGACTACAGGCGCCTGCCACCTCTCCGGCTAGTTTTTTTTTTTTTTTTTGTATTTTTTAGTAGAGACGGGGTTCACCATATTAGCCAGGATGGTCTCGAACTCCTGACCTCATGATCCGCCCATCTCAGCCTCTCAAAGTGCTGGGATTATAGGCTTGAGCCACCGCGCCCAGCCTCTCCTGTGTATTTCTAATGATTATTTCTAATAATGTGTGCTTGCCGGTTTGGGAGCTCTTGGCAGGCATTAGCTACGTTTGCTTTACCTTCCTTCCCTGAGGGAGGGCCCTGATGGGGAAGGGTGGGCCACATGTCCCAGTGGCCACCTCAGTCGGGCTGAAGGCCTGGGGGTCCCTCCCACCAGCAGCTGTGACCAGAGCCATGGTCTGTGGAAACGAGCAGCTTCCGGCTTTCTATGTGACCAGAGCCATGGTCTGTGGAAATGAACAGCTTCCGACTTTCTAGCACCTTCCTCAGAAGCACAGCCTGAAGTTCTCACCTTTTGTGCCCCGGTTTAGATGGGAGTGTGGGAGTGGGATCTGTGGGACGCGGAGCTGAGACTGGAATCGTGAGGCTCTAGGCTCTGAGGAGCAGATCTCTGTTGGGACCACATGAGTGATGCGTGGTCCTCTGAATCTCCTGGGACCCCCCTCCCCTCACTTCTGGGGTCTTGTTCTACCTTCCTAGGACCTTCAGCCAGTTATCGATGGAATGGACGGAATCAAAATCTCTCAGGGGCTGGGGCTGCAGGACTTCGACCTCATCAGAGTCATAGGGCGCGGGAGCTACGCCAAGGTTCTCCTGGTGCGGTTGAAGAAGAATGACCAAATTTACGCCATGAAAGTGGTGAAGAAAGAGCTGGTGCACGACGACGAGGTAGGTGCCACTTCTCACAGCGCTCGGGGTCCTGGGAACACACCGCCCTGGGGCCGCCACCTGGGGAAGAGGGCATTAGAAGGCCATAATGAATGCTCTGGGCTTTAGCAAAATTAATTCAGGCATGAGAGTCCTGGCCTCGTATTGATGGAGTTTGCGCAAAATCAACAGTGATACATCGCGTAACAACCAGGATGTGTTCTGGAAAGTGCCTGGTGAGGTGATGGCACCATTGTGTGAATGTCACGGTGTGTGCTCCACAAACCCAAACGGCACAGCCAACTCCGCGGCCAGGATGCACAGTGCAGCCCCTGCTCTCAGGCTGCAGGTCCGCACGGCTGTCCGTGCACTGCACACCGCAGGCAGTGAGCGGACCACCGCAGGCAGCGAGCGGACCACCGCAGGCAGCAAGCGGACCACCGCAGGCAGCGAGGGGACCACCGCAGGCAGCACTCGGGTCTAAGCTTTGAAAAGTTAAAGATGGGTATCGTCTCCGTGACCTTCGCATGTGTGGCCAACCACTGATACGTCGCCTTCCAGCAGACTGCGGTTGAATCTGAGGACGCAGCAGACTGCGGTTGAGTCTGAGGACGCAGCAGACTGCGGTTGAGTTTGAGGACATCGTCACCTTGTAGGAAATCCCTGGGGTTGAGCTGAACCGGGCGGGTGATGGGGTGGGAGAGGAAGCTGCCCAGAGGCACTGCCCCACTCCGTCCTGCACAAGGCCCCAGCTTTGCGGGACGTGCTGAGCTGCCGTGGCTCTGTGTAGCAGATCTTCCCACACCAGCTGTTTCTGGGGGAGAAGTTTATTGATTATAGGATCAATGGTTTATTTGTTGAAATCTTTTTTTTTTTTTTTTTTTTGGAAATAGGGTCTTAAACAGGGTCTTACTCTGTCACCCAGGCTGGAGTGACTTGATCACAGCCCGTGTAGCCTCAAACTCCCCAGCTCAGGTGATCCTCCCACTTCAGCCTCCAGAATGTTGGGACTACAGGCATGAGCCACCACCCCCAGCTGTATAATTTTGTATTTTTTGTAGAGGCAGTGTCTCACTCTGTCACCCAGGCTGGAGTGCAGAGCATGATCACAGCTCACCTCCTGCAGCCTCCACCTCTTGCTGGGCTGAGGTGATCTTCCCACTTCAGCCTCCAGAGGAGCCAGGACTACAGGCATGCACCACCATGCCCGGCGATTTTTTGTATTTTTCGTAGAGACGGGGTTCCACTCTGTTGCCCAGGCTGGTCTCAAATTCCTGCACTCATGCACTCTGCCCCTCTCAGCCTGCTAGAGTGCTGGGATTACAGGCACGAGTCACTGCTCCTGGCCTATTGGTTGAAATCTTGATTCTGACTTCATACACCTTTTTCTTTTAATTATAATAAAATACACATGACATAGAATTTGACATTTTAAAGTGTACAGTTAGGGCTAGGCGTGGTGGCTCACACCTATAATCCTAGCACTTTGGGAGGCCAAGACGGGTGCATTACCTGAGGTCAGGAGTTCAAGACCAGCCTGACCAATATATAGTGAAACCCCAACTGTACTAAAAATACAAAAATTAGCCAGGTGTGGTGGCGCACACCTCTAATCCCAGCTACTCAAAGGCTAAGACGGGAGAATCGCTTGAACCTGGGAGGTGGAGATTGCAGTGAGCCGAGATCACACTACTGCACTCCAGCATGGGTGACCAAATGAGACTGTGTCTTAAAAAAAGGAATAAAATATACAAATAAAGTGTACAGCTAGGCAGCTTTTAGCACACTGAGGTACAGAGTTGGGCAGCTATCACCTCTCTGATTCCAGAACATTTTCCTCACCCCAAAAGGAGACCCCATACCCACCCCCTGCTTCCCCTCCACATTGGCCCCAGTGGCCTCCAATCTGCCTTCTGCCTCTGCGGACTTTCCTCTTCTGCACATTTGACAGAATGGAGTTGTGTGTAAGCTTTTAGTGTCTGGCTTCTCCGGGGTTCATCCGTGTGGCCACTTGCTCAGGCCTTCCTCTCTCTGCCCGGCTGGGTAATGTTGTTGCGTTGTCCGGTGGAGGCCCCACGTTTGTGCGTGCACCTGCCAAGGGGCATTTGCAGTGTTCCCACCCTTGGCTGTTGTGAGTGGTGCCACGGTGAAGGTTTGTGTGCAAGAATCTGTTTGAGTCTGTTTCCAGTTCTTTTGAGTACAAACCTAGCAGTGGCGTTACTGGGTCACGTGGTAGTTCTCTGTTCAGCTGATGGGGACCTGCCGGGCTGTTTCCCTCGCAGCTGCCGTTTCACCTCCCCGCCAGCAGCGCACACGCCTGTTTCTGCAGGTCCTCAGCCATGCACGTTATTTTGATGACCTCCATTCTAATGAGTGTGCAGCTGTGACTTTGACTGATATTTCTCTAATGACTGGCGATGTTTAGCATCTTTCGTGCACTTATCGGCTTCTGGTATTTTGGGCCTTTTGCTTTCATACCTGAATGCAGGTTGCGTCTCTCAGGAGCAGAAAAAAGGCCGATGTGTAGGTGGCAGTAATGCCGTTGTCACCAAGTGCTGCTAGCACAGAAGGCAACCGAGTGCTCATCGAGGCCCGATGGGCCACAGAGGGGCTCCGTCCCCGCCAGCCAGGCTCGGGGCTGGGAGGCAGAACTGGGGCTGGGACTGAGCCTCTACTGCCTCCCAGCAGGGTGTGTCTGTGCAGTACACAGGCTGTCCAATCGGCCCCTCGTCCCTGGGTGCAGAACTCACAATTGGGTGGCAGCGTCCATGCCCTGTGCTGAGGAACGGAGGCCCTGAGAGGTGTGGTGCCCTGCTGACAGCCCCACTGCTGGCCAGCGGCAGCAGAAGAGGATTCCAACCCTCGTTGCTGCACACCCTGGCCAGCTGGAAAGTTAATGCCATGTATGAGAGCAAGTTTGCAGGACCCTGAGAAAAGGCATTAGGAAGAGTCACTGCTGCAGTTTTGGTCTATCTTGAAATCATCCTCTGTGGACCAGGATGCCGAGGTGGGGACTCGGAGGTTGTCTTTTGAGAAGAACCTGATTCTAGGAGTTGTTGAATGCTTGGATGGTTTCTAGAAATTTCTTTCTCCTCACAAAGAGACTGAACTCTCTGGGGCTAGGCTTGCCTCTTGTTCCCCCAGGAGTCACTGGCAAGCCCCTTCCCACCAATTCTGCAGCACCGGCCCCACGCAGGGCCAGATGTGCCTTGAACTCAGCAGCGCTGCCTCCAGGAGGTTCCACTCAGTTTGGGTGCTGAGTGATATGTGGGTCATGATCCCAACGCCGACGTCCCTGCGGGGCCCCAGTGGGTCTTGATCCCAACGCCGACGTCCCTGCGGGGCCACAGTGGGTCGTGATCCCAACGCCGACGTCCCTGCGGGGCCACAGTGGGTCGTGATCCCAACGCCGACGTCCCTGCGGGGCCACAGTGGGTCGTGATCCCAACGCCGACGTCCCTGCGGGGCCCCAGTGGGTCATGATCCCAACGCCGACGTCCCTGCGGGGCCCCAGTGGGTCGTGATTCCAACACTGACGTCCCTGCGGGGCCACAGGGGTTGGGTGCTGCTGGTGAGGGCCACTGGGGCGCAAGTGGTGGCAGGTGAGGGGTAGAGGAGTCACCTCGGACCCTCTGGGTTTTCAGCCACTGGAGGTGGGAGGAGATGCGGGCTGGCAAGGAGCTTGGCTCGTGGCCTGGGGTGGCGTGAGATGTCCGGGTGCACATGTTGAGCAGCCATCGGGGGGCAGGTCTGCAACTCAGGAAGAGGCCAGGCCAGGAGCTCTCGGTGTGGAAAGATGGGACTCGAAGCCCCTCCATTGGATCTGCCTCTGGAGAGAAGGGAGGGTGGCCGAGGACCGAGCCTTGAGAAGGAGGGCGCTGAGGAGGAATGATGCAGTCTCAGAGACTAAATAGATCCTAATGGTTTGCTGATTTGTTTCCACGAAACTTCCAGGGGTAGGGGCAGGCAACACAGTAAGACCCTTCCTCTGCAAAAAATAAAATTGCCACGTGTGGTGTGTATCTGTGGTCCCAGCTCCTCTGGAGGCTGAAGTGGGAGGATCGCTGGAGCTCCAGAGGTCAAGGCTGCAGTGAGCAGTGATCATACCCCTGTACTCAAGCCTATTTGGGATGCATTTCTTTCACTGTCATTTTTCTAACCCTGAAGACAAGGGGTTGACCTAGGAAGGTATGGAAACCTTGTCCAGCCTACTTTCTGGGGTCAGGATGAGACCAAGCTGTTGGATCTTTGTGACTCTAAAGTTGCTTTTGACCTTGCAGCATTTTGCTGAACTCCAGCATGGAGTTCACTGGGAGGGTGACAGCCCTGTGGCGGGAGCTAGTGCTCTGGCAATGGGTGTGGGCTTGTCCCAGGCTTATCACTCGGTAGCACTGGGACCTTGGGGAATCCGCTTAGCCCTCCACCTCAGTTTCCTTGTGTCCTAACTGGAGATAATACCAGCCTCCCGGAACTGTTAGGGCAAAGCCTGGAGGCCGGAGGCCAGCATACCATGAGAGGCCAGCATACAACTGGAGCTGGTAGCTTTGGTGATCGTGGTGAAGATGGTGGTGATGGTGATGGTGATGACAGTGATGGTGATGATGGTGATGATGGCAGTGGTGATGATGATGGTGATATGGTAGTGGTGATGACGTGATGGTGATGGTGGTGGTGGTGATGAAGATGCCGATGGTGGTGATGATGGTGATGGTGATGACAGTCGTGGTGGTGGTAGTGTTGACATTGATGACGGTGGTGATGGTGGTGGTGGTGATGACAGTGGTGGTGATGATGGTGATGACAGTGATGGTGGAGATGGTGATGATGATGGCAGCGGTGATGACAATGACAGTTGTGACGATGATGGTGATGACGGTGGTGATGAAGGTGATGGTGACAGTGACGATGGGGGGGTAGAGTTGGGGGTGGATGATGACAGTGGTGATGATGGTGATTGATGGTGATGACGGTCGTGGTGGTAGTGTTGACATTGATGGTGACGGTGGTGATGGTGGTGGTGGTGATAGTGGTGATGGTGATGACGATGATGGTAATGATGACTAGTGGTACAGGTGATGGTGACAGTGATGATGGTGGCGGGTAGATGGTGACGACAGTGATGCTGACAGTGACAGTGGTGGGGGGTGGAGGTGGGGTGGATGGTGACAATGATGACAGTGATGGTGACAGTGACGATGGAGAGGTGAGGTAGATGGTGATGGTGACAGTGACAATGATGGTGACAGTGATGATGGGGTGGAGGTAGGGTGGATGGTGACAATGGCGATGACAGTGATGATGCAGATGGTGATGACGGTGGTGGTGATGATGACGATGACGGTGATGACTAGTGGTGAAGGTGACAGTGACAGTGACAGTGATGGTGGTGGCGGGTGGATGGTGACGATGATGATGGTGATGACGACAGTGACGGTGGTGGGAGGTGGAGGTGGGGTGGATGGTGACGATGATGATGATGGTGATAGTGACAGTGACGATGATGGGGTGGAGGTGGGGTGGATGGTGACAATGATGACGGTGGTGATGGTGACGGTGACGGTGGTGGCGGTGGTAGAGGTGGGGTGGATGATGACAGTGGTGGTGACGGTGACGATGTGGTGGTGGTGGTAGAGGTGGGGTGGATGGTGACGATGACGGTGATGGTGACGGTGACAGTGGTGGCGGTGGTAGAGGTGGGGTGGATGATGACGGTGGTGACGGTGACGATGTGGTGGTGGTGGTAGAGGTGGGGTGGATGGTGACGATGATGACGGTGGTGATGGTGATGGTGACGATGTGGTGGTGGTGGTAGAGGTGGGGTGGATGGTGACGATGATGACGGTGGTGATGGTGACGGTGACGATGTGGTGGTGGTGGTAGAGGTGGGGTGGATGGTGACAGTGGTGGTGATGCAGTTCCTAATGGGTGTTTTCTTTTCCTTTCTGCATTATCTTCCTGAAAGCAGAGGAGAGAGACTCCTCCCTTGCCTCCCCCTTGCCCAGGATGTCTGTGAGGAGCATTCAGGAGCCTCATTACCACTCCCTGGTTTCTATTTCAGGATATTGACTGGGTACAGACAGAGAAGCACGTGTTTGAGCAGGCATCCAGCAACCCCTTCCTGGTCGGATTACACTCCTGCTTCCAGACGACAAGTCGGTAAGAAAAAGAAGGATGTTTCTGATACTCCGCAGATTTCAGATTTGAACTGCACAAAAGCTAAGTCTGGTGTGATGTGTCAACAGTTACCTGTAAGGTTCTCCCAGTTGCTGTATGGGTGTTTTCAGGTCAGCAGACTCTCTTTGTTGTTCTCCTTGGTTGGTGTCATATTAAGTACATTTCATGATCTGAGCTTAAGTTATTTAATTCGGTTTACGAAATACTTACTGGCGGTGTACCACTCAGTGCAGGCAGTGGGTCAGGTGCTGGGGCTATGAAAGTAAGCAAGAGAGGTGGATTTCTGTGCTTATTAAAGTACATACAGCTTCACCTTCCAGCTTTGTATATATTGGAATTCTGTGGCTTTGAATACGTTTGAAAGTTGGTGATCTAGGACATTAAATGTATCCTCTGTTTAAAATTCTGGGGGCCAGTTGCCTTTGACCTACCTGATTTGTTTATTTGAAGAGTTGTTGAGTATGTTCTGCGTCGAGTCCTGAAGCCCACCCCCAGGTTCAGCGATTGGCTAGGAGGACTCCTGGGATCAGTCATATGGCCTCACTTGGGGCCACAGCTGGCCTACTACACTGGAGGAATAAGGGAGACTTGGCCAAGGAAAAAGGCACATGGGGAAAATTCCGGAAGAAACCAGTCACGAGCTCCAAAGGGCCCTCTCCCAGTTCCTCCAGCAATGAATTGTGACAACTCAGGGTTTTTGTCAAGGGCTGGTCCTGCAGGCTGCACACGAACCGAGATTCCAGACTCCCAGCGGAGAGCAGCTGTTCAGCATCGCATTGGTCAGGGTTCTCCTGAGAAATAGAACCGGGAGCGTGTGTGTGTGTGTGTGTGTGTGTGTGTGTGTGTGTGTGAGAAGAGATTTATTATAAGATACTGGTTCATGGGATTACGGAAGCTGAGAAATCCTACAATCCGCCATCTGCAGGCTGGAGGCCCAGGAGAGCCAGTGGCGCAGCTTAAAGGCCTGAGAGCCAGGAGCTGATGAGGTCGATTCCAGTCCGGGTCTGAAGGCCTCAGAGCCAGGAGCAAGGGGGCCAGAAAGTGGATAGCTCGGTAGTCAGGGAAACACAGCCATCTTCCTCTTTCTTGTTCTCTTCACGGCCCCAGGTGAAGAGACTGGACGGGCCTGGACGATGCCAGTCTACCTCAGGGGGGGCCGTCTGTTTATTATTCCAAAATCACCCTCACAAGCATGCCCAGAAGTCACGTGCAGCCAGCTCTCAGGGCATCCCGGTCCCGTGCCCAGTCAAGGTGACCGTTGAATTCACCGTCAGGAACATGAGGCATCCTGGTCAGGCACACACAGTTGGGGCACAGCTTTTTTTTTTTTTTTTTTAATGTGTTCTTCTTGTTTTTGAGATGGAGTCTCACTCTGTCACCCAGGCTGGAGTGCAGTGGCACCATCTCGGCTCACTGCAGTCACCGCCTCCTGGGTTCACGCGATTCTCCTGCCTCAGCCTCCCAAGTAGCTGGGATTACAGGCACCTGCCACCACACCTGGCTAATTTTTGTATTTTTAGTAGTGACAGAGGTTTCACTGTGTTGGCCAGGAGGGTCTTGAACTCCTGACCTCAAGCCATCTGCCCTCTGCAGCCTCCCAAAGGGCTGGGATTACAGGCATGAGCCACTGTGCCCAGCCTCCAGAGTGTTTTTTTTTTTTTTTTAAATAAAATAAAGTTAGGGTCTTGCTCTGTCACCCAGGCTGGTCTCAAACTCCTGAGCTCCCACCTAAGCCTCCCAAAGTACTGGGCTGAGATTACAGGCGTCCACCACTCTGCCTGGTGGTCATGCAGAAGCATTTTATATCCGTGTGGGGAAACGTTTGCAGTTCACATTCCCAGCCCCAGCTCCGGGCCAGCTTTGCGGGCCGGGCTTCCTGAGCACAGCGGTCCCAGGCCCTGGGTGTGACTCTCTGCTGCCCGGTTCTAAGCTGTACGTCTGGCTGCTTGCGCTCCTCCGCTGCACTCTCGGGTCTCCTGACCTCAGGGTCCCGTTCTTGCCTGTGCTCGGCAGCCACCCGTCTGCCTGTCGGAAGAGCCGTTCCCCGACCTGCTCTGCCTGCGGCGTTGCCCTGGTCAAGGGTTGCTGTTTTCTGCCTGCTTCCGCCGTCTCAGTGTGCTTCACAGTCCCCCGCCCTCCCCACCTGACCCCAGGGCTCCCAGTGTCGGCTTCCCCATGTTGGGCCTGAGCCATATTTGAGAAGCACGGATCTCAGGTTCTCAAGTGTCTTTCTCCTGCCTCAAAGCTCCTCTGATTCCTCCCCAGTTGATTTTGGGTTAAGTTCCAAGCTTCCCGTGCATGTGGACGAGGCTTGCAGTGACCAGGCCCCAGTGCCCCATCGCAGGCCCCAGCGTGGCGCCCCTGCCCGCAGCGCCCGCGCCTGACAGCTCTGTCCCCTTTCCTCCCGCTGCCCTGCTTCCCGGAGCGAGTCAGTGCCTCCCTTTGTGCGTTCCCATCCGCTTTTCCAGGCCTCCGTCCGCCCCAACTGCCATCCCTTGCGATTTCAGAATACACCCGGGGAAGGCAGCCCAGCACCCCTACACTTCCTGAATGGTGAGGTTCCAAGAAGGGTTTTGTTTGGCTTTGGTTCGTCTTCCTATGTGAACTTGTAGGGATGTAGATGTGAAAGGGGTCCGATACGCCACCCTCCTTCGCTGAGTGGCCCAAAGCAGCCTCCTCTTACCTCGTGTCTTTGGACTCTTCTCCCAAGTCACGGGTTCCCAGGGTTCCCAGCTGTGTCAACCCGAACTTAAAGAATTGTCATCGGTGGGGAGTCTGTGGGATCCCCGCGGCGGCACCACTCACTGTCCTGTGGGAGTGTTTGGCATTCACATATGGGAAGAATCCCTATACATGTCTAAGTTTTTTGCCTTTTTTTTTTTTTTTTTTGAGGCGGAGTCTCGCTCTGTCGCCCGGGCTGGAGTGCAGTGGCGCGATCTCAGCTCACTGCAAGCTCCGCCTCCCAGGTTCACACCGTTCTCCTGCCTCAGCCTCCTGAGTAGCTGGGACCACAGGCGCAGGCGCCGCCACCTCGCCCAGCTAGTTTTTTGTATTTTTAGTAGAGACGGGGTTTCACGGTGTTTGCCAGGATGGCCTCGATCTCCTGACCTCGTGATCCACCCGCCTCGGTCTCCCAAAGTGCCGGGATTACAGGCGTGAGCCACCGTGCCCGGCTGTCTGTTTTTATGTTAGCTGAATCTGTCAGTGACTTCAAGGGTATCTGACATATGGTTGGTCAGGATTGCAAGTGTCACCCCGGCTGTTGGGAGCCTGCTTTAGCGCCAAGGTCAGCTGTAGACCTGTCTCTTCCATAAGAAGTGAACTCCCGAAGAGTGGGGCCGTGCTGTCTGTTTTCCAGTCCCCAGCACTTGGTTGACACCTGGCACTTAGCAGCAGTGGTATTAGATGACAATCTCTTAAAAAAGAAAGTGACGTCGTTTGTCATACAAATAGGAGATGGACATGTGTCAGATTGTATGTGACTCTAGTGAACCTGAAGACTAGTAAGATGTTCCAGCTGCTCAAAGGAGACTTCAGAGTCCGCACAGACACGGGCGATCAGGGCGCTGAGGCAGAGTTACAGAGAGAAGCAGACCTGGCGTGGGGCCAGCGGGAATCCGCCGCCCTTCACGGACCGGCTTCGTTTGCTCGTCTGCGTGCTTGCACTGCTGTCGGCTGCGTGCAGCTTACCAAGTTGGAAAGATGCAACCCCAGAAGACCCCACAGATAACCGAGAAGAGCGTGTGTGCGACAGCTCTGAAGCCTTTTGCCGTTTTTCCTGACGGCAACACAGCCAAGGTCCGGGCGCACATGCCTGTCAGCCCTGCAGCTCCACGCCACGTGGCCCTCGGCACCCCTGTTTCCTCCCTGGAAACAGAGAACAGCAGGGATGCCTGTCCCCTGTCCTCTGTCCCCTGCAACTGCTGTGAGGATTGGTACAGCTGGGACTCAACCATTTGCAGCAAGGCAGGCACGTGGGAACCCGCTCCCTCATCGCGAGGCCTTTCTTCTCGTTGGCACGGTGTCTTTGAACGAATAGACAGGTAGCGTCATGCGTGAGCTCCGGGTTGAGGGGAGGACTGGCAGCTGCCTCAGTCCAGTAGCTGGGGGGCTGTGAAACCTGCCCGCAAATCCTCACCGACTGCACACCACCAGACACCCACATGAAGCAAAGCCAACATCAGCAAGGCGGCCACGCGTCCGGGTGGCGGGAAAGTCTGGCCTGGCCCGGTGGGTGTGCTCGGCTGCACCACCTCTGCTCCCTGGTTACTGGAGGTGACTGCAGGTTTTACAGGGACTTTCTCTTTGTGCGTTGGTTCTGCTGGAACGTCCAGCTGAGGTTTCGCGTGGGCCTCTTGCTGAGGGCCAGGTGAGTGACACGTAGAAAGGACACCCATTCGCTCTGGGCAGCCTCACAGCTCCCAGGCCACATCCAGGGGAAACCTGGCAAATGAAACTGCAGAGGTTTCCTCGCAAGTTTGGTTCCCATAAAGGGTCTGTGAGTGGGGAAGAATCAGAATCGCTTTCTTTCCACCCCAAATCTGGTTGTGCCTCTTCTGGCTGGCCATGTTCGTGTCCACTGGTGGCTACAGGGAGTCCCTGAATGTTACAGTTCAACATTAGTCTCACCTCGTGTGTACAGGTGGAGAGAAACAATTCATTCGCATTTTTAAGACACAATAAACACCTGCTTTATGGAGAAACCATACCCTGTATCTACACAGACAGCCCACCTTTTCCAAACAGCAGCCAAAGTTACATGAGCCATAAAATCTCCAAAACGAGAAATCGCTTCAGTTTAAGCTATTTCAGGAAAACCGAGTAACTAGAGATTTAGCTGAAATGACTACTTTCAGCGTCCCCCACCCCATTCAACTAGAGTCTGAGGACGCTTTCTCACTAAGGCACAGTGATCTCAGATGGTAGGTGAGCAAACTACCCTTAAAACACGCCCGTTCACTCGCTGTTCTAAAATAAAACCTCTTACTGTTCGCCACGGTTGATTATTTTACATTCATTCACACTCAGAATGTGCTTCTTTAAAAAGAACAAACACACACCCTTGCTTATCTGTGGAAGCACTCCTCAGGCCGTGCACTGACTTAGACACTTGAGTAAGTTCTTCCTGGTCAAAAAGTGACTTCTAGACGCGAAGGGCACTTCGCCTAGCACTGTGTGTGCGTGTTTCTTTATCAATTATGCTTTGAAACCTGCCCGAAGCTCTGGAGAGGGAGACAGCTTTACTAACAGCAGAGAGTGACGTCCCCGGAATCGTCACCAGCGTCAGGAGGCGTGGCACCTGGAGAGGGCCCGCAGGGAGCAGAGTGGGACTGCGTGGAGAGAAGGGGGCAGGCGGGGGTTGGGTCACATAGGAGGGGTTCATAGGGGACAGGCCTGTGGGAAGGGCAAGGGCAATGGTGTGTGTCAGGGACGGAAGAGAACCAGGCCTGAAGGTGCCAGGCGCTTTAGAAGCTGGACTTGGCCAAGGGGCCCCGGGATGCGGAGGCCCCAGGGATTCTCAGTGCAGTGTTGGTGTTGGGCAGGCACTGGTGTGGGGAGTAGGGTCTGGGCCGCAGAAGCCAGAGGGACCTGCTGGGCCTGTCATGGCCTGGAGGGAGGCCTTGGGGGTGGGGAGGAGGGGCCTGTCCCCATGTGGGGGAGTCGCCCCGGTTCCCAGAAGTCAGGCAGTGCTGGCCAGACAGGCATAGGGCGGTGCCAGCCTGGACAAGGAGGACTCGGGGACTGACCATATTCGTGTCCACTGGGTGGCTACAGGGAATCCCTGAATGTTACAGTTCAACATTAGTCTCACCTCGTGTGTACAGGTGGAGAGAAACAATTCATTCGCATTTTTAAGACACAATAAACACCTGCTTTATGGAGAAACCATACCCTGTGTTTACACAGACAGCCGTGGCCTGGGGTGGAGACGCCCCTGCAGGTGGTTGTGGGTGTGTGAGAAAGAGGTGAGGGTGTGACAGGATCCGACCCTGGGGTGCTGCCTCCTCAGGGCTGCAGGAGGAGGTGCCGCCATGGGGTGGGGGCAATAGAGGGAAGGGCTCAGTGGGTGCCACAGCAGGGACAGCCTCGGCCACGACCTTGGGAAGGGCAGATGCCTCTCGAACATGAGTCACCTCCCTTTCAAAACCCGTCCGTGTGCTGGAGTCACAAGAGCTCAGCACAGAAGGAGCAGATGCTGACTGACACCCGCAGGGCCCGGCGTGGGCGCAGCCGCCTCAGCCTTTGTTCTCCCGACACACGGTGACGGCTCAGCAGCCCCTGGTTTGCTCACTTTTCATCAGGTTGCCTAAAATGGAAAAAGTGCCACCCTAAACTGTGGCACTCCCAGAGCAGGACGCTCAGGCCCGTGGCCCCCCCAGGCTGTGCATGGGAGAAGGGGCTCTTCCCAGCACCGGGGGCCTGGCAGGAGCCAGGGGTGTGGTTTGCCTTTTGCATAGTGAGGGCGTCCCGCAGTCTTCGGGACACTGTGGACAGCTGCACATGAACCATCCCAGAGCCCTGGGCAGTCGGGGGACCTCGGGGACCCCCAGCACATGCCTGCAACGCACAGGGTGCCTGCTGTTTCCTGATGGGGTGTCACAGGCCACGCGGCGCCGTGCAGAACACGGGAGACAGGGGTGCCTTGTTTGTTTCTCATCGGGAGGCTCCGGCCGCTCTTAGAACAGGTCGGGGGCTGGGTGTGGTTGCCACTCGGGGTCATGTTAGGACCAGGGGACCCTCCACTGCCAGGCCTGGGGATGATTTTGCCAGTAGTGAGCAGAGACGAGGTCATGGCGTCTCCTCCTGTCCATCCAGACCTGAACGTCTCATGCCACTGCGCCCTGCGGGGTCCCCAGGGTGGGCAGGGATGGGCTGACGGCCCTGGAGCCGCCTGGGGTCTCCTTAGTTGAAGGAACTTTCGGGACCAGTCCTGACATTGTGCCTTTGCTGCTTAACTACTAGATGATGACAGAGACCACATGAAAGAAGAGCCTCTTTCTAAACCTGTAACCCATTTTAACATGCAGGAAAGAACCTTCGTCCACACCCCAAATACCCTGGACTAACCAGCGTCACCATCTGGACAGTTTTGCCTCTTGTTTTTCCTTTTCTCGTGTTTATTTTTCCATGTGGACTTTATAATCAACCTGTCTGCCTCCAGAAAGAAAAATAAACTGGCATTTTCTTTTCTTTTTTTCTTTCTTCTTTTTTTTTGGGGGGTGGGGGAACGGGGTCTTGCTCTGTCACCTAGGCTGGAATGCAGTGGCACAATCTTGGCTCACTTCAACCTCTGCCGCCTGGGGTCAAGCAGTTCTCATGCCTCAACCCCCTGAGTAGCTGGGATTACAGGCCCCTGCCACCACACCCAGCTAATCTTTGTATTTTTAGTAGAGACGGGGTTTCGCTGTTGGCCAGGCTGGTCTCAAACTCCCGACCTCAAGTGATCCGCCTGCCTCAGCCTCTCAAAGTTCTGGAATTACAGGTGTGAGCCACCGTGCCTGGCCTGAAACTGGCATTTTCATTGGGATTTGTTAAGTTTACACATTACCTGGGGAGAAACTGACATCCTTCTAGTGTTGGATCTTCCCATTCAGGAACTCGGTTTACCTTTTCATTCACTCAAATCCTCTTTCTGGACACTCTTGAAGTCTTCATGTCGTTTTTTTCACTTCCGTGTCTTCTTCTTCTTCCTTCTTCCTTCTTCCTTCTTCCTTCTCCTTCTTCTTCTTTCTTCTTTCTTCTCTTCTTCTTCTTCTTCTTCGTTTCTTTTCTTCTTCTTCTTTCTTCTTCTCTTCTTCTTCTCTTTCTTTTCTTCTTCTTCTTTCTTCTTTTCTTCTTCTTCTTCTTTCTTCTTCTTCTTCTTTCTTCTTCTTTCTTCTTCTTCGTTCTCTTTTCTTCTTCTTCTTCTTCTTTCTTCTTCTTCTTCTTCCTTCTTCTTTCTTTTCCTTCTTCTTCTTCTCTTCCTCTTCTTCTTCTTCTTCTTCTTCTTCTTCCTCTTCTTCTTCTTCTTCGTCTTCTTCTTTCTTCTTCTTCTTCTTCTTCTTCTCTTCTTCTTCTTTCTTCTCTTCTTCTCTTCTCTTCCTTCTTCTTCTTCTCCTTCTCCCTTCTTCTCCTTCTTCTCTCTTCGCCTTCTCCTCTTCTTCTTCCCCTTCCCTCTTCTTCCTCTCCTTCTTCTCCTCCTTCTCCTTCTTCTCCTTCTCCTCTTCTTCTCTTCCCTCTTCTCTTCTCCTTCTCCTTCTTCTCCTTCTCCCTTCTTCTCCCTTCTCCCTTCTTCTCCCTTCTCCTTCCTCCTCCTTCTCTTCTCCTTCCTCCTCCTTCTCTTCTCCTTCCTCCTCCTTCTCTTCTCCTTCCTCCTCCTTCTCTTCTCCTTCCTCCTCCTTCTCTTCTCCTTCCTCCTCCTTCTCTTCTCCTTCCTCCTCCTTCTCCTTTCTTCCTCCTCCTCCTCCTTTCTTCCTCCTCCTTCTCCTTCTTCTCTCCTTCTCCTTTCTTTCTCCTTCTTTCTTCTTCTTTCTTCTTCCTTCTTCTTCTTCCTTCTTCCTCTTCCTCTTCTTCCTTCTTCTTCTTCCTTCTTCTTCTTCCTTCCCTCCTTCTTCCTTCCTTCTTCTTCTTTCTTCTTCCTCTTCCTTCTTCTTCTTCCTTCGTCTTTTCTTCTTCTTCCTCTTCCTCTTCTTTCTCTCCTCTTCTTCCTCTTCTTCTTCTTTCTTCTTCTTCTTCTCTCTCTTCTTTCTTCTTTCTTCTTTCTTCCTCCTCCTTCCTCCTCCTCCTTCCTCCTCCTCCTCTTTCTTTCTTCTTTCTTCTTTCTTCTTCTTCTTTCTTCTTTCTCTTCTTTCTTTTCTTCCTTCCTCCTTCCTCCTTCCTCCTTCCTCTTTCTTCCTTCTTTCTTCTTTCTTTCTTCTTCCTTCTTTCTTCTTCTTCCTTCTTTCTTTCTTCTTCTTCTTTCTTCTATTATTACTATTATTATTATTATTATTATTATTAGAGATAGGGGTCTTGCTATGTTGCCTAGTCCAGTCTCAAACTCCTGGACTCAAGCAATTCTCCCTCCTTAGCTTCCCAAAGTGCTGGGATTTCAGGCGTGCCATGGTGCCCGGCCACTTCCTTGTTTAATTTTGTCTTGAGTGTTTCATCTCTTGTTTCTGTTATAAACGAGGTCTTTTTCTTCCCTCAGAGCATCCAGCAGCAAGCAGCTTGGTCTCTGTGTGGTAATTGTGGGCCCCATGGCTTCTGAGTTCTCTTCCTTGTAGTAACTTTCAGGTGGTTTTCTGGGGCTTTGGATGCACAGGGTTAACATCTCCAGGTGGGGCAGCATCACCCACCTCAGCTGCTGCACCCGGGTTGTGCTACCTCTGTTCATCTTCCTCTCTGATGACAGTGGCCAGCACCTGCCTCACTGGGGTGACCTTGACAGCAGGCAGCCCTGTCCTATTTCTGACCACAGCTGGGACACTTTGCACCGGAAGGACAGTGCCATCCTCAAGGCAGAACCGAACTATTTTCCCATCTCAGGCAGCATTTGCCCTGGCATGGGCAAAGCGTGTTGGGAGGGCCACAGGGGAGAGGAGAGACAGGGCCTCTGCCTACAGCCACCAGATTGGGTTCTGGAACCCACAGAGGAGCTGCCCCTGCCTGAGCTGTTGGAGATGGGAATGGACCCTCCCCAGTTCCTGGGCCCGTCATCTGGTCTCTGAGGACACCTTCTGCTTAGCCCCAGCCACTGGGAGAAGGTTCTAGAAAGGCTGAGCAGCAGCGTGAGGCTGAGAGAAGATGACTGATAACTGCATACAGAGGTGTGACTTGTCCTGTTAAGGGACTTTCTATCCATTTCTATTTTGCTATCCAGAAAAAACACTGAAAGTTGTTCAAAGGCCTCCTTGCCATTTGTGGAGATCATTGTTAATGATTTTTACTCCTTAGGCCTCCCAGAATGAATGGTGTCTTCGTAATGTAGCTGCTGATATTGAACCATCCTTAGATTCCTGGGGAAACCTGTGCCCTGTCTTAGTATGTTACTTTGTTAATGTGCTTCTGAATTCAATTTGCTGATATTTTATTTAGGATTGTTTTTGTTGTTGGTATTCATACTGTTCTAATTTAGAATATTTAGGACAGAGAGCTACTGCCCCAGTGATCAAGAGAGACACAGGATGGAAACACAGCTTTTATCACCTACAGGCCTTGGGGATATGCAGCCTGCTGGGAGGCCAGGGAGTGTAAAGAGAGACAGGGACCCCTGGGCCAGCCCTTTATTGGGTCCAGGGTGTTCTGCACACAGGTTTCCCATGGGAAGTTTTAACTGGTGGACTTAAAGCAAGCAGGCCTGAGCCCCGTGGGGTCGCGCTGTGACTGTGGTGGGACTGTGGGGGGCTCTGCGGTGTGGCCGCGCTGTGACTGTGGGGGGACTCTGCGGTGTGGCTATGCTGTGACTGTGGGGGAACTCCGTGGTGGGGCCACACTGTGACTGGGGGGGACTCCATGGTGGGGCCACACTGTGACTGGGGGGGACTCCATGGTGGGACCACACTGTGACTGGGGGGGACTCCACGGTGGGGCCAATGCTGTGACTGGGGGGGACTCCACGGTGGGGCTGTGCTGTGACTGTGGGGCGCGGCATCAGTGGGGCTGCAGGGAGGTCACCGGGGCCAGTTGCCTAGGGCGGGTGTCTGGGTGGGCCAGCTCGAGGAATGGGAGGATGTGGAACTGGAAACTGTCAAGGTGACAGCCCTGCTTTTGGTAGGAGTAAGTCCAACTTAGATTCAGAAGGGATGCCGAGGCGGCCTAAAATGATGAGAGTTCCCTGCACACTCTGGCGTCTGATCTCTAGCTTCCTTTTCTTGTGCAAGTTTCATTGGATTTTTAAATTTTCTTGATTTTTGAATTCCCAGAAACATTCTAAATCGCGTTGGTATTACCTCTTGGCGGGATCCCTGTGCGATTGCTGGGCCTTGGGTGTCATGGAGGCAGCTGCCTCGCTCTGCCCTGGCGTTTGTGATGTTGTGAGCCTTACCCTTCCGAGGCGGGGTGTGCTCACCCAGTTCCGCGGCTGCACCCTGCCTTGCCTTCTCCTCTGCTCAGCTTCACCCCAGGCCGTGTCTCCTGGCTCCTGGAAGGTGAGGGGCTGCCTCCCACATGTCCTTTCGTGTTGCGGACACCCACGTTTGCCTTTGCATGTGAGCCCTGTGGTTGCTGGGACACACTGCCCTCCAGCGCTCGAGTGCATTTCCCGGGCACTTTATGGCATTTTATCCTCGATGAAGAAATCCGAGGCCTGCCAGCATCCCCACCAGCAGAGTTCTTTGGGCGAAGTAAAATCCCTCTGTTGATTGAGCTTTACCACCTTTCCTCATCTGCTGGCATCTTCCTCAGAACTTTAATGTCCGTCCTGCTCTCCGAGTCAGGAATCGGATTTTCCAGCGTGCCCTGTGATGACGGTGCCACGGCCACACCCGCCTCTGTGGCCCATCTGCTTATCTCCTTCGTTCTCCCCTCCTGTTCCTTGAACCCAGGTGACCCCTGGCCTTCTCCCTCTGGGGGTAGCCCTGTCACCGCTATGGTGTCCGCTGTGAGGCGGAGACAGGACCTGAAAGTGGGGTTTCCAGTTGAGGGTTCTGGGCCTGCCCGAGTCGTCTGATGTTGGGTCTGACAAGCCAGGAGCTGTGTGAGCTGGAGAACGTCCCCCAACCTGTCTGTGCCTCGGCTTCCCCATCTGTAAAACGGCAAGGGCTGAAACTTACTTCCTGGTGATGCAGTCATTTGCGTTAACACAGAGGGACTTGGAGTGGCCCCTGACGCTTACTGAGGGCCGCACCAGGGGTCAGCAAAGGTTGCCTTAAAGGGTCAGGCAGTAAATATTCCCACCTTTGTGGGCCGTGCGGCCTCTGTGGCAACTACATGTTCTAGCACAGAAGCAGCCTCAGACACTGTGTGAAGGGATACGTGTGGCCGCGTTCCACCAGAACTTTCTGTACACACATGGTGGCAGCTGGCCCGGACCCATCTGGTTACTTCTTGACTCTCAGAGCAGCGTCTCCTGTGCCTCCGGTTCCTCCCTCTGAGCCAGCACTTTGCATTCCTGGAGAGGGTGGGGGGAGTGGCGAGAAGAGGCGGCAGCGAGGACGGGGCTCACCTCCTAGGAGGTTTTGTGAGCTTTCAGCATCCCCCTGCAGCTGCCGTCCCTCCACTTCCCACGTCTGTTGGATGGTGCCGGTTCCAGGGCAGGGTCGGGGACTGGATCTGGCTGCAGTCGGCGTCTCGCCTAGTTCCTGAGAGCTGCACTTTGTCTTTGGTTGTTGATGAATCCATTTTTGTTGGCGTTCTTCACGTTTGCATATTTGATTAAGTATTGCGGACAGACAGGTGCAGTGGTTTATACCTATAATCCCAGCCCTTTGGGAGGCTGAGTCCAGGGGATCATTTGAGGCCAGGGGTTCAAGACTAGCCTGGGAAATATCTCGAGACCCCATCTCTATAAAAAATTTAAAAATTAGCTGACGGTGGTGGTGTGAGCCTGTGGTCCCAGCTTCTCACGAGGCTGAAGTGGGAGAATTGCCTGAGCCTGAGAGGTTGAGGCTGCAGTGAGCCATGATCACGCCACTGCACTCCAGCCTGGGTGACAGAGCGAGATCCTGTCTCAAAAAAACATCTCTGAGGGCACGTGTCTCGTGCGTCCCGCCTCTCACCTGGGCTCTGGTTGCTCCTCTTCCCTTGCAAACATGGGAGGAGCGTGGCTGCCAGGACAGGGAGGGGCATCCCCAGCCCAGATCAGGCCATGACATGGCGAGTGTGGCTACTGGTACACGGAGGGGCAGCCTGAGCCCCCACCAGGCCGTACTTCCCAGTGTCCCTTGGGGTCAGGACTGTGCGTGTTACCGAGGGGCTAATGGGTGAAGCCACACACGCCCCGTGGCCTGGCCTTGCGCCCCTGCCTGAGGGCCTGTACGCAGGACGGTGCCTACGTGGATTACAGGTGCACACCGCCAGCGTGAGGAGAGGCGTGGGCCCGGAGCTCGCTCAGCTGTGGTCCCAGGTGCTTTGTCAGCAGCCGTGTCAGCTTGCATCACGCCGAGTCGCCTTCAGAGTGAATTGACACCAGATTGTCCTGGTGGATTTTTGCTCTGAAGAAATGTCAAAAGTAGCCTTCAGGTTTTTCTGTAGACAAAAAAACCCACCATCATTGCCGCTTGAGCAGTTGTAAATTAAATAAATTCCTTTCTCAGCAAGCTGCCTGGGTCCTAGGCCTCGGGCAGAGAGAAATGGCTTTCAGCGCAGTTCCCACGATGGGCTTTTCTCTGGAGAGGGAGAGGAAGCGGCCTCCACCTCTACCTCTCTGAGTGTTGAAACGTCCCCCAAATTATCTCAGCCTCCTGAGGCATTGTACTGATGCTTTTCTCTAGAATTCACGTATTTCTTTATTTTCTCTGGAAAAGGCGCTGGCTTTGTCCCTGTCCCATGGGCCGTGATAGCTTAAAGTTAGGATGAACCCACAGAGGCCATGGAGGCCCTTCCCAGGCACACTGCAGCAGCACTGTGAGGGTGGACGTGGCTCCTCTTGCAGGGGACGGGCGGAAGGGACTAGCACCTGGTGGCAAAAAATGTGCAGTGAAGTCACCCTAAGGGTTTTTGTGGTTTTTGTATTTTTATTCTATTCTTTGAGATGGAGTCTTGCTCTTTTGCCCAGGCTAGAGTGCAGTGGTGCAATCTCAGCTCACTGCAGCCTCCACCTCCTGTGTTCAGGAGATTCTCCAGCCCTCAGCCTCCCGAGTAGGTGGGATTACAGGTGCACACCACCAGCCCTGGGGAATTTTTGTATCTTTAGTAGAGACCGGGGTTTCACCATGTTGGCCAGGATGATCTCGAATTCCTAACCTCAGGTGGTCTGCTCACCTTGGCCTCCCAGAATGCTGGGATTACAGGCGTGAGACACCGCACCCGAGCACTCTAAGGGTTTTGAATAAATCCTTTCTTAAAGCTTTCTGACCGGTGGCTCCTGTCTCTGCCCAGTCGTAGGCACTGGCCGCTGACATGCTGAGGACTTACGGCCGAGGCCTGGGCGCCCCGCTGCTCCAGGCCGCGCTGGGCCTCAGGCCATCTGGGTGGCACTGGCCTGCAGGCCGGGCGGCAAGTGGGGCGCACGGGTGGGCCTGGCTGCAGCCCACAGGCCGGAGACAGGCATGCAGGTGTACGACAGCCTCACCAGAAGGAAGGAACCCCTAATCGTGGTGCACGCCGAGGCTGCCTCCTGGTATAGCTGCGGACCAACTGTATATGACCATGTGCACCTTGGCCATGCTTGCTCATATGTTAGATCTGATATCATTCGAAGGATCCTAACCAAGGTTTTTGGATGCAACATAGTCATGGTGATGGGTGTTACACATGTAGATGATAAAATCATGAAAAAAGCCGATGAGCGCTGTCCACAATAGCAAAGACGTGGAACCAACCCAGATGCCCATCAATGATAGACTGGATGAAGAAAACGTGACACATGGAATACTGTGCAGCCATAAAAAAGGATGGGTTCATGTCCCCTGCAGGGACATGGGTGAAGCTGGAAACCATCATTCTCAGCAAACTAACACAGGAACAAAAAACCAAACATCACCTGGTTCTCACTCGTAAGTGGGAGTTGAACAATGAGAACACATGGACACCGGGAGGGGAACATCACACACCAGGACCTGTCGGGGAGTGGGGAGCTGGGGAGGGAGAGCATGAGGAGAAATACCTAATGTAGAGGATGGGTTGATGGGGTGCAGCAAACCACCATGGCATGTGTATTTGCACTTTCTTAAAGTATAATTTTAAAAAAAAGTAATTCTTTTTATCCAATGTAAAACTTTTTTTGAAGGTAAAATTAAAACTTTTATTTTTCTTCTTTACCTTTTTTATAATATAAAATTTATGATTTTAAACAACAACAACAAAAGAAAAAAGCTTTCTGACCAACTCTTAGGTCATGCGTGGGCTCCAGGGGTTGGCGGCCTTCATGCAGCTTCCTTCCCGTGAGGTTGACACTACTGAACGAGTCCCTCCACGGATGCACTGAGGATGCTCCTGCACACCGAGGGCACCCTCAAAGCTGCTCTTTCTGTCATTGCCATTTTGGTTATACCGGGGATTGGCAAACTTTTTCTTGAAAGGCCCAAGAGTAGACATTTTTCGCTTTGCGGGCCACAGGGTCTCTGTTAGCAACTCCCTCTGCCACGGTGGCCTGAAAGCAGCCATAGATAGTAGACGGAAGCATGGCCTCGTTCCAATAAGACTTTACTTACAAAACAGGCAGCAGTGGACCGGCGAGTCCCCAAGGGCAAGGGCCAGGTTACCAGAGAATTTCCAGGCACATCCATTGGAGGCAGGGGAGACAACAAAAGCCAGGGAAGGAGCCTTCCCCAGCCACTCCCTTTCCCAGCTGCTCCTTTCTCCAGCTGCTCCCCAAAGGCACGGCTTGTTCTTCCGGATGCTGGACTGGCCAGGTGGACGGACTGGCCAGGTGGACGTCTCTCCAGCTCCGCACTCAGGGTCCAGGGCTGTTTTGATTTTTAGGAGTTTGTTTCCAATCAGAAACTTTGCAGATGATTTGCAGCCAGTTCACCTGCCCTGTGTAAACTTGCCCCTGTCCTCTCTGGTGGCTGAATTCTGGGAGCTCGCGGAGGGCAGGAGCAGGGACAGGTGCCTGGAGGTGTAACGGTGGCGGTGGTGTGGGAGCTTGCGTGGGATCGAGGGAAACGGGCAGATTCGCCGCACACATCCCTCGTCCACTCCCTGCTCCACGAGGGGCAGCCAGGAGCAGCCACTGGTCCGAAGGAAATAAACAATTCAGGTGCCAGAGGAGCCACTGACCTAAAAACCCGCAAGGTGCCCGCCACAGGGTATTTCTGGTACATTGTGTGGGAACTTAATTTTGAAAATTGAGTCTCATGAAATGTAGGAAAGACCTTATTAGGAAGAGAAACCACGTGGCCCAGTCCCTGCGACAGGAAGGGCCTGTGTGGTCCTGATGACGTCCGCAGGTCTTTTAAAATCATACGATCACGTCTGCGAAACCAGGAGGCCACTTCCCGCCTGGCCTCACCCTGACCCCAGCTTGTCCCCTTGGAGGGCTGGCGGACTCCTCAGCCTCACAGTGATGAAACCAGGCCTTAAGGCCGCCCCGCCCGGGGCCTGCAGTGCTGTCCCCATGCAAGAAACCGCCTCGCTCCAGCCCCCGGCAGATCCTGCCCCAGCCCCCTGCCCTGGTCCAAGCCACCTCCGCTCCCACCTGGTGACAAGCCACCTCCGTCATTCCGGGGCCCACCCACACTTCCCAAGTCCACACACGGTGGCCAAGAGCAAAGGCCGGCGAGGCCTCTGCGTGACTCCCTCACCTGCCCACTTCACAAGCCGCCCTGCAGCCCATCCCCACCAGCCCCTCTCTGCTGCCAGGGTGATCCGGCTGCTCTTTGCTCTCCCCAGCCCCCAGTGCCCCAGGCCTCTGCAAGACTGAACCTCTGAGAGGGCTCAGACCCACGAAGGCTGCTTCTGTGGGGCTTCTGTCTAAGGAGGCCGCCGTCTGCCAAGGTGACTGCAGCCTCCAACGCCTCTCTCCCTGCAGGCTGTTCCTGGTCATCGAGTACGTCAACGGCGGGGACCTGATGTTCCACATGCAGAGGCAGAGGAAGCTCCCCGAGGAGCACGCCAGGTGGTGTGCGCGCTGAGGGGGCTGGGTGGGTGCCCGTGGCGGGGGAGTGGGGAGGGGTGGGTGCGTGTGGAGCAGGGGGGCCCAGGTGGGTGCGGTGTGGGGGGGTGCGTGTGGGTGAGCGTGGCGGGGCGTGGGTGGGGTGAGCATGGGGGGTGAGCCGGGTGGGTACGTGCGGGGGTGGGGGAGCCGGGTGGGTACGCGCAGTGGTGCGGAGGGGCCGGGTGTGCACGACGGGGGCCGGGGACGTTCTCCAGGAGTCAGCCGGGCACTCAAGGGAGGGAGGTCCGGGGAGGATGGCAGAGGGCACCACGACCCCCGCAGTGTGACGTCCCCCACAGTGGGACGCATTCCATAGTTGCTCCAGAATCATAACTTTCGGGAGGTCCCCTGAGTTATGGTGCCTCAGAACCAGTCCCCTGGGCCCCACCCCTGAAGCAGCAGGTGCCTGGTCTGAGCCTGGTCTGAGAGAAGTGAGGCCTGGGACGGCGCTGCCTGGGACGGCGCTGCCTGGGACGGACGGCGCTGCCTGGGACGGTGCTATCTTCATGGTGGCTCTGACGTGCTTCTGCTCTTCACCCTGTTAGTGGCACAGCGTGGCCAGCGTTCACTCAGCGTTAGGAGCAGAACGAGAATGGTCTCTTTCTAGAGTGAGCTGAGAGACTCCTTCCTGCCCCTCCCTTTCGTCTCTGTATTTTTGGGCCTCCCCCAGCAGCCATGGGGCCTCCAGGACTGTCGGGGGGCTTATTTCCCTGGACCTTTCCTGTCTCCTGTAGTTTCTCCTTTTCCTCACTTCCTTCCTTAAGAAGGTTCCATGCAGTTTTGTGAGTCACCGTAGATTCTTTCTGGCAATAGGACAGTAGGTAATAAATCTAGAACAGTGGCCTCACTTCCCACAGCGCTCTTGTTAAAAACTGTGGCAAGATGCACACACATAAAAGGTAGCGTTTTGGGGCATGGAGTTCAGTGGCATTGAAGGCACCCCGTGCCATGCAGCCACCGCCGGGCCCCGTCTCCAGGGCACGCCCCTCTTCCCTGCTGAAGCTCGGTCTGTCGGACACTCCCTTCCTGTCCCCGCCCCAGCCCCACATCCTCGCCCCAGATGGGCGTGTCCCACTTTCTGTCCCTCTGATTCGAGGACTCTAGGGACCTCTTCGGAGTGGAATCACAGTGTTGGTCCTTTGGTGTCCTGGAGTCCTCAGGGTTCATCCGTGCAGTGGCCTGTCTCAGGATTGCCTTCCTTTTTCAGGCTGGATAATGCCCACTGGATGGAGGGGCCACACTTTGCTTCTCCGTCCATCCCTTGGGGTGCACTTGGGTGGCGTCCGCATGTTGGCCATGGTGAACGGTGCTGCTGTGAACACGGGTGTAAAGTAATCTCTTGAACACCCCTGCTTCCGGTTCTTTGGGGTATAGGCCCAGAAACTGAACTGCTAACCACAAAGGAATTCCATATTTCTTTTTTTTTTTTTGATGGAGTCTCGCTCTGTCACCCAGGCTGGAGTGCAGTGATGTGATCTCAGCTCACTGCAACTTCTGCCTCCCAGATTCAAGTGATTCTCCTACCTCAGCCCCCAGAGTAGCTGGGACTACAGGTGTGCGCCATCACACCCAGCTAATTTTTTTGTATGTTTAGTAGAGACGGAGTTTCGCCATGTTGTCCAGGCTGGTCTTGAATTCCTGACCTCAGGAGGTGATTCGCCCGCCTTGGCCTCCCAAACTGCTGGGATTACAGGCGTGAGCCGCCCAGCCTGGCCCTGTGTTTAATTTTCGAGGACCTGCCAGACTGTCTTCCGCAGCAGCAGTGCTGTTGTGCACTCCTACCACAACGTGCCAGGGCTCCGGTCTTACCCGCGTGGAAGCCGTCGTGTTACTTGATGCTCCTCCCTGTGTGGAGGCTGCCACATCGTTCTCTGTGTCTTTGACAGCAGGCCATCCTAAGGCGCCTGGGGCGGCGTCCTGGAGCTTTCATTGGCATTTCCCTCCCTGGCCCTGTGCACTGAACTTTCAAATCCTGGGCCTGGTCGTTGAGAGGACGCCTGGCCCGTGGTGAGGCAAATGGGAGTGTGCGGCCCCCAGGCTGGAGCCGTTGGTGCAGCCTCCGGCACAGGCACCATCCCCATGATAGCATCCCCATCCCCAGGTTCTACGCGGCCGAGATCTGCATCGCCCTCAACTTCCTACACGAGAGGGGGATCATCTACCGGGACCTGAAGCTGGACAACGTCCTCCTGGACGCAGACGGGCACATCAAGCTCACGGACTACGGCATGTGCAAGGTGTGTGCCTCGGGCCGCCTCCCCCGCCCATCCCGCGTGTGCTTCTCAGGGCGCCTGTCCTGCGGGGTGGTGTCTACAAGAACCCTCTTGCGGTAACTGTGCCCCCACAGGAAGGCCTGGGCCCTGGCGACACAACGAGCACTTTCTGTGGAACCCCGAATTACATCGCCCCCGAGATCCTGCGGGGAGAGGA
Source organism: Trachypithecus francoisi (assembly GCF_009764315.1). NCBI lineage: Eukaryota > Metazoa > Chordata > Mammalia > Primates > Cercopithecidae > Trachypithecus > Trachypithecus francoisi. The sequence continues at coordinate 120,661,789 of NW_022681457.1, read as the reverse complement.
GTACGGTGAGTGCCGCGGCCCTGTCCCCTCTCGGAGCACACGGGGCCAGAGACGGCCTCGCGCCTCACCCAGCAGCTGGGGAGAGGTTTCGTTGACCGTCTTCCACCCAAAAGCCACACACTCTTTCGCAGCCGGATGTCATCATCTGGTCTCAGCCCCTTATTTGAATTCTTGAAAACCTCCCGTGTCCACTTGAGCAGCCCCTTGGGGAGGGCACCGCACAGGATTCCTCCTGCCAAGGAGCCCCGAGGACACAGGGAGGGGAAAGACACAGAAAGCGGGGGTGGGACAGGGTGCGGCACCTGAGTCCCCGTGCTGCCCACGTGGCTGGGGAGAAGCAGGTGTCTGGGAGCACCAGGGGGTGCAGGAGCCCCGTGCTGCCCACGTGGCTGGGGAGAAGCAGGTGTCTGGGAGCACCAGGGGGTGCAGGAGCCCCGTGCTGCCCACGTGGCTGGGGAGAAGCAGGTGTCTGGGAGCACCAGGGGGTGCAGGAGCGTGTGGAGAGGACCCCGCAGCCCCTGCGGCTGAGGGCGCCACGCACACTGGAGTGTTTCTGCTCCTCTCCTCTCTCTGGGCGTGCAACATGGACATGGTGGGCATGCGTGTGCAGCCCTGTGTGCGTGTGTGCTGGTGTGTTGTGCTGAGTGTTCATGTATGGGGCATCTGTGTGTGTTGTGTGCACACGCATACTGTGTTTGTACACACCCCATCCACTTTTGCATCCTGGTGTTTGGTTTTTTTTTTTTTGAGACAGAGTCTCGCTCAGTTGCCCAGGCTGGAGTGCAGTGGTGTGGTCTCGGCTCACTGCAAGCTCCACCTCCTGGGTTCACGCCATTCTCCTGCTCAGCCTCCCGAGTAGCTGGGACTACAGGTGCCACCACCCCTGGCTAATTTTTTGTATTTTTAGTAGAGACAGGGTTTCACTGTGTTAGCCAGGATGGTCTCGATCTCCTGACCTCATGATCCACCCGCCTCAGCCTCTCAAAGTGTTGGGATTACAGGCGTGAGCCACCGCGCCCAGTCTCATCCTGGTGTTTTCGATGAGGCATACATGAGTGTGCCTTCCGACATTTTTACACATTTTTTTTTGCCATCAGCATGGGGGTGGGGCAGGAAGGGTGGGCAGGTCACTCACCCCTGGGATAACTGGGCTCCCCGCTGCTGCGATGGAAGTCTCTGTAGCCAGAGAAGGACAGACAGCAGATTGGAGGACTGGAATCCATTCTAGAACCCAGCTCGGGATGGGGATTCTGGGTGGGACAGCAGCAGCGTCTCACCTCAGCAGGGAGCAGGGGGACTTCTGGGGACCCAGGGGCAGCTGCCGTCCTCGGGCAGAACTGCTCAAGGCCTCCTACCGCTCGTTCGCTGGAGCACGTTCCCATCAGGTTGGCTACTTGAACGTTTTTAAAAAACAAAATGACTGGAAGAAAAGCCGGGAGAGTCTCGTTATTGCAGCGAAAGGGCTTCTTCAAGCTTAGTTCTGTAAAACCAGAAACGAGAGAGGAGGGTCATCCACAGGTTCCACCAGTGCCTCGTGCCTCTGTGGTCACAGGTGCCCTGGCAGGACTGACAGCCCAGAGACAGCCCGGGAGACCTCCATAGTGGCAGGGACGGTGGCAGGGAGGCCGAGCTGCCAGGCGGAGGTGCTGGTTCTGTCTGAGAAGTGGAAGCCACAGAGGCCTGTGTGCCGCCCACTCGACCTTGGCTCACACTCGTGTCAACTGGGCATGAAAACCAACCCCAGCCGGGTTCGCCCTGCTGCCGGCCCACGTGGCCCCACTGGGTGACGGCCGTGTGCCCTCCCCCAGGGTTCAGCGTGGACTGGTGGGCACTGGGCGTCCTCATGTTTGAGATGATGGCCGGGCGCTCCCCATTCGACATCATCACCGACAACCCGGACATGAACACAGAGGACTACCTTTTCCAAGGTGCGTGCCCCGCTGCGCGTGCATCCCCTCACCTGCGCGACCGTCTTCCTTCCTTTCCAAAGGTGCAGGTGGAGGGGTCCTGTGGGGGCCAGGAGCAGCAGTGCCACGCAAAGCATACCAGGAACCATTCCTCCTGGCCGGACCCTGTCCCACACGCCACTCCCCGGGCCGTAGGGTGGGGTGACCCCACCTGTGAGTCAGCAGGAAAGAGAACCTGTCCCGATTCAGCGCCAGCTCCCTCCTGCCCTGGCCAGCAGCACATCCTGGAGCCCCAGCTGTACAGAGCTGAACGCACAGCCCTCGCCCCCAAAACCCACAGCCACCATCATGGGCTCCTTCCCACCTGGAGGCCCCGGGACCTGCTTCTGGTCTGGAATTCAGTGCCGCGGGGATGTGGGGGTCCAGGAATGTGGCTGTCTCCGCTGTGCCCTCTGGTTGTCAGCGTGCAGAGGCACCCATGCAGCTGCAATCTGGGGCTGAGGAGGGGAAGCCGCTGGTTCACGCCTGTTCCCACGACACATGCCAGCGCATGTAACCGGGAGGCCCAGGGAGGACCCGGCGGGACTTCGGGTTATAGATATTGCTGGGCTGTAGGAAGGGAGGGGGCTCCAGGGCCCCAAGTCTGAGCTCCCAAAGCTCCTGCTCAGAATAGGAGTCTGGGCAGCGCTGGGCAAAGCGCACACACGCCGGGGAAGTGCTCACCAGGCTCCCCCTTGCAGTGATCCTGGAGAAGCCCATCCGGATCCCCCGGTTCCTGTCCGTCAAAGCCTCCCACGTTTTAAAAGGATTTTTAAATAAGGTACGTTTCTGGCCATGCTGACACACTCGTTCGTGGCCTCGGTGTTGGTGGGCAGAGGGCCAGTCACGGCTGTTGGCCATTTTTTCATGTCGGCTGCTATGTATCGGGTGTGTGGGCTGATTCTCCGCTTCAGTATTTGGGCTCTGTTCTGTGAGTCGTCCGTTGTTACTCACACCTAACAAAATGGGAACGTATGCCCAAGGAAAACGGAACGAAGCCTAACGTGGGGGAAGGAGCTTTCAGTAAAGGAAACATCTGATTTCTGCCCACTGGGTCAGAGCATCGGCGGAGGGCTCGTCAGCGCTAGGAGCGGCCACCAAGGAGGGCGGGTCCTGGGGCTTCCGGGATGGGGCTGACTTGTCCTTGTTTGAACTCTAACCTCCAGGACCCCAAAGAGAGGCTCGGCTGCCGGCCACAGACTGGATTTTCAGACATCAAGTCCCACGCGTTCTTCCGCAGCATAGACTGGGACTTGGTAAAGCATCACAAAGCCCATTTACACCCCCATCGCCATCCCAACCCCAAATCCACGCAACCCCCACCCCACCCCATCCGAACCCCAACCCAATATCCACCAGCCCCCACCCCAAACCCAACACCCCCACCCCAGCCCCCACCTCAACCCCAATATCCACCCCAACCCCAAATCCATCCACCCCCACCCCTCCACCAACCCAACCCCCAGCCCAACTTCAACCCCAACCTCAACCCACACCCCAACCCAATATCCACCCCAACCCCACTCCAACTCCCCCAGCCCCACCCCACCCCTCCAACCCCCCAACCCGTGGTGGACAGAGCCGGGGCTGCGCGGGCCGGGTGGGCTGTGTGAGCTCGTGCACCACTGGGCTGAGCTGGTCCTTGGCACGGCCCCGCCTGTGTGGAGCCAAGGCTCCTGTCTCCCAGAAGGGTCAGCTGGGAATGGGGGGCCACCCCCCAGGGCCCCAAGGAGGGATGGGGAGACACATTTCGTCCTCCGGAGCCAGGAGAGTGAGGGGCCGGACGAGCTCGGCCCATGGCGCTTCCTGACACCCTCCGACTATGCTGGCTCGATGTGGCCGGGAGCTAGTGGCACGTGTGTCCTGGCCTGTGAGCACATTGGCTGTTGGTTCCACAGGGATCTGATAGTGGGAGCCGTCCTAGAGCAGGGCGTTTGCTTTGGTTTTGTGGCTGGTTTTATCAGCAGTTACTGGACAGGACCAGCAGCGGCAGCGTTCACGGCTTCAGCTTTAGCGCCGGGTATTGAAGGAGAGTGAGTCTGTGGGCAGGGCCCGACGCACGCTGGCTCGATTTAGGAATCTGATTTCGGTGGCGTGTGAGCAGGGCGCATTTGGTAAAAACTTTGCTTTGAGTTCTGACCGTTCCCCAGCTGGCCATGTGAGGTCAGTACTCTCCTGTGATGAGGGGCAGTGACTGCAGCCCCTGCGGGCCACGTGATCAGGAGGGGGCCGGACGCCCCGAGGGCTCAGCGTACAGGGGGTTTTGCCAGACGGTGGGCTGGCGTGAGTGTCTGGCAGGTTAAGGCAGGCGAGGCTGCGCCGCTTGGTCGTGGGTGCTGTGGGAAGCGCACTGTCCACCCAGGATGTTTCCAGCCCATGGAGGGTTTATTGGGAGGTGACCCCGTCTGAAGCTGAGGACCGTCTGTGACATTTGTTTCCAGCTGTGTAAATGGTTGCAGAGCTGCGGAAATAAAACCTTTCAAATATACTCTTGAGGAAGAAAAGCAGATTGGAGAGCTCATTAAGTGCATTTCGGAGGAAGCCGAACTGAACCAGGAGAAAGCCCAGCTCTGAGGCAGTGGGACCCACCCGACTTTTCCAGGCAGCCTTGGCCAGCGCGGGGGGTCACTCCCCGGCCCCCGTGGTCAGTGGGGGCCCTTGTCCACCCAACAAGTCACTTTCTAGTCGAAGGACTTGCTTCGCCTGTGCATGTGTGGGAGCGTGGGGGAAGGTGGAGTCAGGTGGTCGGAACGTACCCGCACGCAGCCCTTCCAGAGCCCAGCTGGGCTGCCGCCAAACTAGGACAGGGCCATCCTCTGTCGTGGGGTTGTCAGATGCACACACTTACAAATGTTCTGAGTATAGGCACCTGCTACGGAATCAGCTTCACAAATTCTTCATTTAAGTGTATGCCTCTGGGAGCATAAGGGAGCAGAGATCTGCCTTTGGTTCTGACTGTCGTCCTCAGGCCCAGGAGGAGGCTAGCGGTGGCGTCCCCTTTTCTCTGGTCCAGGCACCCCTGGCTTAGCAACATTAGTGGTGGCGTTCCCCCGTCTACCTCAGGCACACCTGGCCTAGCTGGTGTTAGTGGTGGCATCCCCATCTCCGGCCCACAGAACCCCTCTGATCCACACACACACTCAGGTCCACATGCCGCCCAGCTGAGCCCGCGGCAGGCGCTTAGTAGAATCACAAGGAGCCAACATCCCCGCTCCCAGCCACCTCCCCTCGCCCGTCTCAGCTGAGTCTCCACTGTGCCTTTCCCACCCTCTCTCTTCCACGCCCACCTTGGGCCCACCAGCACCGCAGGAGAGCCCAATGCTGGCTGCAGCCTCGATGCCAGCCGGGCCCCTGATCTTGTCTCTCAACCACTCTTGCGTTACCGGGAGTGGTCGGATGAGAACAGATGACTGCCTGCAGAGTGTGGGGCTCCTTCTCTTCGGAGCATTGTCTAATCTGAGTGTGAGTCCAACCCTGCCCCAGCCAGAACTCAAGGGGACCACGAGGCCACCCTTGGCCTCCTGCTGGGAGAGGTCTGCATCCCTGCAGTGAGCACGCCAGGTGACCTCAGCACACATGTGCTGTGGGCTGTCTCTTGGAAGGCAGTCAGCGGCCCTGGCTTCCCACCTGGGTCCCACCACTGCAGAATCACCCCTGTGACTGCCCACCTGAGCAGCTTCCCATCACTTACTTCTTCCTGGCTGCTGCGGGCTGCGTTGTGACTTCCATCACAGCCTGAGAGGCCCGTGAAGGGCTTGCCACCGACTGCCAGCTCTGCTTCTGCCACCGACCGCTGGCTCTGCTTCTGCCATTTCCTTGCCACCCATCAGCTCTTGGGGCTTTTAGGAAGAGGTGTGGCTGTTCGGGTCAGATTGCTTTAGCTGGCCTCAGCAGGGTTGGTATGGGGTCACCACCACCTCCATGCAGTGCACCACGTGACCTCAGCAGAAGGAAGGTGCTCCCCCCATTCACCCAACGTCCACACCTCAGTGGTTTTGAGCAGGCCCAGAGTTATACGACATCACTGCAATCACTTTCATCACCCTGTACCCAGAGAAGACGTGAACCCACTCCAGCCTCTCCCCACGCCCTGCAGTGGCTGCCCCGCCAGGCTCTGTGGCTCTGCCTGGTCTGGACATGTCATGGAAATGGACTTGGGCATGCCGCGGCCTTTCGTGCCTGCCCTCTCCCCTCAGCATCGTCTCCACAAGGTGCACCCACGCAGTAGCACGTGGCGCTGCCTCCTTCCTGCGCTGAACCCCACTCACTGCGTCCACTGCATGGAGACCGCACCGCTGCATCCATCCTCAGTGGACATAGGGTGGCCTCTACTTTCTGGCCATTGTGAATCGCGCTGCTGTGAACACCTGTGAACCCGCTTCTGTGTTCGTTTCTCTTGGGCAGGTGCTCAGGGCGCAGCTGCAGGTCCGCTGGTCTCGGTCTCGCCTTTCAAGGGGGGCCACCTGTTCCTGCAGCGGCTGCTTTCTGGTCCCTTTGGGGGCCCCCAGGTGCTGTGCTGGACTTAGTTCCACAGGCTGTAGTGGGCAAAGCTTGAGAACAGTCCTCGGTGGGTGTCAGCTCCGTGTGGGAGTGGGGCGCGCGTGAGGCCCCGGGCCCCACCTGTGGACTCAGGGTCTCTGTCACGGACTGCAGGGAAGGCGGTGGGAGCAGCAGGGTGGATGGTGAGAGGACACAGTGCCCGCCCCCCGAGGGTCCGAGGGTAGAGCTGGAACGGGGTCACAGTCACCCCAGAGCCGCCCCAGCCCCTCCTGGCCTGCCCCCAGCTGAACCAGCACCGCTCGGGCAGTTGCTGCCACTAGGGTGTGGCTCTGGGGCCCAGCACCAGGTCCCCAACCCTGCTTTCCTCCTGGAGCCCAGCCTCTCTGCACGCTGCCCTGGAGAAGAGAGGCGGGGTGCCAAGGGCCCTGCCAGCAGGGCAGATCCACCTTCCTTGCCCCTGCACCGGGAGGTGGCGCTCATCTTGGCGGGAGCGCCCATGGGTTGTGTCCAGACGCCACCCTCCACCAGTCCAGGCGCATCCTCAGGCTCCTATATCCTGAGTCCTCCAGTTCGGCTGTGGGAGCAAAGGCCGTGGGGAAGTTGCTGGGCCTGTCCCAGGTGAGCTTTGAGTGACAGACAGGCTCATTCTGAAGGAACTGGGCCCGGACAGCACGTCCTGGCCTGCTGACTGGGGCTGCCACTCTAAGAGGGTCCCCATCCCTGCAGGACCCCTGGTACTTAGCGCATCACAAAGCCCAAGTATTTGTGGATCACGTGATGTGTGCTTGTATCAGGAGTCTGGGATTTGAAGTGATGGATTTCCCAGCGTGGTCCCAGCTCCCCACTGATGTGAACAGGGGTGGCGGGTTAACAGCTGAGCCACCACCTGCTGCCCAGCCCCATGCGTCCCCCACGGCCGGGCGGTGCTGCGTTAACTCATCTCCCCGGATGGAAACGTTCACGTGGTGACAGCCTTTTCTCTTGAGAGTCATTTGCTGCCCACGTTGCTGGGGAGATTCTGCCTCAGGGCCAGGAGCACTTTGCCCCTCCCACCCCCATCAGGTCCATGACGTGGGCCCAGGGCTGCCGGTGGGAGGCTCCCGGGAGGAGCAAGGACTCTAATGCTTCGTGTCGTGGGAGCCTCAGGACTTTCCCACGCGCGACAGGCACGTTCCTAGGAGCTCGGCGGGAGGAACGCGGCCACGTCACATGCTGCGCAAGGAGCCGGCGGCAGGGGAGGGGAAAACGGAAAGATGCAGAAGAGGGCAGGTGACAAGAGGCCACAGAGAGATGGCCTGTGTCTGGGCAGGGGGTGGGAATGGGCGGGAGGCAGTTGAGGGAGATGTGGGGCAGTGGAGGCCGTCAGAAGTGGGGATCACAGCTGTGACCTCATGGAGAGGGACAGGCCTCACAGCTGGGTTGGTGCCGGCCCCACGACCCAGGGCCAACCTGTGTGGCTGTAAAACTCTCAAGCCTGGAGTGTGTAGAAGGCAGCAGTGCCCTGGCCTGGCCACCCATGAACCCCTCTGTCCACCCCATGCTGCGTGGCGCAGGGCAGGCGTGGGCCTCCAGCTGGAGCCTTGAGTGGTGGAAACTTGGTGGGGCTTTAAGGCTGACCTGTGTGCTTATGAAAATGCATGGGGACCAGCTGCAGACACACAGACAACTCGGACGCATGGACGCACGGACGACGTGGGCACCTAGACGTGGACGCACGGACGACGTGGACACCTAGACGTGGACGCACGGACGACGTGGACGCACGGACGACGTGGACGCCTAGACGTGGACGCACGGATGACGTGGACGCACGGATGACGTGGACGCACGAACAACTCGGATCCACAGACAACATGGATGCAGGGATGACTCGGACGCACAGATGACGCGGACGCACGGATGACGTGGACGCACGGATGACGCGGACGCTCGGATGACGCGGACGCTCGGGTGACGCGGACGCACGGGTGACGCGGACGCTCGGGTGACGCGGACGCTCGGGTGACGCGGACGCACGGATGACGCGGACGCTCGGGTGACGTGGACGCTCGGGTGACGTGGACGCTCGGGTGACGCGGACGCACGGGTGACGTGGACGCACGGGTGACGTGGACGCTCGGGTGACGTGGACGCACGGATGACGTGGACGCACGGATGACTCGGATGCTCGGATGACCACTGCTTGCCTCCACCCCGGGGCTCTCTGGGCATTTCCTGTGATTTGTGTACCAGGAGCCTGGGAGTCCCACGCTGCCCCCAGGGCACTGCCTCCTGGGCCCGGCCCTGCATCCGGTGGCAGCCCAGGTGCTCACCAGTCATCACCCCAACGGTGCCGGGTGGTCTCAAGGACCTCCCCCCATCATTGCCAAGAACTGGCTCCGGGATGTTTCTGTGTGGCTGGCTAGTATGGCCAAAGCAGACCCTGGCGTGCTGTCCCTGAGGACGCCTCCAGGCCCTGCCCAGCACATGCAGGGCCCATCCATCCTGTGCCTGACCATGCTCTGCCACGCAGGCCCTAGCCCAGCCCCCTAGCCCTGCTGCTGCTCCCCGCCCCACCCCTGCCACCTCCACCAGGCCACCAGCATCCTGCCTGGCCCTGTGGAGAGCAGTGTCCTCCTGTGTCCAAAAGTGTCTTCCTCCTCAGCCCCTTCACTCAGGCCTCATGGGGCCCCTCTGTGGCCCCCAGCACACAAGGCATGCGCCCACTACAGGGCCTTTGCATGGCTGTGCCCTCCCCAGGCTCCAGCCCTCAGCTCCCTCAGGCTGTTCTCAGATGTTCCTTCAGAACTGGAGCCCTTGGGCCCCCAGCCCCACTGACACAGAGCAGGCCCCCTGTTGTATCTCAGGTCACTGTGGTTGCAGCCACAGGGGCAGCACCTGTTACTGCCACAGTGTCTGACCTGGGGCCAGTGTGCACTCAAATGCACTGCTCTGAGAGGCCAGGGTGTCCATGCATGGGCTGGGTGCAGGGAGCAGCGGTGGGAAAAGGCATCAGGCCACCATGGGCCCGCACCCGGAGCCCGCATTCCAGCTGCAGAGATGGGCACTGAAGGCTTTTGAGCAAGAAGAGGAGGCAACGCTGGCCCCTGGGGATGCTGTCAGGGAAACCGAGGCAACTTCGAGCCCTTGGAGCAGAGAACGGGCTGGGCCAGGGGCTGGAGGATGCTGGGCCAGCTCCAGCTGGGTCCTGCTCTGTTCCCGCCCTGCCACTTGTTTACAAAGCAGCCCAGGACTCGGGTGGAAAAAGACCCCGTTTTCCACATTTTATCAGGAAGTGTTTCATACAAAGAATGGGGGTAACTGATGAAGGGGCCATCCTGTGTCCCCACAACCCTGCTGTGCACACACCACAGGTGACCCACTCTGACTAAGGGGACAGCCCTGGTCCCTCCGGCTCCTCCCCAGCACCGTCTCCACCCAGTGGCCTGGCCGTGGATGCTGCCGGTGGCCCCACTTTGAGACAGCCACAGCCCTGACATGTGTCCAGCCTGACGTGGAAGTTTGTCTATTTTGTGGAGTCCTAGTAGCTGCCACATTAGTAGAATGTATGTGAGCACTTCTTTGTAAGTTCTCAAAAGCCTGTGAGGGTTTTTTCCATGATTCTGCTCCCAGTTTGGCTTTTGTTGTTGTGGCTGTTCTTGACCACCCTGGACCCCACAGTGGAGAGTGGGGGGTGCGCCTGGGAGCCTGGAGCCGAGGCCCGGTCCCTCCTGCTGTGCATATTCCTGCCAAGTAGCACCTGAGATTCGGTAGCCGATGCCTATGCAGGCAGAAACCCGCCAATTCTAGCTTGAATGACTGGAGGGTCTTGAGGATGGGGATCCCGGTGGTGCCAGCATGGTCAGAGTACCTCTGGGGTGCTGCCCCCCAGCAGGCGGGGCACCAGGGATAGGCATAGCCGCGCTGGGGGCATTTCTGGTCTTGGGATCCTTCTTGGCTCTTCCGGAGGGAAGGCGGCTGCTGAGTGCCCTGTGATCCGCCTGTGAGCTGGGCTGTTCTGCTTGGTCTGCAGGGGCTGGGGGCTCGGAGAGCAACTGGGGGGCTGCATTCTTTTCACCAGCCGCACCCACCCAGCCCCATCCTGGCTGGCACTAAAGGGAGCAGAGCGACGTTACGTCCTCCCCTCAAGCCTGGTGAATGGTGGCTCCACAAGGCTGGGGTCAAACGGTGCCTATTGCTGACAGCTGGATCTCAAGTCTTGCACAGGAGCACACACCTGGCGGGGGGGTGGGCAGTGAATGAGTGTGGGAGGATGGGCTAGAGAACCAGCAAGGGAAGGGAAGGAGAGAGAGAGAAAGTGGTTAGAGAGTGAGTGAGCCAGTGTATGAGTGAGTGAGTGAATGAGTGGGCTAGAGAGGCCGGGCGCAGTGGCTCACGCCTGTAATCCCAGCACTTTGGGAGGCCAAGGCGGGCGGATCACGAGGTCAGGAGATCAAGACCATCCTGGCTAACACGGTGAAACCCCGTCTCTACTAAAAATAAAAAAACAAAATTAGCCAGGCGTGGTGGCGGGCACCTGTAGTCCCAGCTACTCAGAACGCTGAGGCGGGAGAATGGCGTGAACCTGGGAGGTGGAGCTGCAGTGAGCTGAGATTATGCCACTGCACTTCAGCCTGGGAGACAGAGTGAGACTCCGTCTCAAAAAAAAACAACAAAATTAGCCGAGCGTGGTGGTGGGCGCCTATAGTCCCAGCTACTCAGGAGGCTAAGGCAGGAGAGTAGCTTGAACCAGGGAGTCGAAGGTTGCAATGAGCCGAGATTGCACCACTGCTCTCCAGCCTGGGCAACAGAGTGAGGCTCCATCTCAAAAAGAAAAAAAGAAGAGTGGGCTAGAGAGTGAGCGAGTGAATGAGTGAGTGGGATAGCAAGGGAGGGAGAGGGTTAGACAGGGAGGGAGGCAGAGGGTGAATGTCTGTCTTGGTGCTGCTGTAACAGAATACCTGAGCCTGGGTTATTTCCAGGGAGCAGAGGTCGTTCCCAGCTGTGGAGGCTGGGAGTCCAGGGTCTTGGTGCCAGCAGGCTTGGTGTCTGGTGAGGCCAGATCTCTGCTTCCAAGACGGTGCCCAAACACCGCATTCCCCGGAGGAGAGAGGGGAGAGGGGAGGAAGGCCACATGCCTTCATGGCAAAAAGCAGAGAGGAATCCACGCCCAAGCTGTCTTGACAGCTCCAGGAATCTGTCTGTGAGAGCGGGGCTCCCATCAGGCCCCACCTCCTACACTGTTGCTCTGGGGAATGAGTTTCTCAGCGTGAATCTGGGGGGCACATTCAGACCCTATTGTGGGTGGGTGGGAGAGCATAGCTGTGTCACTGGGACAAGTGGCCATGAGTCAGGGGAACTGAAGGGCTTTCATTGTCCTCACCTGTGTGTGTTGTGGCACCTGTGCCAGGCACCAGCGTTCTGCCCTCCCTGGCACAGGTGCATCACCAAGGGCCAATACGCAGCGGCCAGAAGTGAGCCTTGAGCCGAGGCCCAGGCCCACCTGCTGGGCATTTTCCTGCCAAGCAGCACCTGAGATTCTGAAGTCGATGCCTGGATAGGCAGAATGGGCCGGCAGGAGGCTCCTGACAGATGGATCGTGCGGTACCAGTGCAGGCAGGGTGCTGTGGCCACGTCCTGCGCCTTTATGGTCAGGTTCCAAGACGCCATGAGACGGCTTGTTCAGCCCGTTAGCGTTGGTGCCCCCTCAACAAGGACCCCCAGGACGTTAGCGTTGGTGCCCCCTCAACAAGGACCCCCAGGAATGGGGCGGCCTCGCAAGGGTGGCTGGGGGTCCCGCTCCATCCCACATGTGGCCAGCGTGGCCCACACTTCCGGCGTTCCTCTCAGCTCGACAACGTTTCTGAATTTGGGTATTTTCTAGATGTTGTGTTGTAAGAAGAAACACTTGGCATTCAGACACTCGGCAGATTGAAATGCTGCGTTTCTTCCTGTTTCATTCTGTGATTCGAGCGACACTCAGTCGATAGGGATGATGCCCGCGCGGAGCTGACCTTTCTTGCCTTGTTTTTCCAAGCTGGAGAAGAAGCAGGCGCTCCCTCCATTCCAGCCACAGATCACGGACGACTATGGTCTGGACAACTTTGACACACAGTTCACCAGCGAGCCCGTGCAGCTGACCCCAGACGATGAGTAAGTCCCACTGGGTGCGGGGACCCCAGAGGACCCCTCGGGCAGCCCCATGGCAGGCCGGCACCTTGGGCGGCTGGTGACCCGGCCTGCCCTTGAGTCCCGCCCGCCTGGCGTCATCTCTCCGGTGGGCATTGGGGGAGGATTCTTCTGCGAGGGTGACTCGCCTCCCCGGAGGGAATGAACACAAGGCCATGCCCCGCCCCTGCCGCCTTTGCCCACAGGGATGCCATAAAGAGGATCGACCAGTCGGAGTTCGAAGGCTTCGAGTACATCAACCCGTTACTGCTGTCCACCGAGGAGTCGGTGTGAGGCCGCCGCGTCTGTCGTGGACGCGATTGACCCTTTAACTGTACCCTTAACCACCGCATATGCATGCCAGGCTGGGCACGGCTCCGAGGGCGGCCAGGGACAGACGCTTGCGCCGAGACCGCGGAGGGAAGCGTCGGCAGGCGCTGCTGGGAGCAGAACAGTCCCTCACACCTGGGCCCGGGCAGGCCAGCTTCGTGCTGGAGGAACTTGCTGCCGAGCCTGTGTCGCGGTGGGCCGCGGGGACCCTGCTGAGGGGCTGTCATGCAGTTTCCAAGGTGCACATTTTCCACGGAAACAGAACTCGATGCACTGACCTGCCCCGCCAGGAAAGGGAGCGTGTAGCGTCCTGAGGAATAAAAGTTCCGATGATGTGGAAGCCCCTCTGCTGCCTTTTTTCCGTGAGTGGCGCCTGCCCCACGTCTCCGACGCAGCCACACGGAGGGGGGCAGGTTAGGAGCCAGCAGGACACAGGTGGGGGCGGGAGTTTAAGTGCCTGTGGGGACACACCGCAATCAAGAAGTGTACAAACTCGCACCGTTTCCTAAACCCTGGTAAGTTCTGTGGTTTTTCCTGCAGAGCGTGTGCCCAGCAAGGTGACACCTTAAGCAGGTGGCGGCTGGGTCAGCCGGCTCACTGGACCGATGGGGGAAATAGGATCATAGAGATTCTAAAATGTGGCTCACCAAAGCACAGTAGACCAAAAAAGAAAAAAAGAAAATGGAAAACTAAATCTGCACAAATCCATTTCTGACCACACTAAGCAGTGCCTGCACGATCCCTCGTGCGACGCGTTTGATTTTTGGAAAATATTCTTACTGTCACACAGTACTGAGAGTTAGGGAAAACTAACCGATGTATGTGTGACGGACCCCAGCCTTAAAGTTCAAAATGATGACCCTACAGACATGCAGAAACACAGGCACACTCCTCCCAGCAGCGCGGACCTTCTGCTCCCTCCTGCTCCCGGGAACACGCCTGCGCTCTCCGTCCTCCCACCCCTCCGGTGAAGGGACAGCTGCCCAGAGCCCAGGCTTTCTAGAGGCAGGTCTGCCGGCTGCCAGGGGTCAGGTGTGGCGGAGCCGTCTTCTGAGCTCTCTGGGAGAGGGGGTCGCACCGCCTCGTGCCTCCGAGTGGGGCCTGGTGCACAGGTGTGGAGGTGTGGAAATTGCCACGCAGCCCTCTTGGCCAGGCGCAGAGACCCCAGGCCTCCATGACTCAGGGGCCGCTCCACCCCACCGTGTGGCTAGTGGCTTCGGGAGGAGATACAGAAAACCTCAAGTTAGGAGGTTCGCGCCACGCCTTGCCTCGCCTCAAGGTCATACCCACCAGGTGAGCGTGGCCCACCCCACACTCAGGTTTCTCAGGGCGCCGCTCCATGCCTGGCGCCGAGCACGACGTGGTGGATTCACACCCGAGCCCCAGGTGCTGGGACAAGAACAGCGCTGGGCACACCCCGCCCCTGCCCCAGCTCAGGCCTCCGGGTGGAACGTGGAGATGGGTTCCAGCCGCACTCCCAGCCTTAGCCGGTGAGACTCTCCTCCAAAGACGGAACGTTAGAAACCCCAGGGCAGAGTCCAGGAGCCGACCTGGGTCTCACACAGGTGTCCCAGACCAGCGTGGGGATGTCCAGGTAGCGGGGCCCAGCCTGTAGCCGCTGAAGACACACCTGCCGGGGGAGCGGGCTGCTGGGACCCCACCTTGAGTGGGAGACCCCCAGTGTATCCTGGAAGTGGTTAACAAGCAAACTGCTTTCCATGAGCCTCCTTGATTTGTTAAATATTGAAGGCACTGACCTAAATACTGCCGTGTTGCCAACAGCGTGCCGGTTACCAGTGTGGCTGTTCTTGTACACAATGTGAGTAACGCTGTGCTCATCACAGGGGAGACTTTTCTATTCCGTCATTTGTTTTATAAATTAAAGTGAAGGATGTATTGAAGTGTGCTTTGAAAAATCCTGATATTTGCCAATGGCTCCGGTCACAACCGTGTGTCTTTTGGAAGTGGTTCCTGAACTCTGGTGACTTGGGGGCTGCACGGTGGGCCTGTGTGGGCGCGGTGCGGGGCAGCTGCCCATGGAGCCCGTGGCTGACCGGCTCTCCCATGGATGACACCCTCGACGGCCAGGGTCATTCAAAGTCTCATACATCCATTAAAGACTTTAATGAAAATGCTTACATTATTATTATCATTAAAAGTAGGTGTTTTTGGCCGGGCGCGGTGGCTCGTGCCTGTGATCCCAGCACTTTGGGAGGCCGAGGCGGGTGGATCACGAAGTCAGGAGATCGAGACCATCCTGGCTAACACGGTGAAACCCCGTCTCTACTAAAAATACAAAAAACTAGCCGGGCGAGGTGCCGGCGCCTGTAGTCCCAGCGACTCAGGAGGCTGAGGCAGGAGAATGGCATAAACCCGGGAGGCGGAGCTTGCAGTGAGCTGAGATCCGGCCACTGCACTCCAGCCTGGCTAGAGAGCGAGACTCCGTCTCAAAAAAAAAAAAAAAAAAAAAAAGTGTTTCCAAGAAGCAAAGGTTTTTCAAGCCATTTTCTTTTCTTTCTTTTTTTCTTTGAGACAGACTCTCGCCCAGGCTGGAGTGCAGTCGCAAGATCTCAGCTCACTGCAACCTCCAGCTCCCAGATGTAAGCGATTCTCCTGCCTCAGCCTCTGCAGTAGCTGGGATTACAGGCGTCTGCCCCACACCCGGCTAATTTCTGTATTTTTAGTTTCACCATGTTGGCCAGGCTGGTCTCGAACTCCTGACCTCAGGTGATCCGCCTGCTTCGGCCTTCCAAAGTTCTGGGATTACAGGCGTGAGCCACCGAGCCCGGCATGAAGCCATTTTCTTAAGTAGGCCCGTGTCAGGGCCGTTTTAGGCTCCTAGCAAAATGAGCAGAAGGTGCAGCACAGAGTCCCCATGCCCTGCCCACCACAGGGCACGCTGCTGACAGCTGCTGGGCCTGCCCTTGTCATCACCCCACACCCAGTTCCCGCCGAGCTCGCCCGAGGCACTGTCAGTCCCGTGGGTGTGGACAGGCGCGTGACTGGATTCACCACGGTGGGGCCACGCAGGGAAGTCCCGCCCCGGAGACCTCCTGGGCTCCGCTGTGCCTTCCTGGCCCCTGCACCCTCTGATGTCTTAGGTCCTCACGGGGTTGCCTTTTCCAGGACATTCTAGGGTTGGAATCACGGAGTGTAGCATTTTCCTTCCCTTAGTGATCTGCATTTATGGCTCCATGTTTTTCCCAGCCTATCTGTAGCCACCATTGGAAGGAAAAGACAGACCTCTGCGTGTTCATCTTGGGTTTTCACAGCACGTCTGACCCCAGGTCTGTTCCCTCGGCCACCACAGACGGGTCAGGGCTGAGTCCGCAGAGCGCGGCTCCCCAGAACCTGGGGGCTGAACAGCAGTGGACAGGAAGCTCCCGGAAGACGCTGCTCCCCATGCTCCACTCCCACCGTGAGCCACACAGACAGTGGCTGACAGCTCTGGGTGAAGCAGATGCCACCGCTGCTGTCCTTCCTCAGAAACTCCCTGTTTCAGGAGAAGCCGCCTAAAAGCCCCTGGGGGGTGATGAGGGCCTGGAGCCCCAGAGGGAGTCTCTGCTCCCGCAGCCCTAACGAATGACCGCAGACCCGGGGCTTCAACCAGACGCCTGGACTCCAGAGGAGGGCCCTCTCCTGGCCTGTGTCCCACACGGTGGAAGGAGCAAGGGAACTCCCCGGGGTCTCCATTAGTGGGCACTAATCCCATCGAGAGGTGCTGGCCCGACCTCGGCCTGGCACAGGCCTCGCCCTTGTGGTGAGAATTTCAACCTAGGGATTGAGGAGTTCCAGGCCCACAGCCCACAGCACGTGGTGGCAGGAGCCTTCCTTTTTCATAACGAGCTGCAGCTGCAAGTTCATTTTGGGGAATTAAAACACGACCGATGGTGGGGCGCGGTGGCTCGTGCCTGTAATCCCAGCACTTTGGGAGGCCGAGACGGGCGGATCACTAGGTCAGGAGATCGAGACCATCCTGGCTAAGACGGTGAAACCCCGTCTCTACTAAAAAAATACAAAAAAACTAGCCGGGCGAGGTGGCGGGCGCCTGTAATCCCAGCTACTCGGGAGGCTGAGGCAGGAGAATGGCGTAAACCCGGGAGGCGGAGCTTGCAGTGAGCTGATATCCGGCCACTGCACTCCAGCCTGGGCGACAGAGCGAGACTCCATCTCAAAAAAATAAAATAAAATAAAAATAAAAAAAACAACAACAAAAAACGCAACCAGAGGCTGGGACCGGTGGCTCAGGTCTGTAATCCCAGCACTTCAGGAAGCCAAGGCGGGAGGATTGTGCAGGCCCAGGAGTTCAAGACCAACCTAGGCAACATGGCAAGACCCCTCCATCTGTACAAAAAATACTAAAAGTAGCTGTGTGTGGTGACACGCACCTGTAGTCCCAGCTACTCAGGAGGCTGAGGTGGGAGGATCATCAAGCCCAGGAGTCTGAGGCTGCAGTGAGCCGAGACCGCACCACTGCACTCCAGCCTGGGCGACAGAGCGAGACCCTGTCTCAAAAAAAAGACAAAACCGTGACTGCAGTGCATGAGCTAACCAGGCCTGTCCACAAAGTTAGGAGAGCGAGCTGCCCTCAGCCCGTCTGCTGTCCACAGGGGGTACCAGGTGAAAGGGGTCAGCTTACCCGCCTGGGGCTGTGTCCGGTTCTGATTTCACTGCAGTGAATCTGCCCTAAACCAAACGTCAGAAAGAAAAACACAGATGTTCCATCACAACACGAAGAGAGACAGAGACAGGCGCCCGCCCTTTTAATGCACAAGCTGGAGAGCTGAGAGGAGGGGCTTCTGCAGGGGGAGGGCGCCTCCGGGCGTCGCACACTGCGCAGGGCTCCCTGGATGGGGCTCACCACATCACGTCTTCTGTGCTTCCCGCCAAGCACTGGGCCAGGTGGCTGTCAACATCCAGCTGGGTCAGCCTGCAAGGGAGGAGCCACACTCAATCATGGCCCCATCAGCCTAACTGGAGCGGCCGGAAACGACCATCACCGGCCTGGCCAAGGTGTGGCCCTGGAAGCCAGGACAGGCGACTTCCGGCCATGACTCCCCGAGGGTGCCATAGCTGGCATGCTCAGCAGAGCCGCCAGGGACGACGTCCCAGGACTGAGTGGGTGGCTTCAACCTAGACTTGGGCCTAGATCTTGCTGGAGGCCAAGTGGCCAGTGTCCCATCACAGTGACCATCCCTCACACACCACTGCTGGGGGATACACCCCCACTGAGCGGCCAAGTCCACAGGAAACATGTCCCTGTGTCCACCTGTCAGCCACACCCCCCCTCGCTCCCCGACAGCCTCTGCCCTCAGACCAGTCCATGGAGCACCGCTTTGCCCTTGGGCTCTGCTGGTCCCTTCCTGTGGCTCCTGTGCCCCATCTGTATGGACACTGCAACCCTCAAGTTACCCTCTCCAGACCACAGCTGGACCCCCCACTCCCGGGGCCGGCTCCAGCGGCCATCAGCTGCCTCCTCACTCTGGCAGAGCCCACCCAGTGCCTTCTGAAGCCCCCGAGGGTCCCTCAATCTGACTTTCCGGCTTCTGCCCATCCTGGGAACCAGCCCCTCCCTCCACAAGCTTTCTCTAAGGCTGCCAGAAGGTCCTAAGATCCGAACCAAGGTCATCTTGTCCCAGGGTTTCCAGGCAGTGTCCCTTGGGTGGGGGCCTCTGAGATGCCTTCAGACCCCTGCCTGCAGAAGAAGAGCTTTGTCCCGGCCTCATCTGCCCTCCGAGGCTTCGGCTACTGAGCAGACATCCAGGCCTGCAGTGTGGAGGGGCCAACCTGACTGCAGGACAGTGGGGGCTCAGCCTAGAAGCCTCTGGTGGCTTCTGCGTGTGGGCAGGGGAGCAGGACTGCTGGGTGGGCTGGCACCTGGCAGTGTGAGGGGCCTCAGGGCTGGTAAAATCCCAAAGACCGGCCGGGCACGGTGGCTCACACCTGTAATCCCAGCACTTTGGGAGGCCGAGGCGGGCGGATCACCTGAGGTCAGTTCAAGACCAGCCTGACCAACATGGTGAAACCCCGTCTCTACTAAAAATACAAAAACTAGCCAGGCGTGGTGGCGCCTGTAATCCCAGCTACTCAGGAGACTGAAGCAGGAGGAGAATCGCTTGAACCCGGGAGACAGATGTTGCAATGGGCCAAGATCATGCCATTGCACACTGCACTCCAGCCTGGGTGATAGAGCGAGACTCCTTCTCAAAAACAAACAAACCAAACCCGATGACCAACCCAGGGCCTCACCGCATCCACAGAGACAAAACACAGCTCCAGCTCTCAGCACCCTCACCAGTGCCCAGCTTCCCATGCACCCACATGACCCGCAGGTGTCTGAAAATGCATCCAAATAGGACCACGAGAGGACCTTAAACACACAAAGGACATTCGACATAGTGTGTCCAATCCAGCATGTGACAGTCCTCTGGGTGACCCGGAGAACACCAAGGACGCGAGAAATGGGAGCCCTCCTGGCAGCTCCACCCCTCAGACCCGCCTCTGCCAGGGCTCCAGGCTCAGCAGGCGTCTGTGCGGGACAGGGCGACAGTTCAAGGCCAAGTCCGGCTGTTAGACCAGACCCTCCAAGCCAGGCGGCCTCCCTGCTGGGGTCCTGTCCGCCCATGAGTCCCGGGGCATCCCAGGGTGGCCGTGCAAACCCTTGTTCCCAAAGACATGGGCTTGTCTCCCAGCTAGCCTGCCCATGCCATGGCCACAGCCTCGGGTGAGTTCCGTTCCAAAGTACTGGCTCTCCCTTACAATCAAGTGTTCGAATGTGCTTGAAGCATTCCAGACACACCAAGGCCTGGACCTGACTTCACTGACGCCTACTTAGGAAAAATCGAGGCAGTCTGCCAAGCTTTCAGCAACTGCTTAAAAAGCTCAAAACGGCAACTTTTTCCTCGTGAACGTCCTCGTCTTCAGGAGTCTTTTTTTAGACTATCTGGAAAAGCAGGCGATCCAAAGACAAAAGCCCCTCCCCGTGGGGGCAGGGGGCAGCGCCCTGACAGCAACAAGGATCTCTGAGCTTCAGCCAAGAATGTGGATTTCTACCAGGGCTCCCAATGGTACCTTCCGTCTGTGGACTTTTTTTTTTTTTTTTTTCAGATTCAGGATCTCACTCTGTCGCCCAGGCTGGAGTGCAGTCATCGTTCACTGCAGCCTCCAATTCCTGGCTCAAGAGAATCCTCCCGGCCGGGCGCGGTGGCTCAAGCCTGTAATCCCAGCACTTGGGAGGCCGAGCGGGCGGATCACGAGGTCAGGAGATCGAGACCATCCTGGCGAACACGGTGAACCCCGTCTCTACTAAAATACAAAAAAAAAAAAACTAGCCGGCGAGGTGGCAGGCGCCTGTAGTCCCAGCTACTCGGGAGGCTGAGGCAGGAGAATGGCGTAAACCCGGGAGGGAGCTTGCAGTGAGCTGAGATCCGGCCACTGCACTCCAGTCCGGGCGACAGAGCAAGACTCCGCCTCAAAAAAAAAAAAAAAAAAGAGAATCCTCCCACTTCAGCCTCCAGAGGAGCTGGGCCCACAGGCACAGGTGCCACTACGCCCAGGCGTGTAGAGATGGGATCGTGCTATGTTGCCCAGGCTGGTCTCAAACTCCTGGGCTCCAGCAACACACCTGCCTCAGCCTCCCAAAGTGGTGGGGTTACAGGTATGAGCCACCATGCCCAGCCCCCGGGATTTCTTTTGATGGGCAGGAATCAAGAAGTCTTCACTCTTTAAAAAAAAATCGGCCGGGCGCAGTGGCTCAAGCCTGTAATCCCAGCACTTTGGGAGGCCGAGACGGGCGGATCACTAGGTCAGGAGATCGAGACCATCCTGGCTAACACAGTGAAACCCCATCTCTACTAAAAAATACAAAAAAAACTAGCCGGGCGACGTGGTGGGCGCCTGTAGTCCCAGCTACTCGGGAGGCTGAGGCAGGAGAATGGCGTGAACCCGGGAGGCGGAGCTTGCAGTGAGCTGCGATCCGGCCACTGCACTCCAGCCTGGGCGACAGAGCGAGACTCCGTCTCAAAAAAAAAAAAATCCCCTGCCTCAGCAGAATCAGCGTGTGGGACAGCATTGTAGTTTACGACAATCACAAAACGCCAGCCCAAGGAAGAGGCATGTGCAGTGACGGCTGGACCTGGATATGTTTTTGAAAAATGCTCTGGTCCTGCTGCAGGCTCTGGGCACTGCCGGGAGGGCGGGGGCACTTTGCCCTGGGCCCTGGCCCTTCCACTGCTCACCCACCAAGCCCCACGTATGTGTCACCAGGCCCCTCCCTGTGCTGTCCATGTGTGACGTGAAGGTGGGGTGCTGGGGTGCCGTGGGGCTCACCCCAACCTCAGGCCCTGACGGGCTTGCTACCATAAAGTGCCCCATTTTGGAGGAGCCTGTTTCCAGGGCATTTCTTCTCTCTGGATGAGTACTGGCTCGACTGAAGAACTGCCTGTACAGGTTTTCTGCTGCAGGTTTTGATAACTAATTCAGTTGTTTTGTGCTTTTTTTTTTTTTGAGACGGAGTCTTGCTCTGTCGCCCAGGCTGGAGTGCAGTGGCCGGATCTCAGCTCACTGCAAGCTCCGCCTCCCGGGTTCACGTCATTCTCCTGCCTCAGCCTCTCCAGTAGCTGGGACTACAGGCGCCCGCCACCTCGCCCGGCTAGTTTTTTGTAGTTTTTAGAAGAGACGAGGTTTCACCGTATTAGCCAGGATGGTCTCGATCTCCTGACCTCGTGATCCGGCCGTCTCAGCCTCCCAAAGTGCTGGGATTACAGGTGTGTGCCACCGCGCCCGGCCTTTTTTTTTTTTTTGAGACGGAGTCTCACTCTGTCACCCAGGCTAGAGTGCAGTGGCGCGATCTCGGCTCACTGCAACCTCCGCCTCCCAGGTTCAAGCGATTCTCCTAACCTCCCAAGTAGCTGGGACTACAGGCACCCACCACCACGCCTGGCTAAATTTTTATATTTTTAGTAGAGACGGGGTTTCACTATATTGACCTCAAACTCCTGGTCTCAAACTCCTGACCTCGTGATCTGCCCGCCTCAGCCTCCCAAAGTGCTAGGATTACAGGCTAGAGCCACCGCGCCCGGCCTTTTCTGTTGTTGTTGTTGTTGTTATTGTTGTTGTTGTTGGCTGCTAACTCTGGACTCTGGTCCCTTCACATTCCCGAGCTGTTTTTGCTTCTAGAAGACCAGGGGCATCAGGCATGACTGAAGGACCCAGTCTCCTGGCCATGTGACATCTGAAACCTGCCGCCCATTAACTCAACCAAAAGTTACCAACCAGCATCATTCACCCTGCCCCGGCCCCAGGTGCCTGCTCAGGAGGCCAAGGGCCCCGAGGTTCCCAGAAACGAGCCCAGACACTGGGCAGTTTGGGTCATCTTCTTAGTAAAACTGGGTTCCATTCCCCTTTACTTAAAAATATATATATAAGTATACGGTGGGCTTCAAAAATAAGAAAAACTATCTCCAGACAAAAAAGATGATCTTCTTTTTTTTTTTTTTTTTTGAGACGGAGTCTTTCTCTGTCGCCCAGGCTGGAGTGCAATGGCGCGATCTCAGCTCACTGCAAGCTCCGCCTCCCGGGTTCCCGCCATTCTCCTGCCTCAGCCTCCTGAGTAGCTGGGACTACAGGCGCCGCCACCGCGCCCGGCTAATTTTTTGTATTTTTAGTAGAGACGGGGTTTCACCATGGTCTCGATCTCCTGACCTTGTGATCCGCCCGCCTCGGCCTCCCAAAGTGCTGGGATTACAGGCGTGAGCCACCGCGCCCGGCCTGATCTTCATTTTTAAAACCTATGACCCACTCTCAGCAAGGTGTTCCCGTGCTCTGCGCCTGGGGACGCTGGTGCCACCAGCTTCCAAGATGGCCAGGTAGACCTGGGGCCAGTGTTCCCCAGCCTTCCTTCTGCGCTATCTGTGGGCCCCCAGCCTGCCCTGCCCCCAGAGCATGGAAAGCAGGGAGACCCCAGACCCATGACAGACAGCCACCCGGACATGCCAGGCCACAGCACTGGGCCACCTTTCCACGTGTGAAACAGGGCTTTAAAAACCAGCACTGGCTGGGCACGGTGGCTCAAGCCTGTAATCCCAGCACTTTGGGAGGCCGAGACGGGCGGATCACAAGGTCAGGAGATCGAGACCATCCTGGCTAACACTGTGAAACCCCGTCTCTACTAAAAAATACAAAAAAAAAAACTAGCCAGGCGAGGTGGCGGGCGCCTGTAGTCCCAGCTACTCGGGATGGCAGGAGAATGGCGTGAACTCGGGAGGCGGAGCTTGCAGTGAGCTGAGATCCCGCCACTGCACTCCAGCCTGGGTGACAGAGCGAGACTCCGTCTCAAAAAAAATAAAATAAAATAAAATAAATAAAAAAAATAAAAGCCAGCGCTGAGCTCGGCCACCTCTTGACCTTCTGAATGGCTGTGGTTTCCAAACACGGATGGAAAACCGGGCAGGGCACAGGGGTGGCCCACTCACCTGGGGCGGAACTCCTTCTGGCACATGGGGCAGCTGCGCAGGGCAGTACCCTCCACGGACGGCTGCTGCGCCACCCTGGGGGCCCTGCAGGGATCAGGTGCCGGGCGCTGGGACAGGGACCTGGCGGGGGACTCCAGGTGCCCTCCTGCCCCGCGAAGCAGCCGGTAGGAGCGGCCCGGGCTCCCCAGGTCTGGCGGAAACGGTGTCCAGGAAAAGGTCTTGGGTCCGACAGTGAAGACTTCAGTGGGCCCCGGGCCGCACCTGGGCTCCTGCAACATGGAGTTGTTGGGCCTCACCCAGCGGCGGCTCTCACCCTGGAAAGCCCTCCCTCGCTGCGATGGGCCCGGTGGGCACACCTGTCCAGGGAAGGCGGGCAGTGGAGGCACCTCGTGGTCCAGGGTGAGCTCTGGGCTCACCGTGCGCAGCAACTCGGCCCAGAGCCGCTCCCGCTCATCACCCCCCAGGAGAAACCAGGGGCGGCCGCCAGAAGGCCTGGGGCGGACAGAAAAAGGAGACGGGGTACTCAGCCGGGGAAACGCTATGGTGGGGGAGACCTGGGAGGGCCTGGGGCAGAGACAGCGGGGAGATGGGGGGTACCAGAGGGAAATTCGATGGTGGGGGAGGTGGCGGGCAGGGTTGGGGGAAGGGCTGCTGGGGCAGACAGTGGGGAGACAAGGGGTACGGGGGGCGGGGGAGGTGGGTGAAAATGTGGGGTCCTCAGCGGGATGAGGCGATGGTTGGGGGAGATTGCGGAGGGCCTGGGGTAGACAGAGTGGGCAGATCGGGGGTGCTCAGGGGAGACGCGATGGTGGGAGAGGCGCGGGAGGGCCTGGGGCGGCGCGAGGGAAGCGCGAGGGAAGCTCGGGGGAAGCTCGGGGTGGGGGGGGGGCTCAAGGCGGGCGCTGCATGGCGGCGCGGGGTGGGGTGACGGGCGTGGGGGGTAGGCCCGGGGGCGGGAAGCCCTCCCCAGGGGGAGAAGAGAGTGGGAGGCCCGCGGGGCCGCCGGGAAGCACGTGGCAGCGGGAAAACCGGCCGCGCCCCCGCCCGGCCCTCGGCCTCACCCGCCCGCTGGCGGCGGCCTCCGGCGGCTCAGCCCCAGCCGCGGCCTCCGCGCCGCTTCCCTCCAAGCCAGCGCGCCGGGCGGAAGTGAGTGCAGGCCCCGCCCCCGGCCTCCAGGCCCCGCCTCCAGACCGCCGCAGTGAGGCCGCCCCCTCTGAGCCAGTCGGAGCCCCAGGGCCCTGATCGCAGCCTGTAGGGAAACTGAGGCCAGGGTTCCTTCGTCCTGCACCGCAGAGGGGGGCCTGGCGTGAGGGTGGGCGGCCCAGGCGTGTGGGGCGGGAGGTCAGCTGGGGGAGCCCCGCCCGTGTCCCCTTTCCCGTCCAGGCAGCCCTGGGCCGGAGCCCCCTCCGTTACCCCGATGGCTGCCCGCCCCGCCCCGGCCCTGCCTCCTCCCGGCTGCACCCAACAGCTCCCGCCCCCGTTTCCGGCTCTGCGGAGCCGCCTCTCCTCCCAGGACCACTCCAGGAGTAAATAAAGCTTAAAATCCGCCGTCGTCGTCACCGTTTCTTTACAAAAGTCGTAGAACTCAAGCTCCTTAACCAAGAAACAAGAAGCGCAGTGACAAAGTCCAGGTGGCTCACTTGGGCCTCAGGGGCCTGGGCCAGGGCCCTGGGGGCAGCTGAGGGGCTTTGCTGCCTGGACCCTGGGCTCTGCGACCTCAAAGTCCGCCACGTGGTGGCAGCAGACGCCCAGGCACCCTCGTGCCACACCTGGCTGTGCCCAGTGCCCCATGGGCCCAGACCACTTGCCTCTCCCTCGGCCCTGCTGGGCCCTGGAGTGGCTGCCACCCTCATGGAAGGGCTGGGGTCTACAGGGATCAGGGTCAGGGGCCCTCGCTAGATGCCACTCAGGGCTCTGGGACTCCTTGGCAGTTTCAGCCCTGCCCTGCCCCAGCAGCTTTGGGGCCATGCTGGGCACCCCTCCTGCAGAGCTCTCTGGCTGTTCCCACCCCTCACCTGGCCCCTCCCAGCACCCAGTCATCTGTGCCCTCCCTCCAGAACTCAGCTGTGGGGCCCCGCCCTGAACCCAGGCCACCGGAGCGGCCCACCGTCCTTCAAGTGGCCCTGGCCTGGAGGCCATGGGTTGGTGTTCAGGGAAGGGGTCAGCAGCAGGACCTAGAGTGGGGAGGTGCCCCTCTCCCTGCATGAGTGGTTTTCTTCAGCACACGTTCCTGTTCTAGATGCTGGAGGCCCCCAGCAAAACAAGACGGAGACATTAACCCCCAGGCCATGCGACTTGAGTGAGCAAATGGAGATATAGTGCTGAGTGCTGCCCGGGTGTGGGGTGGGGGCCTGGGGGAGCTGCTGCAGGCAGTGTGGTCTCAGCGGCCCTGTGGGAGGTGCCCTGTGGCTAGGCCTGTTCTCAGGGGAGAGAAGCCCAGCCGTGGGGTCTCCACAGCCCCACGTCCACCACATGGCAGGTGCCAGCTGACCAAGAGCTCCCAAACAGCCAGTGTCCAGGGCTCCCCGGCAGTCCTGGTTGCCCTGGCTTCAGCCCCGAGCTTCTGGGTCTTTCCTGGAAGTGCAGTCGGTCTCCCAAGAAAGGAGAAAAGGCCAGGCCCAGTGGTTCATGCCTGTAATCCTAGGACTTGGGGAGGCCCAAGCAAGCAGATTGCTTGAGCCCAGGAGTTTGAGACCAGCCTGGGCAACATGGCAAGAACTTGTCTCTATAAATAAAAAAATTAGCTGATGGCCTGGCGTGGTGGCTCAAGCCTGTAATCCCAGCACTTTGGGAGGCCGAGACGGGCGGATCACGAGGTCAGGAGATCGAGACCATCCTGGCGAACACGGTGAAACCCCGTCTCTACTAAAAAATACAAAAAAACTAGCCGGGCGAGATGGCGGGAGCCTGTAGTCCCAGCTACTCCGGAGGCTGAGGCAGGAGAATGGCGTAAACCCGGGAGGCGGAGCTTGCAGTGAGCTGAGATCCGGCCACTGCACTCCAGCCTGGGCGACAGAGCAAGACTCGTCTCAAAAAAAAAAAAAAAAAATTAGCTGGGCATGGTGGCATGTGCCTATGGTCCCACCTATTTGGGGGGCTAAGGTGGGAAGATCGCCTGAGCCCAGGGAGGTGGAGGCTGCAGTGAGCCAAGATCGTGCCACTGCAGACCCCATCTCAAAAAAAAAAAAAAGCCAGGTGTGGTTGCTCAAGCCTGCAATCCCAGCACTGTGGGAGGCTAAGGCGGGAGGATCACTTGAGACCAGGAGTTCGAGACCAGCCTGGCCAACATGGAGAAACCCCATCTCTACTAAAAATACA
The DNA here is from genome assembly GCF_009764315.1 of Trachypithecus francoisi. NCBI lineage: Eukaryota > Metazoa > Chordata > Mammalia > Primates > Cercopithecidae > Trachypithecus > Trachypithecus francoisi. The sequence goes on along the minus strand of NW_022681457.1, from coordinate 120,635,076 downwards.
AAAATTAGCCTGGTGTGGTGGCACAGGCCTGTAATCCCAGCTACTTGGGTGGTAGAGGCACGAAAATCACTTGAGCCTAGGAGGCAAAGGTTGTGGTGAGCCAAGATCACACCACTGCACTCCAGCCTGGGCGACACAGCAAGACTCTATCTCGAAAAACAAAAAAAAAGACAAGAGAAAGGCCTTTGATGACAAGTGTTTGTTTGCTCAGCTCTCTGGGCCATGCTGGGATGGTGGTGTGTTCTTGCCCCTTCCTCTCCCTTCCCCGTTCTGGCTCCCCAACCCCAGGGTTCCACTGTTGGACCCGGGGTTGTTCCTGCCTCCTCCTCCTCTATGGCCCCCACATGGTCCAGTGCCCTCCTGCCACAGGACGGGCTGGCCTCCGGATGGGCTTCAAGCCCCTGGGACTCATCTCTTTCCCTGCCTAGGTCCCTTGGGCAGAGCCTGGGAACCTCAGGACCCTGCCCTGTCCTGGAGGACCATGTGAGGGACACCTGTGTGCAGCTGCTGCTCCAGAACAGGGGCCTTTCTGGGAGGGAGGACCAAGCCCCACCCCTGGGAAGCCAAACACTAGAGCTTTGCTAGGCTCTTCAGCATCCTTGCGGCCCTTCCTGGCTCCCGCATGCAGGTGCCCTGGCCACTGGGCCCAAGAGGGGCAGAGCAAAGCAGGAGCAGGGAGGGGTCTCAAGTGGCCCAGACCCGGGACACCTGCGCTGCCAGCTGGCACAGGCTGCTTGGGAAGCTCTTGCTGCAGGTGCCCCAAGGCTAGGAGGCACGAGCCTGACGAGCCTGCAGGGGACCTCAGGGCTGACTGAGCCTGGCTCCAGCCTGCAGCACCGAAGCTGGGGGGCCCCCATCCCCTTTGGTCTTAGTCACCCCAGTGGGCCTCATTTACCCTTGGCCACCAGGGAAGAGGAGCCGGGGCCCCATGCCAGTGCCATGTGGCAGAAAGCAGGGCCTCTGGGCCTGGTGCTTTGGGGACGCAGAGGCAGCACAACATGTCACAGTTGTCCTCCTGGGGGCTCTTCCCCTCCGGTTTATCTGCTGCTCTGGATGAATTTCCCCTCCTCCCATGTCACCACGGGTGAGGGGGCAGTGGGGCAGGCCCCTGTGACCTACAGCCAGGGATAAGTCCACAGAGAAAGGCACTGGGGTGACCTCTGCTCTGGGCACATGGTGGGTGCCTCCACTTGTCAGGAAGCCTGACCCCCAATCCCCTCCCTCCTGACAGCTCTCCCGACAGCTGCCTGCCAGCCAAGGGCCTGGAAGGGGACCAGCCACTCAAGACTCTCAAGACAAGGAAGCGTGTTCGCCTCCAGCAAACACACCTCGTCCCGCCTGTCCCCAGGTTATCAGCAGACACAGTGGTGCTGGTGCTGGTGGAAGTTTCGAAGCTGAGCCTGGTGAAAAGTTGAGCTGCTGCTGTGATGACAGGGAGTTTTGCTTTATTGGAAAATAATTTCTGGTTGGAACTGACACGTGCAGTGTGGAAATGAGTTTTTGCTAAGCCGAAATTCATGTTTACAAAAGAATGTTTCAGCCGTGGGAGTTTGCACCCCAGGAAGAGCAGAAGGTGCTCAAGTGCGGAGCCGCCCATCTCGTACTGCCGCACCTGCAGACCGGTGGGCAAGGAGGCCCCTTACCCTCTGTAGCATAAAAGGACGCATTTATGGATGATGAATCAGGCCCAGCCCACTGAGCTGGTTTCAGAAGCCGGGTGAGGTCTGCTGGTCACAGGTCAGGGAGCCAGCCCTCTCCAACTCCTTCCGCCACGAAGGAACAAGTATCCCAGCCACTGGCATCCTCAGAGTCACCCGGATGATTGTCTCTGCCCAGCGCTGACACCCTGCAAATCAGGCTAAGACAGCAGTGACAGGCCCGGAGGCTGGCAGGCCTAAGCAGCCCGATGACGGTGCACCCTCCCAATTTCCCAGTGAGACTTGTGGCCAACAGGCACCCTGGGTACATGCTGAAGGCACTGGGCTGTCTCCACCCCTTCCCACGTGGCAAAACGGCCCGGCGCCCAAGCACAGTGCCCTGGCAGTGCTCGCCTGCTGGCAACGACAGCCAAAAGGCCCGGGCAGCCTTCCGACACAGCCAGGAAGTGGGCTGTGCTCCGCCACACCTGCTGGCCCGTGGATGCCAGGCAGGCACGCCCGCCTGTAGCCAGATGTGGTGGCATTTACGGGATACAGGAGTGCCAGGCAGATAGGCTGTGTGAGCCAGTTGCCTGGGAAACATCACCAGATCCTTGGGGCAGCAGGGCAGGTGCTCGGGCCCATACATGGGTGCGAGAGTAGGGGTGTGCCTTGGTGCCCCTGGGCACCCACAGCCTCAGACTCGCCCCTGACCCCAAGAGCCGGAAAGCCAGGAGTAGCTGGGGAGGGCCCTGGCCCGGGAGACAGTGGTCCTGTTTCTGAACCCCACTCCAGCCATGGCCTGTCTCTGGGCCAGCATCCCCCACCAGACAGGGCCAGCTGCCCTCTCTCAAAGTCCCCAGCACCCCTTCAAGCACTCTCCTGTTCACACCCTCCCACAGCCTGTCCTCTATCCCCATGTGTCAGGCTCAGCCCCCTGCCCCCTCAGCCCCCAGCCAGGGGTAGGCTTTTGTCAGCCCCAGACCCTGCTCTGACGTCCCCTCCCCAGAGAAGCTTCCCCAGCCCAGCCCAGGCTTCTCTCTCCACCCCACTACCCTGCTGGGAAATTGTGAGCTCAGATGCTGGTGGGTCTTCCCAGGAGGGCGGTCCTGTGTGCTCTGTTCCCTGGGAAGCCTCGCAGAGTGCTTGGCACCAAGGAGCCTGTCAGGGAGTGGAGACCTCTCAGGGCACCCCTCCTCTGGGGAAAACAAGTCACAGAAATCAAGCTGGGGGAGTGCTGTGGGTTGAGCAATGTCTCCGAAGACTCATGTCCACCAGTACCTGAGAAAGTGGCCTCGCTCGGAAGCAAGGTCTGCACTCATAGAATCAAATCAGGATGAGGCGATACTGGGTTAGGGTTGGCTCTGAATGCAGTGTGACCAGTGTTCTTGTAAGAAAAGGAAAATTGGCCGGGTGCAGTATCTCACGCCTGCAATCCCAGCACTTTGGGAGGCTGAGGCGGGCAGACCACTTGAGGTCAGGAGTTCAAGACCAGCCTGGCCAACATAGTGAAACCCCGTCTTTACTAAAAAATACAAAAATTAGCCGGGTGTGATGACGGGCGCCTGTAGTCTCAGCTACTGGGGAGGCTGAGGCAGGAGAATCGCTTGAACCCAGAAGGCGGAGGTTGCAGGGAGCCGAGATTGAGCCACTGCACTCCAGCCTGGGCGACAGAGCAAGACTCCATCTCAAAAAAAAAAAAAAGAGAGAGAAAAAGAAAAGGAAAATTGGCCGGGGCCAGGTGCTGTGGCTCATGCCTGTAATCTCAGCACTTTGGGAGGCTGAGGCAGGTGGATCATGTGAGGTCAGGAGTTCAAGACCAGCCTGAAAGACATGATGAAATTTCGTCTCTACTAAAAATATAAAATTAACTGGGTGTGGGTGGTAGGTGCCTGTAATCCCAGCTACTTAGGAGGCTGAGGCAGGAGAATTGCTTGAACCCAGGAGGCGGAGGCTGTGGTGAGCCAAGATCATGCTGTTGCACTCCAGCCTGGGCCACAAGAGCAAAACTCCATCTCGAAAAAAAAAAAAGAAAAAGAAAAAGAAAAGAAGGGAAAATTTGGACAGAGAGTCACAGGAAGGAAGCTTGGGGTTGGGGGTGGTACAGCCGCAAGCCAGGGAATGCCAGGGGCCCAGGGCTGGAAGGGGCAGGAAGCAGCCGCCCAGAGCCTTTAGAGGGAAGGCCACCCTCCCAACCACTGATTTTGGACTCCAGCTGCCTGAACTGTGACAGGATAAATGTCGGTCGTTTTAGGCTCCCAGTGTGCGGTCATTTTTTCGCAGCAGCCCCAGGAGACACGCAGCAGCTCCCAGCTTTCCGAGCCACCTCGCACCAAGTTCAGCTTGAAAACACTGAGCCCAGCTCGGTGCGGGGAGCCCTAGGTCTCCTGTCGACCAAGCCCAGAGCTGAGGAACTGGCTCCCCCATGGGCCGAGAGCTGGAAGGGGGCCCTCGGAGGAGGAGCTGTTGGGCCAGGAAACCTCTGCAGGTGGAGAGGGTGGCCAGGGCCCCCTTGGGAGTCCCCAGGGAAGGTCTGGATTCTCGGCTCTGTAGAATCAGCTTTGTCCCCAGTTCAGCACCTTTTTATGGGAAATCTGCTGGCTGGAGACAGCCCTTGATGTCCCGAGATGCTGGCTGGTCCCTGCACTTTCCAGGACCCAGCTCCCTGTAGCACACAGATTTCCACTTGTGGTAGGAAACTGTCCTTGGCGCATCCCCTGTGCAGCCTGGCCAGCTGTGAGCTGTGGGCTCCAGCCCTGCTTCGTTTGCTTCAACTTTCTGAGTGACGTGCAGACTTTCACAGGGGAACCGTGGGGTGGCTCCGTCCGACACCTCCCTTGCTGCCCCTGCATTGGAAAATAAGGCCAGTGGGTGGCCTGGGCCCTGCGCATCCTCCAGAGGGTCAGGGACATGCACGGTGAGCGACTTCTGTAGGCTCGAAGGCACAGCCTGGAAGGACTGGGACACCCGTGGGCAGGGAGCAAGAAGTCACCACTGGGGGCTTAAGTCTTGTTTGTTCATCTGGTAGAATTGCTGACTTTTAGAGAAAGGGACCTGGGTGTGGTGGCTCACGCCTGCAATCCCAGTACTTTGGAAGGCCAAGGTGGGTGGATCACCTGAGGCCAGGAGTTCAAGACCAGCCTAACCAATATGGTGAAACCCCATCTCTACTAAAAATACAAAATTTAGCCAGGCATGGTGGTGTATGCTTGTAGTCCCAGCTACTTGGGAGGCTGAAACAGGAGAATCGCTTGAACCCAGGAGGTGGAGGTTGCAGTGAGCCAAGATTGTGCCACTGTACTCCAGCCTGGGTGACAGAGAGAAATTCCAACTCAAAAAAAAAAAAAAAAAGAAGAAGAAGAAGAAGGAGAAAAAGAGAAAGTGGCCTGAAAGATATGGCCCCAAAATGGGCTGGTTTTCTGTTTCTCTTTTCCCCTGGGTGCTCCCTTGGGGACTGTTTGGAGAACCAGGCTCCAGGAGGCCCCTGTGCAGACTACTGACTGTCCTGCAAACCCTAGCACTGCGTGGCCTTGGCCTAGGGCTGCTCTCCCCTACCAAGTGCCTGAGGAGGAGGTGACCTCTGTTCCTTCCAGCTATGCCCTCCATATGTGCCACTGGACCCCATCACCACGAGCCCCAGCTAAGTGACAACCAACAACCCTATTTCTGTTTTTGGTTTTGTTTTAGAGACAGAGTCTTGCTCTGTTGCCCAGGCTGCAGTGCAGTGGCGAAATCTTGATTCACTGCAACTTCCACCTCCCGGGTTCAAGCAATCCTCAACACCTCTTTATTTTTATTTTATTTATTGAGACAGTCTCCCTCTGTTACCCAAGCTAGAGTCTAGTGGCACGATCTCAGCTCACTGCAACTGCTGCTTCCCTGGCTCAAGCAATCCTCCCACTTCAGCCTCCCAAGTAGCTGGGACTACAGGCACAAGCCACCACGGTTAATTTTTTGTTTCGTTTTATTTTGTAGAGATGGCATGGGATTTTGCCATGTTGCCCAGGCTGGTCTTGAACTCCTAAGCTCAAGCGATCCTCTTCCCTTGGCCTCCCAAAGTGCTAGGATTACACCGCACCAGGGCCCTGGCTAATTTTAATTTTTGTAAAGACAAGGTCTTACAATATTGTCCAGGATGGTCTCGTCAAACTCCTGGCCTCAAGCAATCCTCCTGCCTTGGCCTCCCAAAGTGCCATATACCCCCATTTCTGAGTGAGCAATTTCCAACTTTGTGGTGTGAGGGATGTCTGACATGAAGCTCCATCCTCCTCCCTGGGGTCCATCCTGCAGTGGAAGCCATCCTCCCAGCCAGCTGGTGACTGAACAACAGTGCTGTCCATCCGAGTGCGACACTGGCTGAGACTCTCCTCCCCCTCCCATCCCCTTTCTGCTTTTGTACCTGCCCATGGCCTGGCAACTTTCCCCGGGGCCAGAGGGCAGCCCAGAGTCCTGAGGCCCCAGGAAGCTATCTGGCCGCTGGAAGCAGTGGCCTGATGCCCAGCAGAAGCTCTGAACAGGTCCTTTGCCTGCAACCTAGGTGGAGCCAAGGCATGACTAGGATCCGAACTGGCCAGACAGTGGCCGCCAAGACCAGCTCCGCCCTCCCTTCTGCCACCTTCTTCCCCGCAGGCTTCTCCATAGTGGGACAGGCTCTCTGGACACCCCTCCGCCATCAGGGCCCTCCCATGGCTGCCATGCCCAGGACTGGGCACAGCCACACTGACTGTTCCTGGCAACCTCACCTGTGCAGGGCACCTTGCTGCTCCAGCTCAGTCCAGCACAGGTGTTCTTGCTCTGGGTTGGCCTGGCGCTGACCTGTGCACCTGTGAGGGAAGGTGGGCAGCTCTGGAGCTGGCTGGTGCCCCCTGCCTGGGTAGAGGTGGGGCAGGTCCCAGATTTCTCAGAACAACTCCAGGATGCAGCTGCGTCTGGGGCCTAAGCAGAGGGGAGATATCAGGCTGGGGCTGGCTGCTGGGCCTGTCCTCTCTGAGCTGCCTCAAATCCCCTATTCCTTGAGCAGCCTTGGAGCCTGGCCTCAGGCCTCAGGGCACCACACCACTTGTCTCCAGGGGACAACCTGTTCACCCCATAGCCAGCCCTGTGACGGAGGTGCTGTCTCTTGGCCCCACTTACAGATGGGCCAACTGAGGCCCAGGGCGTCTGTCCACTTGTCACGACAGTGAGCAGCCAAGCTGGATGTGAACCCAGGTTTTTGTACACTGCTGTCTGGCAGGGTTGGGGAGGACTTAGTGGCACCCACTGACCTCCCACTGGGGGTCGGGGTCAGGGAGTGAAGTAAGTGCCTGGCTGTCTGAGCACCCTGGGGCAGCCCCTCCAGCCTGGGAGAGCCAGCTCACTCTGGGCAACTGGTGAGGCCAGCTCCTGCCATATCGGGTCCCTACACACCTCTCAGCTGTGAAAGCCCCTTGCTGGCCTCCAGAAAACCTCGAGGATGGCCTCACAGGCCAACACCCAGTGGCTGCACTGCCCATGGTCACCAACTCTGCAGCACGCGTGTACGGCCAGTGTCCCTCCGGTGTCCCCACGCCCAGGTGCCCGGCTGTTTGTCCTGCCTGCATCATGAGCCGTTTCTGGCGCTGCCTGTGGTCTGCCGTCCTGGCACATACTGAATGGAGGTGCACGCATAGAGGCTGCCTGTGAATCTCCTGCGCCTCCTCTGAGGGATTTGCTCCCTTCTGGGACGTGCCCTGGGGACAGTCAGTTCCCCCAAATAGTGACTTCCATTCTCCACATAATGAGAGCCTCTGGCTGAAGGACTGGGAGGACCAGGAAAAAGCCTCCAGGCCACGTGGGGCGTGACTTGGCGATCCGGGTCGCTCCGGGCGTCAGCCTGGACCCCCAACGCCCGTCACAGCTCACAGCCCGGCGGCCTGCTCTGAGGGCCACACCCGCCGCCAAGCGCCCGGGGACCGGAGAACCCGCAGGACGTCAGCCGGGTGGATTTCCTCCCACTGCCCCTGACCCCACTGCCCAGCGCTTTCGGGACTAGTGGATGACGGACTTGTGCTAAACTGGCTACGACCCCTCCGGAGCGGGGTCCTGGGTAAATCAGCAGTGAGCTGCAGCCTCAGCCAGCCCCTGCCTTATGGTTTCCTCGCGCTCCCGGCTCACAACACCTCAGACCCGAGCTAACTCTCCAGCCTGGGTCCCTCTGCCGGACCCTCCTCCCGGGCACCTCCCCCGGCCCGCCCCTCAAGCCCCGCCCCTCCCTCCGGCTCCCGCACGTCCCGCCCCCAAGCCCCGCCCTTCCTCCGTGTTCCTCACGCCCCGCCCCGCCCCCCGGGCTCCCCAGGCCCCACCCCTCAATCCCCGCCCTTCTTTCCGGGCCCCCTTGCGCTCCGCCCCCGCTCCGCCTGCTGGCGCTTCCCGTGCCCCGCCCCTCTCAGCTCCACCCTCCTTCCAGGCACCGCCCACAGCCCGCCCCTCATGGGCACCACCCGCAAGGCCAAGCCCCGCCCCGCAGGGTCCTGCGCACTTCCCGCCCCGCCCCGCCCCGGCCGGGTCCTCCGCGCCCAGCCTGGGGCCGCCGTGGCGGTGAGACCCGCAGGGGGAGGGCCGGTCCCAGCCACCTCGCCGCTCCAATTTCCTCCACGTTCACAGGCCCAGCCCGGCACTCGCCGCTCGTTCTGCGACCTCCAGGGCGAGCGCGCTTCCGGGGCGGCCGTCCAAGAGGCGTGGGAAGCGCACGGGGGATTCTGAGCGTGCAGTCACCACCAGCGGATGGCGAAGGGGCGGGTGGGTGAAGCGAGTTTCCAGCGTCGAGCCTGCTTCATTTCAACGTGGACGCCACATGCAAGCCACGAGCGCAGCGCCTCACGGTGTTCGCCCTTGCTCTGGGCCCGGCGTTCTGCGGGTGCCCCAGCTGCACGGCAGGCCTCAGTGGCATGCCCGGGGGCTGGAAGGCTGAGCCGTCCGCCTCCCATGTGCGCGGGAGACCCTCCGCCACTGTGCCCAGATCGCCGGCGAGGCGCAGGGGGACGCTGGGAAGGGCATCGGGAGACCCCGGGCCTGCACCCCCTACCCAGGCCCCGGCCCTCCTGTCCGCACACCTGTCCGAAGCCTGAAGGTCTCCATTCCTTTTCGGTCTGACCTGAGAGCCGAGCCCACGGCAGGGATGGGGACCCCAGGCTCGAACTGCAGGTGCCGTGCCAATTAGGGCCCAGGCAGGAGAGGGGCGTCCCTGCATTGGGGCGCCATCATCACGTTCGCATGGCCACTCTAGCGTGGCGGGGGAGGGCAGGGCCTTTCCCTGTCAATTCACTTCCCTGTCGGTACTCCGGGCAGCAATGGTCGGTTTCCCGCTTAAAGTGTGAAGGAGGAAGAGAGGCTACAGGAATCTCCCGTCCGAGAGACCCTGTCTCTAAGGGGCCAGGTGGGGTCCTCCTGTGTCTCCTGCAGCCCTGCACAGCCCCTGTAGAGAGTGGCCCACCTGTCCCGGCCTTTGCCACCGGGCACCCTGTCCCGATTTATGTGTCCTGTCCAATTCGTGGGATCGTGGATTGGAAAGCTGTGACAGACGCCCTGGGCTGGTAGGTATAAAACAAAACTGTTTAACTCCAGTGAAAAACAGTTGCAGGAATCCCAGAAGTGGGAAAAGGTCGTTCTGAGCAATTTCCGTGGAGTGGGTGTGATTCCGAGACTGAGGCTCCAGGGGCCGGGCTCGGTGGCTCAGGCCTGTAATCCCAGCACTTTGGGAGGCTGAGGCAGGCACTTCACCAGGTCAGGAGATTGAGACCATCCTGGCTAACGCAGTGAAACTCCGTCTCTAATAAAAATACAAAAAATTAGCCAGGTGTGGTGGTGGGCGCCTGTAGTCCCAGCTACTTGGGAGGCTGAGGCAGGAGAATGGTGTGAACCTGGGAGGCAGAGCTTGCAGTGAGCCACGATAGTGCCACTGCAGTCCAGCCTGGGCGACACAGCAAGACTCCATCTCAAAAAAAAAAAAAAAGAGAAAAAAAGGTTCTGGGACCCCTGGCCCAGGAGCCCCAGGCCAGGGCCTCCTGCCTGGGAGGTGTGGCTCCCCATGCAGCCAGCTTCTTCCCTGCCTCAGGTGTGCGACCTGCACTCTGTCCAGGAGGAGGGGAGACTCTCCTGCCCAGGGGCAAACCCGAAAACACAGCAAGGTCAAGGGAGGAGGGCAGTTTCCTGTCAAAGTCCACATTTGTGAAAAAACACTGATTGGGCAGAGAGAGGTGCTGTATTCTGGAATGGAGGTGAGCGTGGGGGGCCAATGAGGGCTGGCCGGTGAGGGGTGGGTGTGATGTTTTGCCTGGCCCAGTGGAGCCGGGGCCGCAGGTTCCCCGTCTGCTGGCAGAGCTGGGTCCTGGTAGAGGCAGAGCTGGGCAGGCCCACGTGGCCTGTGCATCCAGGGTGTCTTGTTCCCTTGATCCTTCAGAGGATGAGCCCCCACCCTTTGCTGGCCTTCTTGGGCGTGGTCTGGTAGAGGCTGAAGACAGTCAAAGCCGCTCTCCTCTTTTCTTTCTTTCTTTCTTTTTTTTTTTTTTGAGACAGGGTCTTGTTCTGTTGCCCAGGCTGGAGTGCAGAGTCCTGATCTCGGCTCACTGCAACCTCTGTCTCCCAGGTTTAAGCGATTCTCCTGCCTCAGCCTCCCGAGTAGCTGGGATTACAGGCACGCACCACCATGCCTGGCTAATTTTTGTATTTTTAGTAGAGATGGGGTTTCATCATGTTGGTCAGGCTGGTCTTGAACTCCTGACCTCGTGATCCACCCACCTCGGCCTCCCAAAGTGCTGGGATTACAAGCGTGAGCCACTGCGCCTGGCCCGCTCTCCTATTTTATTTTATTTTTTATTTTTTATTTTTTTTGAGACGGAGTCTCCCTCTGTCGCCCAGGCTGGAGTGCAGTGGCCGGATCTCAGCTCACTGCAAGCTCCGCCTCCCAGGTTCACGCCATTCTCCTGCCTCAGCTTCCCGAGTAGCTGGGACTACAGGTGCCCGCCACCTCGCCCGGCTAGTTTTTTGTATTTTTTAGTAGAGACGGGGTTTCACCATGTTAGCCAGGATGGTCTCGATCTCCTGACCTCGTGATCCACCCGTCTTGGCCTCCCAAAGTGCTGGGATCACAGGCTTGAGGCACCGCGCCCGGCCCAGCTCTCCTGTTTTCTAGGTGAGAACAGTGAGCCCACAAGGTCAGGGAGCTGCCCCCAGGTCATCTGGACTGTTGGAGATGGAGGTGGCAGATAGAGGCGAGAGAGGAGGCCGGAGAGGAGCCGTGTGCTCCTGATCTCTGGCCCAGCACTCTCCTTCCCTGGCGCCCACTTGGCATCTGCCCCACCCAGGGCCCGGACTCCCACTCACACACTGGAAACTCCCTGTCTGGGGGCCACACACACCATGCCTGGCAGGCGCTGGAGATGCAGCAGAGCAGACATGGCCACAGCAGTAGCTGTATTTCCTACAGTGGAGAAGGGGACCCTGGCAGGAGCACTGCCCAGCCAGGCACGTGGTGCTCAACCCTATGGGCACTGACCCCACGAAAGGCCAGGGTTTGTGCTGCGGGAGGCCTCTATTTGGCGAGAGCTCTGTCCTGGCTCCAGTGCGGCGGCCCTCCCCCGGCCTGCTGGAATGGGACCTCATCCCTGCTCCAGCGTCATGGACTTTTCCGGCCTTGGGTTGAGGCCTCAGCGATTCAGGCGGGGCCGTTTTGCTAACACCCGTGTGTGTGTGTGTGTGCATGCGCGCCTGTGTGTGCATGCGTGCAGGCATGTGATCCTGTGTGTGCCCGCATGCCTGCGTGTGTGTGTGTGTGTGCACGCGCCTGTGTGTGCATGCGTGCAGGCGTGTGATCCTGTGTGTGCCCGCATGCCTGCGTGTGTGTGCACGCGTCTGTGTGTGCATGCGTGCAGGCGTGTGATCCTGTGTGTGCCCGCATGCCTGCGTGCGTGTGTGTGCACGCGCCTGTGTGTGCATGCGTGCAGGCATGTGATCCTGTGTGTGCCCACGTGCCTGTGTGTGTGTGTGTGTGTGCACGCACCTGTGTGTGCATGCGTGCAGGCGTGTGATCCTGTGTGTGCCCACGTGCCTGCGTGTGTGTGTGTGTGTGTGCACGCGCCTGTGTGTGCATGCGTGCAGGCATGTGATCCTGTGTGTGCCCGCATGCCTGCGTGTGTGTGTGTGCACGCGCCTGTGTGTGCATGCGTGCAGGCATGTTAGCCTGTGTGTGCCCGCGTGCCTGCATGTGTGTGCACGTGTGTGCGGTGTTTCTGCCCCAAGGCTGGACCCCAAGGCCCGTCTTGGATGCAGGGTGTTTTCTGCAGGGGAAACTGAGGCATGGGAGGCTCAGCCCCATGCCTGGGAGGGTGACCGCCAGCCAGGTGACCTCAGAGCTCCCACTCCTGGGCACAATGGGCACCTGGCCCTGGGGCCTGCGCTTCTTGGCTGCACACAGACCATAGCCCTGGATCCCAGGCCCAGGGTGTCCTCTCAGCCCTGGCTCCCTGGAGTGCACGTTCCCCGGCCAACCTTCTGGTCTCCTTTCTTCCTCTCAACTTTACCCTCTCTCTCTCCCTTCCTCTCTCTGCCCCCCTCCTGGCAAGCGGATTGCAGTCCAAACTTGTTGTTAACTTCTCCCCTGCAGTTGTCCACAGGCCCTTCCAAGTTAAACATTACTCACGGCGACAAGAGTCCGCCGGGCAGCGCCTGGCCTGGAGGTGGACCCGCGTGCAGAAGGTGCTGGGACGGGGTGAGTGCCAGGCCCCTCCCTGCAGCATCTGTGGGGCAGCTGCTGGTGCAGGTGGCCCCAGCATCCTGAGCCCATACCTGGGTCCCTGCAGCCTCTTGCCTCACCCTTTGAAGTCATGAATGTGCCTGTTTATGTAAGCCCCATGCTCGGCCAGAGCGGGTAGGCCTGTGGGCAGCAGGGCCCTGGGCAGGCTTGGGAGGGGCCAGCCAGGGGCCCCAGAGGGTTTTGGGCTGGGCCAGGCGAGAGCCCTCCCCTCGGCCAGTCACTCCAGCTCTGTGCCAGACTAGGGGTGGGACTGGAAACAAAATGCTCAGAAAAAAAATAGCCTCATCTGTTTTGAATCGATTCCGCTTATCGGGCCCTCAGTTTTCCCAGCAGGGAAGTGGAGGGATGGGTAGTCATGGGCTCAAGCACCTCAGGGAGCCCCCACAGCTGGGGGAGGCACAAAGCCCAGACCCCACTCAACGCACCCAGCAGCTGCTCCACCCTTGCCTGCCAAGAGCCTCCCAGGTTAGGAGCAGAGCCCCCCAGGCTGGGTCCCCCAGGGGAGCAAAGCTGGATGTCAACAGCAAACAGGCACAGTGGCCTCTGCCTACCCTCTGCCACCCCACCCCTCGCATCCTCTCTTACCACTCCGTCCTCCACCTGCTACACGCATCCTGCAGGGACCCAAGCACCGTCCTGCCCCCAGGCCTTTGCGCTGCTGGCCCCGGCCCCGAAAGCTCATCATTTTAGGGCTGCTGAGATGGACCTCATAGGAAGCCCCCCTCCAACTCAGCACCTCTCGACTTACCCTGGTCTATTCCTTTTAAGAACATGGAACCCCGTCCAACATAGAACATTTGGAGACTTAATTTTTTATGCTCTCCTAGGGAAGCTACCAGCTTGGTAGAACAGGAACTCTTTCCGGTGTGTCTGTGTGCTTGCTGTAGGGAGGCATGTAGTCAACTCCACAGAAGAAACCAGGTCCACACTCACCCACCCAGCGCCCTCAGGGCCCAGCCCCCTGGCCTGCACCCGGACCCTGTTGGGCAGGACACATCTGGCTGACCAGAGCTCAAGCCAGGGGCTTCCTGTGGGGTTCAGTGGGGACAGCTGGAGCCTGAGCCAACAGGGGGAGGGCAGCAGGCCAAGGTGCACAAAGTTCAGGGGGGCTGCTTGGTGCTGGTGGCGTTCGGCCACCCCACTTTGTGCAGGGCTATGGGCCGCTCATCCAGGAACTCCACACCCTCCATGTGAAGCCGCTCTCCTGTCCTGCTCACACCCCAGGACCCTTCAGCCTCCAAGCCTCCCAGCCTCCCAGCCTCCCTCCTGCCTTCTGTCCAGACAGAGATTGCTGGAGGAGGCACTTCAACGAACGCACAATGTCCACATCCCTGCTGCAGCCGCGTTCCATCCAGGGAGCGCAGAACCCGTCCTGGGCACCCAAACGCTCATGGGGCCTCTGTGCCACTGGGCCCCCTCTTGAGCGGCCTCTTCCCAGCACCTCACCCTGGAATGCAGCCTTAGGGTGGGGGGTCCTCAGTGGGGTCTGGGGAAAAGGTCCTGCCTAGTGCCCTGGGGCTGTGCTCTCCAGGCCCCTTGTCCATGACAGGGTCTTGAGGGGCTCTGGAGACGGGCGGCTCACCTGCCTGCCTCATGCCCAGACCTGCGAGTGTGCCTGCCGGTGTCAGACACAGGCGAGTTGGGACTTCATCCCTGAAATCAAGCAGGAGGGTAGGAATGTGAGCCTCGAAACCACCTTCTTTCTGTATCGTTTCTGGGAGCAGTGATGTTGGCCAGTGGGACACCTGCTGAGGGTCCTCTTTTCCCATCCGGGTGCTGCTGGGACAGAGAGTGGCTGTGACCTTCACCCAGCCTGTGCTGAGAGCTCCAGCCCCCCACAGCTTCCACAGCCCTGCCTGTCACCTCCCCTACACCAGACCCTGCCCTCCTACCCTCTGCGCCTACTTTGGGGAGGAGGCCGGGGGGGTGGAGCTGATCTAGTCACAGGCCCTGCTTAGGCAGTGAGACCCCAGCACCCCCCCAGGTAAGGGGGCCTCGGGGGCTGGGTGGGGGTGGCTCCTCAGGGCTCCTCCTGGCCCTCTGGGGGCTGCAGAACTTTCGAGGCTGCACTTGTCCCTTTTGCAAGACACTGCCAAGACTTGTGGCATTTCTGTGGGTCTCTGCAGGCACAACACAGCACACACATGCTCCAGGGCCGGGGCTCTTCTCCTGGAGGGTGACCCTGGGAATGGGTAGCCTTGCCCACCCAACCTTGGTCACTAGTGGCCATCCAACCCCGGGTGTCCCCAGCCTCGGTTTGGGCTGAGGGCAGACTGCAGGCTGGCGTTGCAGAGGCAGCTGGGTAAAGTGTGGTCCCAGACAGGGACACAAGCCCCACAATTGCTGTGGGGGACCTGGGCTTGGGCTTAGGGACTGCCGCCCCTATCCAGACGCCTGATTGGGACCAGGGTGTGGGTCCGGGCCCTGCAGCGCCTGTCTTGTCTGGGCTGGAGCCCTGGAGCTGTGCGACCTGAGGCCAAGGTGTTCTGACAGCCTCACTCGCAGGGGCTGGGTGCCCTTGGGCACAACAGCGGGTGCCTAGCAGACTGTGCTATAGACCATACCCTGCTCTGGGCGTCTGTGGGCTCCTTGGGCCCCTGCCACCACAGTCACTGCCTCTCTTGGGAGCAAGTTTCTTTTTTCTTTTCTTTTCTTTTTTTTTTGAGATGGAGTTTCACTTTTGTTGCCCAGGTTGGAGGGCAGTGGCTCGATCTCAGCTCACTGCAACCTCCGCCTCCCAGGTTCAAGTGATTCTCCACCTCAGCCTCCTAAGTAGCTGAGATTACAGGTACCTGGCTAATTTTTTATATTTTTATTAGAGATGGGGTTTCATCATGTTGGCCAGGCTGGTCTCAAACTCCTGACATCGGGTGATCCACCCGCCTCGGCCTTCCAAAGTGCAGGGATTACAGGCGTGAGCCACGGAGCCTGGCCAAGAGCAAGCTCCTGCTGCTGCTTTTTTGTTTGTTTGTTTGTTTGAGACGGAATCTTGCTTTGTCACCCAGGCTGGAGTGCAGTGGTGTGATCGCAGCTCACTGCAAGCTCCGCCTCCCGGCTTCACGTCATTCTCCTGCCTCAGCCTCCCAAGTAGCTGGGACTACAGGCACCCGTCACCATGCCCAGCTAATTTGTTTTTTTGTATTTTTGGTAGCGACAGGGTTTCACTGTGTTAGCCAGGATGGTCTCGATCTCCTGACCTCATGATCCGCCCGCCTGGGCCTCCCAAAGTGCTGGGATTACAGGGGTGAGCCACTGTGCCAAGAGCAAGCTTCTGATGTTGGGGCCGCAGGGCGCGTCCCAGGCCAGGCAGGTTGCTGTCTCAGCGCCAGCCTGCAGCCTCCTCCCAGGATCCGGAGCAGGAGGGTGGCTGTCTTTTGCATTCAATCCGCTGGGCTGCTGCAGGGCTCCCGCAGAGCTGCTCCAAGGGGCCAAGAGAAGGAAGGACGCTGCCCCCAAGGACAGACGGGCAAGGTGGAGTCAGGAGAGGCCCAGCCGTGGCCCGTAGGCCTTGAGTTTCTGCTTGGGGGAGCATGAGGCAGGTATGGGAGGGGGCCAGGGAAGCCCTGCACCACCCCCACCCCCACCCCCGGCCCCAGGCAGCAGTGCCTCCGAGGCCTGGGCGGCAGGAAAGGGAGAGATGACGTCATTGCCGCCTGGAATCTGCTGTTTGGAGGCGTCGCCATGGAGACCGGAAGGTTCAGGGTGGGTAAAAATAGCAAACCCAAGAGGGTGTAAGTTCCAAGAACCCGAGTCTCTGAAAAGCGAGGCATACATGTTCTTGTTGCCTGGAGGACAGAGGGCCCAGGCTGGGAGTCTAGCGGGAGGGGCCGCTCGGGGCTGCTGGCTTGCAGCCACCCGCACGCGGTGTGTCCCTGCCACAGCCACCGAGAGCTTTGTCCCCGCGCAGGGTGTGGCGGGTGTGGCAGGCTCCCAGCAGGAGGCGTCTGCAAGCACGCTCCCTTCCTTTGCTTGGGCACCGAAGCCTTCACCGAGGGCCGCTTTGCGGGGACTTTTCCTTCCTCGCAGAGGGGAAGCAGCCGTGGCCTGTGAGTCGCTGGGCTTCCCAGGCCTCATCCAGGCCGGATCTCCGTGCCTCCAGGCGGCCTCTGGCGGGGCGGGAGGGACCAGAGCTGGGTTTTCGCTGCCTGGGCTGAATGCTCTTTTCCTGCCCTGCTTTTGGAGGAGGAAAGGGGCGGTTGCCTGGGGAAAGCCTCCTGCACCCCAATCCTGTTCCTCCAGGGGTGGTTTTCTTGCCAGGAAGCAGGATTTTCCTCCAGGCCAGGAGGTGGCTGTCCTGCTCCTTCTGGGCTTGGTCCCCGGAAACGCCAGTACACACTGTCTGCACCTCCCTTCAGCTGCGTCCTGGTGTCCTCATGGGTCCCCCCAAGTCCCAGGCCACAGAATACGGCAGGAGGCCCGAGGGCTCTGGGCTGCTCTCCCCAGATGGCTGAGTCCGTGGAGAACCCCTGCAGCCGTGAGGGGCTCCCTGGCCCGGTGCCACATCCGAGAAACTCTGCCCTGTCTTTGCTCTCGGCGTGGCTGGGGGCTCCTCTCTCTCAGGCCAGGCTGCACTAGCGCATGGAGGGGACTTTGTGTGGCTTCTTCCTCCCGCCGCACGAGCCTGGGCAGAAGTGTCATTGGGCTCAGGGACCCTCAGATGGTCCAAAATGACCCAGGAGCCCTCAGAAGGCCCAAGAATGACCCAGGAGCCCTCAGATGGCCCAAGAGCACCCTGGGTGGGGAGGGATCCAGGGTGATTCCCAGCCCTGAGAAATGAAGCCCCATTCCGGGAGGGTGACTGTCCCCGGGCAAGGGGTGACCGTCCCTGGTTGGGAGGCGACTGCCCACTACAGCAACGAACGTTCTCCTGAGTTTCCTTTCTCCGTGCCGGAGGCTGGTGGGGCTGAATCTCTGTCCGACGCTCTCTGGGTGCTAAATCCTGAAACATCTTCAAAGAGTTTCAGTCCCTTCTCTTCTGCACATACCATTGTTCTCAGGGTGGCAGGGCACCCCCTTCCTCCACCCAGAGCAGGGGGAGCACGGGGTCACCTCTCACGCCCAGACCTCCCTGGCTTGTGGTGGTCTGTGGCTGGACAGGGCGAGGGGATGCAGAGCCCTGTGAAGGGGTCGCTCATTCCCTCGAGACATAGCTCGCATGCCTTATGTAACTCGTGAGCTCACGCAGAGGGCCTGCCAGAAATGACGGCAGGGGCGGGAGGGGCCTGCTCGGGAAGCCAAGTGTGGCTCAGGCTTACGAGGAGCCGGCCGGGCCCTGCCTTGAGGAGAGAGGGGCCCCAGCCTTTGCAACCTGGGGCTCCTACGCTGTGGCAGGGGATGGGCAGGGCCTGGGACGGAGCGAAGGCCGGGGTGGTGCAGTGTATGGCTAGGCCTGGGGTGGCTGTGCTGGTCACTTGGCCTGTGGGTAAGTGGCCAAGCAGGATGTGGGCCCAGGCTCACCCCACTCCCCCACCAGCAGGCGCCAGCAGGCCCGTGATGTCAGAGGAAGGGGCCTAAGTCACCCAAGACCCCGGGGGGAGCTCTGGGGGCCTTGGAGGAGTGGGTGGGTGGAGGCAGTGCTGTCTCACCCCAGTGCCAGCTGCCCTTCCACCCCCAAACACAGACCAGGGCGGATGCTGCACTGAGGATGGCCCTGAGGCAGGGCTGGACCCAGTGCCCGCGGCTGTCCCTGCCCTTCCTCCCTTCCCTTTTGGAGTCCCGGCCCCACCCCGTGCTTCCCCTCTGCCTGCTGCACAGGCCCCCACACTGTGGCTGGCCCAGCCCAGTTTCACTCCTGGAATGGGACCCCGGGCCCCAAGAGGGGCAAGGGCTTCGGGGAGGCTGTGGCAAGGGCCTCCGGGCAGCACTTGAGGCCTGGGTGACAGCACGGGTCCTCAGGGCAGTGCCCCCAGCCAAGAGCGAGCCATCCCTCCAAACACAGTACCAAGGGGCACCTGGCCTGGGGACCCGTGTCCCGCCAGAGGCAGGGCCTGGCATAGCTGCACCTCACCGGGCCCAGGCCAGCCATTGGCCAGCCTGTTGCTGGGAAGACAGCCAGCCCCTGATAGGGAAGGGGTAACTGAGAGTCCAACTAGGAGGAAGGGGATGCCGGGACGGGGAGGCCAGCCTTCCGGCCTGAGGAGGGCAGAACACTGGCAGGGGTCCCTGGCAGGGTCTCAGACTGTGCCTTCGAGCCCTTAAGCAGGAGACTGGGATGGGTGGGGGCTCTCTGAGGGGGCCAAGGGCGGTGCTGGGAGCCCAGTGTGGGGCAGACCCTGCTCTCAGGAAGGCTGGCCAAGGGGCCGTGGCCCTAGACAGCGGGTGGGGCTGTGTCCTGCTGCTGAGGGGGAGGGGGGCAAGGGGTGTCCATGCAGAGGCAGAGAGCAGGAGGTAAGGGGCCGGGCTCCTGGGACGGCTTGGCCTGAGCCTGGAGGCTGCAGCCCCTCTGAGTAGCGGGAAGGTGGCCGCGGGCAGGTGCTGTGGGTGACTGAAGGGTGGGACCTGTGTGAAGGGGCTGCTCGCTGCCCTTGGGACCACTGGACCCCTGAGGTCTGGCTCTCACACATGCCCTGCCCTCACCTGACTTCCCGCCCCGATCAGCCACAGGCTCCGGCAGGTCCCGGGTTGCACTGAGCCTCAGCGTGCTCTAGTCTGCATATGGTGGTAAAGCCACCTGGCTCAGCATGCCGAGGGAAAACCAGCCCTGGCACCTGGGTCCCACAGTGCCTGTGATGACTCATGAGGTTCTGCCATTGCAACCAGCAGTGCCACGGCTCAGGCCACTGGAAAGTACTGGGATGGTCCCCCACTTTGGGAAATGCTGGCTGAAAACTTCTTGTGGGCAAGGACAGCACCCTTCTGTCCCCATTGCATCCCCTGTGCCCACCTCATGGTGCTCAGTGTTGTGTGCCGGGTCAAGGACAGCAGCCAGGGCCTCGGAGGATGCTGGGGATGCCCTGGCCGTGGCTGGGTCCCTGGCTCTCGCTCTGTCCTCACTGTTTGAAATGTACCTGCTTCAGCGAAGTCAAGAGTGAGCTCTGGCCCTAGGGTCCCGGGCTCATTGAAGTGCTGAGGGCACGCGGGGAGGTGGCAGTGAATGACTGGGGTGGCGTGGCATGGCTGCAGCCCCGGGTAGCCATGACCAGCACAGCGCACAATCCAGGGTGGCACAGGATACCCCCAGGACGGGGTCCCGTGGGCGAGGGTGGCAGGGCTGGGTGCCCACACTGACTCTTACATTTATTTAGCACACGGCCCCCCAGGCTGGGCCTCACCAGTGTTCCCCTGGCTGTCCATAGGCTGTGGACGCGTCCTCAGAGCCAGGCTGCGGGCTGCTGAGGGTGCCGAGACCTCTGTGCCCCTCCCTCCCTCGGGCCCATCGTCCTGCTGCTGCGCCGTCAGCCTCCAAGGTCCCTGTGGTGCTGGGCAGGGGCTGCCAGGGGTCTCCTGCAGGAAAAGGAGCCTGAGAGAGCCAGCCTTGTCTCCCTAGCCTGGGACCTGGGCCAGGCCCTGTCATACTCTGGGTGTGAGCCCAAGGTGGGGTTGGATGGACAACTGGCTCCCGGGATGGCCCAATGCCTGGCCCAGGCTGTCCAAGCCTGGGCAGCCACATTGCTGCCCTACCTGGCTTCGTCCCTGTGGGGAGTGGGCAGGAGCTGGGTTCTGGCTCTGAGTGGGGTGGTCGGCCGGCCACCTGCTCTCACCCTCTGGTTCCCAGCGGCCACAAGGGCAGGATCATCCATGGCCCCCCGGGGCAGGCGCCCTGCTCAGCGCTTCCCATGCATCACCTCAGGTGACCCCAAGAGGCAGGCCCTGGCCCTGGGACCACCCCAGGGAGGCTGAAACACACCTGAGACCACCCAGGCCCGGTACAGGTCAGGCAGCTGGTTTCACAGAAGACCCCATGGCAGGCGAGGGCTCTCCTGGGCAGAAGGGCTCTGAGAGAAACAACAGAAAAGGCAAACAAAACTGAAGGCAGCTTGCTTAGAAAGCCAGAAAATGGGCCAGGTGCAGTGATTCACGCCTGTAATCCCAGGACTTTGGGAGGCCGAGGCGGGTGGATCGTGAGGTCAGGGGATCAAGACCAGCCTGGTGAACACGGTGAAACCCCATCTCTACGAAACATACAAAAAATTAGCCAGGTGTGGTGGTGGGCACCTGTAGTCTTAGCTACTCAGGAGGCTGAGGCAGGAGAATGGCGTGAACCCGGAGGCGGAGGTTGCAGTGAGCTGAGATTGCAGCACTGCACTCCAGCCTGGGTGACAGAGTGAGACTCTGTTTCAAAAAAAAAAAAAAGAGAAAGCCAGAAACTGCCGGCCAAGTGCGGTGGCTCATGCCTGTAATCCCAGCACTTTGAGAGGCCGAGGCGGGAGGATCACCTGAGGACAGGAGTTCAAGATCAGCCTGGCCAACATGGTGAAACCCTGTCTCTGCTAAAAATACAAAAATTAGCTTTGCATGGTGGCATGCACCTGTAATCCCTTCTACTACGAAGGCTTAGGCATGAGAATTGCTTGAACCCTGGAGGTGGAGGTTGCAGGGAGCTGAAATCATGCTGCTGCACTCCAGCCTGGGTGATGGAGAGAGATTCTGTCTCAAAAAAAAAAAAAGAAAGAAAGAAAACTAGGCTGGGTGCAGTGGCTCACGCCTGTAATCCCAGCACTTTGGGAGGCCGAGGTGGGCAGATCACCTGAGGTCGGGAGTTCGAGGCCAGCCTGACCAACATGGGGAAACTCCGTCTCTACTAAAAACACAAAATTAGCCTGGCGTGGTGGTACATGCCTATAATCCCAGCTACACGGGAGGCTGAGGCAGGAGAATCACTTGAACCCGGGAGGCAGAGGTTGCGGTGAGCTGAGATCACGCCATTGCACTCCAGCCTGGGCAACAAGAGCAAAACTCTGTCTTAAAAAAAAGGGGGGGGGGCCGGGTGCGGTGGCTCACGCCGGTAATCCCAGCACTTTGGGAGGCCGAGGTGGGCGGATCATGAGGTCAGGAGATCAAGACCATTCTGGCTAACACGGTGAAACCCCGTCTCTACTAAAAATACAAAAAATTAGCCAGGCGTGGTGACGGGTGCCTGTAGTCCCAGCTACTTGGGAGGCTGAGGCAGGAGAATGGCATGAACCTGGGAGGTGGAGCTTGCAGTGAGCTGAGATCACGCCACTGCACTCCAGCCTGGGCAACAGAGTGAGACTCCGTCTCAAAAAAAAAAAAAAAAGGAAAACTAGAAATTGCAGGTCAGCACAAAAGAGAAACTTTAAGACAGCTATAATAGATTCTTCACTTGGCAAAAATCACTTTCTTGTTTTTTGTTATATGATCTGAGGACTATAACATTCTAAGTACCGTGTGAGCTACATCTAGGAATTTTCATTGACAGTGTTTTCATTATCATTCAATTTAAAACATGTTGTGGTTTCCATTTTGATTCCTTCTTTAATTGGTGACATGTCCAAAGTATTTTGCAATGTCCCAGATAATGGTGATTTTTGATGGGAATGTGTATTTTTCTTTGTTACTTATTTTTATTTAATTTTTTGAGATGAAGTCTTGCTCTGTCACCCAGGCTGAAGTGCACTGGCACAATCTCAGCTCACTGCAACCTCCGCCTCCTGAGTACAAGTGATTCTCCTGCCTCAGCCTCCCGAGTAGCTGGGACTCTAGGCACACGCCACCATACCCGGCTAATTTTTGTATTTTTAGTAGATGGGGTTTCACCAGGCTGGTCTCGAACTCCTGTCCTCAGGTGATCCGCCCGCCTCAGCCTCCCAAAGTGCTGGGATTACAGGTGTGAGCCACTGCCCCCAGCCTGTTATTTTTCGTTTGGAATTCTAGTGTGTTTCTTTAATAGTTACCAAAGAAATACAGATATATAGAGACATATAGATAAAATAAAGGAAAAAAACCCTCAAAGTTAGTACAGTTTAAATATTGAAACTGTAGCTCTGTAGAAACTATTGTATCTGTAGAACTCACCAAGCCCTAGCCCTCTTTTGCTCCTCCATCATGGCCCTGGCATCAGCCTCTTTCAAAGCTTTCAGCCATTTTTTTGTCTTAGCTCTCTCCATACTTCTAAATTGTGTGCTCTCGCTGCTCCTTCTTGGTTTAGCAGCTTTATACATGGTGAGATGTTACTGGGGAATGAGGGTTTTGTTCTCATCCAATGCTCTCTGCTGCACCCTACCATCTCTTCTTCTGGCTTCCCAAATGAGCAATTTCATCATTTTTGTTTAAGTTGATGACTCTATTATAATTATGTACTATAACTCTCTGCTGAGGCAAGTAGTGAACTCTGCTTAGGTTTTCTTTTTGTTTTTCCTGGAGTTATTATTGGCCTTGCTTTCTTCTTTCATCTGCTGAGTTTCCTCTGTGCCTATGGCCCATCCCACCTACGTCTTCCAACAAGCCCTCCACACAGTGTTTGATCTAGTCAATTGCATCCTACATTCCACTGGTTCCTTGTTTTCCTGGAGCCCTGTGTCCTTCTGTCTCAGTCTGGGCTGGTCACTATCTGGGCTCCATGTCTAGGCTGGTGGGCAAGGATTTCCATGTCCTCTTCACAGACTGGGACAGACCCTTCTTAGCTCTTATTGTTATGATGGAAGCCCAGTTCCAGATCCCATTCGGAAAGGGTCTGTGGCCATGACTCTGTCTCTCGCTGGCCTTAACCAGCAGCCCTCATTGGACATGAGACCAGGCCCAAGCCTCGCATTGGCAGTTTGGTTTCCATTCTTGCTTACCACTGTGACTTGAGTGCTATCTTCATTTCTAGTTCTGCACAGCTTCCTTCCTCGTGTTGTTTTACAGGACATTTAAAAAACAAATCTGGCTGGGTGTGGTGGTTCACAACTGTAATCCCAGCACTTTGGGAGGCCGAGGCAGGTGGATCACCCGAGGTCTGGAGTTTGAGACCAACCTGGCCAACATGGCGAAACCCCATCTCTACTAAAAAAAATACAAAAATTAGCCGGGCATGTGGGCGGGCGCTTGTAATCTCAGCTGCTCAGGAGGCTGAGGCAGGAGAATCACTTGAACCGGAGAGGCAGAGTTTGCAGAGAGCCAAGATCACGCCACTGCACTCCAGCCTGGGTAACAGAACGAGACTCTGTCTCAGGAAAAAAAAAAAAAAAAAAAAAAGGACCGGGCACAGTGGCTCACGCCTTTAATCCCAGCACTTTGGGAGGCCAAGACGGGTGGATCACAAGGTCAGGAGATCAAGACCATCCTGGCTAACACGGTGAAACCCCGTCTCTACTAAAAATACAAAAAATTAGCTGGGCGTGGTAGCACGCGCCTATAATCCCAGCTACTTGGGAGGCTGAGGCAGGAGAATCGCGTGAACTCAGGAGGTGGAGGTTGTAGTGAGCTGAGATTGCGCCACTGCACTCTAGCCTGGGTGACAGAGTGAGACTCCATCTCAAAAAAATAAAAAATAAAAAGCAAATCTATTTTACTCAGCACGTGTTTGTGCTTGGCCTAGGAAGGGGACCCTGCGCCATCCTGGCTGGAGTTGTAGCAGACGCTCTGGTGTCCTGCGGCTCCCCGGCCCTACCCTCACAGTGCCCCACTGCAGGACTGGCAGAAGCTTCAGGTTGCAGCCTGCCCGACAGCTCAAGCTCAGCAGGGCCGAATGGAGAATGTGTGCCTCCTCCTCCTAACATTGTTAAAAATAAAATTCGTATTTTGACACAATCTCAAGCTTATAGAAAAGTTGCAAGAATAGTACAGGAACTTTTTTCCCCTGAAGCATTTGAAGGTTTGTTGCCGCATGGTGCTCCGCCACACCCCAAAACAAGGACATTCTCCTACACGCCCCAACACGGCTGTCCAAGGCAGGAAATCACGTGGAGTCAGACCCCACTCTGGGCTTTCTGGTTGTCCCAGTAATATCCCTTGCAGTAAAGAGATCAGCCTGAGACCACACATTGCACTGAGTTGCCATCGTGTCTTCTGTCTCTGTCGCTCCAGAACATTCCTGGGCCTTTCTCTGACTGTCCTTTGAAGTTTCCAGGCCAGGCTTTTTGGAGAAGATTCCCTGTGTGGCTTTGTCTGAGATGTCATCACAGAGAGACACGGGTTGTGCATCTTTGGCAGGAAAGGGGCAGATGTGAGGATGTGGTCTGCTCACCCCACCCTGTTAGGTGGGGCAGGATTCTGATTGATCCAGTACCACTGGAGTCCACTGTGATCACTCGGTTAAGGCGGGGTCTGTGTCTCTGCTGGAACTTACATTCTTTTTCCCTTTGTGACAAATTAGCATTTTGTGGGGGAGATTCCTCCCTCCCTCCCTCCCTCCGTTTCTCCCTCTCTCTCCCTCTCTTTTTTAGAGACAGGGTCTCGCTCTGTTGTCTTGGCTGAAATGCACTGTTGCTATCCTAGCCCACTGCAGCCTCGGACTCCTTGGCTCAAGCAATCCTGCCTCAGCTTCCTGAGTTGCTGGGACCACAGGTGCATGCCATCATGCATGGCTACTTTTTGTTATTGTTGTTGTTTTATTTTTGAGACAAGGTCTTGCTCTGTTGTCCAGGCTGGAGTGCAGTGGCGACATGATGGCTCACTGCAGCCTCGACCTCCTGGGCTCAAGGGATCCTCCTGTCTCAGTCTCTCAAGTAGCTGGGACTGCAGGCCTGCACCACCACACTTGGCTAATTTTTAAAGTTTGTGTAGAAGCAGGGTCTCTACATTGCCCAGGCTGGTCACGAACTCCTGGGCTTAAGCAACCGTTCCACCTTGGCCTCCCCAAAAGTGCTGGGATTATAGGTGTGAGCCACCATGCTCAGCTGATGCTTTCAAAATATGCAAATAGCTCTTTTTAAACTTTCAATTCATTAAAATATTCATTTTAGGCCGGGCGCGGTGGCTCAAGCCTGTAATCGCAGCACTTGGGAGGCCGAGATGGGCGGATCACGAGGTCAGGAGATCGAGACCATCCTGGCTAACACGGTGAAACCCCGTCTCTACTAAAAAAATACAAAAATCTAGCCGGGCGAGGTGGCGGCGCCTGTAGTCCCAGCTACTCCAGAGGCTGAGGCAGGAGAATGGCGTGAAACCGGGAGGCGGAGCTTGCAGTGAGCTGAGATCCGGCCACTGCACTCCAGCCTGGGCGACAGAGCGAGACTCCGTCTCAAAAAAAAAAAAAAAATATTCATTTTAATAAATATTAAAATATGTATAGCCTCATGGTTTTCTATTTTATTGGTAATGATAACTCGTTACTATCATTACAATGTATTCATATCATTATTCGGTCTGATTTGGCAAACGGGGGCTGTGGCTCAGTACCCTCTCCACGTGACCTGGGGCGCCTTATGTCTCATCCTCACTCTCTCCTTCCCTGCCCTGGGGTCAGCCTTTTTTTTTTTTTTTTTAATGGAGTTTTCCCTCTCGTTGCCCAGGCCGGAGTGCAATGGCCAGATCTTGGCTCACCGCAACCTCCACCTCCCAGGTTCAAGTGATTCTCCTGCCTCAGCCATGTTGGTCAGGCTGGTCTCGAACCCCCAATGTCAGGTGATTTGCCCACCACAGCCTCCCAAAGTGCTGGGATTACAGGTGTGAGCCACTGTGCCCGGCTGGATCAGCCGTCTCTTTAAAGAACTCTGGGCCGGGCGCGGTGGCTCAAGCCTGTAATCCCAGCACTTTGGGAGGCCGAGATGGGCAGATCACAAGGTCAGGAGATCGAGACCATCCTGGCTAACCCAGTGAAACCCCGTCTCTACTAAAAATACAAAAACTAGCCGGGCGAGGTGGCGGGCGCCTGTAGTCCCAGCTGCTCGGGAGGCTGAGGCAGGAGAATGGCGCGAACCCGGGAGGCGGAGCTTGCAGTGAGCTGAGATCCGGCCACTGCACTCTAGCCTGGGCGACAGAGCGAGACTCCGTCTCAAAAAAAAAAAAAAGAAAAAAAAAAAAAAAAAATAACTCTGGTTCCTGGCTGGGGGCGGTGGCTCCCGCCTGTAATCCCAGCACTTTGGAAGGCTGAGGTGGGCGGATCACGAGGTCAGGAGATTGAGACCATCCTGGCTAACACAGTGAAACCCCGTCTCTACTAAAAATACAAAAAATTAGCCGGGTGAGGTGGCGGGCGCCTGTAGTCCCAGCGACTCAGTAGGCTGAGGCAAGAGAATGGTGTGAACCCGGAGGCGGAGCTTGCAGTGAGCCAAGATCGCGCCACTGCACTCCAGCCTGGGCCACAGAGTGAGACTCTGTCTCAAAAATAAATAAAATAAAATAAAATAAAAATCTTTGTCTCAGGGCCTATTTTGGGGGGAATCCAAAGTAGGACAAAGGTCTTTCTAAAACTTCTACCGGCCGGGCATGGTGGCCTGGCATAGCCTGTAATCCTAGCACTTTGGGAGGCCAAGGCAGGTGGACCACCTGAGGTCAGAAGTTCCAGACCAGCCTGGCCAGCATGGTGAAACCCTGTCTCTACTAAAAACACAAAATATTAGCTGGGCGTGGTGGCAGGTGCCTGTAATCCCAGCTACTCGGGAGGCTGAGACAGGAAAATCGCTTGAACCCGGGAGATGGAGGTTGTAGTGAGCCAAGATCGTACCATTGCACTCCCACCTGGGCAACAAGAGCAAAACTTTATCTCAAACAAAACAAAAACAAAACAAAATTATACTAAGCTGATGTTACTTGGGCAATTTTTATTTTCACATTTGAAGGTTTCTTTCCCAGTAACTGAGCATGTTTTTGCCAATGGTAGTCTGTGCCTGGCTGCTACCAGGCCGTCCTTCTGCTGCTTGAGGAGGAGACAGTGGATGGCATTAGGGCAGGGCAGGGCAGGGTGGAGCAGAGCTGGTCTGCAATGCATTTCCCCACCAAGGTTTCTGAGTTCCCTCAAAGCTTGGGGAACCTCTTGCTTTTTTGCCAGTGTCTTCCTCTCTCTGGTCCTGGAGTGCTGTCCAACTCATCTCCACACTGCTGGCTCCTTAAGGTGGGGGTCTCAACTCCAAGGCCAGCCTCCCAGGAGGCCTTCCCTGCCTAAAGCCAGCCCCAGCCACTCCGGGCCTTTTGGGGATCTGAAGGATCTAGCTCCTGTACTAGCAGGTTTGTTGATTGACTGTTGTCTCTCACACCAGAATAGAACCACACGGGGCACAACCTGGTCTCCTTATCCCGATCCCAGTGTCCACAGTGGTAGGAGCTCATTGAGTAAGTGGACAAACTCATGACCAGCTGTCAGCGTGACCAAGCCTGTCAGCGTGGCAGGGGCCAGGGAGCGAGCTGGGAGGTCCCTGCCTTTGCCCGCATGCCGGGGCTCCTCTGGGCGGGCACCACGTCCGTCCCACCCTATTCCGAGCTGTGGCTGTGCCTGTAGCTTTGACCCACTGCCTGTCAGTATGGTGGCCTGAGTGGGCGACTGGCCTGAGCAGCTGCTGGGCGGGGCTGGAGGGTGGAAGGTCAGCGGGTGGGAGACACCCCCCACCCCCTTCCCTGCCAAGCTCAGGGAGAAAAGAGGACCCTGCTGGCTCCCTCTAGGCGTGGCTGCTCTGACCCTTGGTGGGGTGGAGTGGGTGCCTTCCTCTGGAAGCTCTGACATCTTGGGGGAAGGAAGTCTCAAGAGTCCACAGAGGTGGAGGTAGCTTCAGAGACCAGCTGGAGGCCCTCACCTGTCCCCGCACCTTCACTCTACTGCACGCCTATGGCTGCTTCCCAGGGGTCCACAGTCTGGAGACAGTGTTGGTCCCTGGCCAGGACCCTGCAAAGCCAGAGGCACAGAGGGAAGCGGGGGCTCTGGGTGGGCACTGCCCACGCTAGGGGCCCTGCACAGAGGCCCTGATCCACCAGAGGAGCTGGAGGAATTCTCTGCTTGATTGGAGACACTTCCCAGCAGGCCTGGTTGCAACCACCTTCTTTGAGTTACAATTTGTATGGAATTCAAATCTACATGGAAGGAAGTGACAACGTCAAGTGCAACACTAGCTGTTTTTTTTTTTTTTTTGTCCAAAATGTGGGCCAACGAAACCATCTCCAGGAAAAGAAGTCCCTTTTCTATTTTTTTTTTTTTGAAACAGAGTCTCACTCCTTCGACCAGGCTGGAGTGCGGTGGTGCCATCTCGGCTCACTGCAAGCTCCGCCTACGGAGTTCAAGCTATTCTCATGCCTCAGCCTCCCGAGTAGCTGGGATTACAGGCGTGCACCACAACGCCTGGCTATTTTTTGTATATTTAGTAGAGAGGGGGTTTCACCACGTTGGCCAGGCTGGTCTCCAACTCCTGATCTCAAATAATCCCCCCCTCTCGGCCTCCCAAAGTGCTGGTATTACAGGCGTGAGCCACTGCATCTGGCCTAAATACTTTTTTTTTTTAGACGGAGTCTCGCTCTGTTGCTCAGGCTGGAGTGCAGTGGTGCCATCTCGGCTCACTGCAAGCTCTGCCTACCAGGTTCACACCATTCTCCTGCCTCAGCCTCCTGAGTAGCTGGGACTACAGGCGCCAGCCACCACGCCCGGCTAATCTGTTGTATTTTTAGTAGAGACGGGGTTTCACCGTGTTAGCCAGGATGGTCCCCATCTGCTGACCTCGTGATCCGCCCGCCTCGGCCTCCCAAAGTGTTGTGATTACAGGTGGGAGCCACCGCGCCTGACAGACAGAGTGGGTTTTTTTTTTTTTTAATATACTAATAATGTTTATTGAGGGAATCAGGATAAAACTAAAATAACAGACAAAGTACGTAAGAAAGAGGGGTAATTGAAGTGAAGGCATTTTTTTTTTTTTTAGGTGGACAGGAAGTAGAATTTATTGGTGAGTATTAAGAGTGGGCAGCACAGTGGAAGCCCTCATGAGTGCAGGGCCTGCCACTTGTCCAGAGCGCCACGATTGGGAACGTACTTGACCCATCTGGGATAAGCCGCTTCTCAGCCACCATGTCTTCAAATTCATTGGCATTGAACTTGGTGAAGCCCCACTTCTTTGAGATGTGGATCTTCTGGCGGCTGGGGAGCTTGAACTTGGCCCTGCACAGGGCCTCCATCACATGCTCCTTGTTCTGCAGCTTGGTGGGGATGGACATAACTTGGTCAATGTGAACGCTGGCCACAGTGCCCTGGGGCTTTCCAATGGCACCTCGCATGCCTGTTTGGAGCCTACACTGGGGTAGTGCAAGGTCAGAAACATGAACATCCATCTGAAAGGACTGTCTCCAAGGTCCCTTAGAGCAACCCATACAACAAACAGGCTGCATCACTACCAGGGAAGCTGCTGTTTGCAGCCATTGCACACTGGGCCCCCATTTTTTTTTTTTTTTCTGAGACGGAGTCTCGCTCTGTCGCCCGGGCTGGAGTGCAGTGGCCGGATCTCAGCTCACTGCAAGCTCCGCCTCCCGGGTTCGCATCATTCTCCTGCCTCAGCCTCCGGAGTAGCTGGGACTACAGGTGCCCGCCACCTCGCCCGGCTAGTTTTTTGTATTTTTAGTAGAGACGGGGTTTCACCGTGTTAGCCAGGATGGTCTTGATCTCCTGACCTCGTGATCCGCCCGTCTCGGCCTCCCAAAGTGCTGGGATTACAGGCTTGAGCCAACGCGCCCGGCCTGTTGTTTTTTTTTTTTTGAGACGGAGTCTTACTCTGTCGCCCAGGCTGGAGTGCAGTGGCCGGATCTCAGCTCACTGCAAGCTCCGCCTCCCGGGCTTAGGCCATTCTCCTGCCTCAGCCTCCCAAGTAGCTGGGACTACAGGCGTGGCTACCACGCCCTGCTAATTTTTTGTATTTTTAGTAGGGAGGGGGTTTCACCGTGTTAGCCAGGATGGTCTCAATCTCCTGACCTCCTGATCTGCCTGCCTCGGCCTCCCAAAGTACTGGGATTACACGGGTAAGCCACAGTGCCTGGCCTTTTTTTTTTTTTTGAGACAGGGTCTGTCTCAAAAAAAGGGTGTGTCCCTGTCACCCAGGAGGGAGTGCAGTGGCTCAAGCACGGCTCCCTGCAGCCCCAACCCTCTGGGCTCAAGCAATCTTCCCACCTCAGCTTCTCAAGTAGCTGAGACCACAGGTGCAGGCCACCATGCCCGGCTAATTTAAAAAAAATATTTTTTTGGTAGATGGGGTCTCACTATATTTCCCAGGTTAGTCTTAAACCCCTGGGCTCAAGCAATGAGCCTGCCTCATCCTCCCAAAGTGGTGGGATTACAGGTCTGAGCCACCCTGCCGGGTTAAATATCCCTTTTAAGGAAATGATCTTCTTACCCAGCTTTCTGATGTGTGAACGCACAGAGAAGCCTGGCCTCCAATTGTGGGGGCCAACAGAGTCAATGGGAGGAGTCGGGGGACAGCGTGGAGTGTGATGACAAGGAGACAAACCCCAAGGCAGTGGAGAGAGGGAGTATGGAGCTGCCCTGGTAGGTAGGTCCCGGCTCCCTCTCCAGACACCTGGAGAGTCCCGGCTGGTAGGTCCCGGCTCCCTCTCCAGACACCTGCCCTGCCGCAGGTCCGGCCAATACCTGCACAGGGGCGCTGGGCCGGCTCCCCCAGGGTAGGAACTGCGCCCAGGTGTGCTGGTTTGAGGCTGGTTCCAGCCTCCACTGGGGAAGTGAGGGGCAGGAGGTCCCAGCTGGAAGTCACTCACGTTGCAGTACCCAGGCCAGCTTGGGCACCCCCGGCCCGTGGGGAATGTCTCTCCGCCTCAGGCGAGCACAGTCCGAGCCCTCACCCCCGGGACCACTGCGTCCCCGAGCCCGCAGGCCTCGCTGGACGCTGCCTCCCCTGGAGATCACCTGGCCGACTGTCCAACTTCGGGGCCCCGGGCTTCCCGCTTCCCGCCCTGCCAGGGCTTGGGTCCCTCCCACTGCGTGGCCAGGCGTGGAGGGCCGACCTGGCCCCGAAAGCCGTCTCAGCACTCCGGGACCCTGGGGCGGAGGGCAGGGGTCTCGCCGGCCGGCCCGCCGGGTCCCGCGGGACCGAAATTCTGATAAGCCACCTGGCCGGGATGGCTGGCAAACCGGCCGCGTCGCGGGCACCCGACGCCGCCCCTCTCAGGACCGAAACCCCCGGCCCGCGCATCAGGGACAGTCCGCCCGGGGCCGGCGGGCGGGGCGGGGCTGGCGCGGGTGGGAGCCGCGGACACTCGGCCACCGGGCCACCGGGCAGCGGGGGCCGCTGGGCTGCGCCGCCAGGGTCACGCGGCGCGGTGCCTGTCTCGGCGCGGGGTCCCTGGGCGTGGCCGCTGTCCCCCTCGTGTGCGGTACCCCCGGTCACCGTGTGGCGTCCCGGTAGTGTGTGGGACCCCAGAGGCGTCCGGGGCCTCCCGCTGTGTGGTGTCCCACCCTGGGAGAACCCCGGCTGCGTGGCGTGGCCCCCCGGCCTCCCTCAGCTGATTTGCGGTCGTGGCGGGGGCCTGTGGGTTTCTGGGCCCCGGCGGCGGCGAGACAGGCGCCTTCCCAGCCGCGCAGGAAGCGGCCTCGGCCGGAAGGGGGGCCCCGGGCGCCACCGCCGCCTCCGCCTCCGCCCGCGCCGAGCGGCCTTCGACGGGTGGGGCCGAGCGGGGCCGAGCGGAGTCGAGCATGGCCGAGCGGAGCCGAGTCCTGGCCGAGAGGAGCCGAGTCGTGGCAGGGCGGGTCCGAGCGTGGCCGAGTCCTGGGCGAGCGGAGCCGAGCGCGGCCGAGTCCGGGCGGGGAGCGCGCGTTCCTGGAAGAGCCCGACTGGGGAGCGGGTCACATTCTTGGCCAGCGCTAGGGCTGAGGCGGACGCACGGCAACAAACAGCGCGGGGGGCGGGGCCGACGCGGGGCGGAGCAGGCGGCGCGGGGCGGGGCGGCGCGGCGGCGGCGTGAGCTCAGCGCCGGGCGCTCAGTCCGAGCCGGAGCGAGCCGCCGGGAGGATGTGCGCTGAGTGCCCCGAGCCCCGCGCCGCCGCCGCGCTCTGAGGGCCGCGGGCGAGAGGCGCCTCCGCCGCCCCAGAAGGCGGGCGGGCGGGCCGCGGAGCCGGCGGGCGGGCGGGCCGGGGGCCGGCGGCGGGCGCGACGCGGCCGGCCAGCGCCGCCGGGACGAGCCGGGCGGGCGCCGCGCGGTGGGAGGAGCGGGGCGGCGGCGGCGCGCCGCGCGAGGACGGCCCGGCGGGCCCCGCGCCCGCGCCCCCGCTCCTCCCGGGCCCCTCGGCCTCGGCCGCCGCGGCGATTCGCGCCTCGCGGCGCCGGCACCTGCCCGCGCGCCCCCCGCGAGCCCCGGGCCCGCGAGCGTTGGCGTTGGCGTTGGCGGCGCGCGCCGGGGCATGCCCCGCGCCTAGAGCCCGGGGGGCGCGCGGGGGACGCGCGGGGGGCCCGGGCGGCGGCGGGCGCGGCGCGGGGCGCGTGGATGTGGCGCCGGGCCCGGGCGGCGGCGGGCTCCAGCGGCGGGACCCCTTCGCCCCGCCCGCCTTCCCCTTCGCGCCCCCGGGCGAGGCCGCGGCCGTGATCGGCCGTGAGCCGGCGGCGGGGGGCGGCCGGGGTCGGGGCCGCGGGCGCCGCCGGGGCGCGCGGGGCGGCGGCGGGGGCCGGGGGGGCCCGGGCGCGCGGGAGCGGGAGCGGCCGGGGGAGCCGGAGCGCACCATGGAGGCGGCGGCAGGCGGCCGTGGCTGCTTCCAGCCGCACCCGGGGTTGCAGAAGACGCTGGAGCAGTTCCACCTGAGCTCTATGAGCTCTCTGGGCGGCCCGGCCGCCTTCTCGGCGCGCTGGGCGCAGGAGGCCTACAAGAAGGAGAGCGCCAAGGAGGCGGGCGCGGCCGCGGTGCCGGCGCCGGTGCCCGCAGCCACCGAGCCGCCGCCCGTGCTGCACCTGCCCGCCATCCAGCCGCCGCCGCCCGTGCTGCCCGGTCCCTTCTTCATGCCGTCCGATCGCTCCACCGAGCGCTGCGAGACCGTGCTAGAAGGCGAGACCATCTCGTGCTTCGTGGTGGGAGGCGAGAAGCGTCTGTGTCTGCCGCAGATCCTCAACTCGGTGCTGCGCGACTTCTCGCTGCAGCAGATCAACTCGGTGTGCGACGAGCTCCACATCTACTGCTCGCGCTGCACGGCCGACCAGCTGGAGATCCTCAAAGTCATGGGCATCCTGCCCTTCTCGGCGCCCTCGTGCGGGCTCATCACCAAGACGGACGCCGAGCGCCTGTGCAACGCGCTGCTCTACGGCGGCGCCTACCCGCCGCCCTGCAAGAAGGAGCTGGCCGCCAGCCTGGCGCTGGGCCTGGAGCTCAGCGAGCGCAGCGTCCGCGTGTACCACGAGTGCTTCGGCAAGTGTAAGGGGCTGCTGGTGCCGGAGCTCTACAGCAGCCCGAGCGCCGCCTGCATCCAGTGCCTGGACTGCCGCCTCATGTACCCGCCGCACAAGTTCGTGGTGCACTCGCACAAGGCCCTGGAGAACCGGACCTGCCACTGGGGCTTCGACTCGGCCAACTGGCGGGCCTACATCCTGCTGAGCCAGGACTACACGGGCAAGGAGGAGCAGGCGCGCCTCGGTCGCTGCCTGGACGACGTGAAGGAGAAGTTCGACTATGGCAACAAGTACAAGCGGCGGGTGCCCCGGGTGAGTGGCCCCAGGCCTGGGAGCAGGGGAGGATGTGCTTGGGGTGGGGGACCCTTCTGGGCCACAGGCTCTGGTCTCCAAAGGCTGGGGCCTGTGTTTCTGCCGTGCCGCATGTTTCAAGTCTTTGCTTTGTTTTAGGGAAATTGAGTGTTCCCCTTGGCAGGGCCAGAGGGTTTAGTAGGAAGGCCCTCCTGCCCTTTCCCCCAGGAGGAGCCTGGAGTAGGGGCTGTGGCGGTGGGGTGGGGGCTAGGCCTGGTGTGTGGGGAAGGCCCACAGGCCCATAGCCTTTGCCCAGATAGGATAGGAAGGCACAAGCCTCCTATGCTCTCGGGAAAGCGGCCTGCCCCGAGGTCAGGGAAGTTAGCTCCAGTTGGGCCCCGGCCGGATGCCTCAGGCCCAGGTCTTCCTTGGGGTTGGGGTGGAGGTGGCTGCCCTCACTTCGAAGGCACCCAGCCTCGAAGACAGAGGGCTGCCTGCCCTTGGGCCCGAGGAGACAGAGCTTGGGCCAGACGAGGGCTGGTTTTGGTACTGGCTCCCGCTGCCTGTTTGTTGCCTTGAAGTTTTGGGACAGAGACACAAAATGAAGCCAGGTGTTCAGGCTGGAGTGACAGGGGCCTGAGACTCAGCGGCTCCAGCACTGTGCTGGTTGGTCTCCCTGGGCCTGCCAGGGACCAAATCCCAGAGTCCCCCGTGTGGGGTGAGGGCCACTTGGCACCCGGCTGAGGGCCTGGTCAGCAGGCCCCTGGGCCCACATGCTGGGGTTACTGGCGGCTTGGGATTTGTTTTGGACTCACCCATTTCCTTCTCTCCTTCTGAAACGCAGAGGGGTGCGCAGGGGGAGGGAGGCCGCTGGCCCGGCTTTGTAGTTTGCCAGTTGGAGGATCTACGGGCTCCGGCATGGGCAGCTCCCAAGCCACGAGGCGCCGAAATTACTCAGTGGGGTCCTCAGGAACTTTCCGTTGCATACCTCCCCAAGTATTTGTAACTTTTCTTTTAAATATCCAGGCTTATTAAATTGCACACACAGAATGCTGCATTGGCTCAGCTATTCTTGGGAGGCCTAATTAATTCAGCTATTGCATCAAACTTTTTTTTTCTAAATCTGTGAATAGATGCTCCAGCCCGGTTTTCTCTGGGCGCCCCTCCAGCAGAGTGTCAGATCGTGGGGAGGAGGGGCTGTGGATGGAAGCGAGGGACTGTCGCTTCTGCGCGGAGGGGGCTGCGGAGGGTGCATGTGCGTGTGCCTGTGTGTGTGTGCGTGTGCCTGTGTGTGTGCAGGGGCGCTTCTGACCCTGCCAGGCCAGGGCTCAGGTGGCAGCTGCCTGCAGACCTGTGGACTGGGGAAGGATGCTCGTGGCAGAGCTGCAGACAGACCTAGCAGGCTGGGGCCCTTCGTGTCACACGGGGAGTTGGCTGGGGTGGGTCCGATGGCGCTCCCTGTGGGCTGGGGCCTTTCTTTTTGGGGTGGCCGCACCCTCGTCAGTGCCTATGGCTGGGGGAAGCCACGTGTCGCTGGGATTGTTGGTGGGCTTGGGTAGGCTGCATAGTGGGTCACCTGTGGCCAAGGCCTGAGCTGCTGGGACACGCTCATCACGGTCTCCAGAGCTGACGGCAGAGGATCTCAGCTGAGCAGGGTGTGTCTGCGTTTGTTTTTGTCTGACTGTGGGTCATGTATGTGCTTGCGGTGTTTCTGTCTTCCTGGGCTTTGCTGGGGGGCCATTGGAGTGGTCAGCAGGACGTCTTCGTCACAGCTGACACAGAGCAGGGCCCAGGCCACTGGCTTCTCCCTCCCGGTGGTTGTGAGCGCCGGGGTCCTTGGGCCGCCATAGAGACGGGCGAGACAGGCTTTCCCCTCTGGTCATCTCAGCAGATGGCTCCAAGTCGCCTTTCCCTTCTGAAGTCCTCCCCAGCACAGCTCTGAAATCTCATTTACTGATTAAAATTCCCAAGCCATACTGACGACGTTTACGGTGTGAGTGAGTGGGTCCTCCAGGCCTGACTGGCAGCCACAGCCTGGCCCTGGCAGTGGTGGCCTCCGCCTGGCTCCCTGCGTGTTCACCAGCTCCTGCGGGTTTCCTCTCCTCATGCTCCTGGGGGTGGGGCACCCATCCTGCCCGTGTGGCCTCCTGCTCCGTGTTCTTGACGTGGGATGGCAGCC
This sequence comes from Trachypithecus francoisi, assembly GCF_009764315.1. Classification (NCBI taxonomy): domain Eukaryota; kingdom Metazoa; phylum Chordata; class Mammalia; order Primates; family Cercopithecidae; genus Trachypithecus; species Trachypithecus francoisi. Next base: position 120,599,031 of record NW_022681457.1, on the reverse strand, counting down.
AGGGAGTCTGCCCTCGCTCAGTGCATGCCCCCTGGGCTCTATGATTGTGTGGTTGGGAGTTCTGGGCTGCAGGATCCCCTTAAGTCTCCCTAGGACAGCCATGTGCGTGTCTCTCTGCGCACGGGGGCAACACATGAGAAGGGAGTGTGGTTTCAGGGTGGGCGTGGACCCGCAGTGCCCAGACCCCACTTCTCCTAGAAGGAGTGGCCTGGGAGGCCCCGCCTCCCCCCTCGCTGGCTGCCATTGGCTCCTCCCACCCATGTCTTGACAGCTTATTCTCAGGATATGTTTTGATTTCTTCACTTCCTTTGTAGCTTATTTTAATATTTTTGATCTGCCGAAGATGAGGGCTGAAGGAACAAAGAGTGTACTGGAACTCTCTTTGCAGGGCTGCTGCTCCCAGCAGGCCTTCGGGCTCTGTGGAGCGGGAGGGAGCTGAATTGCCTTCCGGGTGTTTGTGGCCAGGCCAGGGCCGGGTCTCCTGCCTGAGTGGGCTGGGTCAGCGTCACTCTGCTACCCGTGATGGGAGGTGGGAGAGGGCGGTGGTGTTCCCGTGTCCCAAACCAAGTCGGAGGCGGGGCTGCAGCTTTTGCCTTGGAAGCCTCACGTGCAGGCAGCTGTGCCGGAGTCCCTGGCCTGTCAGCAGTGCAGTGACAGTGTGAGGGGCGGACAGTCTTCCTCCAGATGCCCCCTCATATCACCGGGTAGCAGAGGAAACCTCCGCTCCTGTCCAGTGGCTGTCGGGCCCAACCAGCTTCCTGCTGCTGTATCTTGGAAGACTGTGCGGGCTGTGTGGGTGCTTGGCGAGTCCCCTCTTAGGGGCCCTGGGGCTGCTATCCTTGACAGGGGGCCTTGTCTCACCTCCCTACTCGGTCCCACACTGGCTTTGTGACCTTGAACAAGTTGCTTAACCTCTCTGTCTCGGTGTAAACTGGGGACTGTTTATTGATCTTGGGCTTTACGTTTTGAGTGGTACAGGTGGGGCGCAGATGGGTCATTGTGCTGCTGGGAGCACTTAGCCAAGAGACTGGAGCCTTCCCCACTCCCACTGCTCTTTCTTCTTTCCGGTCGGCTCGCCTCCTTCCTCTTAGGTTCTCTGATAGCCGTAGGACTCCATTGGACTACATCTTTTTGTCAGTGTAGACAGCTGTCAGAGACGGAGACAAAATGTGGCAGTTGGAGCTGCCGCTTGGCCTGCTGCCTGGGACGTGGCCCCTTGTCCCACAGAACGTCTTGCTGGGCAGCCAAGCGCTTTCCTTGCAGGCTGATAACAGGGTGGTGTGGTGTGGTGCCTCCCTTTTGCCATGGCAGGGTCCTGCTCCAAGGGGGCCGGGGTCCTGTTCTGGGGCAGGGATTCTGCTCTGAGGGTCCTGTTCCAAGAGGGCTGGGGGGGTCCTGTTCCGCCCGGGGGTTCTGCTCCGAGGGGGCCGGGGGTCCTGTTCCTGGGGTGGTGGGCTGCCTTTGTGAGAGCTGTTGCTCACCTGCCACGTGCGTTCTGGGCATTCTGGTGACTGGAGAATTTGGGTTGTGTTAGGGTGTTGTTGCTCTGTCCTGCACATGCATGAATTCCCAGGAGTCTTGCAGGTCGGCTTGCCCTTGCTCTCTGTGGGCTGGTGTGGGTCTTAGTGGGCTGCGGGCTGAGGGTGGCTTGGTTGGGAAGCTCTGTGTGCTGCAGTGGAGGGTCCGCGACGGGGGTTTTCTGATCCCTCATGCTGGGCTTTTGACCCGTGTCACTGCATGGCTGGCCCTGGCCCCAGGCAGTGTTTCCTGAGGCAGGTGCCCAGCCAGGTGGTCCGGCTTGAGAGCTTTGAGTCTCGAGGTCTGTTCTGGGGAATGACTGTGCTGCTGGAGGCCAGGAAGGGGTTGCTGGGCCGGGCGGGCCTCTGGGGAGGAGCTGTGTTTTGCTGTTTTAAGCTGAACTGATCACAGGAAGGGATGGCATCAGGAGTTTCTCTCTGGGACACCCCTCACTCAGTGCAGTGGCCGTGTGTGGGTTTCGGGCTATGCCTTCCCAGACACCCTCAGGTCTGGGGAGCACTTGGGGGGCCATCTGGCCCTTTGTCCACTGGCTTCCTTTGGAAAAAGTGTCTGCTGCGAGTGTTTTTCTCCAGCTTTTTGTGGGGTTCCATGTGGTCTTGGGCCATGCTCTGGGGTCAGGCTCCTGGGCAGGCCCTGGTCCCTGTGCAGAAGGCCAGGATCCGTAGGTTTGGGCTGGTCTGCCCTCCAGGTGAGGGTTCCGGAAAGACGGCTGGCTGCTGGGTCTTCTCAAGGCGGGTGGACAGCAGCTTGAGAGTGGTTCTTGACCTCTACCCACCCCGGCTGGCTGTGCACGGACTGGGGAGGGCATGGGTGGCTGCCCCTGGTGGCTTCTGCAGGGAACAGAACCTAGTGGTCATTTTCCCGGCACAGTCTGTCATCCATCTGTCTGGGACCCCTCTGGGAGCTGGGCTGGGTCCCTCACCTTCTGGGACAGCAGGGTCACGGAGGAGGGGTTCTCTCTGTCAGTGTCTTGTTTCTCAGCCGTCCCCGTGGCTGATTTGTGCAATGTCTGTCTGTCTGAGTCTCCGGGTGAGGGCAGACAGGATATGGTGCGAGGAAGTCTGGGGTAAGTGTGAGCCGAACCCCGCCCTGGAGTCTCGCGGGGTTGTGGGGCCACAGCCCCAGCTTAGGTTAGGCCTTCGCTGCCGGCAGGGCCTCCAGAGAGAAGGCGGTGGTTCCGGGGCCTGGGCCCTGACTGTCTGGCAGGAGGTGTCCACGCCGGCGGCCCGGCTCTCTGTGGCAATAATGTGTCTCTTTCTAAGGATTGCGAAAGTTGAGGGAGAATTTCTCCACTGGAAGAATTATGCAAGTTTCAACTGAAATGTTTTTAAAAAGTTTCTTTGTTTTGAGTCAAAATACAGAGGGTGAATTATTTCCCCACTATCTGGGAGAGCTGGAAAAGAAGGCCCCGTCCTTACTCTCAAGGGCTCTTCCCCTCCTGAGCGGTGGTCACCAGGCTAGGGTGTCATGGAGTGGGGGGCTGCCCGGGGACCAGCCCTTTACACCTGGCCTCCAGAGCGGGCGGTAGGGCGGCTCCTTCCTGTCCTGCCCTGGCTGTCACCCTCGTGGTCTGGAGTGGGCTTTTTTTTTTTTTTTGAGACCGTCTGTCTCTGTTTCCCAGGCTGGAGTGCAGTGGTGCAATCTTGGCTCGCTGCAGCCTGTGTCTCCTGGGTTTAAGTGATTCTCCTGCCCCAGCCTCCCATGTAGCTGGGATGACAGATGTGTGCCACCATGCTCAATTAATTATTTTGTATTTTTAGTAGAGATGGGGTTTCACCATGTTGGCCAGGCTGGTCTTGAACTCCCGACCTCAAGTGATCTACCCACCTTGGCCTCCCAAAGTGCTGGGATTACAGGCATGAGCCACCGTGCCTGGCCCCTGGAGTGGGTTCTGCCACGGAAGGCATCCCCGGGGCCTGCAGGGTGGAGGGGTCGCCCCCGCCGTCCCACCTGTTCTCTTGAGGCCTGGTTACCCTCTGCAGACCAGGTGTCATGCCGGGTGACCCTCGGGAAGCTCTGGCTCACCCCGGGGGTTGGGGAGCACGGTAAGTGGTAGCTCTATAGGTGCTGCTGCTTTATGAATATGAGAGAGGGTTCCAGAAGGACCCCGCTTCCCAGAGCCTGCATGTTGGTGTTGCTGTGTGGTACTTGAGATTTTTCCAGGCTGCCTTGCTGGGGTGGCCTCGATGGGGGGCCCAGGGAGGCTCCAGCTCTGGGGACAAGCCGCCACATGAGCCTGCTTATTTACGAAAATGAAGAACCAGGACTCGAGTGTGGATTTTAAATGAGGTTGTGGGGACAATAGTAAAATCCAGACTAGGACCAGATGGACCCAGCACCTGCGTTGGCCATGGCCCGGAGGTGGCGTGGTGGCGCCTGGTGCCTGTGGCCCTCAACACGTGTTCTGCCTGCCGCCTAGTAGGCCTTCGCTTGAAGCGCTTGTTCCTTTGAGTACTGCTCCTGTCTCTTGCCTGGAGGGAAACGGATGAAGGGAGCTTTGAGAGGCGTTTTGGCTTGAGCCTGGGAAACGGCCGAGATTCTCTTTGCTGCTTGGTGTTCATGTCTTCTCCGATTTTACTTTTTTGACTCATAAAGATGGAAGGAGTGCTCTGCCTTGGTGCCCCTGCAGCTGCAGAATCGGGGCGTCTAGGCCTGCCTCTTAGGCCAGCACACCCAGCCCTTGTCAGGCCTTCCTGGGCTGCCTCTGCTGGGGGCCTTGTCTCACTGGCCATGGGGGTTGTCGTGTGTGTGGTTGTGTTGCCGGCCTCAGGGGCTAGGGTTGGGGGGGCCTAGTCACGTCTGGGTCCCCAGTTTGGGGGCCAGATTCAGTAACGCACTGAATGACTCAGTGGACCTCGCAGGCATTGGTGGTCAGGGCTTATTGGCAGCTCCGTTCTCTGGCTGGAAGGGGAATGCTGTTTCTTCTCTCACTGTTTCACCTTTGTTTTTTTTTTGAGACGGAATCTCGCTCTGTCGCCCAGGCTGGAGTGCAGTGGCGCGATCTCGGCTTACTGCAAGCTCCACCTCCCGGGTTCAAGCAATTCCCCTGACTCAGCCCCCTGAGTAGCTGGGACTACAGGCGTGCACCACCACACCCGGTTCATTTTTTGTATTGTAGTAGAGATGGGGATTCACCATGTTGGCCAGGTTGGTCTCCGTCTCCTGACCTCATGATTCACACGTCTCAGCTTCCCAAAGTGTTGGGATTACAGGCGTGAGCCACTGCGCCAGCCATTGTTCCACCTTTGGAAGAAATTGATTCACTGTCTTCTGACCTGGGGGCGCTTCTACCTTGGTTCCATGTTGAGGGCTCAGAAGGTGCTGGAATATTACCCTTGGCTGGTGAGGCTGAGCGCTGACGCTCCTCCCAGCTCTCAGCCCTGCCTGGACTGACTGTGGCTTCTGCTGGAATGTCGGTGGCTGACTTAGAAACAGCTCCTGTTCTAGGCTTCCTGCAGGCCCCATGGTGCTGCTCGTTTCACAGAAATGCAGCTCAGGCTGGTGGCCTCAGGTGGGCATGGGTGGCAGGGGACACCGTCACCCAAATCAGAGGATCTGTCTCTGTCCTGAGGGTTCCACCCCAGGACCCAAGACACTAACTGGGCTCTTGTGTGGCCCTTCCCAACCAGACGTGATCCCTGAGCTGCGTGAGGTGACGGTGACTCCACGACAGCTCGTGTCCCATTATGGGGGCACCTGGGGACTGGCTGACCTCACCAGGAAGTGCGTCAGGAGCGGGTGAGGGGCAGTGGGAGGGCAGGGAGCACCCAGCAGGTGTCCAGTGGTGCTGGCGCTGCCTCTGTCTCTCTGTCCAAGCCCTGTCTGTATCTGAAGCAGCTGAGGTGCTCCCTGCGGTGCTCCCTGGCTGCTGTGGTTCCTGAAGACTGTGGCTGTGCCAGTGGTTTCCTTTGATGTCAGTTTTCTTCTACAGGGGAAACCATATTGCCAGGAGAGCCAGGTGTCTGCTAATTACATTGTGTTCTTCTGCCCAGGAGTAAATTTGTAAGTGGTGAGAATAAGAAGCAGCTGTCAGCCTGCAGACCCGCCCTCACCCTGCCCTGGTTGGGGTGCTGCCTGCTGGGAACCGCTGGTCCAGCTGCTGAGAGGACGCCGATTGGGTGCACAATTGTTGCAGAGTCTGATGTAGGCTCTCTGTCCTGAAAGTAACGTGGAAACATTTTTGCTTTTACTATGGAGTATGCATCTTTGCCCAGAAATAGAAATGCTTTTGCTTTCTTTTCTTGGAAATAAGGCCGATAGGTTGAGTCCTTCTTGCCCTGTTGAGGGAACGTGTCTGTCCTTAGCATGGAGGCCAGTCTGGCTGGGTGCTGAGCTCGTCCTGCAGAACATGCGTAAACGCCTCATCCCTGAGAGCCCCGGGAGGCTGGCACCTTCTGTGGGGGGTCTGAGGTTGGCCCATTTGACCCTATCCAGGATGGGTTACTTACAGAGTCGAATGGGCCTCGATAGGCTGATCACCCTCTCGTGGTGGGTGTCTCTCCTGGTGCCCTCCCGCCTGGCGCTGTCAAAGGCTTCTCTGTGTCAGGCACTGGGCTGTGGCAGCCCCAGGGCCCCGCCTGGTATGGCTGCCCATGGTCCAGGCAATGCCAGGGCGGGCATCCTTGACTCCCTCGCTCACCCTCACAGCTGGCCCTGGAGGTCTGTCTGAGGGGAGTTATGCTTCATTGTTCATGCTCAGAGAACCTGAGCCTTTCTTGGGAAGCAGTTTGTCCCCGTGCCTCCCTTCAGGCTCCTGTGGCCTGAGGAGCCTCCGCGTGGCAGTGGATGGCAGCTCCAGCTGCCCGTGGCCCTCTTTTTTTATAGTTTCCCAGATGACTAGGCCAAGCTGGGCCTCTGTGACCTAGACGTGCTATTCCTTGTGCTGCTCTGGAAGGTTGGCGGCTCTGCGTGGACCTGCACAGTACCCAGGACAGGCCTGCCATGGCACCGGTTGGGCCTTTGGGCACAGGGTGCTCTGCCTCTCTGGCCCTGACAGGCTCTGACGCCTGAGGATGGGGACCAGGCACTCCCAGCTTTGACACCTTCCCTGTGCAGAGGTGGCACAATCCTGGGGCCCCAGAGACAGGGACTCCCGCCTGCCTGGTGAGGGTGAGTGTGGGGTCTGGACTCTGACTCCTGGTCCAGGCAGGAGGAGGAGCACACTGGACAGGGCTGCTGAGCCACCCTCTGCGGAGCTGTGGACACTGCATGTGTGGTGCCAAAGGTGTGCACGTCCACTGAGGCCACCTGCGCCACTGCCCGTGTCCTGTGGACTGGCACTCCCCGAGTGAGAGCTGCATACAGGACCTGGGCTGTCAGTGGGCTGGGCCACCTGGGAGGGGGTGTTCTGTGTGCTTGCACTGAAGCCTGCCCCTTCTGGGTTAGGGACACCCAGGACCTCCATAGCTGGTGTGACATCTGTGAGATCTCAGCTGCTTCCTCCCTGGACACCCGTGTGGACCTGGAGGGAGGTGGGGACCCGGCCTGGCACGGTCCCTGGCCACCTGCCTGGTGCTCCCGGTTGTGCTGTTGGCAGGGCCTTCGCTCTGCCTCACCTGCTGCCTCCACATTTCCTGGCTACAACCCTGTTGCCCAAACCATTAAAAAAATTATACTCCCAAGTTGAATGATATGCAAATGTAGTCAATTAAGCGAGGGGATTTTAATTAGCAGTTTAAGTTCATGTGTGAAGTGCCTTGCCTTAATTACTTGACAGTTTTGTTGTAAATTTGCTAAGTTTTTTTTTGCAGAACTATCAAAACTGTGATTTTTGTTAACATTCTTGGATGCAGTGAGTGTCGCCCAGCTTGCCTGACCCTAGTGGGTTTTGTCTTAATTTATAAAGCTCGTTAAACTGTGAAAACAAGGTAAACCCCCTGGGTTGCCTCTGTGTGGCTCTTTGAGTCAAGCCGGGCTCCGTGTCTCCCTTGTCACTGGCTGGGGTGGGGACCTGCCTCTCGCGTGGTCTTGAGCTCCCGTTGGTGGAACGGGCGAACCCTCTTCCCATGTGGGTGTAGCTGATGGCGGCACCTGTGTCTGGGGACACATCCTGGACCTGAATGGAGTCAGGAAGGGTTTCGACCTGGACAGCCTGCATGCCAGGGACCCGCAGGGTGTGCGGTGGCGAGGGCCTGGTCCAGGTGGCGGGCTCCCTGGTGGTGCTGGCGGCTGGCTGTGGATGGTTGTGCGTGGGTCTTTGGGTTCACAGTTCACTTTGGGAGAGGGGAGAACCCCTCACTTTGAAGTCTTTCCTGGCCAATGGGAGGCTTCTCAGAGCAGCTTTCACAGCTCCGGAGCTGGGTGAGGCCTGTGTCTCGGCTCATCCCGCCCTCCGGGGCGTCGCGGTGTGTCTGGGCAGCGGTGCAGCTGGCTCCGTGCACTGGGTTTAGGTTTGCTTCAGTTCCCCACGGCTGCTTCAACTGGCTCCTTTGTGGGTCGGTGGAACTTCGGTGTCCCCACCCCTGTTCAGTTCCCTGACTGAGCTCGATGCCTCTGGTGTAGATGGGCTTTTTATTTTCCCATCTAAACATCGTTATTTGAATTGTGATTTCTGTGGTAGTTTAATGGACTGTAGATAAAGAAGGACCTGTTTTCTCTCAGGAGTGCCTGTGGGGTCCGTTGTTCTGGTTTGCTCAGTGAGGTGTGGCCCCAGGGGCTGAGGAAGGTGGCCAGGACCCCCCAGGGCAGCCCCCACCACAGGGGCTGCTGTCCTCTGGGTTCTGCTCCACTTTCTGGGACCTTGGCCCAGGAGGCCTCTGGGAGGGTGAAATGGCTGCAGGCCTGGGGAAGGGGCACTGGCAGGAAGCCACAGGCAAAGAAGTCAGGGAGGAGGGAGGCCTAGTTCTGGAGGAACGTGGGAAGGGCAGGCGCCTCCGAGCAGCCTCAAGAAATGTGGGCCAGGCTGGTCTGGCTGCAGGCAGGACTGTGTCTAGGACTCTGAGTTGCCAGAAGCACCTGGCGGCAAGCCCGTGTCCACAGTGTCGCCCGGCCCCCTTGAGGAGGTGCCGTGGGTGGTGGCTGGTGGGGGGCAAGGCTGCGGGACTGGAACCGCTGAGCAGGGGTTCCTGGGGCTATCAAGGCCCCCAGAAGAAGAAATCAAGTGGATTTTAAGAAGCAGAGCTCTCTTTAGCCCGAAGGAACCATAGAGCATTAACAAGAAAACCTGGGGTTCTTAGAAATGCAGCTCTCTCTACTCGTTCGGCGGACGGCGGACAGTTCTAGATCCAGGAGAGTAGTGGCGCAGACACGGACTTTGCCCTGGGTAGCAGGGGAGAAGCACAGCGTCCTGTCATTCATGAGTCCGGTGAGAGGCGCGAGAAACCACAGCTCTTAGGAAAATCTGTGCTACCCAGCATGGGGGCCGTCCACAGCCCCTCCAGCACTGCTAGGTAGGTGGCTCCGCATTGGCCCCAAGCCTCCTCGGCTGTGCTCAGACCCTGAGATGTCCTGGGCACCCTGGTTGAACTTTGGTGGATAACTGCCGGGTGCACGCAGGAGCTGCAGGTGAGGGGTTTGTGGGAGCTCTGTGGCCGCCCTGCATTCCTGGCCTCTGCCATTTTCTGCCTAAACGTAGACACATGGAAGAGGGAGCGCAGGATGCTGTGGGCCCGGAAGGCGGGACTCTGTGGGCTCCATCCCTTCACTTCAGGGCGTGGAGGGCCCAGGGTCCCCTCACACTTGCCTGCGGGGACCAGCGGGGAACGCTTCTCTTTTTACTGTCATTATAAACTTGCGGCTTAAATATGTCTGTGGACTTAAGAGTGCCATCCTGTGTGGAAAATTTCCAGCTTTCACTGAAGTAGAGAGATTAGCTCAATGCACCCCATGTATCGCGTTCACCAGTTATTCATGGCTCACTCATTTTGTTTCATCCAACTTCCCTCTCCTGTTTTGAGGGGGAGGGACTGTAATTTTGTTTTATTTTGTTTTGTTTTTGAGAAGGCGTTCTACTCTGTAGCCCAGGCTGGAGTGCAGTGGCGCGATCTCGGCTCACTGCAAGCTCCATCTCCTGGGTTCACGCCATTCTCCTGCCTCGGCCTCCCAAGTAGCTGGGACTACAGGCGCCCACCACCACGCCCGGCTAATTTTTTTGTATTTTCAGTAGAGACAGGGTTTCACCATGTTGGCCAGGATGATCGTGATACCCTGACCACGTGATCCGCCCGCCTCAGCCTCCCAAAGTGTTGGGATTACAGGCGTGAGCCGCCGCGCTCAGCCGGGACTGTAGTTTTTTCACAGCAAATCCCAGGCATCATCTCATTTCACATTTAAGTGTTTCAGTGTCCACATCTAAGGAATGTGGCATTGTAACAAATGCTAACTGTGACCCATTAACTTGTCTAATAAAGCTAAGGGGGATTTCTGGACACCAGCCCATGTTCAGGTCCCTCCTGTCTCAAAGGGTCCTCCTGGTGCTTTTTGAGACCCAGGGACAACACTGCGTATGATGGGTGGGTCTTCCACGCGGGCCTCTGTGTGTGCGTGTGTGGTGCTGTGACGGACTGTGGGGACAGTCCGAGGGCTGACCTGAGCCTGGCAGAGGCAACATCTTGTTGGGAGGCAGCAGGCCAGGAGAGAGCGGAGCTGGTTGGAGGAGGGCCAGCCTCCCCACCTGGAGACTGTTGGTGACCTTCCTCACGTGGCGCGCCCCTTGGCACGGCCCCCAGCCGCTAGTGGTGAGCCTCTGTAATGTCTGTGAACACTTCCCGTGCGTGTCTAGTCAGGAGAGTAATCAGAGAAGCGAATGGTGTGTGCTCACCGAAGAAGCCCAGGACAGTGGAGAAGAGTGCAGAGGCTGACCCCTTCTCTCTCTCTGTTCTTGGCGGGTTGGGGCAGAAGTACAGTGTCCTGTGGTTCACATGTCAGGGGAGAGGCAGGAACGTGCCACAGCTCTGTTGCTGGAAACACAGGAAGCCAGGATACGGCCGACCGTGGCCCCTTCTGGCCCCGCCGGGGAGTGGGTGTCCCTGTCCTCACTGTAATCTCTGCCACATTGACGGAAAGATTTTTCTTTTTTCTCATTTTTGGAGACAAGGTCTTGTTCTGTCATCTCTGCTGAAGAGTGCAGTGGTGTGATCCCAGCTCACTGCAGCTTTGACCTCTTGGGCTCAAGTGATTCTCCTGCCTCAGCTTCCTGAGTAGCCAGGACTACAGGTGGGCATCACCATACCTGGCTGATGTTTTTGTAATTTTAGAGATGTGATCTCTGTATGTTGCCCAGATTGGTCTGGAACTCCTGGGCTCAAGCGATTCTCCTGCCTCAGCCTCCCAAAGTGCTGTGCGCCGCCGCTCCTGGACTGAAGGTTCTCTTAATTGGATTTTTCCATACGTGCACTCAGGTCTACCTTTTTCCCTGAATGAGGCATGACAAGTATATCTGTGACTGTTTTCTTTGTTTTTTGAGACGGAGTCTCACTCTGTCCCCCAGGCTGGAGTGCAGTGGCACTATCTCGGCTCACTGCGAGCTCCGCCTCCCGGATTCACGCCATTCTCGTGCCTCAGCCCCCCAAGTAGCTGGGACTACAGGCAACTGCCACCATGCCTGGCTAATTTTTTGTATTTTTAGTAGAGACGGGTTTCACCGTGTTAGCCAGGATGGTCTCAATCTCCTGACCTAGTGATCCACCCGTCTCGGCCTCCCAAAGTGCTGGGATTACAGGTGTGAGCCACCGTGCCCAGCCTGACTGTGTTTTCTGTAGGAATATTACTGTGACATTCTTGTAAGAAGTAAGTGAAAAGCCCACCAGCACAGTATTCACATAACACAGAAAGGTATAAAAGACAAACGCAGACGTGGGTGAGGGCAGAGTTCTTGGTTTATCACGAGGGAATGTGAACGCGGTTCCCCGTCTGCCCTGCTCTGCTCGGCACCTTTGGGATATCAGTGCCTTGGGTGCCTGGTGCCTTTTTGGGCCAGCCCTGTGGTATTTTGGAGTATTAGTTGGTATTGAGGGTCTGGACCTTACTTAGTGTCTAGGGCATGGGTCGTGTTTTGGTATTGCAAGAGGTGCTTCAGGGCGTGTGTTAACACAAACACATCACGCGAGCTTCGTGACCACATGCTGGCTGCACGAGATGTCAGTGTTCTCCACCTACCGCCTGCTTCATCCCTGCCCTGCCCTCTCATGCTCCTCGGCGGGGGGCCATCGTCCTCTTGCCCCGCCTGCTCTTTCTGCAGGCTGGCCATTGTGCTCTGTTGCAGAAGCCCCTGTCAGGGTGCTGGTCTGCACGTGTGCTTTCTGAGTGCCTGTCACTCTGGCTGGCTCACTGTGTCACTGTCACCGTGCAGCTTTGTTCGTCCTGTTCTTGTGCCTTGGGACGAATGGGCAGAGTGCTTGCTGTTGGGTGTACTGTGGTGCACATGTGGGCCTGGGAGTGAAACAGCTTGGTTGGAGAGCGTCGGTCAGGCCTGGCTGTCTTCCGAAGCGTCCCAGCCCTCCCTGTCGTCGGTCTTGTTGGCTGTAAACGCATTCTCTGCTGCATGGGATGCTAGGTGTGTGGTGAGTTTCTTGTGGATGTGGCAGGTCAGGGGGGAGGCATACTGTGTGCCGGGTACCGTGTTATTTACTGACACACGCACACGCAGTACACATCTCTATAGATTGCTTTTGTATGTTAGCTCAGCTGGGATGATTCTGTTTGTGCTTAGATCTTTGTCTACGTTTCTGATCATTTCCTTAGTAGGCGCTGAGATTCCCCTAAAAGGTGGAGTTGTTTTACCCAAGCTTTTCTTTGAATGGTGTGCAGTTTGCATGCCCATGCCCACAGAGTTAAGAAGCTGCCCATTTTCCTACCTCCTGATGACTTACCTCCGGTCTGTCGCCCAGGGTGGAGTGCAGTGGCCTGATCTCAGCTCACTGCAAGCTCCGCCTCCCGGGTTCACGCCATTCTCCTGCCTCAGCCTCCCAAGTAGCTGGAACTACAGGCTCCCGCCACCACGCCCGGCTAATTTTTTGTATTTTTAGTAGAGACGGAGTTTCACCGTGTTCGCCAGGATGGTCTGGATCTCCTGACCTCGTGATCCGCCCGCCTCGGCTTCCCAAAGTGCTGGGATTACAGGCGTGAGCCACCATGCCTGGCCCCTCCTGACGACTTTTAAGATTCTGTCATTTTAGGCCGGGTGCGGTGGCTCACGCCTGTAATCCCAGCATTTTGGGAGGCTGAGGTGGGTGGATCACCTGAGGTCAGGATTTTAAGACCAGCCTGGCCAACATGGTAAAACCATGTTTCTATTTTAAAAAATACAAAAATTAGCCAGGTGTGGTATTGCGCACCTGTAGTCCCAACTACTTGGGAGGCTGAGGCTGGGGAATCACTTGAACCTGGAAGGTGGAGGTTGCAGTGAGCTGAAATTTTGACATTCTACTACAGCCTGGGTGATAGAGCGAGATGTTGTCTCATAAAACAAAAACAGGCCGGGCGCGGTGGCTCACGCCTGTAATCCCAGCACTTTGGGTGGCCAAGGCGGGTGGATCACGAGGTCAGGAGATTGAGACCATCCTGGCTAACACGGTGAAACCCCATCTCTACTAAAAATGCAAAAATTAGTTGGACGTGGTGGCGGCGCCTGTAATCCCAGCTACTCGGGAGGCTGAGGCAGGAGAATTGCTTGAACCCAGAAGGCGGAGCTTGCAGTGAGCTGAGATCGCGCCACTGCACTCCAGGATGGGCGGCAGAGAGAGACTTCGTCTCAAAAAAAAAAGAGATTCTGTCATTTAGAGTGTCTTTGTTAATTTGAAAGGTGAAAAATCTCATCATTTAATTTTTATTTCTTTGCTTTTTGGCCAGTTGGTTGTTTTGTTATATCAGTAATTTTTTCTGTAACTTGTGCATATTACATGTTTTTATTGTGGCAAAATAGACATAATGTTTACCATCATGTGTACCATTCAGCAGTGTTGAACACATAGGCTGACAGTGAAGGGATGGAAAAAGGCGTCCCAGGCCACAGGTGACCAAAAGGAGACAGGAGTGGCTCCATTTGTATCATACAAAATAGACTTTTTTTCAGAAACTGTTCCTAGAGACAGAAAAGTAGTTACAGAATGATAAAAGGGTCAGATCAACTGGAAGATCTAGCAATAATACATATGCACTCAACATCAGAACAGCTAAAACTATAAAGCAAATTCACCCTGCTGTTCACCTACCTTCCCAGGCCCAGCCTCTGTCCCTGTGAAACGCTCACTCCCCATTCTGCCTCCCCCAGCCCCGGCACCCACCCACCGCTTTCTGTTTCTGTGAGTTTGGTGACTCTAGGGTCCTCCTGTGAGTGGAGTCACACAGGATCTGTCCTTTTGTGACAGCTTATTTCACTCAGCACCATGTCCTCAAGGTGCAGCCATGAGCAGCCTGTGTCACAGTCTCCTTCCTTCTTAAGACTGAACCGCAGGCTGTTGCCTGGATGTATTTTGTGTACCCATTTCTGTCGGTGGACACATGGGTGACTTCCACAGTTTAGCTGTCGTGAATGATGCTGCTGTGAGCACGGGTGCACGGTGACCTCTGGAGACCCTGCCTTCAGTCTGGGTGTAGACCCGGAAGTGGAATTGCTGGATCATTGATCATTCTAGTTTTATTTATTTTTGAGACAGCATCTTGCTCTGTTGCCCAGGCTGGAGTGCAGTGGCACGATCTTGGCTCACTGCAGCCTCCACCTCCTGGACTCAAGTGATTCTCCTGTCTGAGCCTCCCAAGTAGCTGGGACTAAAGACAGGTCCCTCCACACCCGGCTAATTTTTGTATTTTTTGTAGAGACAGGGTTTCACCATGTTGACCAGGCTAGTCTTGAACTCTTGACTTTATGTGACCTACCCACCTTGGCCTCCTAAAGTGCTGGGATTACAAGCGTCAACCACTGCACCTGGCCCTATTTTTCCTTCTTTCTTTCTTTCTTTTTTTTTTTTTGAGATGGCACCTCCCTCTGTTGCCCAGGCTGGAGTGTAGTGGCGCCATCTCGGCTCACTGCAAGCTCCACCTCCTGGGTTCATGCCATTCTCCCTTCTCAGCCTCCCGAATAGCTGGGACTGCAGGCGCCCGCCACCACACCCGCCTCATTTTTTTGTATTTTTAGTAGATACGGGGTTTCACCGTGTTAGCCAGGATGGTCTCCATCTCCTGACCTCGTGATCCACCGCCTCGGTCTCCCAAAGTGCTGGGATTATAGGCGTGAGCCACGGCACTCGGCCTTTTTTTTTTTTTTTTTTGAGGCAGAGTCTCACTCTGTTGCCCAGGCCGGAGTGCGGTGGCTGTATCTCGGCTCACTGCAGCCTCCGCCTCCCGGGTTCAAGTGATTCTCCTGCCTAAGCCTCCTGAGTAGCTGGGACTATAGGTGTATGCCACCACCCCTGGCTAATTTTTGTATTTTTAGTGGAGACAGTATTTCGCCATGTTGACCAGGCTGGTCTCTGACTCCTGGCCTCCCAAAGTGCTGGGATTACGGGCGTGAGCCACCACATTCAGCCCGTTTTTCATTTTGAAGAACCGACTGTTTTTCATAGTGGCTGCAGCATTTTCCACTTCCAGCAACAGCGTTCGAGCAACACTGTCTTCGCATCCTCTCCAGCACTCGTTCTGTTTTTTGACAGCAGCCATCCTAATGGGTGTGAGGTGGCATCTCATTGTGGTTTTGCTTCTCATTTCCCTGATGACTAGTATGTTGAACACTTTTTCGTGTGCTTATTGGCCCCTCCTGTATCCTCTTTGAGGAATGTCTTGAGTCCCTCTTTTTTTTTTTTTTTTGAGACAGAGTCTCGCTCTGTCGCCCAGACTGGAGTGTAGTGGCCGGATCTCAGCTCACTGCAAGCTCCGCCTCCCAGGTTTACGCCATTCTGCCTCAGCTGGGACTATAGGCGCTTGCAACCTCGCCCGGCTAGTTTTTTGTATTTTTTTTTTTTTTTTTTTTTTTTTTAGTAGAGACAGGGTTTCACTGTGTTAGCCAGGATGGTCTCCATCTCCTGACCTCGTGATCCGCCTGTCTCGGCCTCCCAAAGTGCTGGGATTACAGGCTTGAGCCACCGCGCCTGGACTGAGTCCCTCTTTGAGTCGAGTTGGGTGTGGGGGCTTTTGCTTAGTTGTACTTCTTTCTCTACTCTGGTTAGTGATTCTGTTCCACTTGTTGTAGATTTCTGTCTCCTGTTTGTCTACGGCATGCACCGTGGTCTGATCCTCCCTCTGTTGCCGGAGGCTGCCTCCGTCCTCTGCTGTGGTGGTCAGGAAGCTGGAGTGTCTCGGCGCCAGATTCGTCTTTGTAAGGGGAGACGCTCTGTGAGCCTCAGGGTGTAGTGCCGTCTGCAAGTCAGACTCCCCACCCCTCCTCTGTGCGAGCTGGGCGGGGGCTCTGCCGGGACTGGTGGTGCTCATGGAAAGGGCTTCTGTGTGATGCAGACATGACAGTCACCTGCTGGGGCCAAGGGCTGTGAGTGCCATTGCGGGAGGCAGTCTCAGAGTGAGATGCGGCAGTCAGACCTGAACGGGGCTGCTGTTCCATGAAGGAGCACCTACTGTGTGCCTGGCCTGTGGCAGCAGCAAAGAGGAACCTGCCGGGGCCTCAGGGACCTCCACCTTGCCCACTGTGGCCAGGCTGCTTCTACTTTCTGGGAGGCCTGTGCAAGAGCCATGGGCACAGGCTGGGCACGGTGGCTCATGCCTGTAATCCCAGCACTTTGGGAGGCCGAGGCAGGTGGATCACGAGGTCAGGAGTTCAAGACCAACCTGGCCAATATGGTGAAACCCCATCTCTGCTAAAAATACAAAAGTTAGCCAGGTGTGGTGACATGCACCTGTAGTCCCAGCTACTTGGGAGGCTGAGGCAGGAGAATCACGTGAACCTGGGAGTCAGAGTTTGCAGTGAGCTGAGATTGTGCCATTGCACTTCAGCCTGGGCAACAGAGTGAGACTCCGTCTTTAAAAAAAAAAAAAAGGAACCACGGTCATGTGTGTGCACAGGTGTGCATGGGTGTGTGCAGCCAGAGAGGGAAGGGCTTGGATCAAGGGCTGCCCTCAGCCTGGGGCCAGGGAAGGGCAGCGAGAGGACCCCAGGTTCCCAAAATGACCAGGGGCCTGTTTGCAGCTTCCGTCTCCCTCCTCTCTTCTTGCTCTGAAGTTATGTCCTGCCAGATCCTGGAGAAAGTTCTTTTAGCAAAGTGATGGCTTCCCTGAAAATACTTCCCACCACACGGAGGCCCATCAGATTCCTCCCTTTGGAATCCCATTGCCAAATGTGGGTGGTGTGGTGGACCCTGGGCAAGGTGCCGTTTTCTTGGCAACCCCTAGAAATGGCTCCCTGGGGTTGGGGTGTAGCCACCAGGCAGGAAGTGTGTATCCCCCTGCCCTGGCCACTTGGGGTTTCTGGGACAATCTGCTGGCTTGTCCTGGACTTTTCCCTGAAAGCAGGAGCCCCAGGGCCTGCTTCTGGCATCAGGACTTGCTCTTCCTCTTTCCTGGGCTTCACAGGTGCCCTTGGGGAGCGCACAGCTGCCCCGGCCCGCATCCAGTCTGGCTTTCGGGAAGGGGCCTCACTGCTGGCTGCACACCTTGGCCTCCTTCCCCTGGACACACCATTGCTGACGCAGCTGGGACCGCCCTTGGACGCGGCGTGCCCGCCCCTTCACCCGGGCATGTGGGCTGGGACCAGTCTCAGCCCCATGTTGACTTGTTTGGCTCTGCTGGTGGTGATGGGTGAGGGGGTGGGCCTGGGTTGTTTTGTGTCTGCTCTTGGGCTCCGGTGCCTCACGGAGAGGCTCTGGTGCTTTTGGGTACTTTCTGGAGCAGCCCACGTTCCTTCCCTGGAGCCTAGGGGCCTGGCCAGCTGCCTTTCCAGGCCCTGAGACCACCAGGTTCTGGGGGGAGCTCCTGGGCTCTGCTTTGGTCTGGCTGGGTGGTGCCCACGCTGCCGCATCCCCTCTCCGGGGCTGCCTGGACTCGCGCTGCCTGGCAGCCATTTCCGTTACTTGGCTTCCAAAGGCCCCATCTTGGAATCAGGAGCAGGCTGGGACTCAGGGTGGGTTCCGAGCTTGGTGACCCGCTCTGCTCTTTTGTCCGGCTTTGTCCTAACTGTTGAATATTAATGAGGGGCGCCGCAGGGTGGCTCTCCAGTGGAGGGTCCTCACTTTTTGTTTTGCAAATAATGCTGGGGCCCCTGTGCCACTGGGGCAATGCAACTGTGATGCTGCTCATTGGATTCAAAAGGAAACCTGGCAGTGGCGGGGCCTGGACAGGCAGCCTTTGACCCGAGGCGGGCGGAGCTGTGCGCTGGTTCAAGAAAGGTGTGGGGCAGCCTGTCTGGCAGGCACTGACTGTGCCTCTTGGTTTTCCTTTGCCCACAGTGAAGTGGAAGTCACTGCAGCTGGGTTTGCTGTTGAACTCAGTCTTTCCTTCTCATGTCTTCTCTGTGCAAATAGTGGTCCATGTACTTGTGGATTATTTCAGTCAAGTGGAAGTTTCTAGGAGCGTAGAGAGAGGCAGCGTGGCTTAGGGGTTAGGAGCATGGCTGGGCTACCTTCTTACTCCAAGTGTGGGCCGCGTTCCGTTACTTTTCTAGGCCTCAGTTTCCCATCGGTCCCCCTCCTGTTTGGAAGAGGCAGCTGGGTCCCACAAGCCATCTCAGGAGCTGCGTCTGGGCGTTGGTATGGGACTGTGCCCACAGCCAGCCAGCCTGGTGGTCAGCTGATGAATTCCCGTAGGTACTTAGCAAAACGCCTGGAGCATGTGAGGCAGCCGGCGAGGCTGTCAGGCCAGTGGCAGATGTGGTCGACTGCTGTTGGTTCTTGGTGCCGCCTGGCACTGCTGCCCTGATAGTCGGCTCTGAGTTGGAGGCCAGCTTCCATGGCACCATCGTCAGTGGGTGCGCAGGGTGCGTCTGACCTGGGCCTGGGCATTGGGTCCCATTGTGGTTGGGTCCACAGGGCCACTTGCCTCATTTGTGGAGATGCTGGGGGAAGCCCACAGGCTGAGGACGTGTGAGGCTCCGGGGTCCAGCGTGCAGCCCGGGTGTTCCTGCTGTTGCTGGCCACGTGCACAGCTGTGCCACCGGGGGGTGCCCGGCAATGGGAGCCACTTCTCTGCTCAGTTCAGCCTTCGATGCCCCAGGGCTGTTTGAGAGCAAGGGTGAGGGGACCCTTTCAAGTGTCTCTGCCTTTGATGGTCCCGGGTGACCGGCTCCTCACCCATGGTGTGGTCTGAGTGGGCAGAAACTGACCCCAGGTGATTCTTACTGGGAAGAGATGTTTTTGAAAGTGAGAGCAAGGTAGTGAGTGGAGAGCCAGCCGAGAGATGCTTGATTCCCCTGCTGCTGTTGTTGGGGCCGAAAGTGTGGGGGAGGGAAGAGCCGGCACAGAGGGCTCACAGTGTCCCCAGTTCCAACCAACTCACCGGCCTTGGCCTCATGGGGCCTCCCTGTCCTGCCTCCTGCACAACAAGCCACAGGTTTTGTTGGATTCGTCAATTATGACCCAAGTTGTTGAACTGGAATTGGAGATGTTTTTATAGTTGGAGAGTTTGTTACAGTCAGAACATTTCAGGTTGTTGGAGTTCGGTGTCTTGCTGCTGTTGCAGCTTGCGTCTTTTGGCCGCCTGTTTTTTTTTTGATACAGAGTTTCACTCTATCCCCCAGGCTGGAGTGCAGTCACACAATCTTGGCTCACTGCAACCTCTGCCTCCCGCCTCCCGGATTCAAGTGATTCTCCTGCCTCCAGCCTCCCCAGTAACTGGGATTACAGGCACACGCCACCACGCCCGGCTAATTTTTGTATTTTTAGTAGAGACGGGGTTTCACCATGTTGGCCAAGCTGTTCTCTAACTCCTGACCTCAAGTGATCCAGCCACCTTGGCCTCCCAAAGTGCTGGGATGACAGGCATGAGCCACCGTGCCCGGCCATGGCCACCTGTTTTAAAGAAACCACTCAGTGTGTCTTAAAAGTTAAGGATGCTTGTTGCCTTGCTCAACAGAGAGCCCGGCGTGGTGCTGGGCAGCCCTGGCGCTGCTCTGGCCATCCCAGAACCCGATGTCCGCCCCCGGTGCGTCCTCAGCTGTGGGGTGGCCAGTGCTGCCCAGGTGTGCCGCTGGCCACGGCTGACGGAGGAGCAGGAAGTGGCCCGTTTGCAAGCCAAGCCTGCTGCCTGTCCTTGGTTTGGGTGTTTTTATTTTGAGAAACCTCCAAACCTCCATACAGTGAAGTTGCAGGAAGAACATGGTGAGTCTGCGTTCACCGAGCTCAGCTGCTGCTGGCACTGGCCTCTCGCCACGATTGTTTTCGCAGCTTTTTGCAGGTTATTTGAGAGAAGGTTTCAGTCAGTGGGGTCCTCCCTGCTCAGCCCTTCAGTCTGAGTTTCTAAAAGTAAGGGGATGTGGTATGTGACCATGACACTGTGACCAAGTCTGGGAAGCTGGCTCCCCTGGCCACGCTCTGCCTGTGTCTGCCACGCCCTTCTCAGTGGTTTACTTCTGCCTGGGTCCTGCCTGGCGGCTCACTGACTCTTCTCTTGGGCCTGCCTTGTTGTCCCGGACAGCCGGCTGTGCATTGGCAGGGCCCAGACGAGCAGGTGGGTAGGGGCAACCCCGGGGGGGCGGGTGCCCTGTCAGAGGCATGGGACGCATCAGGAGCAAGCGGCCCCCATGCTTTCCTCAGGAGAGCCCCTCCCTTGGTGATTAATGAGTAATCTGCCAACGGGGACTTTGGACCCCGAACGTCCCCTGCCCCCATGAACTTTCTCCCGGTGGGCCAGATTCCTGGTGGGTCTGCTTGTCTTAGGAATGAGGACGCTGGGCGCTAACTGCACTCCTGGCCACTGCTGCTGCTGGAGCCTCGCCTTTCTCCTCCCGCCTGCCTTCCTGCCAGTAGTGCCGCGGACCATGTTTGGAAAGAGTCACTCTTAACTGTCCATTCTAGTCAGTTTTGACGCCTGAGTTGTCCTTCTGTTGGCTGCCCGCAGGTCTTGGTATCTGCTGATGTCCTTTTATTTATTTATTTTTTGTAGAGATGGGGTCTTGCTCTGTGGCCCAGGCTGCTCCTGAATTCCTGGGCTGAAGCCATCCTCCCGCCTGGCCTCCCACAGTGCTGGGATGACAGGCTGAGCCTGGCGCCCGGCCCCGCCCCTGCACCCTCCCCCCGCCCCGCCCCTGCTGACGTCTTACTTCAGAGCCAGCAGGGCTTTCCCAGCTCTCAAGTGCCCTCACGGCCCGCTGCAGTGACGTATGGCGTGTCCGCTCCTGTCCTGGTCCCCAGGTGGTGTGGGGCCATCGAGGCTCATCCCCAGCTGCAGCCGCCCGCCTTTCCCCGTAGAGCTCTTGCCTGCCTAACGGTGACTGCCTCTGTGTGGGCAGCATCTGGGGGGGCTGGTGCTGGGCGTGGGGGAACCTGCTCCGTGTCACTGGTGGAGCCCAGTGTGTGCGATAGGTTCACAGGTCTCCGCTGTGAAGTTGTGTTTGTACACAATGGCTTTTTCTAGAAAAATGAAGGGCAAAGTATTTCTTTCCCTGTGAATGTCAACCATGTTCCCGAGTCTGGTTGTTGTTGGCCAGTGACACAAACGCACAGCTTCTCCCCTTCTTGCTTCCCTCCCCGCCCCTTGGCTCCGGCACAGCGCGGCTGAGCCGGCTTATCTGGCCTCGTCTCTGGAGGCCTCCCCAGCTGTCATGTCCGTTGACATTTCGCTGTTCCTGGCAGTGGCTGTGCCCAGACGCGCTGTGGCATGTGGGAGTGACGCTGGTCTTTGCCAGTGCTCTGCACACCTGTGGGGAGGCCTCTCGGGGTTTCCTGCCAGGTCTCTGCACACCCCCCGGTGAGAGATCCGAGGAGGAGGAGGAGCCGAGGGCTGGCAGGGCGCTCTTCAGACATGGAGGGTTGAAAACTGTCCCTTTTTCTCCAGTTTAATAACAAACTTTATCCTACCTTAAGTTTTCAAAAGTCTTGTAAAGAACGGGTCCATTCACTTTTAGCTGCTCCATGAAAGGTGAGAAAGCTGAATGGGGGCTGTGTCCCAAGACCAGGGTTTGCTGTGGCCCGGCTCGATTGAGAATCCCCTGGGCCTCAGGAGGGTGCTGTGGCTGCTGGGGAGGCTGCCCCCCGTTCTGACCCTGGTGCAGGGCCGCACTCGGCCTCCCTGGAAGCAGCTTGGGCCTGGGTCCCACCTGGCACTACCTCTGCCGGGCCCCTTCGTGTCATGGTGTTTGGACCTATGGAGGGCTTTTGTCCGTCTGAGTTGCTGACCGAGGGTCTTTATTTCCACGTTCGAGAGAAGCCCGGTGGCCCAGCAGTCAGTGCCCGCAGAGCAGGTACAGCTCGGGGAAGGGAGCAGCCCCTTGCTCATGGTCCTTGAAAGGCACGGTCTGTGGCCTTCCAGAGGACCTGGCCAGTGTCCTCACAGCTGTCCCCAAGCTCGTGGTACGGGTTCCTCCCTCAGGGCCAGCGCCAGGCTGGTGCTCAGCTCTTCTGGAAGAGCCTTCTCATGGTCCCAGCACATCCATGGAAGACTGAACTGTTAAACATTAGAAGAAGAAAGTGAGGCCGGGCGTGGTATCTCACACCTGTAATCCCAGCACTTTGGGAGTTGGAGATGGGCAGATCACTTGAGGTCAGGAGTTTGAGACCAGGCTGGACCAAAATGGCAAAACCCCGTCTCTACTAAAAATACAAAAATTAGCCAGGCATGGTGGCAGGTGCCTGTGATCCTAGCTACTCGGGAGGCTGAGACATGAGAATAGCTTGAACCTGGGAGGCAGAAGTTGCAGTGAGCCCACATCATGCCACTGCACTCCAGGCTGGGTGATGGAGTGAGACCCTATCTGAAAAAAAAAAATAGTGAGAATTGCTAAATTGGAGTAAATATTTCATAACGCAATTCGGTTCAGTTGCTTTAGCTGTTCTGTGAGTCCAGCACCCGCGTGCAGCGCAGCCTCCCCTGGGGAGTCCGGAGCACCCAGGCCGACATCACAGGCTCCAGCACAGCAGACAAAAGCTGGGAGGCTCTCCAGACTTTGGGGGTCTGGAGTTATCCATAAAGGGGACTTCCTGAGTTTTGGTGTATCCCTTTGTTTACAACCCATGGAGAAGCCTGGCCACTTGTGAGTGCAGGTCGTCCTCGGACACACACTTGGAGGAAGCGAAATGAACAGGACACGCAGCCTTGTGTTCCTGTCAGCCCTTCCTGCACATACGCCCTGTCTTGGGGGCTGCTGGCCTCTGCCAGGGCCTCCTCACTTTTGTTCCTGAGGACATCTTCCCAACACGTGTGCACTTACTAAATGAGCCACATGCCCTCAGTGCTGACAGCTAGGAACGGTGCGAGCAGATGGAGGATGGAGCTGGTGGTGCTGCATACAGAGGCCCCGGGAGTGAGGCGCAGGTCCCCTGTGCACTGGTGTGGCCCTGGCTCGAGGCCTTTGGGAGCGTTGTGCCCCCCATACCAGGGGTGAGAGCCCACAGTGACAGCAGGGGGGAGGTGTGTGCGGGGGCTGGGCATCGATGCCAGCCTGGCTGAGGGTTGCTTTCTGGTGGTCTGCGCACCTCTTGGGCCAGAGTAGTATCCCCAGAGTGCCTGCTGCTGGAAGAGAAGGCTCTGGGTCCTTCTGGATGCCCACCCTTGTGTGGACCATGGCGGCAAGGGCCACGCGCCCGGTCTTCAGACCATGGATGCTTGTCTGGAGCTGCCTCACGTGACTCTTGGACAGAAGGCACCATTCTAGACATTCCAGATGGGCTCCAGTGACCATGGGGGGCTGGGGTTGGCACTGGCGCTGCTTCTCTGAGGTGTTGGACCCACGTGGGAACTGGTTGTTCCCCTCCAGATGCTGATTCTGAAGAATCTGGAAGGTCCACGTTAGAGGAGGCCACAGCCTGCTGGTGCACCTGCGAGAGTGCTGGCCCAACCGGTCCCCGAGCGTGGTGCCCGTTGGAGGGGGCGGAAGGGCTCGGCTCTGTTCCCCCCCATGGGTCTTTGTGTCACAGGGTGCTTGGGGGACTCTGCTGCACTGCGGTCTCCAGCGTGACATGTCCCCGTCTCGAACAGCCCTGAAACGGCAGTGCCTCATCCTAGGATTAGCATCCCTGCCCGAAGGCTCGAGATTCTACTTAGATGCCTGTTGGACTGCTTTCTATTTTAATTTACTTGATATTCAGTCTGGGCGCGTTGAGGACGCGGCCTTCAGCCGTCAGCCTGTCCTTGTGTGCAGTGACAGGTCTACCTGTCTGGCCTTGTGCCTAGACTTGTGGCCGTCACCACCATCTCTGGGGAGGGGTGAAGTGGACTGGGAGGTAGGAGCCAAATTGGAGTCTTCTCTTTGTTCCTGAAGTTATCACAGTCTCGGCCAGACTGTGGTCACTGTGTGTGTGTGTGTGTGTGTGTGGTGTGTGTGTGTGTGTGACGCGCAGGGCATCTGCTGGTGGAATAGCATGGTCCATCGGCACGTGCACCTGAGGCATGCAGCCACCTGCTGCACACTGTGGGGTCCCTGCGGTCAGGTGAGTTCTGGGGGATTTCTGAGAGTGGAGATAGCCACAACAACACTTCTTTCCTCCAAATGCCTGTGCTGTGCACTTGGGTGCAGGTGGCTTTTAGGGGACATGGCTGGGCACTGCCCCACAATGTCACCTCTCTGTCATGTGGTGCGTGCTGTGGACTGGCGCCACACCCCACATGCCTGTTAGGCAAGCTTCTCTCTGGTGTTTGTCACCCCACCACGTGACCTTTCTTTTGTCTTTTATCTTTAGCTAAGGAGTCCATGGCATACCAAAAGCTGAATGATGGCAGCCAGTGTCCCCATCCTGTCCTCCCCCACTTTCCACAGGCAGGAACGCTCCCCATTCTTGCTGCATAGTCTTCTGTTGACCCCACGTATCTGAGCGACAAGCACTGTGGTGCTTGACCTCGGTCCAGCTGCTTTAGACCTGTACCTGACACAGCCCCACGTGCTGACACCGTGTGTCTTGAGTTTTGATAAATCTATCCTTTGGCTGATTAATATGACTGAGTGGTGTCTTCTGACCCCATTTCTTATCTGGTACACTGTGTCCTGACCTCATTTCCTGCCTGGAGCATGCTGTGTCCTGACCATTTCCTGTCTGGAGCATGTTGTGTCCTGACCTCATTTCATCTCTGGAACACACTGTGTCCTGACCTCATTTCCTGCCTGGAGCTCTGTGTCCTGACCTCATTTCCTGCCTGGAGCTTGCTGTGTCCTGACCTCATTTCCTGCCTGGAGCTCTCAGTCCTGAACTCATTTCCTGTCTGGAACATGCTGTGTCCTGACCTCATTTCCTGTCTGTGCCACACTGTGTCCTGACCTCGTTTCCTGTCTGTGCCACACTGTGTCCTGACCTCATTTCCTGTCTGTGCCACCCTTTGTCCTGACCTCATTTCATGTCTGGAACCTGCTGTGTCCTAACTACATTTCCTGTCTGGAGCTCTCTCTGTCCTGACCTCATTTCCTGTCTGGAGCTCTCTGTGTCCTGACCTCATTTGCTGTCAGGAACACTCTGTGTCCTGACCTCATTTCCTGTCTGAACATGCTGTGTCCTGATCTCATTTCCTGTCTGTGCCACTCTGTCCGGACCTCACTTCCTGTCTTGAGCACTCTTATGTCCTGAGCTCATTTCCTGTCTGTGCCACTATGTGTCCTGACCTCATTTCCTGTCTGGAACATGCTGTGTCCGGATTGCATTTCCTCTCTGGAGCTCTCTCTGTCCTGACTTCATTTCCTGTCTGGAACTGTCTGTCTCCTGACCTCATTTCCTGTCTGTGCCACTCTGTGTCCTGACCTCATTTCCTGTCTGTGCCACCCTTTGTCCTGACCTCATTTCCTGTCTGCAGCACACTGTCTGGACTGCATTTCTTGTCTGGAGCTCGCTCTCTCCTGATCTCATTTCCTGTCAGGAACATTCTGTGTACTGACCTCAATTCCTGTCTGTGCCACTCTTGTGTCCTGATCTCTTTTCCTGTCTGAGCCACTCTGTGTCCCTGACCTCATTTCTTGTCTGGAGCTCTCTGTCTCCTGACCTCATTTCCTGTCTGTAGCACACTGTCCAGACTGCATTTCTTGTCTGGTGCTCTTTCTGTCCTGATCTCATTTCCTGTCAGGAGCATTCTGTGTACTGACCTCATTTCCTGTCTTGTCTCCTGACCTCATTTCCTGTCTGTGCCACCCTTTGTCCTGACTTCATTTCCTGTCTGTAGCACACTGTCCAGACTGCATTTCTTGTCTGGAGCTCTCTCTGTCCTGATCTCATTTCCTGTCAGGAGCATTCTGTGTACTGACCTCATTTCCTGTCTTGTGTCCTGACCTCATTTCCTGTCTGGAGCACTCTGTGTCCTGACCTCATTTCTTGTCTGTGCCGCTCTGTGTCCTGACCTCATTTCCTATCTGGAATTCTTTGTGTCCTGTCCTCATTTCCTGTCTGGAGCTGTGTCCTGACCTCATTTCCTGTCTTGTGTCCTGACCTCATTTCCTTTCTGGAGCCCTCTGTGTCCTGACCTCATTTCCTGTCTGGAGCTCTCCGTGTCCTTATCTCATTTCCTTTCTGGAGCACTGTGTGTCCTTACCTCATTTCCTGTCTCGTGCCACTGCTTTCTGTCTTGGAGTTGTGTGCCTGACTTCATTTCCTCTCCACTGTGTGTTCCTGGAGTTAGGCAGCGTCTTGTTTTTTACTTCCTTGCTTGGTTTTCTCAGGATCTCTGGCTGCTCCGTCCTTGCTCCAGCGTTCTTCCCTGCCCCTCCCTCTGTGGTCCAGAGGCCGATGGCCAGCTGGCCCCACCTGCCTGCCCTGGGTATTTCTGTGCTCTTCCTGGTGTGGGGTTCTAGGGGTTCCCCTCCTGGGTTGTCCCTATCTGAGTGACCACAGCACACTGTGCAGCCGGGTGCCTGGGAGGCACGTGCTTTGGGTGTTGCATGGCTGACCGGGTAACTGGGCACCCGTGTGTGGAGGGCTGGAACAGAACACTTGTCAGCCCTCCTCAGTGTTTTGCCTCCAGTGTCCCCATGGCAAAGTCCCCTGCCATCTGCCTTGGGCTCTGACATGTGACCTGACTGTGTCCTTCAGGAGCTTTCAAAACCTCCTCTTGGATCTGGCATTCAAAATGTCGTCTTGTCAGACACCTCGAGGCGGCTTGTGTTTGGCCCTGTGTTGGGCACCTGCTGGGCCCTTGTCAGGTTTTCGTTACCAGGAGGCTCATGCCCCGATCTTTGGGACGGCGCCCGCGGCATCTCCTGCTCAGCGCTCCCTAGGGCTTGACGTTGGTCCTCCTGGCACGGGTGCTCTTGCCGTGGCCTCCCTGCTGTCCCCTTGTGGCTCAGGGTTACTCTCTGGAGGTCTCCGCCTTATCATCCAGCACTTTCTTTGTTGGCTACTTTTAGTTTCATGATTTCATTTTCGTTTCTAAGGTATCCTGTCTTTCTCTTTGTAAAAGCTCTCACCTGTTGTGACTTGCGGGTGCCGTATCTTTCTCTTGTTGCTGCAGACGTTAATGTTTTCCTTGACAGTTTGTCCTGCTGGTTTGCTCTGCGTTCCTTTGGTTGGTTTCAGACCTCGACTTTAAAGGGGCATTTCCCCACATTGCCAATTCTTTTCCGTCTGGTCATGTCGAGGCTGACGTGCCAATGGCTGCAGCGGGGAGGGCACGTAGGAGCCCCGTGGATGGCTCTTATGCAGCCGTGTGGACCAGCCCCTGATCCTGCTTCTGCAAGACCTCCCCTCCCGTGGCAGCGCTTTGGTGCCAGAGCGCGTCGGCGTGGCTCCCTGGCGTCTGCCTGCGCAGCTGCTTGGCCCCCAGCCGCCTCCTCCCAGCTGCCTCCTGCCCTACGTGTGCTTGAGCTTGAGACAATGCTTCCTTCATCCTAGAGCCGGGCTCTTGGCGATTTTTGAGAGGAGAATGGGGTTGAAGCGATGTTGCTCTTCCATCTAAAAACTGAATTTCTTTCCTCATTATGTTTTTGAAGTATTGTATCCTCTTGACATGTTTCTCTGGATTTGCAAAAGATTTTTATATTTTATGTTTTTATTTTTATTGATTTGTTTATTTTGGGGGCGGAACTTTGCTCTCGTTGCCCAGGCTGGAGTGCAATGGTGTGATCTGGGCTCACTGCAACCTCCACCTCCCGGGTTCAAGCAGTTCTCCTGCCTTAGCCTCCTGAGTAGCTGGGATTACAGGCATGCACCACCACGCCTGGCTAATTTGGTAATTTTAGGAGATTTGGAGTTTCTGCGTGTTGGTCAGGTTGGTCTTGAACTCCTGACCTCAGGTGAACTGCCCGCCTCAGCCTCCCAAAGTGCTGGGATTACAGGCTTGAGCCACCACACCCAGCCTGCAAAACATTTTAAGTAAATGTTGACATTTTAAGCATTGAGCAAGGAAGAGTGTGAAGAGGTACTTCATAAAGGGAGATACAGCAATACTGATTATTTGCGACTTTAACCAGAAGTAATCTTTGGACAGCCAGACATTATTTTCTTGGAATGTGGTGTTTTATCTCACGACAATGTGTGTGCATGCACACGTGGACACACAGGATTCCTGGTCCTTAAACCTGTATGTTTGGTGTCTGCAGCATAGAATGGTCTCGGCTGGTGTGTGTGGGACCAGCTCAGATGCCCAGTTCTAGATGCCGAGGCCGAATCACCCCCTAGGGAGGATCAGGCAGTGGCTGTGCGGAGCGTGCTGCGGCATCATGGAAGGGCAGCAGAGGCGTTTGAGAATGGTGTTTTGTGTTTTTTTTTTTTGAAAGCACTGAAACTTGTCAGTCAGGAAATGGAGTAACAGGTTTATCAAGAATGTCATTTTCTTTTCTTTTCTTTTCTTTTTCTCCCCCATGAGTGGCTTGGTCAGGGAACTCTTGTTTTTTTTTGTTTTTGTTTTTGAGTTGGAGTCTTGGTCTGTCACCCAGGCTGGAGTGCAGTGATACTGTCTCAGCTCACTGCAACCTCTGCCTCCCAGGTTCAAGGGATTCTCCTGCCTCAGCCTCCTGAGTAGCTGGGATTATAGGCACCTGCCACCATGCCCGGCTAATTTTTTAATTTTTAGTAGAGGCGGGGTTTCACCATGTTGGTGGGCCATGTTCACCAGGCTGGTCTTGAACTCCTGATCTTGTGATCTACCCACCTTGGCCTCCCAACGTGCTGGGATTACAGGCGTGAGCCACCACACCTGGCGAGATTCATGTTTTATCTGAGTGGCCCAGGACCCCACCTGGGAGCGGGGTCAGCAGTTCCTGGCCCTTGAGGGTTTGCCTTGGGGTGTGTTCCTTTTAAATCAGATGAGCTCATCACTGGGCCGGTTTTCTAGACCAGCGTGTTCAAACCCAGGCTTTGAAATCATGGACTGGCTTCTGAAATGACATGCTCTGGGCTCCATCCCCAGAACTGTGGGTTCCCAGGTCCGAGGTAGGGTCTGAGAATGTGCATTTCTAGCAAGTTCCCAGATGACGTGGTGGCTACTGCTCCTCCGGAAGCCCCTGCCTGCTTTTGTGAGTAAAGTGTTCCAGGTGCATGGCCCGCCCTCGCCGGTGCCGTCTGTGGCTGTTCTGTGCCACAGCAGAAAGGCTGAGTAGGTGTGAGAGAGACCATGTGGCCTACAAACCCAGAGTATGTGTGATTTGGTCCTTTACAGGAAGCGCTTGCAGGTTCCTGATCTAGAGAAAGAATAACTGGAACGCAGAGCTGCGTTGTTTTTGTGAAACTCTTTAGGATGGAAAAGGACATTTCTGAGGTCAGCGACAGAAGCCGTGGTGGTTTCGTGCCACCAGTTTCCCTTTGTCCTGAGCTGTGGAGGTTGTTTAAAGCTATAGAACAAATGAAGCCTGGAATGCACGGGTGCGGTTGGGATGATTGCTGTGTAGTTATTTTTTAAAGCCTCTTTTTGAGGCGTAATTAACATAATAAGCTGCTTATATTTAAAGCACACAGTTCGATAATTTTTGATGTATGCACACGCGTGTAAAACATGTATAAAACCCTTGCTGCAGTCCAGATGATGAACCTGTCCGTCACCCGAAAGTTCTCTCCTGCCCACACCCCTTTCTCCCCAGGCTGCAGCAGTCTGCTTTTGGGCCTGTAGATGCGTTGCCTTCCTTAGAGCTTTGTCTAAATGAAACCCTACAATATGTTCTTCTTTTGGTCTGGCTTCCTTCCCTCAGCGTAATTATTTTGGGCTCCTTCGACGCCTGGCGTGTGCTGGGCAGTGTTCCCCTGTGTGGATGTCGCGTTTGTTCCTTCGTTTGCCTGTCGGAGCGTGTGGCGTGTTTCCAGTTCTTGACTGTGACAAAGAAAGCGGCTGCGAACATTCGGGTACAAGTTGTTGTCGGGACACACGGTTTTATTTCCTTGGATGGATACCTAGGTGTGGAATGGCTGGATCATATATTTGTGCTTATGTTTAACTTTTAGAAACTGTCAGACTATCTTCCAAGCTGGCCGCACCGTCGCGCGTCCTGCCCGCGGTGAGAGTTCCTGCTGCTCCACGTCCTCGCCGGCGCGTGTGGTGGGCGGGCTTAGGAGTTCCGTCGTCCCGATGGGTGTGCGGCGGCATCTCCTTGGGGTTTAGGTTGAGCTTCCCTCGTCGCTGAGATTGTGGAGTGGCTTCTCTTGTGCTTATTTGCCAGCATATGTCTTCTCTGGTGGAATGTCCCTTCTGATTTTTGCCAGTTATTTTAGATTGGGTTTGTTGTTTTACTGTTGACTTGTGAGAGATCTTTATGTATTCTGGATGCAAGTCCCTTTTCACACTTGTGCCTTACGTAGACTTTGTCCCTGTCTGTGGCTTTCTTTTTCTGAAGTGTCTTTTGAGGAATAGAACTGCAAAATTTTTACGGGGTCCAATTTTTCAGTTTGAGACAGGGTGTGGTTCTGTCGCCCAGGCTGGAGTGCGGTCTTGTGATCTGAGCTCACTGCAGCCTCCACCTCCCAGGCTCAGGTGATCCTCCTGCCTCAGCCTCCTGACTGGCTGAGACTACAGGCACACGCCACCACACCTGGCTAATTTTTGTATTTTTTGTAGAGACGGGGTTTCGCTATGTTGCCCAGGTTGGTTGCGAACTCAAGCTCAATTGATCTGCCTGCCTCTGCCTCCCAAAGTGCTGGGATCACAGGTGTAAGCCACTACGTCTGGCCTCAGTTTGTTCTTTTGATTTGGACTTCAGTTTCCTAGCTGGTAACTTTTTTCCTAACTCAAGGTCACAAAGATTATCTCCTGTTTTCTTCTAGACATTTTGTAGCTGTAAGTTGTGTGTTTAGGTCTGTGATCCATTTTGAGTTAATGTTTTTGTACGATGCAAGGTGTGAACCGGAGCTCCTTGCTTTGCCCAAGGTGTTCAGTTGTTTTAGTGGAGCTTGTTGTAAAGATTATTTCTCTACTGGATTGTCTTTGTGCCTTTGTCAGAAATCAGCTGTGCGGGTGTGTATTCGGTTGATCCACTTGTTTATCTTTTTATATCAACGCCATGCTGTTTTGGATTGTTGCAGCTTTAAGATAATTCTTGCGGTCAGGTGAGACTCATGCTCTAACCTGTGCTTTTTCAGAGCTGTTAGGGCTGTTTGAGATCTTCCATTTTCCATGTGAATTATAGAATCAGTTTGTCGATTTCTGGGAACATTTTTGTGAAATTTTGATTGGGATTGAATTGAGTCCATAGATAAATTGGGAACATCTTTTTTTTTTTTTTTTTTTTTGTTTGAGACGGAGTCTCGCTCTGTCGCCCAGGCTGGAGTGCAGTGGCTGGATCTCAGCTCACTGCAAGCTCCGCCTCCCGGGTTCACGCCATTCTCCTGCCTCAGCCTCCGGAGTAGCTGGGACTACAGGCGCCGCCACCTCGCCCGGCTAGTTTTTTTTTTTTTTAGTAGAGACGGGGTTTCACCGTGTTAGCCAGGATGGTCTCGATCTCCTGACCTCGTGATCCGCCCGTCTCGGCCTCCCAAAGTGCTGGGATTACAGGCTTGAGCCACCGCGCCCGGCGGGAACATCTTAACTGGAGTTTTCCGACCCCGGAAAGCTCTCTGTTTATTTGGGTTGTTTTTAATTTAATATTTTGTTGTTTGTAGTGCACAGGTTTTTACCATGTTTTGATGTTTTGTCAGATTTTTTCATTTATCTGTTAAGGTATTTTTTTGGTCTTCTAAATAGTATTTTTAGAAAATCCGTTTACTAAATATAAATGGCCAGTACAGTTCTTGTATGTTGATCGTGTAGCCTGCAACCTTGCTCAACTCACTTACTAATCTTATTGGCTTTTCTTGTAGTTGCCATCGGGTTTTCTGTGTAGATGATCATGTCATCCGCAGTAAAAGCAGTTTCACTTCTTCTTTTCCAGTCCGGATGCCCTTTTATTTGTCTTGCCTGATGGCACTGTCTAGAGCCTCCAGGGCAGTTTGGATGGGAGTGGTGAGAGTGGACGCCCTCGCTCCTGATCGGGAAGGCGTGGAGTGGGAGAGTTTGGATGGGAGTGGTGGGAGTGGACGCCCTCACTCCTGATCGGGAAGGCGTGGAGTGGGAGAGTTTGGGTGGGAGTGGTGGGAGTGGACGCCCTCACTCCTGATCGGGAAGGCGTGGAGTGGGAGAGTTTGGGTGGGAGTGGTGGGAGTGGACGCCCTCGCTCCTGATCGGGAAGGCGTGGAGTGGGAGAGTTTGGATGGGAGTGGTGGGAGTGGACGCCCTCGCTCCTGATCTATAATCAGCACCACTGAGTGTGATGCTGTGTGTGGGGTTTTTGCCTGTGCCCTTTATGAGTCTGAGGAAGTCCCCAGAATACGGTTCCTAGTGTACTTGATCAGGAAGGCTACTGGATTTTGTTGGGTGTTTTTTTCCTGCATTTATTGAGATTATTAATATGGTATCTTTCTATTTTGGTAATGTGATGAATTATACTGACTGATTCTTGAATACTAAACCAGTTGTTCATTCCTGGGATAACCCCCTCTTCAGTCATGATGTTTTATTATTTATTTTAGCATATTGTTGAGTTGTTTTTTGTTTTGATTTTGAGGCCGAGTCTTGGTCTGTCACCCAGGCTGCAGTGCAGTGACGCTATCTTGGCTCACTGTAACCCCCACCTCCCAGGTTCAAGTGATTCTGCTGCCTCAGCTCCTAAGTAACTGGGATTACAGGTGTCCGCCACCACGCTGAGCTAGTTTTTTGTATTTTCAGTAGAGACGGGGTTTCACCATGTTGGCCAGGCTGGTCCCAAACTCCTGACCTCAAGTGATCCATCTGCCTCAGCCTCCCAAGTAGTGAGGATTACAGGCGTGTGCCATCGCGCCCGGCTAATTTTTGTATTTTTAGTAGAGATGGGGTTTCACCCTATTGGCTAGGCAGCCTTGAACTTCTGACCTTAGGTGATCCCACTGCCTCGCCCTCCCAAAGTGCTGGGATTACAGGCGTGAGCCACTGCGCCCGCCAAGAATTCTTGCATTTATATTCATGAGGGATGTTGGTGTTTTTGTTTTCTTTTTTTTCCTCTTCCCTTGTATCTTTGTCTGGTTTTGGTATTAACAGAGTAATATTCTTGTAGAATGATTTGAGAGGTATTTCCTCCTAAGTTTTCTGAAAGGATTTTTTGTTTTAAAAATGTTTGGTGGGGGGCTGGGCGCAGTGGCTCACGCCTGTAATCCCAACACTTTGGGAGGCCAGATCAGGAGTTTGAGACCAGATTGGCCAATATGGTGGTGAGATGGTTCACCATCTCTACTAAAATACAAAAATCAACCTGGTGTGGTGGCACATGCCTGTAGTCCCAGCTGCTTGGGAGGCTGAGGCAGGAGAATCTCTTGAGCCCGAGAGGCAAAGGTTGCAGTGAGCCAAGATTGTGCCACTGCACTTCATTCAGCCTGGGCGACAAAGCAAGACTCCATCTCAAAAAAAAAGTTTTGTGGGGGCTGGGTGTGGTGGCTTGCGCCTGTAATCCTAGCACTTTGGGAGGCCAAGGCAGGAGGATCCCTTGAGCCCAGGAATTCAAGACCAGCCTGGGCAACATAGGGAGACTCTGTTTCTATTAAAAAACACAAGTTTTGTGGAACTTACCATTAAAACCTACTTGGACCTGGAGTGTTTTTTGTGGGAAGATTTTTAGCTATATAGACTATTCAGTGTATCTGTTCTTGGTTGAGAGTTACTGGTTTGTGTTATACAAGTAATACAAGTAATTTTCTCTATGTATGTATGTCTGTGTGTATGTGAGACGGAGTCTCTCTGTCACCCAGGCTGGAGTGCAGTGGCATGATCTTGGCTCACTGCAACCTCCGCCTCCCGAGTTCAAGTGATTATTCTTCCTCAGTCTCCCGAGCAGCTGAGACTACAGGTGTGTGCCAGCACGCCTGACTAATTTTTTTGTATTTTTAGTAGAAACGAGGTTTCACCGTGTTATCCAGGATGGTCTCGATCTCCTGACCTCATGATCCACCTGCTTCGGGTTTCCAAAGTGCTGGGATTACAGGGGTGAGCCACCGCGTCTGGCCTGTTTTATTTTTTGTAGAGATGGGATTTCGCCATGTTGCCCAGGCTGGTCTCAAACTTGGACTCAAGCAATCTGCCGTCCCCAGCCTTCCCATAGTGCTGAGATTTCGCAGGCATGAGCCACCGTGCCTGGCCCCAATTTTCAGTACTTTAAAGATGTTGCTGCACTGTCTTCCTGTTTGTATGCTTCCAGAAAGAGATCTGTTCATCCTTCTCTCCTTTTCTTCTTAACAGACATGCCTCTTCTTTTTTTCTTTTTTTTCTTTTTTTTTTTTTTCTTTTTCTTTTTTTTTTCTTTTTCTTTTTTTCTTTTTCTTTTTTTTTTTTTTTTTGAGACGGAATCTCACTCTGTCACCCAGGCTGAAGTGCAGTGGCGCAATCTCAGCTCACTGCCACCTCTGCCTCCGGATTCAAGTGATTCTCCTGCCTCAGCCTCCTGAGCAGCTGGAATTACAGGCGCCTGCCACCATGCCCAGCTAATGTTTTGTATTTTTAGTAGAGACAGGGTTTCTCCATGTTGGCCAGGCTGGTCTCAAACTCGACCTCAGGTGATCCACCTGCCTGGGCCTCCCAAAGTGTTGAGATTACAGGCGTGAGCCATGGCGCTCGGCTGGACATGCCTTTCTTTAGGATTGTCTCTTTGTCACGGCTTTGAGCCGCTGTGCTGTGATTTCCTCATGCTCCGTGTGTTCAGAGTACATTGCGTAGTTTGGTTAGGTTTGGAAGGCGTTTCTCCTGCCTCCCTCCTCCGGGCACTTGGTGGCCCGCGTGTCAGTCATGTGGCTGTTCTCAGCTCAGGGCGCTCTTCTTTTTTTCCTTCTGTCTCTCTGAATAGTTTCTGTTACTGTGTCCACATCACACATGTTTGCTTCCACAATGTCTCCTCAACAGTTAATCCCGTGTAGCGGATGTTTCATCTCTAGAAGTTTGATTTGGGACTTTATTATAATCTTTCATGTCTTTATTTTACTCTTTTAAACATGTGGAATACAGCGTTATAACAGTTCCAGTGTCTTCTATGAATTTCTATGTCTGTGTCAGTTCTGATCTTTTGCAGTTGATGGATTTTCCTCATCGTGGTCCAGAATTTCTTGCTTTCTGGATTCTAGACGTTTTGAAATTTGCCTGTTTGGGTGCTGAATGTTTTTGTATTCCTATAAATCGGCTGGGCGTGGTGACTCACACCAGTAATACTAGCACTTTGGGAGGCTGAGGCGGGCAGATTGCTTGAGTCCAGGAGATCGAGACCAACCTGGGCAACATGGAGAAACCCTGTGTCTACTTAAAAATACAAAAATTAGCCAGGCGTGGTGGTGCACACCTGTAGTCCCAGCTACTCGGGAGGCTGAGGTGGGAGGATCACTTGAACCCAGGAGGTGGAGGTTGCAATGAGCTTCGATCACACCACTGCACTCTGGCCTAGGTGACAGAGCCAGACCCTGTCTCAGGGAAAAAATAAAATAAAATAAAAATTTGAACTTTGTCCAGACTGCGTTCAGTTACTTGGAGGCAGCTTGATCCGTTTGGGTCTTGCTTTGTGATTTGTTTTAGGTGGGTCTAGAGCTGGGCTCAGGGCTCATTCTAGGCCTGATCGTTCCCCATTTCTGTGGCAGAGTCTTCTGAGGGACACAGGGCCCCATGAATTTGGGCGATCTCCTGTCTGTCTGGTGGAGACAGGCTCTCTGCCTCGCCTGGTGTGAGCCTCAGGCCTGTTGTCTCTAAATCTCTGTGGACGAGTCATCCCAGCCTCGTGGAGTTTCTGCACATACATGCTGTGATCTGGGGTCTGTGGAATTGCCGGGGCCCCTGCAGACCCCAGGCGCTCTGTGCGGAGCTCCCTTCTCTGCTGTTCCTGTGAATTGCAGCTGCCCTGAATTGTCAGCTCCGTCTCAACCCAGTGACTGCTGGGCCCTGCCTGGGTCCCGCTTCCTGTACCGTGGCTGGGAACTCTCGGGAGGCAGTGAGCTGGGGCTGCCAGAGGGCTTGGCTCCACTCTGAATTTTGGGGACCACTGTCCTTTGCTGTCTGACATCCAGGGTCCCCGGGGCCATTGTCTCCTGCCTCCAGTCTTGTCTGCGTTTTTGGCCTTTCCGGGGAGGAGGGTGGTGGGTCTCTGTGACTTCACCTTGGCTGCAGGCGGGCCCTGGCATCGCAGTCCATGAGTGACATCCAGCTTCTCTCATCGGCCACCCCCTTCATCCACTGCATTTGAAAACTGAGATAGAAAATGGATATGGTGCTGTCATGACGGTGGCTGGACCTCTGTAGCTCGTGGGCTGTCCTCCGGGCTGAGGCTCTTGTGGGAGAAAGTTGCTCAGGGCCAAGTTTCAGGTAGAAAGAGCCAAAGTAACTGGAAATGTTGAGATGGTCCTGGAGGCCCTCAGGGTGGCCTCTGCTTCAGGGAGGAAGGTGGGCAAATCCTGCTCCATGGCAGCAGGTTTAAAAACGTCGCTGAATTGTGCTGACTGGCACATCCATTGTGAGCGGATGTGTTTTCCTTTTGCAATAATTTTGGCTACATTAAATTCGTTTTGTTAACATCTTCATCACCGCCTTTTCAGTTTCAGCGGGAATTGATTATGAACAAAGTGCCATGATTTTGACTATTCAGGCGAGCAACTGCATCGAGCCAGCGCTGAACTGGTTTTGTAACAAGCTTGGTGTCCATGTCGCTCTTAATAACATCTGCAGGCACAGGCGATGGTAGCAGTTGTGGGCCAGCCGTCAGGAAAGGGGGACTGGCACGTACCGCTCCAAATTCAGCTTGTGCAGGGGGACAGTGGAATTCTGGGGTTGGTTTGCAGACATTTCCAGGCAGTCTGATCTTGTGAGGAGCAAGGAAGGGGTGTGTTGACGGGGCCGTCCGGGCTGGAGCAGGTGCGACAGGAATGTCCCACGTCCTCTTGTGTGCTTATCTGGGAGACAAACCTCTTCACGCTTCAATATCCTGTTCATTTCAGAGCCTCCTTTCAGGGTGGAAGGCGTGGTGGACAGCTTTGGGATTGGGCCAGGCCTGAGGGCACTGAGGGAGTGAGGCATTAGGGGCCATGCGATCAGCGCTGCACTTTGCTCTCGTCAGAAGCTGGGCAGTGGCCGGAGGCCTGGGAAAGGCTTGCTGCGGGGGCACGGGGGGCGCCACACTTCAGGGATGCAGCCAGCCTTTGGGCTTCAGGAAATGCAGCTGGGGTGTCCTGAGGTATGTGAGGCTGATGCGTGGGCCTTTCTACTTCCAGACTGTTCCAGGACACAGGTCCACGGTCACACCGTCTGTAGGGTCTCCAAATGAGCAGGAGCACCTTGCATGCCCTGCGAGACGTGTTTGAAAGTCACACTTTGGTTCCAGGTCACAGCTTGAACCTGAGGCCACCTCCAGTGAGAGGCTGGAGGTCCTGCGTGCCACCTGGGGCCTGTGTGCTGTGGTGGCCGTGGCTGGGTGGGTGCCAGGCGGAGACCTCGCAGGCTGGGCAGCCGCCACCCCTCCATGGATGCTACTCACCCTTAGAAGCAGGTTCCCACAGGCCGGGGCACTCTGAACAGCACTGCGTGGATCTGGTGCCCACCCCTGTGGTCAGATGCATGGCGCCCGCTGCCCTGGCCCAGGTGCCCCCTGGGTTGTCATGCGGTGGGGCCCTGGCCCTGAGCGGGCGGCTGTGCTGCCGCTGATGTCGCCGTCCTTGGGGGTTGGCATCGCCTCCCTGCTGCTCCCACTGTGTGCCTCCTTGTCCCTCCAGCACCTCCCAGGAGACTGTGTAGCCAGGTGTCTCAGAGGACTTGGGGATCCTGGTAGGGTTTTGGTGGGTTGAACCCTGCACCCTGGTCTGGGTGTGGGATCCTGGTGCTGTGTGGCCTGGGATACCTGTGCTTCCTGCAGGCTCTGCGTGCCACTGATGGAGGGCCTCTCGTTAAGGGGGCACTGCAGCGAGAGTCAGGTGCCCTGGGGCTCATAAGCCACCTTGGGGTATGTCTGGGTGCAGGGGGACTCGTCTGGCCTTCCCAGCGGTGCCAAGCTGTCGCTACAGGGCAGCTATGGCCGCATTCGACTGGTCTTGGGACAAGGTGAATTTTCTTGGCTGGCTTGACAGGTCCCTCTTTTTCTGACCATGGGGTTTCACCCAATTTTCAGCGTTGACGGAGAGAATGAGGCTTGGAGTCTTTCTCTGGCCTGTGAGGGCTGCAGAGCAGCATGCCAGGGCCATAGGCGCAGTCGAGGGAGAGGCCATGACAGGAGTGGGTGCGGGGACTGGTGGGGACAGCGACTGTGCCTTTTGGCCCCACCCAGAGAGCCCCAGCTGCTGTGCTGCTGTATTCTGATTCCTTCCTTCCTTCCTTCCTTCCTTCCTCCCTCCCTCCCTCCCTCCCTCTCTTCCCCCCCTTCCTTCTCCCTTCCCCCTTTTCCCCCTTCCCTTTCCGTTTCCCTCCTCCCTCCCTCCCTCCCTCTCTTTTTCCTTCTCTCCTTCTCTCCCTCTTTCCTTCTTTCTTTCGACAGGGTCTGGCTGTGGCTCTGTCACCCAGGCTGGAGCGCAGCAGCACGATCTTGCAGCCTCAACCTTGTTGGTTCAAGTGATCCTCCCACCTCAGCCTCATGAGTAGCCGAGACTACAGGCACACACCACTATGTCTGGCTAACGTTTTGTATTTTTTGGGTAGAGACGGGGTCTCGCCATGTTGTCCAGGCTGGTCTAGAACTCGTGGGCTCGAGTGATCCTCCTGTTTCAGCCTCCCAAAGTGTTGGGATGACAGGCGTGAGCCACCGTGCCGGCCCGTGTTTGGTTCTTGATGCAGATCCAGCCCTGGGATCCAAGCCTGGGCAGAGCCAGAGGGTGACTAAGGGGCCAGTAGGACAGAGACAGTGGGTTTTGCAGTGATGTGAGCATTGACAGAAGTGGCCACACTGCAGGCCCCCACAGTGTCACCAGTAGGCCAAGTGGACCCTGCCAGATACGTTCCCCCATTTGGGGTATCTGTCCTCAGCAGCCTGTGGCCTGTCGTGAAGCAAAGCCATTCTGCAGGCTGGGTTCATCCCTGTTCCAGGCCTGCACTAGTGGTGCCTGGTTCTCGGGTGTGATGAGGAGCTTTGCTGCCCTGGAGCGTTGCTTTGTGGGCAGAAGCCAACTTTGGAATCGGCCTCATGGCTGGTCCTGGACACTCTCCTCCTTCCTTCCCTGTTGGTTGCTGTTAAGCCAGCCTTGGGCACCAGGGACAGTGGGGATGTGGCTGTGCCCTGGGCCCAGGGCTGGCGGGAGGCTACCTCAGGACTCTGGACCAGAGCAGTGCGTGGCTGTTGATGCCTGTGGCTGGCGTGGGTCTGGTGGTGCCTGTGATTGGCGTGGGTCTGGCGGTACCTGTGGCTGGATTGGGTTTGGCGGGTCTGGCGAGTCTGGCGGTACCTGTGGCTGGTGTGGGTCTGGCATGTTTGGCGGTGTCTGCCACCGGGCTGCCAATGGATGAGCCTGGCTGTCTCTGGATGTCCCCCACTGGTTGGAGTTTTGCCCGGGGGTGCTGTGCTGTGCCCTGGTCATCTTGTCCCCTACAGCTGGGCAGTGAAGTGTGGCCAGCACCTTGCTGCAAGAGAGGGACAGAGGTGGTCTCTCCACAAGCTAGAGCAAGGGCAGGTGGGCCCGTTGACTGGCGCTGGGTCTGGGTTCGGTCCTGGGCCTGCTGCATGTCATCCTGCCTTCGGGCCCGGCATGGGAGGAGGGGCTGGGAGATGCTGGTGACACCACTCTGACGCCAGCGCCTGAGGCAGCCCCTGGACAGTGCTCATCTTCAGTGCAGCCCTGGTGACCCGAAGCCCCCGTGTTCGTCCCTCACAGGCCTGGGGGTGTGGCCACAAGGCCTGGGCTTTGTCCCGTTTACGAGAGGTCAGGCGGTCACAGGGTAGTGGGAGGCCTGTGGTTCCTGGGCTGCCATCTGGCGATTGTGAAACGGGCAGTGCGCTGCGTTGAGGGGGCGCTGGGGAAGCAAGCTGCTGACTGAGGAGGCCGCACTCCCTGTGCCTCCCGGGCAGACACCTCGCGGCCTTTCTCCGGGTGTCTGAACCCAAGGTGAAAAGTTCAGGCCGTCCCTGCTCTCCAGAGCGGCTGGAGGTGGGGCCGGAGCAGAGACAACCTGGCCGGCGCTTCCCGCTTCCCTTCTTCTCGGCCCCTGGACTCTGGGGGCGAGGGCAGGGCTGTTCAGCTGTTGGACATCCTTGCTGTCCCTTTGCCGGACTCTCCAGAGGGCCAGCATGGAGGTGGACAAGTTCACATTTGCCCCTCTCCTGCCCGAGGGCTCCTGGTCCTGTCCTGGGCCACCCTAGGCTGGACCAGCTGCCCATGTCACCAGGCCAGACGGTTTCCCTGTGAATGAGCCTATGGCCCCAAGTGCCTGGCCCCAGGCCTGGGCTATGGGGATGGATGACTAAGGCCTGGTAAGGAGTGTTCTGGGGCCTGGTGCGACCTGCAGGATCTGTGGGGGTTGGAGGGATGTGTGTTCTTGGGCCCACTGCAGAACTCGGGGTTTCCTGATGGCTGTTGGGTTGCACACGAGCCTGGGCTCCTTTGTGGTGGGCAACCCCAGGGTCGCGGGACAGTCTCTGAGAAGCGCAGAGGCCTGGACAGCCCCGCCTCCCAGCCAGGCCCTGCCACATCCTCCCTGATGGCTCCAGGGGCATTTGTTCACTGAAGAACACTGGCTGGCCTCCCCTGAGAAGAGTCTGCTGCGGTGGGGGAGCTGCAGGGGGCTGCCCCCCGTCCAGGCCAGAGAAACCAGGCAGCCTCTCCCGCCGGAAGAGGTCCCCCACAGGACCTGTTATGGGGCCGCGTGGCGCCTGGGCTGGTGTCACCCCTGGGAGCCCCCTTTTAAAGAAGATTCTTTCGGTGTCCCATCTCTCAGATGGCCTCCAGTGTGGGGATTAAGTGCTCAGATGCTGGCAGGTTCGGCGGAGCACTGGCTGCCCTCGGCAGGGGCTTTGTGTCGGCTGCCCTGCCCCAGGCTGACCCCAGACACTCGCCTTTTGTGCTGTGCTGCTCTCGCCGCTGGGGAACCTTTGTCCCATTGAGCCCCGCCATCGCCTGGGGCCCCTCGCCTGGCCCTGCAGGCCCGCCCCGGGGCGGGGATTGTGGCCCCTGTCCCCTGATGGGGGGGCCTTCTGGTGGCCTAAGGGGACCCTCTGAGCAGTCACACAGGCCTCCCCTCAACCCCACGTCCAGGTCTGTTGTGGAGGGGCCAGGAGATTCTGACATTTATGTGATGGCCCCAGAGGTTCCCATCCTGGGGAAGATTGGCTGGCGATGCTTCCAGAAAGTGGTTTTTGAAGATGCATCTGGTCCTGGCCTGTGGGTGGCTGGCAGGACTGGGAGAGGAGCTCCGGGCCACTGGCTGCTTCCTCGTTGCTTTTCTTCTCTGGGAGGACTTGCCCCTGTGGGCAGGTGCAGGGGCACCGAGTGGAGAGGCTTGGGGGCTCCCGCCCGCCCCAGGCCACCTTGCTCTCTCTCCAGGCCTGCGTCCTGCAAAGAGGCTGGTTCAAAAGGTCACTGCCCCGATTTTTATTGCTGTCTCTTACGTTCTCACGACCTCTTGCCCTCTGCACAGATGGGCGGGGCTGGAGCCTCCACGAGGGCCGGCCTTTCCGGGGATTAAAAACCTGAAAGGTCTGAGCCGAGCTACCAAGGTTAAATGTTTTAGTACCTTAAAAATGATGTGAAAAATTAAGCAAAAACACACATAGACTTCCAGGTTTAGCATAAATAGAAACCAGAGGTGTTGAGACTGTGCTGCCTCCTCAAACAGTGCAGTGGAAAGAGGGGACAGAGCCCTCCACGGGATCCCTCTGTTGGGGGGTGGGGGAGGCAGCCCTGGCCCAGCGTCTACAGCTCCCAGCGGCACTGAGTGGCAGCGGCCGTCCCTGTGGTCTGGGGGTCTCCCTCCCCAACAGGCTACACAAGCCCTGTTCCTGCTAAGGCTCGGGGAAGCTCTTTGTGACTTAAAAAATAATAATAATAATAATGGAGGGTGAACTGGTTCCTATTTTTGCATTGTCATTGATTGCCAAAACCCACTTAAATTAAATACAACCGTGTCTTGTAAATGGTGTCCTTAATGCAGTTTATCAAAACCAAAACTCCCCTGTTGAGGCCTTCGTGTTTTGTCAGTAGCGTGCTGGAGTCTGATTCCTGTCTCCCGTGCCCCTGCCCGCGTGTGCTGACCCTGGACCCCGTGAGGCAGTTCTCACCACGCACCAAGCCTCGCCCTCCCAGGCCCCTCATGCCCCCCAGGCTCGCTGGTGCCTCCGCTTCTTCCAGGCAGAGGGGGAGGTGGTAGGCGCCTTGGGGTCTTAAATCAGAGAAACTGTTCCAGCAGCAGTAAATGTCATCAACTGGCCCCGAAGAGCACCTGAAAACACAGGCTGTACCCCCGCCTCCGTGGAGACATTTGGCGCCACCTGCGTTCAGTGCAGATGCCCACGGCTGTCCCTGAGATGGCTACCGAGGCCATTTGGTCCTTCATCTTGGGAACAGACCAAGGCGGTGTGTTCGGCCGGCTGAGACCCACCTGGGGGTGTCCGGGCCTTGGCCATGCTGCCTTCTCCAAGTCCCACGCTTCCCTCGGCCCCTGCTCCTTCCCACCGGCGCCGGAGACCTTCGGAAGCGTGTGCGGAAAGATGGCAGCTGTGGGTCCCTGTCCTGGTCAGAGGGTGGCATTCCTCCCACAGTCCTGGGAACCATGGGGCTGAGATGGGACTGCTTGGCTTAGCGTGGGGAGGACAGGACGGGGCGGCTGCCCTACCTCTTTCTGTCTGTGATGGAAATGGGAGGGTCTGGCCCTGCCTCATTAGTGAGCTTGAGCCAGGGACACCCGTGACCCTGCCGGGGACGGTCCTCCCCAGCCTTGTGAGCCTGGGCAGAGGTGCTGTGGCCCCAGGTTGTGTGGCTGACCTGGTGGGGGGTAAGAACATCCTTGGAGAAGTGACGAGTGTGTGACCAGAGGGTGGACCCAGTCAGGAGGCCTGACCGTGACTGCAGCCTCCCCCAGCATCGCGCCAAAGTGTGCTGGTGCAGGGCCTGGAAGCTGTTCCATGGGCAGCCTTCGGGCTGAGGCTGTGGGGGACCTTGGGAGTGCGGTGGCCCCCCTGCCCGTTCTGTGGACTGGGCGCGGATGGGCCGTGCGGGCAGACGTGCTCTTGGGTGGTTGTGGTGGGGATACCTCTCTGCCCGCCACCCTCTCACTCACTGCCCTGGCTGGAAGGTGGGGACATCTCCCTGACCAGCAGCACCAGGATGGTGGCACTAGAACAGCGTCCTGGTCCGCCCAGATGCATGCTGAGCACCCATGCGTGTGCGCAGGTCTTATGGGCCGTGTCCAGACCCAGCTCTGGCGTCAGGTGACACTTGTAGTTGGGTGGGCGCTCATGCAGGCACCTCCAGGTAAGGGGGTTCAGGAAGGCAGCGCTTTGTAAGTGGCGCTGGTTTTGCTTTGAGGCCGGACTCCTTTTCCCTTGGAGGAGCTCTGCTCGTGCGCTTTGCTTGCTTTCCCGTGGCAGGCTTTTTGTTGGTTAAATAAAGACACAAACTTTCCGTCAGTCTTTGCAAATACTTGGTTCTGGGAAGTTCTTGGCCCTTCCCAGGCTTGGGGCTGCCGGCTCACCGTTCCGCTCTCTGCATTTAAGCCAAGCCCCATATGCTGGGTTTGCAGGTCAAGACCACCCATGACAGCTGTGCTGCGTGGGGTGCGGTTCCCTGTGGGCGCCGAGGGTGGTGTGGGGCTGCCTCTCAGTCGCTCCACCAGTCACCTGAGGGCCCGTGTCCTGGTCGTGGCCACCTGTGCTCTACTATGCAGGTGGTCAGCCCTCCCCAGGGGCCACCTGGATGGTGTCCACTCCTGCCCCATGGCAGGAAGTCCCAGTGACACCTGGCCATGTCCCTCTAACATGTTTCTGGAAGTGGGATTCCAGGCCGGAGCCTCATGGGGGGCGGACACCGCCACTTGGCCCATGACAGTTGGTTGATGGGACTTGAAGGGGCCTCTGGACTATGTGGCTGCAGTGCTGGACCCTAGGAGAATAGCAGCCGTGATGGGGGTCGGGGGCCCCCACTTTCTGGGAGGGAGTGAGGGAGGCTGGCTGCTGCCCCTTGCTGCAGTCAGCTTTGGTCACTTTCCTGGCCACCACGGCCCCTCCCAACTCCTTGCTCTCAGCAGAGGAGACAAGGCCCTTGGGAGGGTGGGGGAGGCACCCCAGTTGTTGGGGGCCTTTGCTGTCTGTGCTGGTCTTTCCAGGCAGCCCCAGGCCGTGTGTGTCAGCAGGTGGAGGCTGTGTACCGCTAACCCAGCCAAGCTGAAGCAGCCTCGCAGGGGGCGGCCCCAGAGGTGTCTCCATCTGAACAAGGTTGTCCTGGAAGCCCCACCTGAAAGGGCTGCTGCTCCCATGAGAGGAGCTTCTAGAGATGGCGGCCAGCCTTGGGGCCGGTGGAGACACGTACGTGGGGTCCTGGGCCGATTCTGTCTTGGAAGGAACGTCAGGCCTTGGTGGAGACATGTACGTGGGGTCCTGGGCCGATTCTGTCTTGGAAGGAACGTCAGGCCCCTGAGTGGTCAGAGCAGTGGCCGACCCAT
The DNA here is from genome assembly GCF_009764315.1 of Trachypithecus francoisi. NCBI lineage: Eukaryota > Metazoa > Chordata > Mammalia > Primates > Cercopithecidae > Trachypithecus > Trachypithecus francoisi. Next base: position 120,554,475 of record NW_022681457.1, on the reverse strand, counting down.
GGCTCCACTCAGGTGCCACCGACGGCTCCTTTCTGTTTCTTGTAGTCACAGAGCTCGAGGTTCCCACGGGGAGGAGGCTTCCTGTGGTTCCACCTTCAGCGAGCAGTGGGGCTGCCCCGCCCTCTGGGGGCTTTTTAGGTGGTCTGGGTGTGGCCTGGCTGGTGTGGCCAACTTTGCCCTTTGTCTGAGACCCTGAGCCCTGGGGAAGGACGAGGGTGTGCGGAGAGTTTGGTTTTTCCATAAACGTTTATCTTTTTTTTTTTTTGAGACGGAGTCTCGCTGTGTCGCCCAGGCTGGAGTGCGGTGGCGCGATCTCGGCTCACTGCAAGCTCCGCCTCCCGGGTTCACGCCATTCTCCTGCCTCAGCCTCCCGAGTAGCTGGGACTACAGGCGCCGCCACCACACATGGCTAATTCTTTGTATTTTTAGTAGAGACGGGGTGTCCGTGTGTTAGCCAGGATGGTCTTGATCTCCTGACCTGGTGATTCGCCTGCCTCAGCCCCCCAAAGTGCTGGGATTACAGGCGTGGGCCACCGCACCAGGCCAACGTTTATCTTTAAATGTTCCTTGGACCTGGCCCCTGCCTCTTTGGGAGGGAGAGTCCTTGGCAGGCCCCATTGCCTGCACCCCCCAGCGCACCTTGGCTCCTGGTCGAGCGTGCACTCTGCCCACCCTCCCCGCCCAGGCTAGTCCTGGGACAGCAGCCTCTCAGAGCTGTTGACAATTGAGCAGTCTCCTTGTGCCCTTTCTTTTTTTCTTTTTTTTTTTTTTTGAGACAGAGTCTCAGTCTGTTGCCCAGGCTGGAGTGCAGTGGCCGGATCTCAGCTCACTGCAAGCTCCGCCTCCCGGGTTTACGCCATTCTCCTGCCTCAGCCTCCCGAGTAGCTGGGACCACAGGCGCCGCCACCTCGCCCGGCTAGTTTTTTGTATTTTTTAGTAGAGATGGGGTTTCACTGTGTTCACCAGGATGGTCTCGATCTCCTGACCTCGTGATCCGCCCGCCTCGGCCTCTCAAAGTGCTGGGATTACAGGCTTGAGCCACCGCGCCCGGCCTCCTTGTGCCCTTTCAAGCTGTTCTTTTCTTTGGTTCTCACTGAGCAGGGTCCGGTTGCTCTGATAGGGAGAAGACATGAGGAACTGGCATTTACTGTGATTGAGCCCGGGGCTGGTGGACTCTCCCATTCATGCAGCCACATTTCGCAGAAAGAAGTCCCGCTCCCACCCCGACCCCTACTGCCGCTCCACCCGCCTTTCCCTGCACTTGAAGGGACAGCCCAGCAGGCTGTGGCTGGCTACCCCAGGAGCACCTGGCTCCGCCAGCTCTCAGAAGTTCACCTGCTGCCTTCAAAAGCCATTTACTTGAGGTTTGATATTTATCTCCAAAGGAATGGCTGGCCCGACTGGCCTGGACCCTCCAGGGAGGTCAGCAAGCCGGAAATGCGTGTCTGTTGCTCTCCTGGTCCCTGGGCCACCTGCTCCTGTGGCCCTGGGGTTGGGGAGCCAGGGCTGAGGGCCTGTCTGTGCCTCTAGAGGCCCTGAGCCACCTCCTGCAGTGTTTTAGACCCCATAAGCAAGAGACAGCATTGTGGTTGGATGGTGAGAAAGCATGAAGCTTTTTCTTTGTAAACAGAAAATTGTGGGGCTCAGTGTGTGGGGCTGGGGATAGCGCTAGGCCTGCTCTAGGCCATGCACCCCAGCCTGGGGTGCCCCACCAAGAGGAGGTACAGGGGCCTCCACTGTGAATATGTGGCCATGCTCTGGCTCCTGATTGCTGAGTTCCTGATTGCTGTCTTTGAGTAACTGAGGGACCCCGATGAAAAGCACCTGCTCACAGCTCCTGACGTGTTGAGGAACCCCTCCGTGGAGGTTTTTCTCTTTGGTTCTGGAATTCGTGGGTCCCTCTGGCCCCTGATGCTTTTGTAATGGGTGTTGATGAGCACTGGAACTGCTTCCGCTCAGGGGCGGGGCACTGGAGAGATTCCGGCACCGCAGGGACCTCACCCAGGAGGCTGCTGCCGGTGCTGGGGTGGCTGCTTCCGGGGAGCTGTGAGTCCTCTCATTTGGGGCTGCAGGAAAGCGTCTTTCCTCTCTGTGCTAACAGTTGTTTGTTTAAAAAGAAAGGGTATTTAAACCTTTCAAACTTAAAACTATTTTTCTTTGGAGATGGAGTCTCACTCTGTCTCCTCCCAGGTTCAGGTGATTCTCGTGCCTCAGCCTCCTGAATAGCTACCATGCCCAGCTAAGTTTTGTAGTTTTAGTAGAGACGGTGATATGGTTTGGCTGTGTCCCCACCCAAATCTCAACTTGAATTGTATCTCCCAGAGTTTCCACGTGTTGTGGGAGGGACCCAGGGGAGGTAATTGAACCATCGGGCCGGACTTTCTGTGCTATTCCCGTGATAGTGAATAAGTCTCATGAGATGTGATGGGTTTATTAGGGGTTTCTGCTTTTGCTTCCTCCTCATTTTTTCTCGCCGCCGCCGTGTAAGAAGTGCCTTTTGCCACCCGCCATGATTCTGAGGCCTCCCCAGCCATGTGGAACTGTAAGTCCAATTAAACCTCTTTCTGTTCCCAGTTTTGGGTATATCTTCATCAGCAGTGTGAAAATGGAGTGCACGCATGCATCAGCACCCACGGGCACACACACCTGCACTCACACACTCAGGACCCACGGGCACACGTGCACACAAACATCAGCACCCACGGGCACACACACCTGTCTCACACACTCATCAGGACCCACAGGAACACGTGCACACCGTGGGCGTACACACCTGCACTCACTCAGGACCCATGGGCACACGTGCACACAACATCAGCACCCACAGGCACACACACCTGTCTCACACACTCAGGACCCACAGGAACACGTGCACACACGTCAGCACCCATGGGCACACACGGCATCCACGGGCGCACACACGTGTCTCACGCACTCATCAGGACGGGCATACATGGACGCACACATCAGTACCGTGGACGCGCACACACATGCACCACTCCTGATGGCTTCGGCTTGCTGGATGCCTGCTTTGCCCTCAAATGAGCAAGGTCTGGAGGCAGGCACTTGGGGTGGGGCCACAGTATGGTTCTTAGGAGCCCGGTGTCCCCTGTACCCACTTACTCCCAGCCTTGGGTCCCGAAGTGCTGCTCCTGCTGGTCTCTGTGCCCCACCCATTGTGGGCAGGGCTGTCTGAACAGGGCAGAGCCAGGAGTGATGCAAGGGTGGGGCATGGAGGCCTTGCCCAGAGGCAGCAGCCGGCTCTGGCTTGGCTGGGCCTTGCCTTCGTTGCCCTGCTGTGAGACACAGAAGCCCTGGGGAGGACGGCAGTCTGTGTCAGGACCAGTGGTGAAACTGCAGATCCCTAAATGTGATCTGGAGACCACTCTTGCTGGAGAAATCTACCCAGGTCCCTTGGGTCTGCCCCTCCCTTCACCTTTCACTGTCAGGCACAGGCTGTGTGTGCCTCCCCATCTGTGCATGGCCTCAGCAGAGCAGGCCTGTCCTGCCCATTCCTGAAGGTAGAGCCCGGCAGATTCATTGTGTGGTGAGGGCTTCCCTAGGCCCACCAACTGCCGTGTCTTCCCGTGGTTGAGAGGGGTGGGGTCTCTGGGGCCTTTTTTTAGGAAGTCACTGATGCCACTCAGGAGGGTGCCCAGCTCCTCACCTGATCTCTGGAGTGGGCCCTTCTGCTGGAGGCTGCCCCAGGCTGGATGCCGTGGCCTGCAGACCTCCCTTCATGTAGTCCCTGGGCAGGCAGCACCCACGGGCACACGTGTACACAGGCCGTGAGCACTGGCCTGTGAGCCAGGTGGTGGTGGGGGGTGTTGGGGCTAAGATGTGGTTAGGGCCCGAGTGCTTGCACACCCCCCACCCAATTCCCTGTGGTGCTGGGATGCTGCCACCTCCTGGACGCTGGCATTGAAGTGCCACCGTCGTCTCCCTCCCCAGACAGTGAGCTCCACAAAGGCAGGGCTGTGGCCATCGCTCTGACCAGCTGCTCGGGGGCTTGGTGGCTGCTGGGTGGTCGCCTGGACTCTGCCCTCCTGTCTCCTGGTGTCCCGGAGGGGCCTTGCTGGACTGGGCCCTCGACCGCCCCACTGGACGCCTGTCAGGGCGCAGTCAGCTCTTCGGGGATGGCCGCGTGACCTGGAGTGGTCTGTCCCTGATCTCTGAGCGGGACTGCCTCTGGCCTTACTTCTGAGTCCCATACAGAATGGCAGCCTACTAGACGCCCTGAGGAGGCAGGCGGAGGGGTGGAAGGGCCGTGGCCGTGCCCAGCAGAGACCACCCTCTGATGATGGTGGGCGTCCCTTCCAGCCCCTCTCGGGCATCACTTCATCCCTTCCCCCATTTCCTTCCTGGCCCTGCTCTCCAAGTCTTGTGTGCGTGGTGGGGCCTGGCTTCCCTCCCGGCCTCTCGCCTGCTCCCGCCCATCCCTCTCTGGTTCTCTCAGGCCTCCTCTGGGCTTGCCAAGAATGTAGGGGAATTAGGGGGAGGGGGACACAGGAAATGCCTCCCCTCCTCTGACAACAGCTCCAGCTGCAGGGGGAGGGGGGAGGGGAGAGCAGAGTGGGTGAGACAAGGGAGGGCTGACGGGCGCGGGGCGGGGGGAGTTGGGTGGGGGGGGCGAGTATTCTCCTGCCCACCCAGGCACTAGGCGTGGCCCAGCCCTACAGACAGAACAGTTCTTTCTTCCTTATTTTGTTTTTTGTTAGAGACAGGGTCTCACTCTGTCGCCCAGGCTGGAGTGCAGTGGTGTGATTGGGGCTCATTGCAGGCTCAATCTCCTGGCTTCAAGCGACTCTCCCACCTCAGTCTTCCAAAGCACTGGGATTACAGCAGTGAGCCAGTGTGCCCAGCCTCTTCCTAAGTTTAGACCAGTGTGGGCATCCAGTGAGGGGAATGGGCCTTTGATACGGTGGTCCTTGTGACCATGTCAGGCAGTTTTAGAGTAGGGTTTGTTAAAACACGGTAAGTTGGCCCCACCCCCAGCCCTCCACGCCTCAGCCATTCAGGAGAAGCGTGGGGCACGTGTGGGCGAAACTTGAGTCTACCTTCCACCTGAACCCTCTCTGGAAAGTCTGACCACAGGCTGGGTGTGGTGACTCATGCCTGTAATCCCAGCACTTTGGGAGGCCAAGGCAGGCGGATCACGAGGTCAGGAGTTCGAGACTAGCCTGGCCAATATGGTGAAACCCTGTCTCTACTAAAAAAAGAAAAAGTTAGCCGGGTATGGTGGTGGGCGCCTATAGTTCCAGCTACTCAGGAGGCTGAGGCAGGAGAATCCCTTGAACCTGGGAGGCGGAGGTTGCAGTGAGCCGAGATTGCGCCACTGCACTCCAGCCTGGGCGACAGAGCGAGAGTCTGTCTTAAAAAAAATAAAATAGGCCGGGCGCGGTGGCTCAAGCCTGTAATCCCAGCACTTCGGGAGGCCGAGACGGGTGGATTACGAGGTCAGGAGATCGAGACCATCCTGGTCTACACGGTGAAACCCCGTCTCTACTAAAAAATACAAAAAAAAAAAAACTAGCCGGGCGAGGTGGCAGGCACATGTAGTCCCAGCTACTCTGGAGGCTGAGGCAGGAGAATGGCATAAACCCGGGAGGCGGAGCTTGCAGTGAGCCGAGATCGCGCCACTGTACTCCAGCCCGGGCGACAGAGCGAGACTCCGTCTCAAAAAAAAAAAAATAAAGTCTGATCACAGCCCCTTCTCACAAGGGGGCTGCCCCCTCCACCCTCACTGGGGCAGCCTGGCCTGCTGTAAGTGCACTGACTGGACATTAGAATCCCTCAGAACGGTCTCGGAAGGAGCCGCTTCTGGGGGTCTTCCCTGACCAGCCACATACCTTTTAAAAAGAAACTGAAGACACCTGAGAAGGCAGGCAGTGGTGGAGAGCTTCAGAAAGAGCCCAGTCGCACAGTGGGCGGGTGGGTGGTGGTTGGGCTTGTGCGGCACCGGGGCGGTTTCCCCGAGCCTGCTGGCTCCCAGCCCTCCACCCTCATGATAGGGCCTGGGTAGTGACTGCTGGTCACCCTTTACTCCCACCCAGGAAAAGGACAAGAGGCTGGGCTCCCCGCCAAGGAGCGGTTTCCGGGGACACTGGCTCTCGGGGGCGCCAGTCCTGTCCTTGGCTCCCAGCACATGCTGCTCGTGGCATTTGCAAGGGTGGGTCTGGTCCTGAGCCCCCGACCTGTCACCCTGGTGTGGGCCCAGTGACCTCAGTGAGCCCTTCCTGTGCCCTAAGCTGAGCCACTGTGTACACTGAAGAGGAGGCTGGGGTCCTGTGTGCACCTGGCCCACTTCCCTTGCCGGTGCTGGGAGCCAGTCTCGGACCCTCGCCGGCCAGCAGCTCCTGTGGCTCTGGGGGTGCAGGCATCTTGGCTGACTAGGGAGGATCCCGTGGGAATGACCCCATGCCGTGACCAGGGAGGCACCCCCCTTCCCCCAGCCGCCTTTGTCGGGGATCCTGAGAGGTTTTTTGCGGAGGCTGGGGACCGAGGGAGCCGGTGCACCCCTCCTGCAGGTGAGGCTGTCCGTTTACAGCTGAATGCTTCTCCCCCATCCTGCACCGGGCCCCATTCAGTCTCCCCAGCATGGAGCTCTTGTTGCTGGCCCAGGGCCTGTCCAGCCCCTTGACAGGGCAAGGACTGGGACCCTCACAAGGGCTGGGCCTCCTGGGCAGTATGTTTCTGTGAAAATGGGGATGAGGTGGCAAGTGTCACCTTTTGAGGACGCAGTCTTGGAGAGGTGTTGGCTCTCTGGGGAGGGCCCTGTGATCCTCCTGCAGCCATGTGGGCCAGGGCCAGGACCAAAGCCATGGTGCTGTCACTGTGGGTTTGGTGGCTGCTCCCTCTGCTCAGATGTTGCACTGCAGGCCTGGGCCTCTCGGCTTGGGGTCTCTGTGTCTCCATGTTCAGGACAGGCTTGTGGCTTTGGGTACCACGAGGGGCTCTCCAGCCCAGGGTGCTTCAGGGGGCTGCCCCTCAAGTGCATGTGGGGTGCTGGGACGCAGCCCTGCTGCCCATGGCCCGGAAGTCCAGGCAGCTCTGCGCTGACCGAGCTGTCCCAAGGGCACGGGAGGCCCATCCACTCGAGCTGAGGCCCGGCACCATGTTGCGTCAGTTTTCATGGCGAGAAAACATCGTGGGCGTCCACTGGGCCTGGAGGAGGCTGGAGGCCGAGGCAGCAAAGCCGACCCGCTGGCGGGTGGGGGCCACTGTGGCTTCCCCTTCCTGCAGGAGTCAGGGAGGCGCTTGTTTCCCTCCAGAGCTGCTGTCTGCCCACAGCCAGAGCCCTGTCAGCAGGTGCGGTCCTGTGCCACCTTCTCCCCAGACTCAGACCCTCCCCTACTCTTGGAGACCCTGTCCTCCGGGCCATCCCCTGTCCATGAATGCCTGGGGCTTGGGATCCATCTTCTTTCCACACGGGCCTCCCCTCTTGGGTGTAACAGCTGCATCAGAGGCCCAGAGGCCGGCCCTGGGGGGCCCAGGCCCCAGCACAGCGTCCTCCCTATTCCACTGGCCGGGCCTCTCGGGTGATGCCAGTGGCTTCCTAAGGTTGCTGCTCTGCCTCTAGATCCCTGACCCCTGGCCCCATGCTGCCGAGACATCCTGGTAGGGTTGAGTTCCCTCCTGTCCCACCCTGAGGTGGCCAGAGAAGAGCCTCCTGGAGGTTCAGGTGACCCGGCCTGGGTCAGCACGGTCGAGGCGGAGCTGCCCTCAGACCTCTTTTGTAACAGTTATCTCCTGGAAACCTAAAACCTTATTGGGCAACGGCAGCTCTGAGTCAAGTAGAGATTGTCTGGAAGAGATTTGCCCCGTGCTGTGGAGCAGGGCGGATGCAGCCGAGGTGCCTGGGAGCAGGGACCTTTCCCCGGTGGGCTCGCCCCAGTGGCGTGGGGTGGTAGAGTTCAAGCTGTCACCGACCGGCCCAGAGGACCTGCTGTCCATGTGGACCTCTTGTGGCAGCTCCCTCCTGCCCTGCACCGGCCTGTGAGCCCTCCCCGGCCCCTGGGTGGCTGAGGGCTCCAGGCAGGGAAGAGTCAGGGAGGGGTGGATGGCCGGGCTGGCTGTAAGAATGACAGCTGGACACGGGGACCCACCTTGGCCTGTGTTGGGGTCCCGGTGGCTGGAGAGTGGGAGTGGGTGCTCTTGCTGAGGGTCCGACCCTATTCCGCAGTGCAGTGTGGAGGTGGTTTTGGTGCCACACAGAGCACAGGTGCACCAGGCGGGCGTTTCTGATGACAAGAATTCATAAGTGAGTTTATTTTGTAAATTAACAGGACAGAAAAGCCTTTTTGTTGTTGCTAAAGTTTTATGATTTTATGTTTGGGCCCACCAGGGTATCTGGAGGCTGGGGGCAGTCGTGGCTGGGGTCAGAGTCTGGGTTGGAGATGGGTGTCATGCGGCAGTTCGTGTGGCCGTGTGGACTTGTCCCCATCTGTCTAGTAAATTTCCATCTGCCCTGACGTCAACTGACTTTTTGACATGCATTTGGAAGGTGTTAACAAATGGGCTTAAGACTCTTCCAGGCCGGGTGCGGTGGCTCACGTCTGTAATCCCACCACTTTGGGAGGCCGAGGTGGGTGGATCACCTGACGTCAGGAGTTCAAGACTAGCCTGGCCAACATGGTGAAACCCCATCTCTACTGAAAATACAAAAAAACTAGCTGAGCGTGGCGATGGGCGCCTGTAGTCCCACCTACTCGGGAGGCTGAGGCAGGAGAATGGCGGGAACCCAGGAGGTGGAGTTGCAGTGAGCTGAGATCGTGCCACGGCACTCTAGCCTGGGCAACAAGAGTGAAACTCTGTCTCAAAAACAAACAATAAAACAACTCTTCCTTTGAAAGTTTTGTTTTGCTTTGTTTTTTTGTTTTTGTTGTTTTTTTGAGATGGAGTCTTGCTCTGTCACACAGATTGAAGTGCGGTGGTGTGATCTCAGCTCACTACAACCTCCGTCTCCCGGGTTCAAGAAGTTCTCTGCCTCAGCCTCCCTAGTAGCTGGGATTACAGGCGTCACCACCACGTCTGGCTAATTTTTGTATTTTTAGTAGAGATGGGGTTTTACCATCTTGGCCAGGCTGGTCTTGAACTCCTGACCTCGTGATCCACCCGCCATGGCCTCCCAATGTGCTGGGATTACAGGTGTGAGCCACCGCACCCGGACTTTTTTTTTTTTTTTTAAAGACTGAGTCTCACTCTGTCCCCAGGCTGGAGTTCAGTGGCACAATTTCGGCTCACTGCAACCTCCGCCTCCTGGGTTCAAACGATTCTTGTGCCTCGGCCTCCCGAGTAGTTGGGATTACAGGCGCCCACCACCATGTCCAGCTAATTTTTGCATTTGTAGCAGAGATGGGGGTTTTTACCATGTTGGCCAGGATGGTCTTGAACGCCTGACCTCACATGATCTGCTCATCTGGACCTCCTAAAGTGCTGGGATTATAGGCGTGAGCCACCGTATTGGCCAGAAAGTTTTTTTTTTTTTTTTTTTGGTTGTTTTTTGAGATGGAGTATTGCTCTGTCGCTGGTGCTGGACTGCAGTGGCACAATCTCGGCTCACTGCAACCTCCACCTCCTGGTTCATGCCATTCTCCTGCCTCAACCTCTCGAGTAGCTGGGACTACAGGCGCCCGCCACTACACCCGGCTAATTTTTTTGTATTGTTTTAGTAGAGACAGGGTTTCACCATGTTAGCCAGGATGGTCTCGATCTCCTGACCTCATGATCCGCCCACCTTGGCCTCCCAAAGTGCTGGGATTGCAGGCGTGAGCCACCGCGCCCGGCCTTTTTTTTTTTTTTTTAACAGTTAGAAAATCTCCCAGTCGCCTTGCCAGTTTGAGTGTGGTGGGGGGTCCTTGCTCACCAAGGTGCCATGTGGCCGTGGCTCCCACGAGTCCTGGGTGGTGGTCACCAGTGCACGTGGGCTCTGTTCCGTGTAGCCAGTGTGTTTGGGATGCTTTTTGTCTAAGAAAAGTTCTACCTTGTGTTGAAACCTGGCCTCCCTTTTGTTGAGCCCTTTCCTTTGAGGTATTCAGGGGCTCTGCAGTCAAGGCCGGAAGTGAGCCCAGGCCACGGTGAGTGTGAGTCCAGGAGTGCCAGGGCCAAGCCGGGTCCCTTGTCCAGAGAGCCGGGGAAAATGCAGCTGAAGCTGCTGACATAGAAACCCTTTGTCCCGGCCGGGCGCGGTGGCTCAAGCCTGTAATCCCAGCACTTTGGGAGGCCGAGATGGGCGGATCACGAGGTCAGGAGATCAAGACCATCCTGGCTAACACGGTGAAACCCCGTCTCTATTAGAAAATACAAAAAACTAGCCGGGCGAGGTGGCGGGCGCCTGTAGTCCCAGCTACTTGGGAGGCTGAGGCAGGAGAATGGCGTGAACCCGGGAGGCGGAGCTTGCAGTGAGCTGAGATCCGGCCACTGCACTGTAGCCTGAGCGACAGAGCGAGACTCCGTCTCAAAAAAAAAAAAAAAAGAAACCCTTTGTCCCTGCGCCACATTCCCGCCCAACTGGTCATAGTGAGTTTTAGTTGCTATTCAGCATCATTTTAAGTAGGGAAAAGTTAGACATTTAAGTTATTACCGTAAGTGTTACTCTTCATCTTTTTTTCTTTTTTCTCTTTTTTTGAGATGGAGTCTCGCTATATTGCCCAGGCTGGAGTGCAGTGGCGTGATCTCGGCTCACTGCAACCTCTGCCTCCCAGGTTGAAGTGATTCTTCTGCCTCAGCCTCCTGAGTAGCTGGGACTACAGGCGTGCGCCACCACACCCGGCTAATTTTTGTATTTTTAGTAGAGACAGGGTTTCACCATATTGGCCGGGCTAGTCTCAAACTCCTGACCTCGTGATCCGCCCACCTTGGCCTCCCAAAGTGCTGGGATTACAGGCGTGAACCCCCATGCCCAGCCTGCTGTTCGCCTTTACCTTGTGTAATGCCAGTTTAAAATGCAAATGCAGGGTCAGGTGCAGTGGCTCACTCCTGTCATTCCAGTGGTTTGGGAGGACAAGGTGGGCAGATCACTTGGGCCCAGGAGACCAGCCTGGGCAACATGGAGAAACCCCATCTCTACAAAAATACAAACATTAGCTGGGTATGGTGGCGTGCCCGTGGTTCCAGCTACTCAGAGGCTGAGAGGGGAGGATCAGTTGAGCAGCCTGGGAGGCGGAGGCTGCAGTGAGCTCAGTGAGCTATGATTATGCCACCGCACTCCAGCTTGGGTGACAGAGTGAGACCTTGTCTCTTTAAAAAATAATAAAATGCAAATGTAAGAGTGTTTAACTTGTGAAATCATCAACATTGCACAGTTCGTGATTTGTACCCCAAATAATAAAATGCATGTGCATTTTATTCTCAGCACATCAGTGAAAATGCTGCCTAAAATGAATTTGGCTGTTGGAGTTCACTTGACTCGTCCATGTGGCCACACAGCCCTCGTTCTGAGTGAGAACAGACTGCCTGTGGGGGCCATGGGCGCCTGTCTCCCTCCCTGCCGAGTCTCCAGTCGTGGGCTAGTGGGAGAAAGTGACTGGGTGGGATAAACACGACCTCACTGGACGCTCTGCACACGGGCTGGGAATGGCATTGGGCTCGCGTGTGGCAAGTGCCGCCTCCGCTCATGCGGGCGCCGTGGTCACGGAGAACTTTGCTTATAGAAGAACATCTTATCAAAGGTGAAATTGGTCAGAATGCCAATGATTGGGACAGAGCGTGAAGCCCAGAGCGTGGCTGCATGCCCACGAAGCCAGCTTTGGATGGAAAAGTAACGAGTGGAGGGCATTTTCTTCCCAGACCTGGTGGTCCAGCCATGAGCGTCCAGCTGCAGGCTCCACAGTGGCCAGCTCTGGGTGAAAATCTTGACGGCCCCTGCGCGCCCTCCCGCCCGGGGTGCCCTGGCCCGGGGTGCACATGTGCTCTGGACCCTGTGCCGTGTGGGGCTCCAGGGCACCTGGAGACTTTGCCATTCTGTGTGGGGAGGTGGAGACGACTGGGGAATGCATTTCTTTAGATTTTAAAGATGAGAGAGTGTTGGCCTTGGACAGGAAAAATTCCAGTTTGGCAAGAAATGGAAATATCCATTTTTTTTTTGAGATGGAGTGTCACTCTGTCACCCAGGCTGGAGTGCGGTGGCACGATCTCGGCTCACTGTAAGCTCTGCCTCCCGGGTTCACGCCATTCTCCTGCCTCAGCCTCCCGAGTAGCTGGGACTACAGGCGCCTGTCACCACGCCCGGCTCATTTTTTGTATTTTTAGTAGAGATGGAGTTTCACTGTGTTAGCCAGGATGGATAACGTCCAGACGTTTTATCCAAGTCCAAGTAGCAGTGTCGGTGGTAGGTGCGCTCTGCCTGTGGATGGGGGTGGTCTCTGTCTCAAGATGGGCTACAAGGGTCTGCCCCAGGGAGGAGGTGGATGCGTCTTGCCTGCGTCACCTTCCCTGCGTGGGACGTGGGGGTGGTCTCCCCCAGAAGGACAGGACTTGCAGCCGCGAGATGGATGGATGTCCCAGAATCTGCCCTCACCTTGGGGGATGAACCCAGGGTCCTCTCTGTGGCCTCCAGTGTGTCCCTGATGGACCAGCTTCCTGCACAGCACCGCCTACACTGCTCCTGGCCCTGCCTGGCCCTCGAGGGCTGCTCTCAGGGCTGTTTCTTGTCTTTCTTTTTTCTTTCTTTTTTTTTTCTGAGACGGAGTTTCACTCTCGTTGCCCAGGCTGGAGTACAATGGCACAATCTCAGCTCACTGCAACCTCCACCTGCCGGGTTCAAGCAGTTCTCCTACCTCAGCCTCCCAAGTAGCTGGGATTACAGGCATGTGCCACCACACCTGGATAATTTTTGTATTTTTAGTAGAGACGGAGTTTCTCCACATGGGCCAGGCTGGTCTCGAACTCCTGACTTCAGGTGATCCACCCGCCTCGGCCTCCCAAAGTGCTGGGATCACAGGCGTGAGCGACCGTGCCCAGCAGGGCCATGTACTTAAAGGCATGTGTTCCGATCCCTGGATTCGTGTCAGTTTGAGGTTAGGAGTGAGAACACGATTGGCTGTCGTCATTTCCTGGGGGAGTGGCTCTTTTCAGAGGCAGGCAGTTGTCCTTGCACGTGCGTGCACATTTGTCTGCGTGCGCGTGAGACCCCTGGGTGGTTTTCCTTTAGGAGTCGTGGGTGTATTTTCTGCTCCCATCCCTTGTCCTGAGTGGCCTTGGTCGGCCGCAGAGTCAGCTGGCAGTGGCTGTCCGTGGGTCACCTCCGTGCGTGGATGAACCTAGCCTGAGGTGGGCTGTTGTTGGCCTACTGGGGTTTTGGGGTCATGGCAGTGCCCTCAGGCTGGCGACTGTGGGGGTGGGGACCTTGTCCCGAGCACCAGGTTCCTCTTCATCTTTTGATCCCTTCTTCCAAAAACGACTCCCTCTTCCAGAAACTACCCTCTCCCCCATCGTGTGTGTGAGGCCTGCAGTTGTGTGCACAGAGGCCACCCACCCATGTTGAGCTTCCTTGGGCCTGCTGGCCTGGCTGACCTGGCCTCCCTCTGGGCAGCACCTGGCTGGCTGCAGGTCCCCTCCAGGTGGCTGGAGCTGCCTCGCTCTCTCTGCGAGTCCCTAGTGCCGCCTGGTTTTCCTGAGTCGCATGCGCCTATCTCTGAGCTGTCGGTGCGGTCAGCTTGCTACACCCACCTGGGAAGTGGAGCTGGGGGAAGGTCGTGTTCTGCGGGAGACCTGGCGGCTCGGAACCAACTGTCCCTCCCTGAGGAGCAGTGGTTGGTGAGAAAGCATCCAGAAAGGCAAAGGCTGGAGACACAGATCTTGTGTCAGGTTGAGCCTCCCTAGGCGGGGAGCGCAGAGACCCGAAGGTGGCCCTCCTGCCTCCTCTCTGTCGGGGCTTGACAGCCGTCTCCGCGGCCATGCCTGTTTGTCTTCATCCCTCTTTGGTGAGGGTGGCAGGTGGCCAGATGCCCATTACAGGCCACCTCTCCTGCCAGCCAGTCTTCGAGGGCGGGTCACCACGTGGCCACTTTGTGAGGCCCCTCCTCTAAGATCAAACGTGGTGCTGCAGAGCTGCACCAACCCCCAGCCCCACGCAGGGCAGGGCAGGGCAGGAGAACCAAGACCGTGGGGGTGGGGGTGCAGCGCAGGTCGCGCTCCCCTTCCTCAAGCCCACGGTGTGCTCCTTGTCCGGCCTTTTGAGATGACCACAGCTCTCGGTTTGGCCCCACAGCAGCATCTGGGTTGATGTCCCTGATGAGGTTTGGAAACAACAGAGAAGGGGTTGTCCTCTTCCACCGAGAGCCTGGCCTGCCTCTGGGCAGCACCTGACTGGGCTGACTGGGCAGAAGGAAGGGGTGGCCTGGGCAGGGTGAGCATGGGGCCCTCGCCGCTCCATGGAGGGGGTGCAGGAGGTGCCTCCAGGCCATGGTGCACAGCCCCTCCTTGGAATCTTTCCTCAAGGTCATAGGATGGCTCTTTGTGCCCTATTATGGAGACCCTTGCCCACGTGTGCGGCGCCGGGGGTCCCTGTTGGTCAGGGATGTTCCAGGGGTGCGGAGGGAGTAGGCGCCGGGGGTCCCTGTTGGTCAGGGATGTTCCTGGGGTGCGGAGGGAGTAGGTAAGGCAAGGGTGATGTTGGTTGTAAGGGGTGGAGTCCTTGGTCTTGAGAGATCAAGAGATCGGGCAGGGCCCGGCAGAGCCTCTGCCCCAGGCAAGGCCCGGGGCTCCTGGGAGCAGGGGGAGACCTGCTGTGAGCAGAACTTAGGGGTGTGGCCATGCTGGGGACTCTTGACTGCAGTGTAGATGTGAGCTGATTGGGGGTAGGCCAGCCTTCTGTGCAGGACACCTGGGAACGGAGGGGACACGGCCACTGCCCTGCACTGCTCAGCCTGACCGCCTTCTCTGGTGTTTGGTGCTGCACGTGTTTCTGGCCATCTGAGATGAGGCCCCAGGGCCTTCGCTTCCAGACGCCAGGGGAGAGAGACCAGCCCCAGAATAGCAGGTGTCCCGTGGGCTGGGGTCGTCAGAGCCTCTGACCTCATCAGGGGCTCTCCAGAGTTTCCTGTGCGCAGCCATGTGTCTGGGCCAGCGCTGGGGGCAAGCGATGCCTTCTGTGGTTTGAGATCTTGTAGGCAGGAGGAGGAGGAGGGCACCTCCTGAGATGCCTCGCTGGTTTGAGGGCTCCTTCTGCCCCAGCTGGCGCCTGGGTGAGGGTTGGGCCTGTGGAGCCGTCCTGTCAAGCTGGGGATGGCAGGACGCAGTGTCACCCCTCCTGCCGCTCTTACGAAACACTCGCTTAATTAAGTCCGATTCTTGGTGAATCAGCCTTCCAAGAACCGCGACCGCAGCATCCTGTGCCGCTTCTGTGTTCCGCATTTTTCTCTTTCTGCAGTGTTTCCTCTAATTCTGGATGGAAAGGCCTGTTTGTCTCCCTCAATCTTTGGCGAAGTGGCAGGCGGCCAGGCGGCCATTACGGGCCGCACCTCCCACCCGTCGCTGGCAGGAGCATCCCTCACCCCAGAACCAAAGCAGCGAGGGGACCCAGCCAGCTGTGGATGCAGGCGCTGAGGATAATCGTGCCAGCTTGCTGTTCCTGGGAGTCTGTTTATTCTTTTAAGTTATTTCAGCAGTTACTTTCCAGTGGCATCAGAGGAAAAGAATGATCCATTCGCCCCAGTCTGTCCCCTGGGGGACCTCTGGCTAATTTTCTGATTCCGAAAGTGAGGTTTTGCATGGCTGTGTAGCTACCCCTCTGTGGTCGGCCCCGATGTCATCAGGCTGGTTTCAAATCTGGGGTCTGTGGTTCCAGGCTGAGTGCAGGGCTCAGGCTGGATGGGAAGGGTGAGAAGAGCGGGTCCAGACTTCCCGGGGTCAGCACACACATCTGGGGTCGCCGTGGAGCCCATGGCTGCAGTGCTTGGCTGTTGGCCCCTGGTGGACACCTCAGACCGAGGTCCCAGGAGAACCCCAGCGAGGTTGGGGCTGCAGAGGGAGCCCTCCCCTGGACAGCAGCTGGACCAGAACAGAAGTTGGGCCCCCTCCCACCCCCTACCCCGAGTCTCTGCAGCCCCACCCTCCTTCCAGCACCTTCCCCCCGGCTGGGTCTTTGTGTTTTGACGCCCCTTGGCTCTGGCATTGTGGGGGGCCCCCTGGGGCATGAGGAAGAGGGCCAGTGCCAAGGCCCCGAGGAGCGCTACTAATTGCTACTTGGTTTCCTTGGAAAGATTTGGCTTTTTGTCATCAACAGGGTCGAAGTAGCAGCAAAGATGACCTACTTAAACGAAAGAAAGATCCAAGTGAACCTTTAAAGCTGGTGTTCTCACTTCATTTTGGGGCTTGGGGTTGGCTTGCAGATTCAATCTGTTTCCTCTGTGCCACAATAATCAGAAAATAGGTTAATTTAAGCCCAATATGAAATGCGAATTATCATGTGTGAAATATTAATGGGACTTACAAAAATAGCTTTATAATTTCTTGAACTGTGAAATCTTCAGAGAAGGCCCATAGCTCACATGTTGAGCGGATTCCTGAGTGAGGGTATTTGGGGTGCACCTGGCGGAGACAGTGATGGTCTCCGCAGGGCTTGTCTCCATAGTGCCTCAGCGTGAGCTTCTGCCAGTGCCCAGAGAGGGGTCCCCGCGCCTCCCCACCCTGGTCAGAGCTGGGAGTTGCCACGTAGGAGAGCACAGTCCACCCCATGCTTTGGGGGTTTGTCCAGGCTTTGGGGTGGGGCTTTGCCTGTAGAAGAAGCTCTGAGCTGTGCTGCGTGACCACAGTGGGGTGACCACAGTGGGCTGCCCTGGGTGCCCTTTGAAGGACTGAGCAGTGGGGTGACCCTTCATCCAGCAGACGTTCATCAGGGACCTGCTGTGGGCCGGGCTGGGGCCCCCTCAGGACTGGGCGGGGCAGGCCGCCGTGTGGAGCAGGGTTTTGGCCCCCACAGGGCTTTTGTCTCTATTGCTTCTGTTGGCGGTTGGGACTCACCACGTCAGACCTGAGGTTCGTGGTGGGATCCCCCGGCATGGCCCTGGGTGGCTGCCCGGCGTGCTCGGGGAGCAGGCACGGACCCTGCGTGGTGTTGCTCTCGGGTCTGGAACGTCCAGCCGAGGGTTGAGGCCTGCTGTTGTCGCTCCTCTGAAGATGAGAAGCCAGGGCGAGGCCCCCAGCAGATCTGGAAGGTTCTCCTGCATTGCCCTCTCCTTCCAGGCACACTTGGCCGCCCTCCTTTCTGCGCGTCTGTCCCCACCATTGTGCTCTCTTCTTCTCTGGACTGCGTTTGATTTCTTTGAACTGTTTTTATTCTGGAAAGTTCTGCTCGAGCATCTGGTATCTCCCTGGTGTTTGGGATGTCTCCTTCTCATTCCCCCGTGTCTTGCTTTAAGCTGCGTGTCCTCGTGTTCCTGCTGTCCCTGTTCTTGGGCACTGTTCTGTCTGGGATCCCCGTGCAGGGCTCTTGGGTCTGGTGGCTGCTGCCCGGCCTGAGACTGACTTACCTGTCCCAGCCACCATTTCCTGGCTTCTTCAACTGGCGCCTTGACACTCGGTGCCGGATGAGCAGGCCTGTGGCTGCGGGTTCCCGGCATCTGTCCTGGGTTCGGGGTTGTTCCTTCCAGCGCAGTCAGTGGTCGCTGCGCCACCATGGTGGTCAAGGCAGCAAGGTGGTCATGGGATGGGTGCCACTCTGGGTTTTTCCTTCTCCTTTCATTTGTGGCCTCAGAGGCTCCTCGTGGTTTCTGAGGTGCACAGTACATTGAGGGGTGCTCATCTTGTCTCAGATGTTGGAAGGATGTCGTGCAGGAAGGTGCGAGGGTCTCGGGGTGGTCCTGAGAAGCCAATGTGATAGGTGCGGCAGTTTCCTCTTACCCTGAGTGGGGGCTTCCAGAGCCTCCCTCCCACCGGTGCCCGTGGGGTTTGAGCCTGACTGTGAGTCACACCCAGGATGGAGAGGTCTAAGGAAGGCCTGATGCTGGGCAGGGCGACGTTTCTAGAAAAGGTTTCATCTGGTGACCTGCTAAATGGCATGAAAATCACAAAATTGGCACTCAGTGCCCATGAGGCTGCTGTGTGGCTGCTCCCCTCAGCAAGGGAACGGCTGCCCCCATCCAGAGCCCTGACTCTCCCTGGCCTCCGCCATGTGTGGCAGGCTTTGCCCTTGTCCCTGTTTGCCCCAAGCTCCGGCCGAGTCCCCGGTCTGCAGTCACCGCACACAACCTGGGGGCATTCTTACCTGCCTTGCCCTGGGCCCTGGTTCTCTGTGGGTGAGGGAACCTCAGCGAGGTTGATGTGATAAAAATCGTGTGTTTTTACTATTCTTCACCCAGAATCTGTGGATGATAGAAATGTTGGTCATATCTGAGTTCTCAATCTGCAGTTACTTTTTCTAACTTGGAAATACTACTTAGTAGCTGAATTCCTTATTAAAATCTGCTTATTGGCAGGGCGCGGTGGCTCACGCCTGTAATCCCAGCACTTTGGAAGGCTGAGGCGGGTGTATCATGAGGTCAGGAGATCGAGACCATCCTGGCTAACACAGTGGAACCCTGTGTCTGCTAAAAATACAAAAATTAACCAGGTGCGGTGGCAGGCGCTTGTAATCCCAGCTACTCGGGAGACTGAGGCAGGAGAATGGCATGAACCCGGGAAGCAGAGGTTGCAGTGAGCTGAGATCGCGCCTTTGCACTCCACCCTGGGCGACAGAGCGAGACTCTGACTCAAAAAAAAAAAAAAAAACACCAAAACTGCCTATTGAAAATAGGAACTCTTTTTAAAATTTAGTCTCTAAGTTACGGTGTTGTGAGATTCCTGGACGTGGTTTTCAGGTTGCTCTTGTAGCTTTGGTGAAAGGGCTCCATTACCCTCAGGTGTGCTGTTGCGGATGGTGGGGCGGCTTGGTCCTTCCCGACCTTTCCGAGGAGCTCCTGGCTCCAGCCCCCAAGACCGGGAGTTGTTCCATGGCTGGGGGCTGGAGGCACCTTCTTTCTTTAGTGGTCAGCAAGATAATGACAGGACTCACAGAGCTGTCAGTGTCACCTTGGTGGTGTCTGGGCACGGTGGGGAGCAGGGTTGGACAGAGTCGGGTTGGGGGTGCTGTGGGAAGGGATATGACCCTGGGGGACAAGGGGTCGCAGGGGGCCCCGGGCACAGCTGCGTTGCCTGTCGCCATGGGCAGCAGCATCTCTGGCTGTGGGGTTTGTCTGAACCTGTGTCTTGCCCTTGTTGAGCAAACCCAGGTGGGGCTCAGGGCTGTGCCTCCATGAGCGGGGATGCGGGCTCCAGAGACCAACCTGACCTCTCTGGCAGGAAGAAGACCACATCGTGCCATCTCCTCCTCCCCCGAGCCGGTTAGCTGTCTCAGGGAACCTGTAAGCCCAGACCCACCTGCTGCCACACTGGGCCTTATCCAGGGTCACCTTGTCACGTCCTCCACTGAACGTAGATACCAGCCCCTCAGTCTTGCCCAGAAGCTGTGGGAGGTGCTGGCTGCCGGGGGTGGCTATGCACGTCTGTCCCCATGGCAGGGAGGCCTCTGGGGGCCTGGCCCTCCCCGCTCTAGCTGCTTCTCACATTTTTGTCTCCCCGAGAGCCACCTGCTCTCCCAGGGCCTTCAGGCCCCCGTCTGCCAGTCTCCTGGCACCTGGGCTGGGGTCTGCGCCAGGCAGCACCCCCAGCAGGGCAGGACCCACCCTCCACAGCATCATGACTGCCAGTCCCTGTGCCTGGGGTGGAGGCCACTCCCACCCAGTGGGGCCCCTCTGAAAAGGAGACTTGACCTCAGGGTGGTGACAGGGCTCTGTGGGATGGCCTTGGTGACAGGGACCAGAATGTTCCCTAAACTGGACGTCAGGCCCCTGGCTGAGATGGAGCTTTCTTTTCTTGATGGGCTTTAGAAGGTGAAAAACTAGGCTTCCAGAGGTAAAGCTGCACTATGGGCTTTGTGGCAAATAAGCACTGCCTGACCCCAGACAGCTGCTAAAGACTCAAACCTGGAAACTTCCTGGTGTCCTGTGTGTCCACACAGGTGTGCCAATGTGGCAGCCCTGTGCCAGGAGCTGCCCTTCCCTGTCGCGGCAGCGACCATGCCAGCCGAACACCCCTCTGGCTCCTCCATGCCAGCCAAGCGCCCCTCTATCTCCCAGGCATCTCATCCTCTCTTGCTCTGAGGGCCGTGCTGTGGTGAAAACCATTCACCTCGACAGTTTGGCTTTCAACCAAGAATTCACTCTCATATTTTTGTTTTTTAAATAGATTTTTAAAATTAAGACTGTATTCACCGGCCATGGTGGCTCACGCCTGTAATCCCAGCACTTTGGGAGGGCGAGGCGGGTGGATCACGAGGTCAGGAGATCGAGACCATCCTGGCTAACACAGTGAAACGTCATCTCTACTAAGAATGCAAAAAATTAGCCGGACGTGGTGGTGGACACCTGTAGTCCCAGCTACTCGGAGGCTGAGGCAGGAGAATGGTGTGAACCCGGGAGGTGGAGCTTGCAGTGAGCCGAGATCGCGCCACTGCACTCCAGCCTGGGCGACAAAGTGAGGCTCTGTCTCAAAAAAAAAATTATTTAAGACTGTATTCAGATATAATTTGCATACCATAAAATTTCTTCCTTCTACAGAATATAGTTTAATGGTTTAACCATCATCATCGAAGTTGAGAACATTTTTGTCACGCCCAACAAGAAGCTCCATACACATGACCCGTCACTCTCCAGGTCCCAAACCCCATCCGATGCTGATCTTGGTGATTGCCCTGTCCTGGTCATTCCGTAGAGCCACATGTGACTGTGTGTATCTGGGCCACGCGTGGCTGTGTGTATGAGAGCCATGCATGACTGTGTCTCAGCCATGTGTGACTGTATGTGTGTCTGGGCCACATGTGACTATATGAGGGCCACGAGTTACTGTGTGTGTCCAGGCCACATGTGACCGTGTCTGGGCCACACGTGGCTGTGTGTCCGGGCCACGTGTGGCTGTGTCTGGCATTGGCACAGTATTTCCAAGGCTCCTTCCTTCCTTTTCATGGCTGAGTCATACTCCGTTGTGTGCATAGACCACAATCTGTCTATCCCGTCATCTGTCCCCGGACACTTGGGCAGCTCCACTTTGCTGCTGTGAGCACTCGTGCACAAACTGTCGTGTGGACGTGTATTTTCAGTAACCTGCGTGTACGCCGAGGACTGGAATTGCTGGGCGATGTAACTGTGTTAAGCTTCCGAGGACCGACCAGACTGTTTTCCACAGCAGCAAAATAATCGTACATTCCTCCCAGCAGTTCACAGGGTCCCTGTGTCTCCAGGTCATTATCAACACTTGTCCAAACTAAAAAATTCTAGGCCGGGCGTGGTGGCTCATGCCTGTAGTCCCAGCAGTTTGGGAGGCCGAGGCGGGCAGATTACATACATGAGTCCAGGAGTTCAAGACCAGCCCGGGTAACAAAGTGAAACCTTGGCTCTAGAAAAACAAAAAATACAAAAAATTAGCTGGGCATGGTGGCACATGTCTGTAGTCCCAGCTACTCATGAGGCTGAGGCAGGAGGATTGCCTGAGCCCTGGGAGGTTGAGGCTGCAGTGAGCTGAGATCGCGTCACTACACTCCGGCCTGGGTGACAGAGCAAGACTCCGTCTCAAAAACAAACCAACCAACCCAATTCAAGCCATCGTGGTGGGCCTGAGTCGGCGTCTCCCCGCGCTGTGGTTGCGTTTCCACAGTGAATGACATCAGGCAGCTTTGCGTGTGGTTACTGGATGCTGGCATCCTGTTTGGAGAAGTGGCTACTCAGGTTCTTTCCCGTTTGGAAATGGGGTTGTGTGTTGTGTTTTCCTTGCTGACTTGCAGAGTTCTTCATGTGTTCTGAATCTGGTCCCTTGTCAGATACCAGGTTTGCACGTTTTCCCTTCCATCCTGTGGGCTGTCTTTTTGCTTTCTCGATGGTGTCCTTTGAAGCACAAAAATGTCATGATTGTTTTCTGGGAAGCCTTGTTGTTCTGTTTTCTGTCTGTTCCTTGTGCTTTGGTGTCATCGAAGCACTTCTGTGGGGGCGGGGGTCTGGGCTGAGGCCGCTGCGTTCCTGCTATGAAAACCCTCACGAACCCTCGCAGCCTCGGCTCCACAGACGGTTCAGTCCGGGAAATGGTTTCTGGGAAATGTTTAAGGAGGCCGTGCACAAAAACCGTCTTTGCAGCGAGGGACATGAGAGCACACCGGTGCTGTTCCCACAGGGCCTGTGGCTTCTGCAGGTGAGAATTGGTTACAGGGCCCGTGGCCTCTGCAGGTGAGAATTGGTTACAGGGCCCGTGGCCTCTGCAGGTGAGAACTGGTTACAGGGCCTGTGGCCTCTGCAGGGAAGAATTGGTTACAGGGCCCGTGGCCTCTGCGGGTGAGAATTGGTTACAGAGCCCGTGGCTTCTGCGGGTGAGAATCGGTGGCCTCCCTTGGAAATGCTGAATTGAGGTGCCAGGCACCCGCCCGGGCTCTTGGTGTGGGCATAGGCTGTCTTCCACTTGAAGAATGTGGCAAGATGGTCTGAAAACCACAGTTTGTTTGGAGACACGGTCTTGCTGTGTTGCTCAGGCTGGAGTGCGGTGGTGGGATCATAACTCACTGCAGCCTCCACCTTTCGAGGTGCAGAGATGCTCCCACCTCAGCCTCCCAAGCAGCTGGCATTACAGGCATGAGCCACCACGCTGGGTGCACGGCTGAAGTTTGGGTTGTACCCTTTTAAGGAATAGCAGACGGGTTTTCAGCCACACTGAAAAGCTCACCACAGCAGAGTGCTGCTGGGCCATGTACTTCGGGAGCAGGGCCGCAGGCAGGACCTTGAGCACCCAGCCCGCTCACCACGCTGCGGGCAGCCTCTTGGGAATGTCAGAACGCCAGCACAGGCGATCGCCACAGAACCTGGATTGTGGGTGATCCTGCCGCTCCACCTGCTGTGGGTGATCCTGCCATTCCACCTGCTGTGGCCCCAGGGCTGCACCGCCATGTGGACTGTGGCTGGCAGCTTCTGGAGACTTCTTGGTACCTACAACATTGGCGCCACTCCATAGCATTGCATGTTGGTGGCAGCCATCCCCTCCACAGGCCGGTGGCCCCTGTACAGAGATGAATTGGCGCTCACAGACTCACCCTGCGAGGCAGCATCTGCATCTACAGGACTTCCCGGCCCTTGGCCACACGTTTCCCCCACCCCGTTCCCGTCGTGGCAGCTGTGCCTGGGTGCAGACGCTGCATGCTGACGAGAGGAGGCTTGGGCCTGCCTGCTGTGCGTGAGTGGGTCAGAGACTGGCCTCTCCATGTGGCGTGTGCATTCCCCTGGAGGGTCCCCTGACCTCATGGCTGCAGCCTGGCAGGAGAAGACGCTGAGTGGGACACACGGGAGGGGTTGCAGGGCGGGCTGTGCTGTGCAGCAGGCCTTGGGGCGTAGAGTGGCCCATCCCTGCACCAGGATGCAGTTTTGACACCAGGTGGTCGTGGGCCAAGTGTCCGTGCAGGTGTGGAGACAGAAGCCTGACCCACAGAGCTTGGCGGTGGCCCTTGGACTGACCTGTGGGATGCACAACCGCTCTGCCACTGTGCGTCGTTCACATGTGAAGCTCACGCCACAGAGGCCTCAGTGTCTGTTTCAGCTAGATACATGCTGTGCCCCTCATGGGGGCGCATCTGGCCACTGGACATTGGGGTCCTGGGGTGACTGAGGCTGGTGCCCTCCTGACAGGTTGCTGGGCTGCAGGTTGAACAGGAAACTGGTTTTCTCCACTCTCCGAAGTCCCCCCTGTGGTTGGAGGAAGTTGTGTTGGAGGAAGACGTTATCATGAGTGCTGCTGTGCGCCCTCCCTGCCCACCACTCACTACCACCTCCCCGGAGTCTTGCCCTGGGGGGGTCCTGGTGTGGGATCTGCCTTCTGTCGTCCTGTGGAGCCTTGCCCGCTGGTGCCTGTGAACCCAGGGTGGGTGGATGCCGGGTGGTCATGGAGGTTCACAGCAGGCTTTATGTGTGGTTGTCTTGATTTTGGGTGTGAATCCTCTCAGCAAAGGTTGACTCAAACTCCAGTGTCCCCAGAAGGTTCGAGGCAACAACCGTCAGCACGGAGTGGCCAGCAGGGCAGGGGTGTGTCATTCAGCTTCAGTGTGTGGAGAAGCGGCCCGGAGCTCTGGGCCTCTGCCTCGGGACCACACGGGCGGGCAGGGCACAGCTGGTGCCCATGTCCTCCTCACGGGCTCTGGAAGTGAGAGGTGCTGAGGCCACAGTGGGGGAGGTGGCTGAGCTGACCACCCGGGCTCTCGGTGCCCTGGGAGGAGCTGTCATCAGGACATGTGCAGACTAGGTTCAGCCTGTCTGCGGTGGCTCAGGTGCCTGGGGACGGAGGCCGGCTGTAACCGCTGCTGTATTCAGTCTCGGGTTCAGTGCCGTCCGCCTCTGCGGCGTCTCCCTCGGCAGCCGTCCAGGACTCCAGCCTGCCTGCCAGGGTAGGCGACATGGAGCCTCTCCTTGCTCTCGGGGGTTGAGCTCTTGTGTGTTTGGACCCTGTGGGATCTGGCAGGAGAAGCAGCCCCCAGTCTTGTTGAGCCAGGGGCCTGGGGAAGGGAGATGGCAGTTCTGTGACCTTCAAACTCCCTTTCCTCATTGCAGGGAATGGGCCAGTATTTCGCTCTGAGCCCTGAGCACCTGCACATATCAGGCAGGAAAGGGTCCCAAGGCCTTCTTGATGGCTCTTCTCTGTTCTTGGCACCTTGCAGGCCTGATACGCAGGGCTCCTGAGGGTGGGCTGTGCATTTTTGGAGAGCGGCTTTTCTGGGACACCCCTCCGCCATGGGGAGCCGCTGGCTTGCCTGTAGCAGTATACTGTGGCTGCCCCGTTCTGGGCAGGCGGCCACTGCCAGCTCCTCACCTGTTTGGGCCACCACCTCTGCATAGGTCCTGTGGGCTTTGGGCAGGAACTGTTCCGTCAGAGGGCCTAGGGTGTCCACAACCTTGGGCCCACTGTTCCTCAGCCCTGCCCTGGCAGGGGGGCACCTGCACGTGGGTGCAAGCTCACACTCGTTCCCCAGGTGCCTGCTGGCCAGGTAGCTTGCCTGGTCATTGTCGGGGTGTGGGGAAGGACCCCAGGAGGAGAAGTGGCCGCGGGGCAGCGCAGTGTGTTGGCTGGTCTCTGCTGTGCAAGCTGACAGTGGCCTGAAGGGCTTTGGGATGGCCCAGCCCCATTGCTTTGGTGTGTCAGGTCCAGAGCCATGCTCCTGCCTCGTGGCCTGTGGGCTCCAAGGGCCAGTTTTGAAGCCCCAAGAAGGGTCACACCAGAGGCCAGCGGTTGTAGCTGCTCTTCCCAGAGGAAGACTCAGCCGTCTGTCACTGGGTGTGGTTTGGTTCCTGACCGACAGCGGACACTGGGGCCCCCGGGGGCCTTGGTAGGGCGGCTGGCATCCCAGGCCTGAAGACGGCTGTCTGCTTCCTGGGGCTTTGAGAAACCAATACTGCTCAGGTGACAGTCCCTCTGAGACTGTCATTTCCTCCAGCCGGCCCACAAGGGCGCAGACACCTTCTGTTGACACATTCTTTTCGTGATGCTGCAGAGAGCTCCCAGTGCCTGATGAGGAGCCGGGGTCTTAACGGAGTCATGTCTCCGAAGGCTCGTCCTGGCTCCCTGAAGACCAGGAGCCTCCCTGGCCCCAAGGATGGTCCCGAGCCCATCTGCCTCAACCCTCCAGATCCACAGAGTCCTCGGCCACCCCCACTGAGTGGATGGGGATCGGGGTCCTGGGCCTATGGTCCTCCCGCCACCTCCACAGGGCAGCTGCTGGGGCCCCGCCCGACAGAGCCGTGTTCTCCGACGTTGGCTGTCACGGAGGTGGCCTGAGGCGTCTGACTCTTTCTCCTCAAGGAGTCTCTGAGTCTCCCGGAGTCAGCGCTGGCTGCTGTGGCTTTTCCCCGGGTGAGACCTGAGCCGAATTTCCGCGCCTGCTTCAGTGGCTGCTTAGACAGGAAGCTCCACCCTGCTGGGTGTCCTCGGCCTTCTGTGCCTCTTGGGAGGGTCCGCATGATTCCGGAAGGGGTTCTGCTGCCGCTAGGATGGCACCCGCCCCTGCTGGGCACAGGCGCAGGCCCCCTGCGGTCAGGGCCTCCGCCAGACGTCACCAACACTCACTTCCCCCCGAAAGCGACCACAGAGAGGGGCTATTTTCAGTGTCTTTTTTCCTGAACAGCTATTTTAGTGTCTGAAAAAAACCATCCCCTTCAGGGGCTGCCTGCCCTGCGTCCGCGGCCCTGTGCGCCCGGACACTTACTTTCCTCCTGCGTCCGCGGCCCTGTGCGCCCGGACACTTACCTTCCTCCTGCGTCCGCGGCCCTGTGCGCCCGGACACTTACCTTCCTCCTGCGTCCGCGGCCCTGTGCGCCCGGACACTTACCTTCCTCCTGCGTCCGCGGCCCTCTGCGCCCGGACACTTACCTTCCTCCTGCGTCCGCGGCCCTGTACGCCCGGACACTTACCTTCCTGCCTTGGGCCCAGGTCAGAGCCAGGCACCCGCCCCTCCCCTGGCCCCACCCTGCTTGTTCTCTGAGGGCTGCAGGGTAGGTGCACGTTCTACAGGGGAGGCCATAGGCTTTGGCCAGATCTTCCCCCAGGGCCCTCCATCCCCATAGTTGGGGCACCTTGATAGCCTGCCTTGTGCCCCATCTTCCCCCTAGGGAAGCAGGGTCCCTGCTGCCTCCAGGAGGCTGGTTCCTGATGCCGCGTCTTCTCCTGGAGTCCTGGAGGTGGGAAGAGCCCCCGGCCCTGAGTGTGCTCTGTCCACCAAGGCTTCCTGGCTGAGGGCAAGGGCAGCGCCCCCACCACCCGACTGTGCTGCCTCCGCTTGAGGTTGGCCTCAGCAGAGTGAGTGGGACCTCACCTCGTGAAGGGCCCCTTGCCCTGTGTGGCCTCTTCTGCATTGGCCCGTGGTGCAGACCTGGCACCAGCTGCCCTGGGAACTCTGTGCTGTCCTGTGGGGTCTTTGGCAGTAGAGGAATGGCGCATTGTACAGAGACTGCCCTGTGATTTTGCTTGGGAAGAGACCATGGGTCTCATTTGTGCCTTGTGGGCAGCATGTCTCAGGGATCTCCAGCCACAGGGCTGGGGGAGTTCATGTTTGCCTGAGGCTGGATGTACCGTCTCAGGCCCCAGCACACAGCCCGTATCATTCACTGGTTCTTGGGGGATGTGCCTGGGTACCTGACACACACCACCTGGTTCTGGGTGGGCTGGGTCCGGGCACCTTGGCTAAGCTTCCTCCAGCAGCGGGGCTGGCAGGGAGCGAGGAGAAGGTGTGTGTGGTGCCATCGCAGCGGGGCTGGCAGGGAGCGAGGAAAAGGTGTGTGTGGTACCAAGGCTCCTTCAGGGATGGTATCCTTCGTTTTGAAAATGTGTCCTTCCTGTGGGGAGGGGGGAGCCAGAATGCCCACTCTTCAGTGCACCGGTGCCAGCGGCCCACAGGGACACAGTGTCCCCTTCTCACGAACCACCCCTGTGCTGCAGCTGCCCTTCCCAGACGCATCTGTCGTGAGTGGCTCTCGCCGCGCTGTGGCTGTTCGAGCTGAGTGCCCGCTGGGCACCCTCTGAGAACACACTCGGGTTCTTGGAAAGGGGTTTGGCAGGAGAAGGACGAGGGACTCCGGGCCAGGCTGAGCTGCTGTGGAAGGGGAGAGTGGGTCTTGGTTCTCCATCCCAAACCCGCTGCAGCCGTGGGTGAGGTCACCCGGAACGGCAGGACAGGGTCCGCTCTGTTCTCTCGGAGATGACCTGTTCCTCAGAACAGCCTCCATGCACCTGTTACGCGTGACCCAAGGGCCTTTATGCAAAGTGGACTCGGTCTCCTGGGGGGTGCCCTGGAATCTGCCTTCTGCACCACTCAGGGTCCTTCATGGCCAGAGTGCCTGGGGCTCTGACTGCCATGCTGGCCACGGGGCTGGTGGAGGGACCATGCCCTGGGAACCAGATGTGCCAACAAGGCCTTTCATTGATCGCAGGTTTCCTCTGAGCCCCCGGCCTCCATAAGACCCAAAACAGATGACACCTCTTCCCAGTCCCCTGCGCCTTCCGAAAAGGACAAGCCGTCCAGCTGGCTGCGGACCTTGGCGGGCTCTTCCAATAAGGTGCTGTGGGGCCTGTCAGGGTCCTTGGGGTGGTGGGTGGTGGGTACTGGGCCCTTCTCCTTGGGCAGACCCAGCGGCTGGTGGCTCTGTCTGCCCCCTACTGAGGGCTGGCACCCGGCACAGCCTCGGGGACATGAAGTGGCTTTTCTCCTGGTCACTCACACAGACGACTCTCTCTTGACAGAGCCTGGGCTGTGTTCACCCTCGCCAGCGCCTCTCTGCTTTCCGACCCTGGTCCCCCGCGGTGTCAGCGAGTGAGAAGGAGCTTTCCCCACACCTCCCAGCCCTCATCCGAGACAGGTGAGTGGGCGCCGTTCACAGGTGTTTCTGGCCCTGGGGGAGGCCCCACGAGGGCTGTGCACGCGGACGCGCTCATGTTTCTGCAGGCTGGGTGCCCAGACCTGCCGCCTTTTGGTCAGGGCAATTTGTGTTGATTCCTTTGGCTGGCGTCAGGGTGAGCACACCTAGAGAGTTCCCTGTTCTGGGTGGAGTCGTGGGTGGAGCCCTGTCTGCTGGGCGCAGCCTCTTGATGTGATGGTCGGCCTGTGTCTGGCCTGTGCGAGAGACCCAGCAAGTAGAAAATACTTAGGGGTTCTTAGGAACTGAAAGCTTGACTTTAAGAATCAGAGCTGGGAGAGAAAGTCTTTCCTCTTTAACACCTTCAGAGCGGGTGTGCGCCACGATGGGTCTGGGTGGCGCGTGGGGACAGAGGCACTTTCCCGACACCCGCCTGCCTCTCCAGCTTCTACTCCTACAAGAGCTTTGAGACAGCCGTGGCCCCCAACGTGGCCCTCGCACCGCCGGCCCAGCAGAAGGTTGTGAGCAGCCCTCCATGTACTGCCGCCGTCTCCCGGGCCCTCGAGCCTCTCGCCACTTGCACCCAGCCTCGGAAGCGGAAGCTGACTGTGGACACCCCAGGAGCCCCAGAGACGTTGGCACCCGTGGCTGCCGCAGAGGAGGACAAGGACTCGGAGGCCGAGGTGGAAGTGGAAAGCAGGGAGGAATGTACGTGTGAGTCGCTTTCTGTGCCTCCCTGTGGGCCGTGGGCTGTGGGGGTGGCACCGGCTGAGGGGGTCGGTCGCCTGGGGGGTGCTCCGGCGGCCCCATATTCCGCGGGTTCCTCCGGGAGCGGCGCGTCTCCCTGATGTGGAGCTGCCGGGCACTTCCGTGACTTCTTTTCTGTCTCTGCTTCCTCCTCAGTCACCTCCTCCTTGTCCTCGCTCTCTTCCCCGTCCTTTACCTCATCCAGCTCCGCCAAGGACCTGGGCTCCCCGGGCGCACGTGCCCTGCCCTCGGCCGCCCCTGATGCCGCGGCCACTGCCGACACCCCCAGTGGGCTGGAGGTGGAGCTGGAGCACCTGCGGCAGGCGCTGGAGGGCGGCCTGGACACCAAGGAAGCCAAAGAGAAGTTCCTGCATGAGGTGGTCAAGATGCGCGTGAAGCAGGAGGAGAAGCTCAGCGCGGCCCTGCAGGCCAAGCGCAGCCTCCACCAGGTGAGCAGGGCGGGTGGCGCTAGGAGGTCCAGGGTGCGGGCGGTGAGCGCAGCCTCCACCAGGTGAGCAGGGCGGGTGGTGCTAGGAGGTCCAGGGCGGGGGCAGTGAGAGCCTCCACTAGGTGAACGGGCACAGGTGATGCCTCCTCCCTTCCTGGCTGCCCCATGTGCTCCTCTCCGCCTCCACCTCAGTGGGCCTGCCTGGGACCTTGGGGGTCTGTCTCCCGAAAGCTGCAGCTCTGGGTATGGTGAGCCCCTCAGTGTCCCCAGGCCGATGGACATCCCAGGAGGCCCCTGCATTTGGCTTGACCACAGCTTTCCCCATCAGGATCACACACCCTGCGTGGTGGCCCCACCAAGGAAGTAGCCGTGTTCCTCTGGTATAAAGAAGGCCGGTCTATTTTTAGTGGCAGAAAGTCGGGAGCAGCTGCGCGGGGACAGTTCCTTGCTCTGTGTGCTCCAGGAGTGGGTGTTCACACGCTCCGCCAGCAAGACCTGGCTTCTGCAAAACACGCGCGTGAGGGGTGTGCTTCCTAAAGCCTGGTGTTCCAGAAGGCGGCTCCTGCCAGGCCTCCCAAGTGGGAAGGAGAGGGCTCGGCCTGCGCGCACACCCCCACCTGCACACGCTGCTTCTCTGGGCTCTGCCTCACGGTTCTCACGCTGCAGCTCCGGTCTCGCGCCTCCTTTTATGTTGTTTAGGTTTCTTTCTGACTGAGGGAGGCGCAGTTCACAGGCAGGGCTGCCTGGGGAGAGAGGTGTGCGGGTGGCCCGGCCTTCACCCGGCCCCAGCCTCGCTAAATTCACACCTCGGCGGTGTCTGGCAGCTTCCACGGCGTGGGCTTTAGCACAACACAACCCCGTGGGCCCTCAGAGCTGCAGGGTTGTCGACGTGCCCCCCTGCGCGTGCCAGTCCCTCGCCCCAGCGCGTCCCCCGCCACTGTTGTCCTTGATTCTGGTTGGAGGTGTGATTTCCCACATGCATATTCATGTGGTGTGTTTGCAGCGTGGGGTGTGAGTCACACGGATATTTTCATGGGGAGGCGGGGGGCTTGTGGAGGCGCCCGGTGGATGGATGTCTCCATCTGGCCGCGTGGGGAGACCCAGGGCCCTCAGATGGTGCGATGTCTGAGGCTGCCCTCCTCACATCGGTGGGAGCCGGGGCCTCCTTGGCTGGCTGCCCCCAAGGGGAACATGGCCCTGGATGTCAGGGGAGGGCCTGCTGCAGCCTCAAGTGTGACTGACTCAGGCCCCCAGGTCTAGCACAGCTGCCGTAGGCCTGGCAGAAACTCAGGATGGGGGTCTGACAAGCCTTTGTGGGGTGGGGGCACCACACGAGTTGGGCATAGATGGGGTACTAGGGGCGGGGCTCGAGGGCACATTGCCAGATGGATGACCCCACGGGGCGGGCTGGGGGCTGCTGGCCATGGTTGGGGGGCGGCGCTGAGACCGGCTGGGTGGTGACCCTGAGCCGTCCCTGGCCCCCAGGAGCTGGAGTTCCTGCGCGTGGCCAAGAAGGAGAAGCTGCGGGAGGCCACGGAGGCCAAGCGGAACCTGCGGAAGGAGATTGAGCGTCTCCGCGCTGAGAACGAGAAGAAGATGAGAGAGGCCAACGAGTCCCGGCTGCGCCTGAAGCGGGAGCTGGAGCAGGCGCGGCAGGCCCGGGTGTGCGACAAGGGCTGTGAGGCGGGCCGCCTGCGCGCCAAGTACTCGGCCCAGGTATGCGGGTGGGGAGACTGAGGCACGGGGCACGGCGGGCGTGGAGCCCAGACCGCATGGGGCCACCGTGGGCCCTGGTGGCCAGTGCTGCCCAGCCGGAAAGGCCTTGGAGCAGAATCCAGGGCTGGGACCATGTTCACTGCCCGCCCTGGCGGGCACAGGGTGAGTGGTTGCTGGGTCCTGTCTCGTGAGCCTGTGTCCTGGCAGGTGGAGGAGGGACCGGCACGTGGCATGGGGGAGGCCCAGGAGCGGTGCAGGAGCCTCCGGTGGGGGAAGCAGCGTCGGGCCCGGCCAGGGCAGTGAGCAGACGCTAACCACGCAGCTCCCTTTCAGATCGAAGACCTGCAGGTGAAGCTGCAGCACGCGGAGGCCGACCGGGAGCAGCTGCGGGCGGACCTGCTGCGGGAGCGCGAGGCCAGGGAGCACCTGGAGAAGGTGGTGAAGGAGCTGCAGGAGCAGCTGTGGCCGCGGGCCCGCCCCGAGGCTGCGGGCAGCGAGGGCGCCGCGGAATTGGAGCCCTAGATTTCCGTGCCTGCCGCCGCGGCGCCGCCGACAACGCGGGTGCAGGGGGGCGGCCGGGCGGTGCAGCTCTGCCCAGCCGCGCCCCTGCAGCCCGCCCACACAGCACAACGTCTTACTGTGCCTATTACCAAGCGAGTGTTTGTAACCATGTAGTTTTGGAATCCACTGCAAAATTTTCTACTGGCCAAGTTCAAGTGAGCAAGCCGTGTCCCCCAACTGCAGCTGGAGACGGGGCCAGCTCGGCGGCATGCTGGTCCTCTGCTTACTAGAACATTCTAACATTTACACTTTTGTTATAAGCTATTTAAAACCAGTAAGAGACTTGAAATTCAGAAATCAACACATTTTTAAGTGACTAACTTTTAAAAGCCCCCAACACACAACGCCATCTGAAGACCCACAATGGAGTGGGGGTGGCGGCCGCCCCACCCTCCCCCCCCCCCCCCCCCCCCCCCCGGGAAGCCATCACAGCTCATCTGCCCGCGGCTGCGTGAGGACAGCAGGGGTTTTTCTTCAGAGTCTATTTTTTCAGCGACAAGGACCCAGGTCTTCCTGCTGCTGCCAGGGAGAGCAGGGACAGTGCCGCGTGCGAGATGAGCTCGAACACTGCCCGCCTTACGCCCACCCCGCCTGCCATGTTGCCATCGATGCCAGCGCTGCCCCCACGGGTACCAGGTGGTGCAGAGCCGCACAGGAGCTGCCCCGGAGCTGAAGGGACGGTCTTCGGCTCCTCTGCACCCCGTGATTCTGCCCAGGCTCCTCCACCACGAGGCACTGACCTGCGTCAGGTGGTGACCGTGGCTGGCGGTCACACCCTCAGCCCCTCCGGGCACACGTGCCGCCTGACCGGGCGATCCTTTCAGTTCGGCAAACATCGCTCCCTTCATTTTGGGACTGAGGCTGCAGCATTGGAACAAAACAGCATTATTTCAATTTTTCTTTTTTTTTTTTTTGTTGGTTCATTTAAACGTATATTTAGAACTGCACTTTGTCAACAACCTTCCCTTTCTATTCCCCAGTGAACTGAGGTTTTTACCGATTTATAGAGCAGTCAAATCCTAAGTGCTCGAGTGCTTAGAAACCCCCTCTGGTGCTTGGTTGAACAAGGGAATCACAAGAAAACGAAAATGCAAAAGCTGAACTTCGGGGTCGTTCTGTGCCTTCCAGCATCTTGTACAGCAAATCCTGACTCGTGTCTTTTTACCCCCAAAATATCTGTCTTCAGTAGCGACTGAATCTGCCACTCTCAGAATAAGTTCCTTGCATTTATTCCAAATAATCTCGTTTACTCTCACCTGTTTATGCAAATTGTATAAGGTTTCTTATGCCCAAGCTTGAAAAATGATTTCCCAGTAGACAAGAGGCGGCTGCCCATCCTACAGTTGCGGTATTTATTTACATAAGAAGATCTTACCGGAGTTCTTTGCTTGAATCCGTTCTAACACCCACGGCAGCTGCACGCGCTCTCGGAAGGTGGAGATGACTCGCCCAGGTACAGACGACCTCGGGGCAGTGACGAGCAAAGACCAGAGACTGCTGAGCCCTCGCGTCTGGGTGGCGGAATTGCCTGCAGGGTTTTGCCCTTGGTTTACTGAGGGGGGTCTTGGTTGCTGCTGAAGCCCCCCACCCCTTCTAAAGTGCAATGCAAAAGGGACATCATGTATATGCAGCGTTTGTTTGGATTTTTCTTTGCTTTTGTTTTCTTTGCGGTTGTTCTATCTGTGTGCATGGATTCCACACCTCTGCCGTAGGTAGATCCGTCAGCGGGCATTATTACCGTGTCTTGTAAAGGGTCGGTTTTGTTATGCAACACGCAGAATGCTGTTTTTAGCCTTGTTTTACCAGAGTTGCGTTTTTTCAGTCATTTCTTCAAGGGAAACTAAACGATTTAGTTGGAGCAAAGCTTTAAGTGTGTTGGCGTGCTTCTGTGTGGCTGTCCTGTCGCCAGGTCGAAGATCACAGTGAGGTAGAGGCCCTGCCCCGTCCCCGGGGCCACCAGGTTTGCTCCGTTTGCTTTGAGTTTTTACACCCCAGAGGGAGATGAACTTTTGCAAGCTCTGTCTGGGCCAGAGCCTCTCCTTGCCCTTGCTCCATCCTGATGGTCACCGTTGGGTCCGCGCCTCCACCGCCCCGTCTTGCCCCAAACGGAAAGCGCTGTGTCTGCAGTGGCAGCCCTTCCCCACTTCGGCTCTGGGAGGGTCCAGCCAGTGTCACCTGGGCCCACCCCTTCCTGCAGCTG
Organism: Trachypithecus francoisi; assembly: GCF_009764315.1. NCBI lineage: Eukaryota > Metazoa > Chordata > Mammalia > Primates > Cercopithecidae > Trachypithecus > Trachypithecus francoisi. The sequence goes on along the minus strand of NW_022681457.1, from coordinate 120,520,403 downwards.
CCAGGCCCATGCGGTCAGTGGGACCCGGACGCGGGCAGGCCCTCCCTGCACCAGCCACTGGAGCTGGGAACCCTCCCAGGCGGTTCCCGCAGCTCTTGGCTCGCCTCGCCAGAGTCGCTGCCACCCGCAGGGGCCTGAGTCTGAGGAGACAGCTGTGGCTGCAGGGCCGCTCTGGACGGGGGTCCCAGGCCCCGAGGGGTGCGTGCCTGGCTTCCCTTGACACGGGTGCAAGTCAGTTTCCTTTCAGCAGAAGAGGGGAAGAGGTGTCCGCTGCGTGGGCTGCTGACTCCTCTGTGTGAGGCCCTTCATCTAAGTGATTTTGTATTCAGTTTAATTCTCATTATATTTCTATACTGAAAGAAGATTTTTAACGAAGGGAAAAACAACAGCAATAACATTCATATCTCTGGAGCAGCTAACTCATACACGTAATGTCTGCTTTTCGTACAGAACTAGCCAATGTAAAAACAGTTCACCTGTAAATACTTTTTCCTTTTTCACCGTTGTATTATACATGTATATGCTGGCTCCTTTTTCAGAAACTTTTTCTTACCTGAGAGTCGTCTTGTTTTCTGGGCTGTTTTTAACTGAGGAAAAAAAAAATGCTTTCCTGCTGGGGGGCAGGGGAGACAGAGAAACCCGTGTGTGTTTCCCATGTGACACCCTCCTCCCTGTGGGTCCGAGCCCCGGCCCCCCACCCCCCCTCCCTGTGGGTCCGAGCCCCGGCCCCCCACCCCCTCCTCCTGTGGGTCCGAGCCCCGCCCCCCCCGCCCCCCTCCTCCCTGTGGGCCCGAGCCCCGGCCCCCCACCTCCCCCGTGGGTCCGAGCCCCGGCCCCCCACCCCCCCTCCGTGGGTCCGAGCCCCGGCCCCCCCCAGCCCCCCTCCTCCCTGTGGGTCCGAGCCCCGGCCCCCCACCCCCTCCTCCCTGTGGGTCCGAGCCCCGGCCTCCCCCGCCCCCCTCCTCCCTGTGGGTCGAGCCCCGGCCCCCCCCCCCCCCTCCTCCCTGTGGGTCTGAGCCCCGGCCCCCCCCAGCCCCCCTCCTCCCTGTGGGTCCGAGCCCCGGCACCCCCACCCCCTCTTCCTGTGGGTCCGAGCCCAGACCCCCCGCCCCCCTCCTCCCTGTGGGTCTGAGCCCCGGCCCCCCCGCCCCCCTCCTCCCTGTGGGTCCGAGCTCCAGCTCCCCCACCCCGCCCTCAGCCCGCCAGGGTCCAGGGAGACGTTTGTTCTTGCTTTAAGTCAGGAGTCACAAATGACTTTTTTTTTCAATTAAGGAAAAAGCTCCATCTCTACCTTTAACATCACCCAGACCCTGCCCCTGCCCGTGCCCCACGCTGCTGCTAACGACAGTATGATGCTTACTCTGCTACTCGGAAACTATTTTTATGTAATTAATGTATGCTTTCTTGTTTATAAATGCCTGATTTAAAAAGAAAAGAAAAAGAGCTTGGCATATTTATCTATTTCGCTGTGTACCTGTTAGTCCTTCCCCGACCCCGAAACAGATGACATTGTACAATAAAGGACTTTGAGAGGACGCAGGACAGCCGTGCATGTGCCCACCGCAGCCCCTCCCTAGACTGGCCACACACGGGCGGCTGGGGCCCCCTCGCGTTCAGGCCACTGGGGGTGGCGGCACTGTCACATGTCAGATCGTGGGCCTCCGGGTTTCCATCGACCCCGAGGGCACGTGGGGCCCAGACGGCCACCCTGGCACAACTGCCCTCTCACCTAGTCCCCATCGCCTCTGAGCTGGACAAGGCCACGGAGGTTTCAAACCCCTGCGATTTAGGGAGCTTGCAGTCCCTCCTTGTAGCGCTGGATGTGGCTGGAGTCCTGGCTTGAGGCCACTGTGGCCTTGACCAGGCTGAGAGAAAACCCCACAGAGGGCAATGCTAGGACAGAAGATGGGATGAGGTGTTCCCGACTGGGCCTCCATAGGGGCCTCTGAGGCCACACCTGGGGTTGGCCAAGGTCCAGCTCCCACATGGACAGATCTGTCCCCAACAGGTGGGTCGCCAGCTCCCTGAGGAGCTCCTGGGTCACTTGCGGGAGGAGAGGAGAGGTGGCATCAGAACCCTGGATCCCAGCGAGCTGCCCTGAGGGAGACACAGAGGTCCCTTCTCCCCACCTGACCTCATGGTGGGCCCTTCCCAGACCCCTGTTCTGGGGAGTGGAGGTGCAGTGCCGCACGCCCCTTTTGTGGAGGCACAGCCCCGGGCTGGGGTCCTGGGGTGCCAGGCCACCACCTCTCTAGGCTTCCTTAGGCCACCACATCCAGCATCTCCAGCCCATCCAGGCCCTGACAGGTGCATCTGGCCTGTGGTCTGAGAACTACTTGGGCTGGAGAGTCCGTCCCCCCAGCCTCCAACACAATTCCCGGGTCCCCATGTCTTCACCCCTCGGGAAGCACCCCCAAGCCTGGGACTAGAACAGACCTGACCCTCCCCTCACTGCCACACAGGGATTTCTCCTTCCCTGCCCAACTCCAGGGCCCCGAAGGCCTCACGGAGCCCCCCAGGGAGGGGGTACAGGGCGGCCTCTGGACCACACAGGCCCACCCCAGCAGGCCTGAAAACGCCCACTCCAGGTGGGCCTGGCTTCCCCATCCAGGCTAGGCCCTTGGGTGTTGGAGGCAGTGGGCCGTGGTGTGGGCCGAGGGGAACATGGGCCACAGCAGGAGTGGGCGTGGACTGGTCCTGGGCACTTGCATGTTCTGGGGGACAGAGGATTGGACGGCTCCAGAGTGCCGCTGGCCAGACCCTGAGACACTCAGTTGTGAGCACGGAGCCCCAGCCTGCAGTCAAGTGCGGCAGGGCCCACAGGGAGGAGTGGAGGAAGGGCTGAAGGGCTGGGCAGAGGTGTCGGGTGGGCCTCGCGGGCTGTCCCTGTGGCCACGTGGGCACTCTGTCTCGGAGCTGAGCGCCATAGGGCTTGATGTCGGCCTTCCCGGAGGCTCAGAGGCACTGCGTCCAGCAGTCACGCCGCGGTGGGGGGGCGGAGGCGGGGGGGCGGCTCTGGGCTCAGTTGTTCCCGAAGCTGCCCCAGGCTTCTCTTTGGTGTTTACCTTTGGGTATAAACGTAGAGCTTTAAAGGGCTCTGGCCACCTGCTGAGCCAGGCCAGCCATCACCCAGGGTCAGAACCCTCTTCCCAAAGCTGTTCGAAGGGGTCCAGTGGTCTCCTGAGGGCTGGGGGAGGAGAGGCCAGGGTGGGAGAAGCTCCCTGCCTCTGTGCCAGGGAGGGATGGCTCTCCCCACCCTACCTCTGCATCCTCAGGCTCAGGCCTTCCAGCATTCACACCTGCCTGGGCCTCTGCAGGGACCACGGGTTGGCCCTCCAGCCTCAGCTCCTTGGAAAGGCAGCTCCCAGTACCCCTGTTCCTGGCAGTCCCTGTTTCCCAGTCCCCTAAGAGCTGGGGTCTGGGGAAGATGAGTCCATCCCTAGTTTCTGCCCCACCCGTTTCATTTCTGCCTCAGTCACCAACAGCTGTCCTCGGGCCACCCTTGGGTCTCAGCTGTGCTGGTCTCCCCTCCTCCTGGAGCCACAATCCTGCCGGCCTTCCCCCACCACTCTGTTGTCAAGGGGGCTGGCAGCAGCCGAGCAGCCTGGCCTTGTCTGGGGAGGCAGCGGCCGGCACGTCCTCAGTGGGGAGTGGGGACTGCTGACCAGTCGCTGCAGCCACTGGTTCAGCCCAGCGTGTCCCTGGCCCCTAAGCCTGGGCGAGGACCTGGCTCCTCCCTCACCTCATCCCCAACCCACCCTCCTGCCCCAGCGCAATGCTCCGAGGGCATGGCCAGGGGCCCCCAAGCTGGACGCCCCCTCGTGGCTGCATGAGGGGCTCTGCCCATTGCCCCAGCCCACAGGCCTGGGCCCCGACCCCATCCTGGCCCAGGCCTGGCCACCCCCACGCCCCAGCACCTGCTCCGACTCCCCCACTTCCTTCTGGCCAGGAAGAGGCAGCCCCCACCACTCTGTTCTCGTGGCCTCTGCACAGCTGCTGGTCCTGCTCCAGGCAACCCAGCCTGGGACCCCACGGAGCCTCCCCTGCAAGGAGGTGTGGAGCCCACAGGGACACCCCCAGGCCAGGGCCGTCTGCCCTCAGGAAAGGATGGGGTCGTGACCCTGATGTGTTGGCCCTGGGGGGGTCCTGACCCTCCCCACAGAAACTGCCCTATCCACCCCACCCCCAGGGGACCCTGGGGAGGGGGTGAGGACAGAACATTTGGGGACTGGATGCCCGTCCAGCCCTGCCACCCCCTGGTCTCAGTGACGCAGATGGCCATCTGTGCCCAGCCTGTGCCAGGTGGGCGGGGGCTTCAATGGCTGGGGCACCCAGCCCTGGAGCAGGTGGCCTCGCCGCGGGTGGGGACCAGCAGGGGCAGCCTGGCCAGCCTGGCTTGTCTTTGCAGTGTCCTGTGCTGGGCCAGGTGTCCGGCTGGGCTGGGAACGGACCTTTCTCTCCCATGGCCAGGCCTGGCAGCTCTCACTGGCAAGAAGTGCAGCCCAGGCTTGGCCTGCACGGCTCCTGCTGCAAAGGAGGCCTGTTCCAGAAACTTCCAGGGACAAGGAACTGTGGGGAAGTGGGGAGGTGGAGGCTGGAGGCAGGGGCTCCCTGGAAAGTGTCTCCCAACCTCCTGCCTCTCCGGCAGCTGTCCCAGGAATACTCTCAGGTATAGGGCGCCAAGTGCTCGGGCCCCGTGGGCATACAACTGGCTGGCTTGGAAGGGTGGGCTCCTGGCTGCCCAGCTCAGCCCAGAAACCAGGGTGAGTTGCCCTCCAGACCTAGAACCAGAGCCCAGGGGTGTGGAGGGTCGAAGGCCGCCTAGAGGCCTTGGTGGGGGCCGGGCAGGCCACCAGCCCTGGACCCTGAAGTGTCCCGTATACCCTGGCCAATGCCGGCTGCTGCCTCTCTGGCCTGGCCCTGCCAGATTCTCCCTGACAGCCCTATGCCCCTCTCTGCTGTTGGAACCTTCTGGTCCTTCCTGCAAGGTGGGCCTGGCCAGGCTGGGGTCTGGGTGGTGGGCAAGCAGGAACCAGAGCCACTGGAGCTGTGTCCCTCCCTCATGGAGATGTCCCCAGCTGGGTGAAATGACCCTGGTCGGTGCTATGCCTGGGTTAGGCCAGGCCACCAGTCCCAGATGGACACTGCCCTGTGCCCTGCTGTGCCCACCCTGGGGCAGGAGCTGGGCAAGGTGCTGTGTGCCCTGTGGTCCAGCCCCACTCTGCCCTGCCCCTGGTGGGGCCTGGACCCGAGGGACGTGAGGCCCACGCCCCAGCTTCCTGTTTCGAAGGAAAAACAGTCCTAGGAAAAAGGCTGTAGCGGGTCGGAGGAGCTGCGCTCGCCAGGGCCTGGGGGTTGGGCGGGGGAGACTGCCCCATTCTGTGATCCCAGGGACGCGGAGGGGGGCGGCTGGTGTGGCCGGCACTGGGTCAGGCTTAGCCGGGGTCTTTCAGGGGTCGGTGTTGGCCCCTCCATGTTTAGAATCCCCCTCAGGCCAGCCCAAGGCGGCCACAGGGTCACTCCTGCACAGGACAGTGGCCGGAACTCTGAAATGACCACCGACCTGCACTGGCCGCTGGGGGTCTGACTGACCAAGGCTCTGGGACCCCCAACCCGTCCTGCGCCCCGTGCGCGGGGTCTGCGGGGTCAGTGGTGCGCAGGCCAGAAAACCCCGCGGTGGGGCCCGGGCCTGCCCCCGGCCCTGGCGCTGTCCCGGCATCCGGGGAAATCCTGTTTCTGGCTTCAGGCCAGGGCCTGCCCCTCACCCTGGAGAGGCCCCGTCGGAGGCCGGCCTCGCGGGGGAAGGGCGGTGGGGAAGGAACCACCCAGAAATTTCGGCGCCGGCTCCGAAACCTTCCCAATCCCGCTCCTCCGCCCGGGCCGGAAGCCGCGCTGTGGGGGTGGGGAGGGGGCACCTCAGGCCCGGCGCGTCCTCAGGCCCGGGGCGGCCTCCCCGACTCCCGTTCCGTTCCCGGTCCGGGGGCACCGGGGGCCCCGAGTCAGGCGGAGCGCGCCGGGCCCCACGCCCCACTTCCCCAGGCGGAGGGGCAGCCCCGCAGCCTCAGTTTCCCCCCCCGCCCCCGCAGCCTCAGTTTCCCCCCCGCCCCCACCGCCGCTTCCGCTCCCCCACCCTCCCTGCCGTCCGGGGCGGCGCCCCCCAGATTCGCGGCCGCCGCCTCGGATTCCGGCGGGGCGGGGCGGGGGCTTCCGGCCCGGGGGCGGCGGGTCCGAGCCGCAGACCCGGGCTGAGGGGCGGGACGGAGGCCCTGGGAGCTTCTTGCAGCGTCGGGGGCGGCTCCCGCGGCGGGAATTCCCCCCAGCCCGAGGCGGGCAAAGTGCGGGGATCTCAGAGGTTGTGGCTCCTCCCGTCGGTGGGCGCGGCCGCCCCCAGAGGCCGCTGCGGGAGGCAGGGCGGCGGCAGGAAGCGTTCCCACCCCCGTTCCCCCGTCCCCGCCGTCCCCCTCCTCCCCGGCTCGTCCCCCTTTCCCACCCCAGGCCCTGCGGAGGCGGCGCGCGTTTCACGGCTTTCAGCGCCCGCGGGGGTTTCCCCTCCGCGACCCCCGGCGGCGGAGGCGGGAATTGCCGCTCGGCCGAGCTCGGGTGGGGGGGTCTCTGCCAACCCTGCCCTCCCGGAAGGTCCCAGCCTGGCAGGTTGGGGTGCTTTTCGCTCTGGGGAGCGGCCTCCCTGTTCTGCTCGGCTGGGGGTCCGTTCCCGGGAAGAACCACCGCCCCCTATCCCGGCCCGCAGGCCCCAGCCGCCAAGTCGCTGCTGGGCTCTCGGGGAGCCCACTGGCCACAACCCGCAGGGGCCTGGGGGACTTGGTGGATCCAACCACAGGAGACCATGAGACACAGGCGGCCTCCTCGGGACCTGCCCCTTAGAGCTGTTTTTCCTTCTCACCTGCCCCTTGGCTCCCTGCAGGCATGGCCTCCTATCCCCCTCAGGCCATCAGCCCAGGGACCCCCAGCCCAGGCACCCCCACCCATGCTGCAAGCTGTGGGCTTGAAACCCGCCCTCCTGGCAGGGAGCCTGGCTGCATCCCAGGCCACTTCTGCTTGGAGCTCGGTGGAAGGCCCCCAGGCACTGAGCCCCCTCCCGCTAGCCCCCATCGGGAGTACAGCAGCCTCATGGTGCTCAGCCTGCTTCTCCCTGCCTGGGCAGGACCGTGGAGCCGTGTCCTCCTGTCCCCAGGTGGAAGCCGGCAGGGGGGGCCCTAGCAGGGGACATGCGTGATGTGTGGGTGGATGAGGACCCAGTGGGGTCAGGTCTGGGACAGCAGGACAGGGTCTCCAGGCGTGGGCCTGGATAGGGATAGGCAGGAGACTGACTGGTGGCGCCCTGAGGCCACTGGGGAGCCAAGATGCAGTCCCCGAGGGGTTTCCAGGGAGCAGCCACTGGGCTGGGCAGCTGGGAGCAGGAGCTGAGAGAGCTGAGTCCTGGCCTGCCCCTGGGGACTCCTGGGCCGTGAGGCAGGGGTGGGCAGGGCCTCGACCCTTGATGGGGGCCCCTCCCTGGCTGTGGTCGAACTCAGGAGCCAAGGAGGTTAGGGGCTGGCGTGGGCAGCTACCTCTGTTCCCCACGGGTCCTCAGGAAGGAGGCCTCACAGACTGAGGAGGCCCCACTGACCCTGGAGCTGTGTTCGGAAGCCCCCAGCCTGGCTCCTGGCTCTGGTTGCCGTGAGTGGGAGGTGGAAGTACTAGGAGGAGTGTCCAGCATTTTCACAAGTGCTACCGCCAGAGGCCAAGTTGGGGGCAGAGAGGGCAGCCAGGCACCACCCTGGCCCCAGGCGGTCTCCCCAAGGCTCGCTGAAGAGCCGGCAGCTCCCCTTGCAAGCCCCAACTGGGGGCTTTGTCATCAGGGAGGCCCTGGATGCCTCCGGGCCTGGAGGCAGGACAGAAAGGGGCTGACAGGTGTGTTGTTCGCGGAGCTATGGTCTTGCTGAGCCAGCCCACAGGCCCAGTGACTCCTGGCTTACTCGGCCCGGGCCTGAGACTCCCAGGGAAGGCCAGGCTAGGCTGTTCAGGAACCTGCCTATGGGGCTGGGCACCTGGCCCTCCAGGAAGGCCTGCCTGGGAGGGGCTGCTCTGCACAGCTGGTCTCGACACCCCCTTGGCACCAGAAGTGAAAAGGGAGAGGCTTTGGGAGGGGGACACAGGTCAGGCGGGTCCTGTCTGGTTCCTGGCTGTGGCATAGCTATGCTGTCCACTGGTAACACCAAAGGGGCCTGGGCATGGTCTGGAGGGTGTCCTGGCTGAGCCCTGCTGAAGGGGTGAGGCAGGCATCCCCTCCCCACCCCCACCCCATCTCTCTACCTCTGTGTGTGTGTCTTCGCCTGTGTCTGTCTCTGACTCTCTGTGTGTCTTCGCCTGTGTCTGTCTCTGACTCTCTGTGTGTCTTCGCCTGTGTCTGTCTCTGACTCTCTGTGTGTCTTCGCCTGTGTCTGTCTCTACCTCTCTGTGTGTCTTCGCCTGTGTCTGTCTCTACCTCTCTGTGTGTCTTCGCCTGTGTCTCTGACTGTGTGTCTCTGCCTCTGTGTGTTTCTGTCTCTCTCTGGCTCACAGACTCCGTCTTCCATGGCAGCAACTGGCTTGATGGCTTTCAGCGTCATCTTCGCTCGGTAACCCGTGGGTGGGAGGAAAGGAGGAACGGCCACTGCTCCCTTGTCTGGAGGTCGAAGGAACAGGAAGGGCACAGGGAGGCGGGCGGGGATTGGACCTGGAGCTCTCTCCCCGAGACTCCTCCTGGGGCAGGCGAGGGGGCTGGCTGGGGTTGGGGGGGGCTCCACCTCCGAGACACTGTGCTTATGAGCTTGCCAGAGAGCTACCACCTGGCCCCTGGCCTCGGGTTCCCAGGGGTGGCACCAGTAAGCCGTGGTCTGCAGGCCAGAGGCAGACACATCCCCTACCATGCCCACCAGGTCAGGAGGAGCCCAACAGAGCCCCTGCTCAGCCTGGGAGGAGGCCTTAGCCCAGCTCATGTCTGGCTGTGTTGGCAGACGGTCACATGGCATGGCCACCCTGGCCCGAAAGCCGGTGTGTTGCCACCTCCAGCACCACGAGCTGCCCGCTCTCCCCCCGACACACAGAGGAGAGCCTGGCCAAGAGGACTGGGAAGGCTGGGAGACCATGGCCGCCATGGACAGGGCCGGTGGGCCGCCGCCGCTTGCTGCCAAGGCCTTTGGGAGCATGTCTGCCCCCAGCCCGCACCCTCTGCTCAGTGACACTGCTCGGCCTGCAGTAAGTCTGTCCACTCACGCCGTCACTGAGGCCCCAATGCCAGGTGTGAGGCCGGTGCCCAGGAATCAGTGCCCAGTCTCAGGCGCAGACCCAGTGAGCAGGGGCAGGCGAGCCGAGGTCAGCCCATGGGCCTCCATCCTTCCACTTGGCCTCGCTGCGGGCTCGGCACTCGGGGACTGGTTCCGGCCCGCGTGGGGCAGGCAATGGGGAAGAACTTCCACGGGAGTGGGGCACACCCTGGAGCGGGGGCGTGTGCTGGTGGGAGACACGTGGGGGGCTCTGCGTCCTTCCAGGGTCTTCCCACCCCAAGACAGCAAAGGATCCTGGGACTCTGCCCAAGAGGTCGGCTGGACCAGACAGATGGGCCAGCCTCTGTGGCCTCCCCAGGGCCATGGGGACTGGCAGACTCAGAAGCCAGGGTGAAGGGACGCAGGAGGCCTTGTGTTCTGTGGCCCGTCCCGAGGACTCTGTCCCTACCGTGGGCTGTCCAAGCAGAGTTTGAGGGGACGGTCACCGTTCCTGGGTGAGGCCTGGCCTGTGGCCACCTCGCCACTCCTGGTCTCTGGACGCTGCTCCCCGCAGTCCCTCCCTCTCCCACCCGGCTCCTCACCACACGTCCAGCCCTCCAGAGTAGTGTCTATGGCCACAAGGCTGTCTCCGCAGAGCCTCTCTCCCCAGCTGTTTTTGTTTTTAAAAATTGAAATTTCGTGTGTATTTTAACTTTGGGATGTGGTGTGAGGAGTAGGGTGAGTGGGGCTGGGGCGGGAGTCCAGGCAAAGCCCAGGTGCTGCATCTCTCCAAGGCCGACTGCCTGTTAGCTCTGAGGCATGCTGGCCAGAGAGGCGCCAGAGCGGCCCTAGGAAGCCACGGCTCTCTGCTCCCTCCCAGGGTCCCCAGGGCCTGTCCTGGTGGGTTGGGCATGGGGAGAGGAGCACGGCCAGGCAGCCACCTGGCCACCTTCTCGGGCCCTCAGTGGCCCCAGCAGCAAGCCCAGAGGACACCGATGCCTGCCCTGGGTTTTGCTGTTGATAACCAAGGAAGCGGACGGCTCTGGGCTTCTGTGCTTGCGGAAAAGTCAGCCTCGATGGACGGCAGGACGCACCTGTCAGCCACAAAGGAGCCTCCCGAAGCGCAGACCCCCACGCCCGCCGCACCCGTGTGGAGAAAACAGTCCTGGGTTTCCTGTCATGGGTTTTGTGACTCTGAAAGCTGAGGCTGCTGATGGGGAATGAAATCGCAGAGGGCACCGCTCCGCACACTGGAAACCCAGCAGCTGCTGCTGTTCCCAGCAATTTTTTTCTCCCTAAATTGAAACATCATTTTCTGTTTTTCTTCTGACACAAATGTGGTTTCATCCTGAAGTGAAAAAAAGCTACAAAGCAGTTTGCCAAATGTAAGGGGCAGACCCAGGGGAGCGTCGCTCACTTGCAGTTGATCAGGGCCAGCGTGGCGCGGTGGTCTCTGCGGTTCACGGAGGCTCCCCTGTGGGCCCGGCCTGGCCGATGTGGGCCTGGCCTCCTGGGAGGCAGGAGACCCAGGTTGGGGCAGGTCAGGCACGCCAGGAGCCTCCCCTCCGACAGGCGTAGCCAACCCCAAGCGCAAGGGACAGTGTCAGAACCGCAGGGCACTCACAGGGCCCCCAGGGACCAGAGGCTGGAGCCATGGCTGTGACGAAGCCGCCCTGGGCTCTGGGAGCCTTGAGGATGGCCACAGCTGGGAGATGCAGCCTTGCCCCGGGTCTGGGCTTCTAGAAGGTACAGGAGGGTGGCTGCCTGCGTTGCTGTCTGGAATGGAAGCCTGGGTGTCTGGGGAAACTTCAGGGATGCCAGAGCCTCTCACATGTGCTCGACCTCCAAGTGGCAGAGCTCAGAACCAGGGGGCCTTGGGGCCACTCTGCACTGGTAGAGGAAGGGTCCCCTCGCTGCAGCTCCAGTGGCCTCCAGCTTGTCACCTCCAAGGATGGGGGGCCCAGCATCCCATGATCTGGTCTGGTTCCTCCCCGCAATGCCCCCGAGCTCGCCCCTTTGCCCCGGGGCAGCCGGCCTTCTTCGGTGCATCCACCACACTGCGCCCGACCTGGCCCCAGCCAGGCTCTTCCTGAGAGCTTCCCGGGGCTCCCCCACTGTGCAGCACCCCAGCTTCTGGGTGGGTCTTCACCCCCGTGTGCCCAGGGGCTGCCCCGGGTTCCTGCACTGCTGTGAACACAGCTCCTCTGTCCACAGTCTCCCTCCGCCGAGAAGCAGCTGCCTGTGCGGGTCTGGAGAGAGGCCCCGGCAGCAGCTGGCCCGGGACGTGGGTGTGTTCCCAGGGAAGTGTGCCTGGACGGTGGGACGGTGGGTCTGGCCGCAACGCAAGGAGGTCGGTGCCAGTCGTAGGAGGGCCAGGGACAGCAGCATGAGGGAAACATCGGGAGCACGGGCCTGGTGTAGGGCTGGAGCTGGGTCCTGGACGCTCCCTCCGCAGGGCTCCAAACGGTGGTCTTCTGAGAGGGTGGGCTGCAAGAACGGATGGGTCTGAGGGGCTGCCGGGAGAGCGAGGGCCTGAGGAGGCTGGCTCCCTGCCCAGCGCTGAGAGGGCAGAGGGTGAGACCAGCCAGGCTGTGCAGGCCCCAGGTGGGCAGGGTGAAGCCAGGGGCCAGAGCAGGCGCGGCGGGGCCAGGAGGCAGGGTGTCTGCAGTCGCCACCTTCTGTGCTGACTGAGTGGCTGGCTGCCCATGGGCCACCTCAGTGCCCTCTCCCCAATGACCTTCTGGCCCCTCTCAGTGTCTGAGGGGCCCTCCAGAGGCAGCCGTAGAATGTCCCTGACCATCCTCCCTGTTCAGTGCGGGGTGGGGACGTCAGGCAGGCAGGATACCGGGTCAGGAGAGCTGATCGCATGCCTCCTGCCTCTCGCCATGGGAGCCTGTCCTGCGGGCAGGATTGCCTGGAGTGGGTAGTGCCAGGCGGAGGCCAGGGGGTTGCCTGGCTGGGCTTCACTGCAGAGCTCTGTGGCAGGGAGACAGAGACCCTCCTTCCCATCCCCAGCCTGGCAGGGAATTCCAGCACCGACCGTGGCTGGGCCTGGGAACAGTGTGGGTGGGACAGACATGCTGGCCTCGAAGGGTGCCTGGGCGACTGCCACAGCCTGGCCTTGAGAGGAGTCACCCCATGTGTCCCGCCTGAGCCCCCAGGCTTCCCAGGGCTGTGCGCAGAGCGGAGGCCACAGCAGTGAGTGAGGACACGGGCTCCAGTCCTGCGGCCTCACCCGCGAGCATGTGGGTGCGTGGAAAGGGCCTCGCTGCGGGCGTCGGGCCCAAGGAGCAGTGCCCTCCACAGCTGCCACTGAGCATTGTATTCAAACAGCCGCAGGGCTCTGGGGAATCGGGGACAGGGTCCCGCAAGCAGAGGCAGAGTTTCTTGCCGTTCACACCGAGGTGGCCTCCTGTGGACACGGGGCCTCACCGAGGCGCTGGAGGCTCTGGGGTGCAGCCATGGGCCTGCCAGCCACTTGAGGCTTCCGGGCCTTCTTCCAGGACGTGGGGTGGCTGGTCAGCCCTCTTCACTACGACTCGCAGGTGTTTGAAGGCGGGGGGCAGTGTACGTCCCAGAAATGGCGGAGTGGTCACGTCATGGATCATGAGCACGTACTCCCCTGCAAGGGGCGGGCTGGGCTGGTCCTCAGCAGGCTCCTGTCCCCTGCCCTCCCTGGCCTCAGTCCACTGCCCACTCTCGTGTGCCCACTGGCCCCTGTGTCCCCGACCCTGGTCATCTCTGCTCGGGTTCTGGGATTCTTGGCACTGTAACCACAGCACCGGCCACCGGACCAGTCCTGGGGTGCTGGACACACAGTCAGCATAGGTGGATAAACTAACTTTGGGTAAAGGAAACCACCTCTGACCTCAGGCCACCGCCCAGCTACGGCCTCCGACTCAGAGGCTGGCAAGGACAGACACGACCCTCACACGGCGGCCACTCTCCAGCCCCTGCCGCTGACCTGGCTGTGGGTCCCTGGAGGATTCTTTTGCAAATACTTTCCTACTTTTTAGAAGAAAAATAATTCATTTCCTCTATAAACTGTTTTTAAAAATAACGAGCGCTCTGAAGGCAGGTGTGTGTGACTTGCTTTCGAAGCCCCCGCCCCGGCCCCTTCCCCACACCCGCGCTCTCTGGGTGGGGCTGGAGGGCGGCCCTGCTGGGGGGACTCGGCAGAGAAGGAAAAGTACTTTTCCTTTCACAGTCTGTAAACTGTCTGGAGAGCTTCAAAGTTGGAGAAACCATAAAAAAGAAAATAAGAAATAACAAAAAGTGAGGTTGCCATAGAAACCGTCCTCTCCCCTCCCCTGAGCCTGCCGGGGCTGGCACCGGAGAGTGGAAAAGGCGCCTCGGCTGGCCTGGGCTCACACCAGGAATGCGGCCGCAGCTGAAATGGGGGCAGGAGTCGGCTCACACCGCAAGGCAGAGCAACATTCCAGACGCTGGCCTGGAAAACAGCGCTCCCTTCGCAGAACGGCGGCCTCCTCCGGCCAGGCCAAGGGCTCGGCCGCCTGTGCGTTCCCAGGGCTGGACAAGAGCGAGCCTCGGGGGCCGGGAGGAATGTACTTGGCCCTGAGTCAGTTCCTCTAGAAAAAAACATGGTTCTGGGGGCCTCGCAGGGGGACACACGTTCTGCAACCTGGCGGCTGTGGGCCACAGCGCTGGGCACCAGGGCCAGCCTCCCTGGCGGGCGGAGGAAGGGCCCCACATGGCAACGCCACAGTGTTTCCAAGCAGCCTGGTTTCTAGGTGTTCCCAGGAATCCAGCTATACCAGCGGCTGCCAAGGCGCTGGCCAGGGGGCCGAGAGCTCAGTGGGCAGTGGCTGAGGAGCCGGCCACAGGCCCCATCTGACCCCACTCCTGAGGCCAGCGTCCCGGCAGATGGGAAGGGCGGGAAGGGCTCTGGCTGGTGGCCACTATACGGCAGGCAGGGCCTCGATGGCCACATGATCTAGCCCTGGGCCAGCTCTCACCCGGGGCCTCGGCCATACATATATGGCTTAGCCCCAAATGGCCCCACGTCGGATCTCCCTTCGCTCCTCACCCCCTGAGCTGTCTCCACGGAGCACATAAAGCCTGGCCGGGTGGCTGCGCAGAGATGCCAGGACCAGCCAACGTCGATGTGATGTCCCGCCCCCACCCTCGCCCACCTACTCCTCCTGGGATGGCCGGGACGGGGTGGCCTGGTCGACGGTGTGAGGGCCGCTGTGGGACCCCAGGAGACACCGCCCAGGACTCCGGCCCCACCCCTCACCAAGGCCTCGCTGGCTATAGCCCTGGCAGCAGTGGTGCCGTCCCCATGACCACGGTGGCTCCGCTTGCTCCCACTGTGCCAGAGGCAGCTCCGTGGTGGCATCCAGACCCCAGTGAGCGGTGGGCCCAGACCTTCCAGCCTTTGGCTCTCCAGCCAGAACCCCAGAGACACCAGAGGAAGGTCATTCACGTTGGCCCAGCGGACAGAGAGGCTCCGCTCTCCGTCAGGCACCCAGTCAGCCGCAGTGCTCGGGCCCTGCTAGGGCTCCAAGCCATTGTGTAGCTGAGGTGCCTGGCATTTGGCCCCTCTGGCTTGGAGGGGGATGCCAGGCCTAGGCTGTGGGGCTGAGCCCCAGGACTGGGGCGACTGGAGGAGGCCCCACGGCTGAGGGTCTGCACCTGAGCCTCCTCCAGGCCCTCGCTGCACCCCTCCTCACTGTCCCCATAGCAGCCCCCATGCCGGGAGGAACCTCCCGCCCAGCCCAGCCCACCAGGCCCCGGCAGCCGGCCTTGCTGGGGTGCAGCTCCTCATGGTTCAGCCACCGTGGGCCTCGACAGCTGCCCCTCAGCTCCCCTTGGCAACCCTTGGACCCCAAGGCTTCTGCGCCTCCGTGCTCCCTGTCCCCATGGCTTCCTCCTTTCTAGGACATTCCCCACATCAAGGGCTGTGTCGGCCCAGCTTCAAATCTTTCTGGATCATCCCCAGCCCCCAAACCACCAGCCCCCTTCCCATTCAGGCCCTTGGGAGGGCTCGGCTGCTCCCAAATCCCCCACCCACTGCCACCTGCCTCTGGGGACCCCGGGCCGAGTTCCCCCAACCCCAGCCCTGGGCTGTGGCCTCTCGCCTCTCCAGACAGTGGCACAACCGGTGATGGACTTGAGCCCTGGCCACCTACCTGGGTATGCTGCCACAGCCTGCTCCTCCGTGGCTCTCCCCTCAGGCCTGTGGAGACGACACAGTGAGACCCCTGAATGCCCTGTCTGGGCCCCGAGGACGTGGCATCCCTGACCCGAACAAGGGCTAGTGGCTCCAGGGTGGATTCGGGGCCCCAGGACAGCAGAGGCCTGCAAACTCCACCTCGGGGCCACGGGCAGGATAGGGAGAGTCCTCTGGCAGCCTGCACCCAGCTCTCTGCCCCTCGGGCCCGTGGGCTGCCCTGTGCAAATCCTCTTTGTCTAAATTATTGACGTGCTTATGGCCTTGGAGCAGGAGTGGGACTGACAACCCCATTTCCACAGGCTTCTGACAAGGCGGAGGTCTCCCCGGTGCAGCCGAGAAGATCCTGAAGGGCGGGAAAGGCCCGAAGCCCCTGAGAGGCGGCCACGCCGGAGCCTGCAGGGAGCAACTGAGGAGCAGCGGAAGTCTCAGCAAGAGGGACCAGGAGGCCCGGCGGGGGCACGGTGTCCCCTCGGAGGGACAGAGGTTCAGTGTCACCTGGGAGCGTCATGGCTGGGAAAGGAGAGGAAGCAGTGAGGATGGGAGGGGCCCGGGGTCCTGCCGAGGCCTCCCCATGGAGACACTCACTGCCCTGGCTCCCTGGGGGGGGAGTGCAGCTCCTGCCCTGAGGCAGTCTTTGGGGGAACCACCACCCACCTTGGTTTCTGATCTGCAACAAGTGAGGGGCCCGTTCCTCCTGCTGGACAGGGTCTCGGGGGACCCGCGGGCCGGGGCGAGGCCATGGCCAGGCAGGATCTGGGTCAGGGGGGCAGGTGGGCCCTAAGGACATGGTCATGGCACCTGAGCCTCCTCCAGACCCTCACTGCACCCCTCCTCACTGTCCCCACAGCAGCTCCCACGCTGGGAGGAACCCACCAGGCCCTGGCAGCCGGCCTTGCTGGGGAGCAGCTCCTCATGGTTCAGCCACTGGGGGGGAGGCAGTCCCTGCACATGGGGAAGTTGGGCCACCCGGCAGGTGCCTCGGATGCTCCTGCTGCAGGGACAAGGGGCTGGCTCCGTGTGGACACTCACCCTCCTCCCCGGACAGGGAGATACACTTCAGAAGTACATCTTACTTTCCCTCCCTCCCTCCCTTCCTCCCTCCCTTCCTCCCTCCCTCTCTCCCTCCTTTGCTTCCTCCCTCCATCCCTCCTTCCTTCCCTTTTTCTTTTTCTCTCTTGTGCTTTCTTCCTCTCTCTCTCTTTCTCTCCTTTCTTTCTCTAGATAGAGTCTTGCTCTGTGACCCAGGCTAGAGTGAGCGGCACAATCACGGCTCACTGCAGCCTCCAGCTCCTGGGCTCGAGCAAGGAACCCCCTCGCCTTAGACTTCCAAGGAGCTTGGAGCACAGGAGTGTGGAGTGTGCCACCATGCCCACGGGACCACAGGAGTGTGCCACCATGCCCACGGGACCACAGGAGTGTGCCACTATGCCCAGCTAATTGAAAAAGTTTTTAGAGACGAGGTCTCACTATGTTGTCCAGGCTGGTCTCAAAGTCCTGGGCTCAAGAGAATCCTTCCACCTCCACCTCCTGAAGTGCTGGGATCACTGCACCTGGCTTTTGTTGAATTTTTTTTTTTTTTGTTTTTTTTAAGCAATAGAGACAGGGTCTCACTCTGTTGCCCAGGCTGGAGTGCTGTGGCCTGATCATGGCTCACTGCAGCCTCAACCTCCCTAGTAGCTAAGACTATAGACACATGCCATCATGCCCAGCTAATTTTTAATTTTTTTTTGTGGGGATGGGGTCTCACTATGTTGCCCAGGCTGGTCTTAAACTCCTGGGCTCAAATGATCCTCCCACCTTGGCCTCCTAAAGTGTTGGGGTTACTGGCACGAGCCACCGCACCCAGCTGAGACGTTCTTTCTTTTTTTTTTTTTTTTTTGAGACGGAGTCCCGCTCTGTCGCCCAGGCTGGAGTACAGTGGCTGGATCTCAGCTCACTGCAAGCTCCGCCTCCCGGGTTTATGCCATTCTCCTGCCTCAGCCTCCCGAGTAGCTGGGACTACAGGCGCCCGCCACCTCGCCCGGCTAGTTTTTCGTAGTTTTTAGTAGAGACGGGGTTTCACAGTGTTAGCCAGGATGGTCTCGATCTCCCGACCTCGTGATCCGCCCATCTCGGCCTCCCAAAGTGCTGGGATTACAGGCTTGAGCCACCGTGCCCGGCCGAGACGTTCTTTCTGTGTGAAGCCCCAGGTGTGCTGGGCTGTGTCCAGAATCACCCATCCAATGGGCCTGGGGAAGCCTGCTGGCACCATCCCACGGCCTCTTTCCACCGCCCTATCCTCTGTGGCTGGCCAGTTCCTGTCCTTCGTGGCTCAAGGGGGTCAACAGCCCACCCAGAGCTGGGAGAGAGCCAAGGGCTCCTTGACTGGCCAGGTTCCTACCCATCGACAAACCTAAATCCTACAGGCAGCAACTGGGTGACAAAGAATGAAAGACAGAAGACTTTGAAATGACTTCATTTCGAGTGGGGAGAATGGGTCTTGCCGGGCCCCAGGACCCATGTAAGACACAGGAGTGTGAGCAAGGAGGGGAAGCGGGGTACATAATTCAGCACTGAGAGTAACTGGTCTGCCAGGCTGCCAGCCTTAGAGAAAGAAGCAGGATTACAGGAATCCTGAGAGTTTTTACAGAACCCCCAGGGCTTTGAGGAAAACACAGGCAGAGCCAGGAAGGAGCTCGGGAGTCTCGGCCTAGGGAGGAGGCAGTGCAGATTCACAGGCATGGGTGCCCCACGGACGGTGAGCAGGCCCGAGGCCAGTGTCCACGCAGCGTCCACGCAGGCATCGGTGCCCCACGGACGGCAAGCAGGCCCGAGGCCAGTGTCCACGCAGCATCCACGCAGGCATCAGTGCCCCACGGACGGCGAGCAGGCCCGAGGCCAGTGTCCACGCAGCGTCCACGCAGGCATCGGTGCCCCATGGACGGCAAGCAGGCCTGAGGCCAGCGTCTGCAGAGACCGCACATGCGGAGGCGGTGCAGGCAGTGGCCTGGGGGCATCTGGGTGCCCACTGCGTGCCTGGAATTGCACCTTCACATGGGTGCCAGCCCCTCACTCCTGTCCCTCAGTCACTGGCCATGACGGCCCTGACACTGGAGGCCCCAGTGAGTCTGCACCACCCCGGCGCCGTTTCCTGCCAGTTCTGCCCGAGGCAGCAGCTGCCACCACTGCACAGACACATCCTGCTTCCTCCTGACCTTTGGAGGTCTGGCCCGGCATCGGCCTGGCAGTCTTGGCCTCCCTGTCGGGGTCAGTGTCTGGGGACCCAGGTGAAGACACAGCAGTCCGGGCCTCACCCAGGGTCTATGTGTGGCTGTTCTGCAGCGCTGAACGTCTGAGGCCTGTGTTGCCCCCATGGACTTGTGCTGTGGACACCCCAGCACTCACACAGAGACACAGAAACATGGGCGGTGTCTAGGCTGCAGAGGCTCCATTGCTGACCCCAGGTCCAGAGGCTGTGGCCGGTTGCGAGTGGCCTCTGTGGCTTTTAGAAGCACAGACAGGAGATGAGGTGGACGAGGCGGTGCAGGTGGAGGGCCGTGAGGAGGGACAGGCATGGTGGGCAGGCAACCACCTCTGCAAGGCCAACAGGTGCTGCCCGGCTCCCTCCTCTTGCCTGTGCCTCTGGCAGTGACCAGAGTGGCCTGTCGGCCGAACTGGCCACCCTGATGGGTAAGGGCTGCTTTCCCGAGGCCCTGCATCGCATCTCGGTGTCCCCGAGTGAGCTCCTGGCCTTGGCAGCCCCCCTCACCGCACCTTCCCAGGCCAGATGCTCCGAGAAGCCAAGAGGTCCCCTGAGGAGCCCCTCACAGGCTTCTGTGTGCAGACAGCAGCGAGTCACCGAGCAGAGCTCCAGGGAGCGGCGTCAGAGAGGCCTTGGCCGAGTGCAGGCCCAGCAGGGGACCTCTGGCAGCCTGTAGCCCTTGACCCTGTCTACCCAGACCCACTCCTTCGGGCCTGGGCTCGCCCTTTGCTGTCCTCAGTCTTCCAGTCTATGATGTGGACATGTTCCTCACGCACGGCTTTGGCGTGCCCTGACCTGGGCATGAAGTTAGAGCTGGGCCTGAGGCCAGTCTGCTGCCAGGCCAGGGAGGGCAGTTCATGGCAGGGGTCTGAGGCCTGGCCTGGTGTCACGGCTCCTGGAGAAGGGCGCCCACTGGAGCTGTCAGGGGTCATGCCTGGGAGTCAGAGAGTCCAGGCAGATCCTGGTGACAAGGGCAGGAGGCTTTGCCCAGCTCTGGGGCTCCACACAGCCTCTAGGGCCACCAGGATGTGCCGGGAGCGGGTAAGGCAAGAGCCAAGCAAGACACAATCAGGAGGAATCTGTCACCTGGAGGTGGGGGGTGTGACTTTCTGAGAAGGGCCCAGGCTTCCCCACCTGCTGCGCAGGAGGCGCACCCCAGGGTTTTCTGCAGCTCTGGGGGTCCCTGTGAGAGCCCGAAAATCAGGACCCTTGGCCGCAGATCTGGGGCCAGCTTGGAAACCGTTGTCACCTCCTTAGTATCCCCAAGAAATGAGAGCCGGGGCCAGTGCTTTCTGTAACAGCCCCAGGCACAGACACAGACGGGTGCAGACGCCAGCCCCGGCTCCTCTCCCAGAGCACAGTCTGTGTGTCCTGCTCCATGGAGCACCTGGAGAACATGCCAGCACCAGGGAGGCCTCTTGCCCCTGGCCTGGGCCGAGGAACTGGGGGCCACATTGCCAGGGGAACCCTCCCAGGGAGGCCCCTCTGCGCCCGCAGGCTGGGGAGATGATGGTGGTTTTGTGACTACTTTCCCAGGTCAAAGGTCAGAGTTTGGATTCTTGGCCCCAGGCCTTGGGGAGGCAGCCGCCACAGACCCCCAGGTGCCCTGTCCCCAGTGGGCGGTCAGCTTCAGGCCTTGGAAAGCCTGAGGGGTGTTCTCTGTTTGGGGGAGCCTGTTCACCTGTGGGCATTTGCCGTGCGGGTGTGCGAAGAGTTAACAGTTGCCCTGCCCCAGCCCCTCCGTCTGCTGTGGGGTTATCATTGCACATCCCCCTGAGCACTGGGCACATCCGCGGGCCCAGCTGTTCCCGCCTGGCCCTCACACCTGGTTTGGTTTAGTATCACTGCTTGGACAAGACAGGGCTCGTTTTTCAACCTTTAGAAGTTTCTAGGCCGGGCGCGGTGGCTCTTGCCTGTAATCCCAGCACTTTGGGAGGCTGTGGCGGGCAGATCACGAGGTCAGGAGATCGAGACCATCCTGGCTAACATGGTGAAATACAAAAAAATTAGCCGAGCGCGGTGGCGGGCACCTGTAGTCCCAGCTGCTTGGGAGGCTGAGGCAGCAGAATGGCGTGAACCCGGGAGGCAGAGCTTGCAGTGAGCCGAGATGGCGCCACCGCACTCCCGCCTGGGCTACGGAGCAAGACTCCGTCTCAGAAAAAAAAAAAAAAGTTTCTAAAGAACGCAGTCAATCCCTTTCTCTCGTGGCTGAACTCCCACTTGGAGGTGCTTCCAGCAGTGGGGCCAGGGCGCCTGGTGCTGCCTACCGAGGACCCTGGTGCCCCCAGGTGCCCAGTGCCCTCCCTGCAGCCCACCCCATTGTCCTGGGAGCTCTCATCCCTGTGTGCCCAGCCCCCAGCCTGCTGGACACCAGTCCCCCACCCCGGGGCCAGATTCCATGAGGACCACAGCCAGGTGCAGGCTGAGACCCACTGGCTAGGGCATCCCCTGGGCACCTTCCCTGGGGATGGAGGGGCTGGGCTGAGTGGGACCTCCTGGCCACAGGGTCAGTAGGTGGCAAGGCCCAGAGAGGAGGCAGAGCCCTTGGGGAGGGTGAGCAGGTGAGCGGAGGAGACCAGAGTCGCCACTGCATCATGCGGGCCCCTTTGGGTCTGTTCAGAGTCTATTCCAGATCGTGTTCTCCAAGGCCCCACTGGGCTGGGCCCTGTGCAGGTGTGGAGGAGGCACTGGCAAGGATGTTCAGAGATGGCACCAGCAGTGAGCAGGCCAGACTCAGGCCAAGGGGCAGGCTGGGCTGCTGGGCTGTGTCCGTGTGTTTTTTTTTGTTTTTTTTTTTTTTGAGACGGAGTCTCGCTCTGTCGCCCAGGCTGGAGTGCAGTGGCCCGATCTCAGCTCACTGCAAGCTCCGCCTCCTGGGTTTATGCCATTCTCCTGCCTCAGCCTCCCGAGTAGCTGGGACTACAGGCGCCCGCCACCTCGCCCGGCTAATTTTTTAAAATTTTTTTAGTAGAGACGGGGTTTCACCGTGTTCGCCAGGATGGTCTTGATCTCCTGACCTCGTGATCCACCCGTCTCGGCCTCCCAAAGTGCTGGGATTACAGGCTTGAGCCACCGCGCCTGGCCGTCCGTGTGTTTATGGCGGAGACCAGTGTGCCCAGGAGAGGACTGGGGGGAGCTGCGGGTGAGGTGGGACCCCGGCTTGTGCCTGTGGGAATTTTCTGTTTGTCCATCTTGGGGCCGGGGAGGGGGTGGTTGCTGGGCTTCTCTGTGCTTCCTCCATCTGCACCCCTCGGCCGGGCGAGCTGGTGGCACGGGCCTCCCCACCTGGGCTGCGAATCACAGGCTGCTTTACTGGCCAGGCCTGCACCTAACTGGCCACAGGGTGCTGGCCAGGACTCACGCTCAGAGAAAGGACACGTTGCCGCCCCAAGTCCTGTCCCTATTCAGACCCAGCCAACCCCGACAGGCCCGGTGCATGGTCAGGCTCTTGCCTCACGTGTCTCTGGGCACCAGTGGCGGCTGCTGGCTCCAAGGCCATTCTCCTGGCTCCTGTCACCTCTTCGTGGCAGACGAGGGAGGAACGGGTCGGTGTCCTGCGTCCTCTGGGCCTAGGACAGGTGAGGAGCCCAGGTGCCTGTCCCCACCGGTGGCCTTTCAAAGGGGATGAAGGCCTGTGTGGGACGCTCCACGGTCACTGGCGATGGTGCCAGGAAGGGGCTCTGTGGGCTGTGGAGCTTCCATGATCTTTTCAAGTAAAAAAAAATTAATTGACTCCATCTGTGTTGGCCTAATGACTGATTAAATGACTAATCACAGAAGTCTTCATTAAGTCCATTTTTCTTGGAGCCGAGGAGGGAGGAGGGGCTTGGACGCCGACAGCCACCAGTGAGCAGTGACACGCAAGGTCTCCGTGTACCCGTGTCTGTGGTCGGGCTGATGGACCCCGTCCCGGGCCGATGGGGCTCGGGTGGCCGCATTTTCCTATCATGAAGCATGGAATTAGGATTTCTGGGGCCAGCACCACCCCCACCATTCCTGTGGAATTCTCCTGTGTGGCTGGGCAAAATCATGGCCACGTTGATCAAACCGAGTCCCTCTTCTGCAGCTGACATAATTTCACATCTTTTAGGAACTGACAGGGCTTTGTCCTTTTGTGGAATTCCGTAACACGCCTGGAATGTCTCTGCAGGAATGCAGCCAGAGGCCCTCTCAGAAACACGTCCCCTCCCGGGCAGCGGGCGGTGGGCACGTGCGGGGCCCTCATGTCTGGTCTGCGTCTACCGCCCACTACAGGGAGGGCCATCCCATCCATGCTGTCTCCGCTCCCACAAGCTGGGGTTCGGCCCCAGGTGGACATGGGGCACGTGGTGAGGCAACGAGTTGGGAGCCAGATTCAGCGGATGGCGCAGGAGCCCCTCGTGCAGCCTCTCCAGAGCCACTCGGGACCCCTCTCCTGGTCAGCACCTCTCCCTGTCATCCTGCCAGAGCAGCATGAGTCAGGGCAGCCGTGGCCCTCCAGGCCTGGACTCTGCCCCACGTGGCCGCAGGGGTGGGTGGGGCTCCTCCCCGGGGCTCCCTGACATCCTTGGACGTGCTGGGGCAGTTGGGGGTGCCCTGGCAGGCAGGTGCAGGGCCTTGGCCTCTGGCTATGTCTGCAAGGCCCTTGCAGCAGGACCCTCTCTGGCCACCCTACACAAAGGGTGACCAGGCCCTGGAGGGCTTCGGAGGGTCAGAGCATGCCTGCGGGGGTCCTGGTGGCCCTGGCTGGGCTTTGGGAGGGCAGACATGGCCTCTGTGCCCACAAAAACCAGGCTTCCTTTGGGGCACAGCTTGTGAAGGAACGTTGGCCCCTCTTTCCTCTGCCTATTTTAGGGAGCAGTCAAAGAAGACTTTGCAGGATCCTGCCTGAGAGTCGTAACAAAGGCACGTGCTTCTCCCGCGTGGGCCGTGCTTCTTATGTCAATTGAAACCTGTTGCTGCGCCTCTCCCGCTGCTGCGCCTCTCCCGCTGCTGCGCCTCTCCCGCTGCTGCGCCTCTCCCGCACGCGCTGCTGCGCCTCTCCCGCTGCTGCGCCTCCCGCTGCTGCGCCTCCCCGCACGCGCTGCTGCGCCTCTCCCGCTGCTGCGCCTCTCCCGCACGCGCTGCTGCGCCACTCCGGCTGCTGCGCCTCTCCCGCACGCGCTGCTGCGCCTCTCCGACTGCTGCACCTCTCCGGCTGCTGCGCCTCTCCCGCACGCGCTGCTGCGCCTCTCCGACTGCTGCACCTCTCCGGCTGCTGCGCCTCTCCCGCACGCGCTGCTGCGCCTCTCCGACTGCTGCGCCTCTCCCGCTGCTGCGCCTCTCCGGCTGCTGCGCCCTCGGCTGCTGCGCTCTCCCGCACGCGCTGCTGCGCCTCTCCGACTGCGCGCATCTCGGCTGCTGCGCCTCTCCGGCTGCTGCGCCTCTCCCGCACGCGCTGCTGCGCCTCTCCGACTGCTGCGCCTCTCCCGCTGCTGCGCCTCTCCGGCTGCTGCGCCTCTCCCGCACGCGCTGCTGCGCCTCTCGGCTGCTGCGCCTCTCCCGCTGCTGCGCCTCACGGGCTGCTGCGCCTCTTCTGCGCACGCCTCTCCCGAAATTACAGGCTGGTATGTCACTCTTCATCTTTGTCCTTTTTTTTCAGTCATTTCTATTGTTTGGAGCCTCCTGGATGACGGTGACAGGCTCTGATGTGGGCTTTGAGGGGCCACCCGGTGGGGAGTGCATCAGGTGCCCTGGCGCTCACCAGGTGCCCAGCGGGGCTGCCTGTCCTCCTGAGGGCACTGGTGTCACCCAGTGGATGCTGAGAGGAGCTCCTGTTGTGCAGCTGCACGAAGGGGACACAGATATGGCTGTTTTGAGGGACAGATGGCTCCCCCAGAGCGCCAGTCTCAGCACACCCTGGTGAGCACAGCCTGGCCACCCTGACCATCGCGCACAGACTCCAGCATTGCCCCGCCCTGCCCTCCCCTGTGCCTGGCACGGGCTGGGGACCCTGCCTGGAACCACTCGGCCACGGCACAGTGAGGGTTCCTTAAATGCAAACCAGACGCAGCTGACTGAGTGTTCGAGGGCTTTGGATTTGCCAGAGCCAGGTTGGCTGCTGGAAAGAATGGCTTTCTTAGAATTCTGAAAAGTGGGCTCTTTGGGCCCAGAGACAGGTCGACGCTGGTTCAGGAAGCTGGGACCTACACCGGAGGGAGAGGTGCTTCTTCCTCACCGCACAGCAGGCAGAAGGCACGGGGGCAACAGCGGGGGGGAGCCTCAGGCAGGGTCCCCCACTCTTTCCTAAGAGGGGGCTGTCGCACACACACCCAGATGGGTTGTGGGGGGCTTCAGCAGGGACAGAGCTGGGGAGGCCCTGGAAGAGGTTGTGAGGTCGACGCCCTGGTCAGCCACAGTTGAAGGCCTCTGGATGGTGGGGGACAGCAGGTGCGAGGGCGGTAAGGGATCACGTGGCTGCAATGACCCGCTGGTGGGGGCAGGGGAGCCAGGCTCCAGCGAGGACGAGAGGCACAGGCCCAGGTTTGTCTCTAAGCCACTGCCACCCCAGGATCCATGGCGGAGAGGCCTGCAAATGTGCGGCCCTTCACCTCCATGCTGGGTGCTCACTCCAGGAGCGGGCAGAGCTTACGGAGAGGTTGCGATGGAAAAGACTCCCCAGGGTTTCCATACCCAGAAGAGGTAAGCCCAGCTGCACAGAGAGGCGGGGCTCCCTGGAGGGAGCGGCCTCGGTTTGGGATGCCTGCCCCAACACAATGGGAGGGCCCTAGCTGTGCGGCCGTGCGGCGTGCAGCCGGCAGGAGGCAGGGGAAGCCGCTGCTGGTCACAAACGTGTGCCCCGAAGAGACAACATCATTTTAACACTGAACACTCCAACGCAGCGGCCACGTCGTCCTGGGATTGTAACAATCCTAGTCCAAAGATGCTTCACCTGAGGGCAGTGCGAGCCCTTTGTGGGCGCAGCCCAGGCTGGGAGGAGACGCCGACCCCTGCGTTCTCTCAGGTGGAAAAGAGCGAAAGCCTTTTTGCTGAAATAAGACGTTTCAACATCACCCTCAGTGCTGAGGTTGCCACGGTTATGGAATGAAGTGGAGGTGCTGCCCTGGGCGTTTGGGTCTGTGCGTGTCTGTGGGAGTGACTCTCAGAGTGTCTCAGCTTTTGGCTCTCACAAATGCTCCCACGGCCGAGTCGCTGGGCAAACAGGGCCCCCGCGCCTGCAGGATCTTGGCTATTTTTTAGTCTCTGCTTCTCAAGTTATCGTACAAAGCGAATTTCATATTTAATTCACAAACCATGACTCAGAGCTAGACAGAGGGCGGCGCCTCCCCCATGGGTGAGTGGCATCAAAGGCCTGCCAGTGCCAGCACCTTGGCAGCCCCCGAGCGTCCCCCACGAGGGGCCTCACTGCAGGGGCTGCAGCAGACCCTCCTCCCGCCTCGCTGGACCTCTTCCCTGGAGCTCCGCCGCTGGGCCTGTGCTCGCTGCCTTGGCTACTTCCATACCCGCCACCCTTCCCCGTGGAAGCAGGAGGCGGCCCCGGCACACTGACATTCACATCCGCTTCTGTTTGCTGGATGGGCAGAGGCACGGGAGGTCTCAAGGGCCCGATACCCCGTGTTGGTCCCAGGCAGGCGCTGGGGATACCTGGAGCCCTCCCCTGCCCCTGAAGCCCTTCTGTGGCCACTGCAGGGGTCTGGTTCTCCACCCACCTGCCTTGCCCAAGGCCCCCGGTGCCAACCCTGTCCCAGGAGGACCCATGTCTCTCAAGAGCAGGTGATTTTTCCTGCAGGGTCTGTGCAGCGCGTCACCAGAATGTTTTGCCCCAATCAGGAATCCCAAACGTCACAGCTTCCACCCAAGAAAACAAGAGTGAGTGCCTGGGCCGGGCGCGGTGGCTCACACCTGTAATCCCAGCACTTTGGGAGGCCGAGGCGGGCGGATCACGAGGTCAGGAGATGGAGACCATCCTGGCTAACACGGTGAAACCCCGTTTCTACTAAAATTAAAAAAAAAAAAATTATCCGGGTGGGGTTGCAGGAGCCTGTAGTCCCCGCTATTTGAGAGGCTGAGGCAGGAGAATGGCGTGAACCGGGAGGAGGAGCTTGCAGTGAGCCGAGATTGCGCCACTGTACTCCATCCTGGGCGGGTAACAGAGCAAGACTTCATCTCAACAACAACAACAACAAAAAATAGCGAGTGCCTGGCAGGCGGGTGGGAGCAGGATGGGTGCTGGTCACTCTATGAGCAACCCAGCAGCTCCTCCACAGCCTGCGGGGCCAGCGAGGGTTGGTGGGACAAGCCACTGTGTCCTCGGGCTCAGGCCAGGAGGGACGGGTCCCCAGAGCACATCAGCGGGGGCCTCCCCAGCCCAGCCCAGTGTGCAGCTGCCTCCAGTTTGTAGACAGAGTCCTGACCTGAGGTGGAAGCTGTGGCTGGGCCCTGAGCCCCAGTTTCTTCCCAGTAGAACCAGCTGGTTATGGCCCTGCATGTGCTGTGCCCGTAGCACTGCCAGGCCCAGGATGATGAGATGTGACGACCACAAACCCCCACGGTGTCCCCACTTGCATGTGCCACGATGTGCACCTGGTCCCACTCCTGTCCTCCAGCTCACAGAGTCCCCTTAGACCACTGCCCTGAACCCTGGCCACCAGCCGCCTTCCTCTGGGAACCCCCGGGCTCCTTCTGCCTCTCTGCCTCCGCGTGCCCACAGCCTGGTCCACCCGGCGGTCTGGGGGTTGTAGTGATCGAAGCAGATGGACCGGCCCCAGCTCCGCCCACTTCGTACCAGCCCAGGCAAGTCACAGGGTAGCTGTCAGCCCCGCGAGACCCTGGTGGGGGGCTCCCTGAAGCGAGGCCCGTGTAGGCTCACTGCCTTCTCAGACCAGGTCCTTGGCTCCCCTGGGCCTTCCCTGTCCTCCCGGCCCAGCTGATGAGGAGGCCAGAGCTGACCCTCCAAACGCCGGCCAGTGGTGTGGGACACTGCTACCTGCTGCCTCCAGGCGGTTCCTGTGCAGTGGGTGGTATCCCTCTGGGGTGCAAGCCGCCTCTGGATCTGCTGCCTGCCTTCTAGAAGGATTGGGCAGGAGGAGGGGAGAGGGAGAGGCTCAGAAAGGGGGCCAAGAGCTCTGCTCGAAACCCCCCGGGTACACGTGGCCTGGGTGTTGAGGTGGTGGGTGGGCAGGGACCGTCTTGAGTGACGTGGGATGGCCTCTCCACCCGCCATGGGCACCCACCTTGTGGAGGCTGTCCAGGAACAGGAAGGGGTGGTACCCGGGCGGGGGCGGCCCCAGTAGGACATCGGTGAACTCGGCACTGCCCTGATCCACTCGCCGACAGGCCCCGGGACAATGGGGCGTGTGTCCCCCGGCTGAGGAGACAGAATGAAGAAAGGCTCTGTGAGGGGCTCGGGGCGGAGACAGAGGGAGCCCGCAAGGCTGTGCTGACGTGTGGCTCTGGCCAGGGCAGCGGGCACAGACATAAGCAGCGACGCCGTCTTGGTGGGGGCAGGTCAGGGGGCAGGGACTGTCCCTCCTGGGTGCTCCCTCTGGCCACCGACAGTGGAGGTGGGGTCCTTCGTATCCACGGCCCCATGATGTCCCCATTCCCTTCTGAGTCCACCCCAGCACCTGGGACCCCAGTGCTCTGTGGCAGGAAGGGTCTCCCATCTGCAGCCCCCTGCCAGCCGAGGCACTTGCTTCCAGGGTAGGGCTGGGCCTCGGACCCTGGCCAGAGAGGCTGGTGCTCAGCAGCATAGCCACATGCCCTCCTCTGAGTGTAGCATAAGGAGGAAGACGGTTCTGCTCCAGCGATGCATCAAGATGGGCCTGGCATCGGGCCCCATTCTCCACCAGCGTGGAGGGGAGAAATCAGGGGTGGCTGCCAGTCCCTCCAAGTGGCAGCGGACCCCAAGTCCTCGGGCATCGGAGGAGGCTGTGAGTGGGCTCAGCCTGTGCATCCCTCAGTGGGCCCCTGCAGACCCTTGTCCATCCTAGCTTGCTTCAGCTCCTCTCCCAGGATCCCAGGGTGTGAGGTACGGGGCTTCCCGTTGGCTCCCGCCACGAACAGACGGAGCTAGAGCCCCCAGGGCCTACCCTGCTGTGTCTTTTACAAGGACGGTCAGTGGCTGAGCCTGAAGGAGATAACTTTAGTGCAGCCCCTCCACACACACATACACATCAGAACCCACTCTCCCACGGGCACCTGGGGCTCTCCTGACGTCCCTGCCCCGAGGGCCCTCCCCTTGCACACACCACTGGTAGGAGGTGCTAGCAGGAGGCCATGGGATGTGGTGAGGGCTGAAGGTTGGCTCCAGAGTTGGCTGGATGGGGGAGTTCTGAGAGGGAGGCAGGGGCTGGTGTGGTGGCTTTAGGGCCACAAATAAGTGTCCCCACCAGGCAGTGACACCATCAAAAAACAGAAGAGACCCAGCTCCAGGGTGGATAGAAGGGTGGAGCCAGGACAGTGCCCAGGAGGGAAGGAGGAGTCAGGGGCTGCTGAGGGGTGCGCAGGAGGCCAGGTCTGTTTGGGCTCAGTTTCATTTGTGGCCGGATCCCAGGAGGCAGAACCCTCACGTGGGGCCCTGAGTGAGTGGAGGGGCGCCGGATAGGACCTTGGGGATGGAGGCATTAACGTCCCTTTCCCGGAGCCCAACTTCTGTAGGAAGCGACAGAGATGCTAAGAAGAGCCAGCCTCAGAAGTACCTCCAAATTGCAGGAGGGAGAATTATCTCTCTCAGAGGTGTCTTTATTTAATCATTATGGTGCATTGTAGAGAGAAAGTCTTCCTTCTACAAGGACACTCTTTAACTGACATCCTTCTCCCAGCAGCTTTTGCTGGCCCGGCACTATTTACGTCCGGGGCGATGGCTGGGAGCTGCACTGCTGATGGCATAATTTCCATTTCTTAACGCACCGATGCTTTCCACGTGGACTGCACTGGAGCTAACTTGGACTGCGTCTTTTATCGATACCCCCTGGGCAATAAAGACGCCAGCTCTGTATCCTGATCATGCGGACGCCCTCGCCCTCGGCAAGGTGACTGCTCCAGAGTGGGCCCAGATCCTGAGCCCCAAGAATGCGTGGTTCACACGGCGTTGGGGGCTTCAGACCTCCACCTGCCACGTGCCATTTCGGGGGGCAAGGTGGGAGATTGGAAAATGTATTTTTAGAAGCCCAGCAGGCATTCCTGGTGTGTAAATAAACATACATCCGCCTGGAGCCTGGAGGCTGTCTGCATCGCTGAGGCTCAG
Organism: Trachypithecus francoisi; assembly: GCF_009764315.1. Taxonomy (NCBI): domain Eukaryota; kingdom Metazoa; phylum Chordata; class Mammalia; order Primates; family Cercopithecidae; genus Trachypithecus; species Trachypithecus francoisi. Next base: position 120,490,494 of record NW_022681457.1, on the reverse strand, counting down.
GGATTCCGGCCAAGCTGTTTGAAGAGCCTCCTTTGCCTGGTGATCACAATGGCTAGTGTCAGGTGCCTTCAGGCAGGTTCTGGCAACATCCCTGCTCTCCTCAGAGTAAAGGCTCTGTCGTGATTGCCCCTGGCTGATAAGCAGCCAAGGCTCAGCCGGGTAAAGGGAGGCCTCCCTGCGTAGCACAAACAGAAACTAATGGCTTTCAGTTTAGCAGGAAGAAGACAGAGGACACCAGGGCCTGTAAAACCGGGTTCCTTGAGCCCATGTGGGTTTGACCGGGGGGGTTTCCTGGAGGTGCAGGCAGAAGCTCCCGTCTGCGTGGTCCCTGTCCGAGAGTGAAGAGGAGGCCCTCTGGGTTGGCCAAGACGCTTTTGTTGCAAGCAAGAGAAACGAGAAATGGTGAAAAGCAGAAGGGGAGTGTTGTCCACAGCCTTGAGCTCGGAGGAGCCTTCTAGATCCCAGCACATCTGGATCCAGGCGCTCACACTGTGTCTCTTTCTTCTGGATGTCACCTCCCCCTCCCTCAGGCTCTGACCGCCACATGGCACAGGCCCACGGAGGGAGCCTTTCTGCTGCCACGCTGGGGGACTGCCTGGCCATGAGAGACAGAGGTCCACCTCTGCCATGCACTCCCCGAGTTGGGGCTGCAGGCTGACCGCAGCAGCCCCCGGGTCCTGGCTGTGACCGCCTTCCCGGAGGTTGGCACCACACCCCCCAGGTGCTCAAGCTGAAAGTTTGGGATCAGCCTCCAGTTGCCCCTGCCCCATATCTTATGCACCCACAATTACTGCAGCTGCAGCAACAAGGCTATCAAGGCTGCCTTCAAAACGTATCTGTGCCTGGACCCCCAAGGCTGCCCACTGCCCTGCCACACCCCTGCCAGGCCCCAGTGTCTCCCACCAAGTCACTGGCACTGCCCTCAGCTGGAGCCCAACTCCTGGGTCCCCCTCGCCCTTCAGTCCATTGTTTACACGGGACCCTCACACGGAAGCCAGGTCAGTCCCTCCCCTGCCGAGGGCCCGGAACTCAGCCCGGCCTGGCCCTGCCTGATGCTGGGCCAGAAACGCCACAGAAGCTTGCACATCCCCTAAAGAAAACGAGGGTACAGGAAGGCCCAGCCAAAGTGTCCTGCGGGGCTGCTCTCTGTGGAGCAAGGTTTGGAATCCAGCCGGCTGCTCCTGTTCAGGGCACCCTCCGTGCAGAAGCAGGCACCCCCGCCGCACGGCTTCTCTGCGTTTGCTGAAGGGGCAGGTTTTCCAAGGCTGCGCCTGGGCTCTGCTGCTGACATCAGGGTGCCCTGGCCTGAGCCCCTACTTGTCCCCCGGTGTCATCGGCTACAGATGGCCGCTGTCCCCACAGGCCCTGTTTCCTCCTGCCACTGGGCCCCAGGGGACCGCGGAGGCTGCTGTCCCTGGGGCAGGCTGGCCTCTCTTCCGTTCAGACCCCTTTGGGTGGCCACCTCGCTTCCCATGGACACAAGCACCACGTTCAGCCAGATGACCCCTCACCTGCCTCCTCAGGGGCCACACACCCAGCCCTGGCAGCCAGCAGCTCCCTCATGCTGTGTACTGTGCATCCCACACCCTGTAGACACCAGAGCAGAGCTGAGTCCCTCCTCCAGCCCAGCCTCCCCTTGGTGAGGGGCCTGCCCTCCCCCGGTCACTGACTCTTCCCCTTACTCCATGACACCCCTCCGCCCACACAAGTTTCTCCAAACTTCTCAGATCCTCCTTGTGGGCACCTCCATGGCTGCAGTCCTGGGGTTTGGGCCATCATCTGTGGCTCGGAGGACTGCAGTGGGTCCCTAGGCCTCCAGCACCCCTGGTCCTGTCACCCACTGTCTGTCTCCAGCACATGGAGGACTCGAGGCAGCAGGTGGACCTTGTCACTCACCAGCTCCACATGGCCAGAGGCTTTTCCTGTCATGTGAGCACAGGCCATGATGTGAGCCACCACACAGGCCATGATGTTGGGCTGCCACACAGGCTGCCATACGAGCCATCGCATGATGCAGGCTGCCACACAGGCCATGGCGAGGGTGGCCACATAGGCTGCCACACAGGCCACGACGTGGGGCTGCCACACAGGCTGCCACATAGGCCACGGTGAGGGCTGCCATAGAGGCCAAAACATGGGCCCCATAGTGCAGCCCATGATACCAGCCACGAGGCCATGACGCGGGCTGTCCTCCAGTCCTCTCTCTCCTCCTTGCCCGTCTCCACCCGGCCCCTCTGGCCCTGGCATTGCTGCTTGTCTGGTGCAGGCTGGCCTTGCCCTTCCGTCCCGGTCCCCACACTGCCTTGGTCTGGTGGCCCCTCCCGACTGAGCCTCTCCTAGCCCTGCTGTGTCCCGCCTGTTGCTTGCTACCCAGCTTCCCCTTTGTGGATCTGTCCCCAGCAGAGCCCACTTCCCTGTCTTGTCCCCAGCACTCCCCAACTGGTCCTGGGCACGCTGCTGACCGTGTGATGGCCAGGTGCCCAGCTGAGCCAACTTGCTGGTCACAGTGTAGCTGCCCCCCAACATCACCCCCTTCCTGGGCATCGTCCTGCTTGTGCCCCCGTCTGCAAATGTGCTCCCATTAGGCCAAACCACCGAAAAGAAAAGGCTAAAAGGGACCGGGAACAGTGGCTCACGCCTGTAATCCCAGCACTTTGGGAGGCCGAAGCGGGAAGATCAGGAGGTCAGGAGATTGAGACCATTCTGGCCAACACAGTGAAACCCCATTTCTACTAAAAATACAAAAATTAGCTGGGTGTGGTGGTGCATGCATGTGGTTCCAGCTACTCGGGAGGCTGAGGCACGAGAATCGCTTGAACCTGGGAGGCAGAGGTTGCGGTGAGGTGAGATCGTGCCACTGCACTCCAGCCTGGCCACAGGGTGAGACTCCGTCTTAAAAAAAAAAAAAGAAAAAAGAAAGAAAAGGCTGAAAGTCTGATGGCGAGTGCCCCCCCAAAGGCATTAAAGTCAGAAAAGCTGAGGTGAGAGACGCTTTCAGACGGCGCAGTGCCCACTGTCAGTGGAGACCCTCTCTTCCCCGTCTGAGTGGCGCCCGCCAGCCTGAGTGGGCCTCACTCCAAGGCTCAGGGAGGCAAATTCTGTGACAGACGCATCAGCTCATCAAACACTGGGCTCCATGGGCCCCAGAGGAACCACTCATGGCGGAGAGTGAGGATCCCTGGCAGTGTCTGGGGCACTCCCTGACCCAAGGCCATGCTCATCACCTCCCGGCCAGGCCGACCCACTGAGGCAGGGCTCCCAGCAGGCGTGCCCATCCCCAGACTCCCAGCAGGCATGCCCATCCCCAGCTCTCATGAGTGACTTCCAAAGCCTTTATGCCAGTCTTAATTACATCAATTACAGCTTTATAAGCAAAATAAAGGTCACCGTACGACCTCGAGGGGCCTCAGGAACCGAGAGGCTGAGTGCCAGCCCGGGACGGGATCGGGCAGCTTGACCACTCCGGAGGGGATGCCAAGTCATTATCTTTTTACGGCGGACTCAATTAGACTCCCTAGTCACCTGTGTAGGGCACCAGGCAGCAGGCGGGGACATGGCCGGAATCAACAAGGCTGCTCGGGCCAGGCCAGCCCCAAGAACGGCCGCAGCAGGCCCAGGACCTGGCCAGGGGGAGGGCAGGCCAGAGCAGAAACGCTGATTTCATTTAAGTGGATTCAAAAAATAAAACGTTATTGGCCCTAAGGGGACGAGGACAGTCTCATTCGGAGGTGACCAGACACAGCGCATTAGTCTTTAGGAGTAGGTCAGTCAGCCGAGAAGTGTGGCTCATTAGAGATGCAGGGCGGGGCCTGGAGAAGTCAGCGGGAATACGTGGGGGACACGAGTCACATGGGGGCCTTTCAGACTCCCCTGCTGTCCCCAGCCCCGGGCTTCGTCCTCACCTCCCTCACCCTCCTCACCTCCCACACCTCAGACATGGCTCCGCTGACCCGAGCCACCCAAGAGCCACGGGGAGGTGTAGGCTGGGCCGCCACCGTACCTGGCCTCCCTCAGCAGAGCCAGCGTGGGCCCTGGCACTGTCACCGAGAAGGAACCCATGCTGGTCTTTCCTTTGCCTTTTTAAATATTTTATTTTATCATAGAGATGGCCTCCCTATGTGGCCCAGGCTGGCCTTGAACTCCTGAGTTCAAGCAATCCTCCCGCCTCAGCCTCCCTAAGTGCTGGGATCACAGGTGTGGCTCCGCGCCAGCTCCTTGCCTTTCCTGAGGCATAGAAAATGTGCTTGACCCTAAGCCTCCGTCTCCAGTAGCCTCTATCCTTCCCGAATGTTCAGAAAATAAAGGATGCTCCGGAGCTCCCGGGGCCTAATCGGTTGCGGCTGCTCCTGCACATTTTGCCAGCACGATGCTGATGTTTCTCCACTGCTGCCTTCAGACCTGCTTCTGGGATGTGCGGGCGCCTCTGCTGGCAAAGCTGCCAAGACAGGACTGCTCTGGGCTCTCTCTGTGCCTGCCCATTCCTCGCCTCCAGGAGCCCCCCACAAAACTGTCTGTGCAGCTGGCAGAGCCGCCGGGCCCTGGGGACGACGCTGTGGGGCACCAGCCCTGCTGGGGCCAGGTGGGTGCTGTTCCCGTCAGGCGGGAACGGGATCAGGCCCCTCATCTTGCTCCTCATCCTCTGGGGGTGCTGTGCTGAGTAACAGTGGCCCCTCGAGGACTGAGACTCGGGCCTGGGGCCCTGGACAAGGTCCGGGGCTCCCACGGCTGCTGTCCTCAGGGCTCTCCTCATCCCCACTGTGTTCTCAGGAGCTGTTCTGAAGCTTTCCTGGGGAGGACAGGCCAGAAGCCACCCTGCCACGGCTGTCCTGGGCCCTCAGATAGACAGAGGCCTCGCGGAGCCATGGAAGCAGCTTCACAGGGCGGCAGGAGAAGGCGCAGCCACAGAGGCCAGCTCTCCTGGGGACTGGCTGCCTCCCGAGGCTTCTAAACACCGTGGAGTCCGCCTCTGCCTTGGGGTTTGGACTTCTTTTAGCAAAACGGTGTAGAATCCATGGCCCCCTGTTCTTCTGGAAGAGAATGGAGGAAACCGTGGTCCCGTGTCAGCTGGGCGGGATTCCCGCAGGCCTCCCCTGCTACCAGCAGGCCCAGCTGTGTGGGTGACTGAGGTGGGGCTGGGGCCAGGGGCAGGGTGGGGTGGGGGTGGGCCAGCTTCCCTAGGACCCTCTTCCCGGCCATCGGCCTTCTTTCCCATCTGGAGCAGGAGAGAAAGGAGTGTGGGAGAGCCTGGCCCAGACCCACCAGAATCAGGCCGGCAGAGAACGTGTGTCCCCGCAGTCACGGCTGAGGAGGACGTTCACAGGCACTGCCCTCAGGTGGCCTTAGGGGCTCTTCTTGCCAGAGCAGCATCACCTGAGGGCTGGGCGTGGCCAGGCACGAGGGGCTGGTGGGCCTGGGAGGGATGTGCAGGGCAGGTGGAGACGTGGTTCTGAAGCCGGGCAGCTGCTGCCCAGAAGCTCCAGTGAGCACACTCGACAAGGCGGTGTGGCAAGCTGGCTCCGAGCGTCCCCCACAGGGCCCCGAGCGTCCCCCACAGGGCCACACTCTCACTATGGGGGAGCAGGAAGGCCCAGCGACCAGCAGCATGTTGGGGGGCTGGGAAAGGCCTGGGGGACAGGGTGTGGGGTGCAGGAGCCCTAAGGCCGACGCTGGTGAGGACGCCAGGGGTGGGGACTGCACAGACAGCAGTTCCTCTGGACAGGGATCCTGCATGGGCCGGGCTGTGCAAAGGACACGCTGGTCCCTGCTGGCCTCTCAGGGCAAGCGTGACGACCCTGGCCTGCCCCGGCCTCCGTCCCTGGGGGCCTTGTCCCTGCGCTGCACAGATGGGGCCCAGCCGCCCCAGTGGGAAGGGAAAGGGGGAGCGCTGCACCAACTTGCGGGCTCTAGGAGCCACAACGGCTACCTGCGGAGCCTGGGGGCAGGGCTGAAGCTGGCTACGGAGGTCCTTGGGGGCCACCTCCACCTTCCAGCAGCAAATGCCAAGTCCCCAAATGCAGAATTCTGCCAGTGGGAGCATCACCATCTCTGTTGGCACCAAGTGAGAGCAACGAAGACAGGTCAGCCGCCAGGAGGGCTCTACGTGTCCTCACGCCCTGCACTCATGGGTGGCCACATGCACCCGCACCCTCGCACAGGCACAGGCAGTCCTCAGGCTGCCACACTCAGGGTCTGTCTCTGCCCCTGGCACCTCCAACCCATTCCTTCCACCGGGCCAGGGCCAGGCCTGCACACCCACCACCTGCCACCTGCTGGGGCAGCAGTCACGCACTCCCCCGCTGCTCCCTGTTGGTGGCCGAGCGTGGGCCAGCCTTGTTGGGGGATACAGGACAATTTGGGGTACTTGCCTCACCTCTGTCCTCCTTGGAGAGCCTGGGGCTCACCCTACATGGCTCTGAACAACAAGGGCCAGGCTCTGCACCGGGAGACCCTTTGCCCTGCCAGCTGGACCCTCAGGCTGCTCAGAGGGCCAACCGCAGCACCTGCCCCTCGCCAGGGGACACAGGCTGCCAGCATCGCTGCTGACCAGAGATGGAGATGAAGGCGCCCTAGCTGGCAACACAGGGGCTCTGTGTCCCAGGGTCTCCTCGAGGAACAGAAACTGTGCCGAGGGCCTAGGGCCAGGCTGCAGTGAGCAGCTCTGACCCCACGTGCCCGGTGCCCACGCCAGCCAAGCCCACGCCAGCAGAGTCTCTGCTCACAGGCCCTGCCAGGGGAGAGCAGGAGCACACACACAGCCACGTGTATGAGGCCACACACACACGCACACACCTGCACACACGCGCGTACACACACCTGCACACACGTGCGCGCACGCACCTGCACACACACACGCACACACGCGCGCACGCACGCGCGCACACACACGCGCACACGCACACGCGCACACACACGCACGCACACACGCACACACGCACACACACACACGCACACACACGCACACACGCGCACACCCGGCTGTTTCCTCTTATCTCTACGACACACACCCCGAGCTCACACGCCCCAAGCCCACGGGTTCTATCTTGTCTCCCCTTTTCCACGTCTGCCAGAGATGCAGCCTCCATCTGTGATGAGCCCTCAAAGCCACACGGGGAACCTTCCCTGAAAGGCCTGGCCTGGAAGCTTCAAAGATGCCAGGGCCCCGGCAGTCTGGGAAAGGCCCAGGAATATTCTGAAGTGCTGGGAGGCTGAGGCGGAAGGGTCAGCACCCCAAGTCAGCTGCTGGCCCCACCGTCTCGGTGGTGGGGGACGGGGCCACACAGGTGTCTTCCCCGCCGTGGCTGCCCGTGCGATGCTCCCAATGGCCTCAGGGTTAGATTCTGACTGCGGGGCAGGGGGTGGACTGCGCGGCTGCTGCGGCCTCGAGGCTCCTGCTCGGCCCCCGCCGCCTCCGTCACCCCCCTGCTGCCCTGTGTGCTGGGTGCACTGGTATTTTCCATTTTGGGGTAAATGTTTAATCAAACATTTACAGAAAAGTCACAGGTAGAGTACAAAGAATGTTTTCCCTGCCTGGGCCATCTGAAAGTCCGTTTTTTTTTTTTTTTTTTTTGACGGAGTCACGCTCTGTGGCCCAGGCTGGAGTGCAGTGGCGCGATCTTGGCTCACTGCAAGCTCCGCCTCCCGGGTTCACGCCATTCTCCTGCCTCAGCCTCCCCAGTACCTGGGACTACAGGCGCCGCCACCACGCCGGGCTAATTTTTGTGTTTTTAGTAGAGACGGAGTCTCACCGTGTTAGCCAGGATGGTCTTGATCTTCTGACCTCGTGATCTGTCCGCCTTGGCCTCCCAAAGTGCTGGGATTACATGTGTGAGCCACCGCGCCCGGCCTCGTTGCTGAATTTGTTCCTCACTCCATGTCCTTGAGTGCATTTTACAAACCAAGAAGTGTTTCGCCTCACATAACCCAGCACAGTCGTCCTGGGGCAGGGCACGCCTCAGCGTCAGACCCCAGCCCGGGCTTTCCCATGGCCCAGTGATGTCCCTCACAGGAAGGAGATCAGCCTGGGACCACACATTGCAGAGAGCTGTCATTGTGTCTTCAGTCTCCGTCGGTCCGGAACATTCCCGGGCCTTTCCGTGACTGCCATGGTCCTGGCATCGTTGAAGCTTCCAGGCCAGGCCTTTCAGGGAAGGTTCCCCCATGTGGCCTTGTCTGAGGTCTCATCACAGACAGACCTGGGTTACGCATCGTTGGCAGGAGAGGCATGGATGCGATGCTGTGGTCTGCTCAGCACACACTGCCGGGTGGGGCAGGATTCTCACTGATCCAGTACCAGTGGAGTCCACCGTGATGGCTCCGTGAGGGTGGTGGGGCGTCTGCATGGGGAGCTGACTCCTCCTCCCTCTGCCGTCCGTGGGGGAAATTCCTCCATCCTGCCCCAGCCGGATCTGCTGCTTCTCCAGGGAACCCCAGTTCTTTTCAGATGTGAACCTGGGTGCTGTCTGCTCCTGTCTGCTGGGGAGCCACTGCCCACGGGCCCTGGCAGAGCCGGACAGTGAGTGCACATGCACGCACACCTCCCCACACACACGCACCTGCGCAGGCATGCACACCCGCACGCACACACGCACCTGCGCAGACACGCACACACACACGTGCAGGCACGCACACGCACACATGCACCTGCGCAGGCATGCACACACACATGCGCGCACACACATGCACACACACACGCACCTGTGCAGGCACGCACACATGCACATGTGCACCTGCACAGATGCACACACATGCACACACGCACCTGCGCAGACACGCACGTGCACCTGTGCAGGCATACACACACATGCACATGCACGCGTGCACACACACGTGCAGGCGCACACACACACAAGTGTACCTGTGCAGACACGCACACATGCACCTGCGCAGGCACGCACACACGTGTAGGCACACACACACATGCACACGCGCACCTGCGCAGACACGCACATGCACGCACACACACTTGCGCAGGCACGCACACGCATGCACACACGCACCTGCGTAGGCACGCACACACACATGCACATGCATACCTGTGCAGGCACATACACATACGTGCACACACACACAGCCATGTGTATGCAGACATGCACACAAACTCACAGGTTCACTTTCCTCTCTATGATGCAACCCCCCAGTTCAAACTCCTGAATGCAAGCCCAGGGTTCCTTCTTGTCCCCCCTTCTTTGTGTCCGTAGGCCCTGCTGCACCCTCAGCACAGGGATACCCCCTGGATGCTGCCTCCATCACCTCCTCAGGCCCCATGCTTGGGGGCTTCCCTGCTCCATTGGGCCCAACACCCAGACACGGCTCTGAGACCCCAATGGCCACCTCACTTGGCAGGACTTGATGGCTTTAGGACTGAATTGTTCCAGGCGGGAAGGGGAGGGAAGAACAGGAAGGAACCTGAGAGAAGAGAAAAGGACCTGTGGAGGAGGAGGGAACCTGAAAGCTTAAGCTTTTACCCAAAAGAGCAGCCACCTCCAAAGAGGCTGCTTAACCCCAAGGGAGGGGTGCTCCACCCACCTGCCAGCCAAAGAGCCCCTCGGCACCCACAAGCCTGCCTGAAGGCAGAGAATTAACCTTGGCCCCTCCAACATCCCTGCTTAGTTTTAGACAGACGCACACCCCGAAGTCTGAGTTCATTTCCATTTTCATCCACTGTTCTGGCATTGGAAGCAACATGATATCTTTTTATACCGTATTTTCTGGGACAGTCCCTCTATATGATGTGATCCCTAGAAAAAGAATTTATAGCACAAACATTCCTTTAAAAATATGGCTCTTTCATGCTACTCTGCCATAATTAACCATAGACAATTAATATTTAAAGCTCTTACCACCCCATGAGGCAATGAAATTTCCTGAAATTCTCTGCTGCACATTCAGACGCTTTTACTGGCAAGATTGGATTAGTGGCCGAGGGCACCTTGATTTTTAAAATCATCTTACAATAATGATTGATTCTTCATAGATCCCATCTGATGAATACTCAAAACCATTTGTCCAACACATGAAAAAGAGAAACCACTCAGATCTGTCGAAAATATTCACTGGGAGGGTTTTGTGCATTAAACCAAAAAAAAAAAAAAAAAAAAAGAAGAAGAAAAGAAAAGCAACCTGACGTCCTCTCACGCCTGCGGCCTCTCTACGTTCCCAAATCCAATTCACAGGGGATTGTTTGAGGCACTGGGCTCCAGCCGGCCTGACCATGTCCACCCGCCATGGGCAGCACCTGCACTCCAACTCAATGGCCCAAATTACGGGGCCCAGGCAGACACCCCACTGACAACAAGGGACACAGAAGGGTTCTGCGCTGCAAGCTGTGGGTGGGAATTACAAAAGGTTAAGAGACTAAATATAAAAATCCTTTGAATATAAAATCAATGTGCTTTGTTACGAAAATCTGGGTGCTGTAATTTAACCAAAATAGGGTTTAGAGTATCTGGCAATAGTCCACGCCTTGGAAATCGTCTTTTCTTCTCAACGAAATGCAAATCCTTATTTGAAAGTTAAAAACAACTAAACAACTGAAACATTTCATATCAACAAAATATTAAAATACTGTGATGTGCAATTATGTATCACTGACATTAGGCCTCCAGAAGGAAAAAGGATTTGCCCTCTTTGTCGACTTATTTCTATGAGTGAAAGGCAGGTTTCTGGAGGGTTTGTTCCCGGCTGCTGTTGGGTCTGGGAGGAAAGATGCCTGGGACCCCGAGTCCACGTCAGTTTGTTGGGGGCGAGTGTGAGCTCCCGGGAAGCCTGTCCCTGGGGTGGGCACGGCTGGGCTGAATTTCCAGCCTCCTCCACAGACAGTGGAGCAAGGCCTGTGCTCCCCACAACATGGGCATGAGGGGCGGGGCTGGAGGTGCTCCTGGGAGACCCCAGTGGCCTTGACCCAGCAGGAGGTGCCTTCCGGGGCCTTCTGTTTCCTTCAGTCCAGAGACCTCAGGGGCGGCACGGGGGTGACATAGGTGTGCTGGGCATCTGTGGCAGGTGTTTATCGGCCCCTGGCTGTCGCCCTGAGCTGCAGAACATGCTGAGACATTGGCAACTGCTTTAAAACGTGAGGCAGCTTGGCTTGGCTTGATTTCAGGTCTGACTCATGTCCATGCTCTCTCAAAGCTCTCCTTCTCTCCCTCCTCTCCCCAGGGCAGCCCGACCTCTGTGCCCCAAAGCCCAAAGGCTGTGAAGTCTGGAGGTGGCTGAGAACATTCCAGTTTGTGTTTGTGGCAGGTGGAGCAGCACAGGGAGGCAGCACATCCCACTGGTCGGGCCGACCCAGCTCCCCACGCACGACCCCCGGGGCAGAGGCCACAGTGAGGCCTGTCAGGTGTCCTGCCAGGCAAAGTCCAGCTGGGACTGGCAGGGGTGCTGCTTGAGCACAGCTGCCCAGGGTGGCCGGGTCAGCGCCCGTCTCCCACGCTCCCCACACACTCGCCCCTGGCACTGGGCTTTCACTGCAAAAGCGGTAGGCTGAGAGTCTTGTGGAGACGGAGGGTGAGACTAAAGGCTGTTTTGGGGTCACAGCAGGGCACCCCACCCAATTCCTTACCAGAGATGCGAGTGAGGCTCCCTGGGCTCCTCCTGCAGGGGTGACTGGAGACTTAGGTCCTTGCCTGCGGCCCTCTCCAGGACTTTCAAGTCGGTTGGTGCACCTGTGGGGCCCCAGCAGGGTACGTTCGTGACGAGCCATTTGGCCAAGACAGCCATTCTCCCCTTCTGCTCTGGTAACAGAGTCTTTGCCAGCACGTTGCGCTTCTTGTCTCTGTGTGGCCTAGTCTGGCTGTGTGGCCTGGTGTGGCCGGGCCGTGTAACCAAGTTCTGAGCAATGGCAGTGAGGGTGGCGCCTCCAGGAAGCTTCTTTAGAAGGGGAGGGTCCTAACCCCGCTTTTCTTCACGTTCTGGTTGTTTCGCATTCGTTGGTTTCGTCTTCCTGGACTCTCACAATCACAGGATCAAATTCATACGCTTATCAAAAGCCTTAAGGGCGCCAGTGGAGACTCCGCCGTCTTGTAGGATGCGTCTCATTCTGTGGTCCGTGTGCAGCAGCATCTTGCTCCTCTGGCCCACAGTCATGATTGCCGTTCCACCAGATCTGATGTCCACAGTTAAAACATGCTGCTTCTGAACCTGGCATGAGGCCATCCACAGGCCCACCAATTGGGCTTCCCCCTGCTTGAGGGACGCCAGAAGGCATGCCCCCTCCAGGAATGAGGCCCCCTCCACCAGGAATGACAGGTCCACCTCCCCCATGAATGCATCCATCTCAGTCACTTTTTCCCCTGCAATGTGTCTCGTGAAACTGTGTAGAGTGTTTGTGAGCTTTTTGTCCCCTCGTTCTGCATTAATAATAGCTAATAATAAATGCACAGAGAAATTTTAAAAACAAAGAAGCGGAGGGCCCTTCTCCTTGCCACTTATGCTTCCCCCTTTCTGCTAGCTGGAATGGGGCGTAATGGCTAGAGCCTGTGCAGCCATCCAGGACCATGAGGTGGTGCAGAAAGATGACAGTGGCAGAACAGGTAACAGGAACTGGGGTCCCCAGTGGCTGGGGAGGGAGCGCACCTCTCCCTCTTGAGCTCTGATGTGAGAAGTCATCTTGGCTGGACTGAAGTCACCCTAGTGTTGTTTGCTAAAAGCAGCCATGTCTCATCCTAAGCACATGGCCTGCCAGGAGGAAGCTGAAGTGGCAGGGCCTTGGGGAAGCCTGTGCCACGCAGCAGGGGGTCAGCGGCGGGGAGCAACCCAAGGGGCCTGGCGAGAGCCATCCTGCTGTCTGGCTGTGGCCGGGCTTTGTTGCAGGTGGCTGTCCCTAGTGTGCGTGGTCTGTGACGGCGGGGAGAGGGTCGCCCAGACCTGGAGCTTCCGCCGTGGATGCACGTGTCTCAGCCACTGGCTCAGGAGAGTCCTCAGAAGGGACTTCGGCAGGCAGGTGCCCTGGAGATTTTCTGGCCCAACTTTCTTTCAGGCCTCATGTTGAATTATCTTCTGGCCTGAAGGTCTCTGGCCTGACGTCTCTGCCCTGCACATAAGTGGCCGTCCAGGTGGGAGATCCTGCTTGGTGGCTGGAGGGCGTGTCACGGTCGGTGCGGGGTGGGCACTTTCCACAGGTGCCGTCTCTGCAGCCACGGGGCAGGGGTCTCACTGGGCATCCTGAATCCCATGGTCCCCGGCCCTCTCCCAGGTAAGCACAGAGACGGAAACTTGAGGCTGGGACCAGCACAGCTGAATGCGGCCCCGGGACGCACTGCAGGCCAGGCCAGAGGCTTCAACGGGGCCCACCCCTTGGCAAGGGTCTGGCCAGAGGGAAGGACGCCCGTCTGGGGGCCAAGCAAGTAGCTGCGACCGGGCCAGGGACGAGTGTGAGCAACGGACTTTGGTTTTTTTTTTTTTGAGAATGTGAAATTCACGCTTACAAGGAAATGACTCCTGGTGTATGTTCCCTGGACACACGGGACAGCCTCGGAACGGCACCCTTTTGTTTTCTTTCAGGACGATGGCTAAAGCTGGCCCCTGGTCCCCGCTGGCTGGTTGTGAGGTCTTCCTTGATTCTAGGGCCTCCATGCGGCTGGGCCTGGGCCTGTCTGGAATTGGCCCACCCTTTCCGGCCTGAGCAGGCGTTGCTGACTGAGGGACGGGGCTCCGGGAGCTGCCTCAGACCTCGGGGTGATGCTGGTGGGCCTAGGTAGACAGAGCGGGGCTCCTGACACAGTGGGGCTGATACCTCCAGGCCTCCCGGCCAGGACTACTCTTGTCTAAGCCATCATTATTTTAGTTTTCTCCTACTTGGGGATGAATGCTGTCCCGGCTGGAATTGAAAGTTCGAAATAACTCCGTTTCCTCTGTAGGGCTCCTGGCCAGCGTCCCCAATCCCCTAGGGCCTGAGGGCTGTGGTGGGGGCCTGGTTGGGCTCCAGGTACTGAGTGGGGCCCTCTGCCCAGCACCCTGCTGTCCTGGGGCAGGCAGGCCCCACCATGTCCTAGGGTGCTGTGAAGGCCACATGTTGGGGGCAGACTTTCAACGGGAGATGCGAATTGGAAAGAAAAGTTTGTGTCAACTGCTGCATGGAACGAAGGGGTTTGGAAGCAGCAAGCCCAATCAATCAGTCCTAAATGGGATTATGGATTACATAAAGAAGGGAAGATAAAGACTAAAGAGGCTGGGATGGTGGCTTATGCCGGTGATCCCAGCACTTTGAGGGGCCGAGGCGAGCAGGTCACGTGAGGTCAGAAGTTCGAGACCATCCTGGCCAACGTGGCAAAACCCCATCTCTACTAAAAATACAAAAATTAGTCGGGTGTGGTGCCAGGGTTAGTCCTGCTGGGTCCTTGGCCCAGTTGTTGAGACAGGAGACAGACAAAGCAAGGACCTGCCGACGGTGCCCCGGGGAAACATGCCCACCAGCCCCTTCCCGTGAGGGAGTTATCCAGTTTTAAGAAAAGGAAAGTAAAAGCAGTCTGTAATCCCAGCACTTTGGGAGGCTGAGGCGTGAGGATTGCTTGGACTCAGGAGTTTGAGACCAGCCTGGGCAACATGGCGAGGCCCTGTCTCTACAAAAAAATACAAAATATTAGCCAGGCATGGCGGCTTGTGCCTGTGGTCCCAGCTACTCTGGAGGCTGAGCTGGGAGGATCGCCTGAGTCTAGGAGGTGGAGGCTGCAGTGAGCTGAGATCACACCATTGCACTCCAGCCTGGGTGATGGAAAAGAAGTAGGAGCCTACTGGAGTGCCCCTCCCTGACTCTGGCCTCCCCCTCCTCTTCTCAGCATGGACTTGACTGCACCAGACCCCAGGCCAGGCTCCTCCCCTCCAGGGTGCCCCTGCACAGGTCGGGGTGCAGACCAGCATGTGTACTCAGTCATCCGTCCTTGGGGTGGACACTGCTGTTACCCTCCCTTTATAGATGAGGAAACTGAGGCACAGAGAGGTTTAGTTTCACATCAGTGTGAAAGCAGCAGCCCAGCCTCCCAGGGTTGGTCTTGGATGCACCCATGAGGCCTAGGCAGAGCTTGGCACCAAATCCAGATGTCTGGGGTTGAAGCCCCAGCAGGTCTTACAAAAACAAAAGCATGTACCTCTAGGTTTCCCAAGGGACATTTCTTTTGTGCTGGATAATTTATGGCTGGACACTCACATCACCGTCAAGCCAGAAATAGCCTGGGCCGGGCTGAGAGTTGGGGGAGGCCCCCAGACCCAGGCAGTGGGGCTGGTGCAGGGGCCCGCGCGGGGTAGGGTGCGATGCAGGCACAAGGCTGGTTTCAATCGAGACCTTGGCTCCGAAACTCTCTCCAAGTAGAAGGCGAGGCGCCCAGTAAGTATTTTTATGCAGAAATATGAGAACTATTCCACCTATGCGGCATAAAACGGCTTCTATAAACTGAGGTGAAGGCAGACGAGGGGGCGCGGGCTGGACCCCCCGTGGCCCTGCTGGCCCGAGGCTTGGCCGCCTTGGCCTCCTGTGGAGGCACTGGGCCCTGCTGTCCCACCTGGGATGCCCGCATGCTCTTTTAGATGAAGAATGACGCCAGGCTTGCTGCTCCGCTCACAGCCGTTGTTTGATGGAGCCTCATCTGATCCTAGAAGAATGAGCTCCCTACAAGCAGATCCCCGAGGCTCTGAGGCTCTGGGGCTCTGGCCACCGGCTGGGCGAGGTTTCCGGGAGCAGGGGCACAGGCGTGGAAGGTGGCCCTGCTGGCGGAGGCTCTTCCCAGGATGGCGAGGGCCATTTCGCTGCTGCTTCCTCCCACTTCAGCTGTGTGAGTCACGGATCCTCAGGGAGAACTTGGGGCCAAGTGACCGGCCAGGAGTGCTGGCTGCTGAGAGGGGCTGCTGCAGACAGTGACCAGGAGGGTCACAAGCCACACAGTGCCCGGGAGGGAGGGTGCAGGCGCAGCCTGCCAACCACACCCCTCAGCCCTGTCTCACTGCAGGAGAGCCTGGAGCTGAGCTGAGCTCACGAGGCGGTGTGGCTGGCCGCGCTGAGGTCTGGGGCACCCTTAGGACAGGCACACCTGGACAGGAAGATGTGAGCGAGGCTTTAGGGCCTGCTAGGCTGGCTTAAGGGACAGGAAAGGGCGGTCCAGACCAAGGCTCACCAGACTCCGGCTTGGGTGGGGCTGGCCCTGCCTGCCCACCCCAGGGGCCTGGAGGGTCAGAGTTGGGGCTCCCCCGAGTGGGACAGCCGGGTCAGGGGACTGTGAGGATTCAGGGGCGGCAGGTGGGGCTCAGGTCTAGAGTGGAGAGGCCTCGGAATTTGGGGAGGCAGTGGTGGTGCCATCTGTGCAAATCCTGGAGACAGCCCCCGGGGGACTTGGGGCTGCATGTGGTGGGCAGAGCCGGGCAGAGACATGGCAGGGACTGAGCTTGCATCGGCCAAGGCAGGTGACAAGGGCTGGCATATGAGGCGCATTTGGGGATGATTCGGGACATCTCATCAAACCTGGGACATTTACCTGCATGCGGAAGGTGGTGGCGCACAGCCCACCCCCGCTAAGTTGTGGATCTGGGCTCACCACAGCCTCTCAGATCTGCTCTGTGCTCCTCGACCCAGGAACCTGCGGCCTGTGTCCTCCCCAAGCAGCACCCCAGGCTCAGATCCCAGCTGTGTGAGGCCGGGGACCTCAGCTGTCAGCTGGGCCCTCTTCAAAGGCCCTCAAACTCAAAGTGCCAGGCATTTGTACAGTGGGGACCCCCACGCCCGACCCCCATTTACCGAGCCTTGGGGTGCAGGGCTGTGGCAAGAAGGACCCGGTGGCTGGCAGCACCCCAGGGCCTCCCAACGCTGTCAAGACTGTTCCCTCACTTTGGCACTGAGATGCACACTGTGCTGCACAGGAGGGTTTGATGTGCACACCGCTCGCTGCATGGGACATGCACACTGTGCTGCACAGGAAGGTTTGATGCGCACACTGTGCTGCATGGGACATGCACGCTGCACTGCATGGGAGGGTTTGACGTGCACATGGTTCACTGCAAGGGAGGGTTTGACGCGCACACCGCTCGCTGCACAGGAGGGCTTGACGCACACACCGCGCTGTACGGGAGGGTTTGACGTGCACAGTGTGCTGCACGGGATGGTTTGATGTGCACACCGCCTGCTGCATGGGAGGGTTTGACACGCACACTGCGCTGCACGGGAGGGTTTGACGTGCACACCGCTTGCTGCACGGGAGGGTTTGACGTGCACACTGCGCTGTACGGGAGGGTTTGACGTGCATACCGTGCTGCATGGGACACGCACATTGCACTGCACGGGAGGGTTTGATGCGCACACCGCGCTGCGCGGGAGGGTTTGACGCGCACACTGCTTGTTGCATAGGAGGGCTTGACACGCACATCGCGCTGCACGGGAGGGTTTGATGCACACACTGCGCTGCATGGGAGGGTTTGACATGCATATCGTGCTGCATGGGACACGCACACTGCACCGCACAAGACGGTTTGATGCACACACCGCGCTGCATGGGAGGGTTTGAGGCGCACGCCGCGCTGCACGGGAGGGTTTGAGGCGCACGTCGCACTGCACGGGAGGGTTTGATGGGCACATCACGCTGCACGGGAGGGTTTGACGTGCATGCTGCACTGCACAGGAGGGTTTGATGCACACACCACACTGCATGGGAGGGTTTGATGGGCACATCACGCTGCACGGGAGGGTTTGACGTGCACGCTGTGCTGCACAGGAGGGTTTGATGCACACACTGCGCTGTATGGGAGGGTTTGATGTGCACAGTGCGCTGCACAGGACGGTTTGATGCGCACACTGCTCGCTGCACGGGAGGGTTTGACGCGCACACCGCGCTGCACGGGAGGGTTTGAGGCGCACGCCGCCTGCACGGGAGGGTTTGAGGTGCACGCCGCGTTGCACAGGAGGGTTTGAGGCGCACGCCGCCCTGCACGGGAGGGTTTGAGGCGCACGCCGCGCTGCACGGGAGGGTTTGACGCACACACCACGCTACATGGGAGGGTTTGATGCGCACACCACACTGCATGGGAGGGTTTGATGCGCACACGTGCTGCATGGAGGGTTTGATGGGCACATCACACTGCACAGGAGGGTGACAGGCACACTGTGCTGCATGGGAGGGATTAAGCTTTGACTCAACTCCATGAGTAACTCTGCAATGATCTGTGTGAAGTCTAGGCCACACATTCTATGGAAGTGCAGTTCTCACTGGCCCCAGCCTGGGGTGCAGAGTTGGGGGCCGGGGGGCTTGTCAGAGCACCTAGGCCTCATCTCCACGAGGAAACGTGAGGCCACCCGTGCAGAAGTGGAGCAGCAGGAAACCCAGACCTTGAGAGAGCAGTTGGCGCCACGGCCCTTCAGAGCCACGGCCAGCGGCCACTGTGGGGGCTACCAGGTGGCAGGAGTGGCTGGGGCCATGTCCAGGCTGGCCACTGGCCTCGAGGCCTGGGTGAGTCTGCTGCCCTCAGCCAGGTAGACCCAGAAACTCTGCCCTGAGGACCCTACGAGGCTGAGCCCCTGCCAGGCTCAGGGGAGACGAACAATCGGCTTGAGCCTACGCAGCCACCCGGGACTGCTTGTCTGGGGATATGGGCTGCCTGGCCCTGCCTCCTTTCACCCACGCGTGATGACTGACCCTGGATGCGGCTTGCTCCTGCTCTGGCCTGGTTCTGGGTCCCCATGACGGCACATTCCCTTGACTGCTGGGCCTGGGCTCACCCACCCCCAACTGGTTTGTGAGCTCCACTTACCAAGCAGGCCACCGGGGGTGTCCTCCTGGCCACGGAGGGCACCCACATCCAGCTCCAAGTCTCTCCTGGGCAGGGGCACATCGGCTTCTGCACCTCTCTTGGCAGCTCTGGGCCCCGACACCCCAGCTGCGGGGCTGGACACAGGATAAGGGATGCATTCGAACCCACTGCAAAGGAATGGGGGCAGCTTGGCTCTGTTCACCCCACACCAAGCTAGGGTGCAGGCAGACAGCGTGGTCCATGCCCTGGACCCTGGGACTTGCCTACACTGAGTCCAGGGAGTGCTACTCAGCCTCTCTGGGAGGTCTCCTGCTGGGATGGGATCAACAGAGGCCCAGAGAGAAAAAAGGCCTAGCCAGATAGCAGGTCTCAGCTTGAAGGAAGAGCTGCCTGCCACCCCCATTATTCTTTATGACAACCCCAGCAGCATCACCTCTTGGGTGCATTCTGACTTTCACAGTGGGTCCAAGTTTACCGCAAATGTCAGACTGTCCTTAACTCTGGAGAAGGGCTGGTGGGAAAAGGGAGTGTCAGAGCTGCGGCGGTACAACTCAGGTCTGGTCGCCTGAGGCACTGCTAAATTCTGCCTGTGAATGGGAAAATGCATGGATTGTCATGTGGTGGGGCTTAGAGTGAGGCCTCTTCCTGGAGTTCTGCAGCTCAGGCCTCTGTTTGCATGTGGGTTCGTGCACACTCTGGCCTGGTCCAGCGTGTTCCTGGGAGGTCTGGTGATGTGTGCATGGGAGTGGCGCCCAACTAGGCCTGGCTGGTAAGGGCTGTTCCCCTCCTGGCTGCATCAAGAGAGGCCTGAGCATCTCTGCAGCCGACCCTCCTCCCAGGAGCGCCCAAGGGCCGGAGTCCTGACGACTCCCCTCCAGATACGGACCCAGGCCCAGAGGCTTCGGGCCGATTGCTGGGGGAGACTGGGGGCTCTGACCAGGGGCTTGTGGTCTCAGAAGGCAAGAGGGACCACAGTAAAGGGTCAGATACTGAAATTCAAGGGAGCTGTTTCCTTAGAACCGATATCGAATATTTCATTTGTCATAACCAGGACTTAGCCCAGGTCTCCAGGGAAAAAAGGACAAGGAATTAATGTGATCTAAATGAACTCAAAACAAACTCAAAACTAACTCATTGGTGTCACACGTACTCACAACGGGGTCTGGATGAGTGTCTCTTGGTTGTCTCTGTCCACTTTGAAAAAGCTGACCTCAGAATAGGCCGACAGCTGCACGTATCTGACGCCCGCTGAGATGTGCAGGACCCGGCCACTCTCGCCTTCCAGGAGAGAGAAGCAGGCAGTGAACACTCACAGGCAGCCAGGAGCAGGGTGCGCGGGCACAGGGCTCACCAAGACTCTGTCTGTGGGCAGGGGCCCAGGGCAGGCCTCTGGGACACTGTGTTTTTAACTCAGCGGGGCCACATTTGCTGGCAGCAGTGACCCCGGGGGGCTGAGTACCCCGGCTTGCCCTCCGTGGCCTCTCTACTCCTCTCCCATGCCCTGCAGAAGTTTCCCGGCCCTGGGATCTCTGGTGCTGGCCACACTCACCCCAACACCCCTGTGCCCCTTGCCTCAGGTCCTGGATCCTGAATCTCCAGCTCTGGGCTTCGGGGATCCCTGGCTCCAGCTCTGCCCGAGCCTGGGGGTGGCACACTATCAGAAGGCATCTCCTTGCCAACCAGCCTCAGGGGTTCACCTCAGGTACACCCAGACCCTGGGCTGGTCAGGGGCGTGGGGTGGCACTGGCACTCACAAGCTCCCGGGGCCTCCAACGTGGTCCTCATCCCCCTGGCGGATAGCAGGCCCTCCATGCCCATCTCTCACCCTGACCCGGGAGGGATGGTCCCTCCACCAAGGTACCCAGCACAGGGCCTGGCACACAGTGCCCACCAAGTGTCTGCTGCGTCAGCTGCTCCATCCTGCATCCCAATGCTCCTGGGAACCTCAGGCTGCAGGTGGCCCCCAGAGGACTATGCCCAAGGAGTGGACACCACTGTCCCTCTGAGTTGCTGAGTACAGATGCTCTGGGCCCTGCTGGGCAGGTGGAGGTGGCGGAGTTGGGTGTTCAGCCACTCAGAAGACCCCACGTGGGAGCTGGATAGCAGGGAGGAGTGGCTTGGGCACTGTGGGTGGAGGCAAGATGGCTGTGCCAAGAGGAGCAAAGAGGAAGAGGAAGGAGGCCAGGTGCCATGGCTCACACCTGTAATTCCAGCACTTTGGGAGGATCATCTGAGGTCAGGAGTTTGAGACCAGCCTGGCCAACATGGTGAAACCTGTCTCTACTAAAAATACAAAAATTAGTCAAGGGTGGTGGCAGACACCTGTAATCATCCCAGCTCCTTGGGAGGCTGAGGCAGGAGAATCACTTGAACCCAGGAGGTGGAGGCTGCAGTGAGCCGGGATCATGCCACTGCACTCCAGCCAGGGCGACAGAGCGAGACTTCGTCTCAAAAAAAAAAAAAAAAAGAAAAAAAAAGAGAAAGAAAGAAAGAAAAGAAACAAAAGAAGAGGAAGGAGACCAGTTCAGGGCCCCAGAGTGGATGCCAAGCTTTGGGATGAGTTCCCAGGTGGGAAGTGACTAGACTTCAGCGAACATGGGCCATTCAGACAAAGCAGGGCCCAGGCGGGCTCCCACTTGGGGTGGCAGTGGAGAGTCGCCTCAGAGCCTAGGGCTGTCCCTGATCATCACAGATGCAGGATCACACCCTGCACCCCTAGCACTAGGCACAGGTCCAGGGCCTGTGTGGACTCTGAGGTCAAGGTCCCATGGAGAAGGAAAGGTCAACAGGAACCCAGCCTAAGATCTGGCGCAGGAGACGTGACTGAGAAAGCAAAGATGTGAAATGTAAAAACACCAGAGTAGCCTGCTGGACTTCTGTATGGGGACGGAGTGACTGGGATCGATGGACACCCCGGTTCAAACCACCAAGAACGCCGACAAAGTGCGATGAAAATGATCATCAGGATCCCGGACACCAGGCAACTCAGGACAGATTCTTCAAAGAAGGAAACAAACGGTGTGGCCACTGCCTTAACAGAACGTGCAGGATGAGCTGCAGACAGAGGAAACTGAGGCAGAGCCCAACAAACCCCTCAGTTGAGAAAAATGAGCAGAGAGTCTGGGGAACAAGGCACACAGTCAGAGTTTTAAAGTTCAAAAGGCAGAGCAGCGAAGAGGACAGAGAGGACCCTGAGTAGAGGGAGGACCCCGCAGCCTGCAGGAGGCCCTGGAGTACTCAGCGGAGCACCAGTCAGCACACCTGGGACGAAACTCCACAAGGCTGGGGAAGAACCACCTGAAGAATTAAGAGGGACCAGGACCTGGGCCTCACACAGGACTGGGCATGGTGCCTGTTCTCATCGGCCAGGCTGGAAAAACTCAGAAGTCACAGGAAGCTGGGACAAGCTCTCAGAAGGTTCTTGCTACAGTCATGGGGAACCATTGGTGTGAGGCAGACAGGTCTCCAGCAGACCTGCCCAACAAATCATAAACACAAGACCCAGGAGGACTTAACTGTCTCCAAGTCACTGAACTGTGCCCCAGAACAAAGCTCAAGAATATTGACAAGAACACAAAAATATTCAGCACCCAACAAGGTAAAATTTACAATATCTGGCATCCAATCAAAGATTACGAGGCATGCAAAGAATGCAGGAAAGTATGGCCCATAACAAGGAGAAAAATACATTGACTGAAACCGGTCCAAAACCGACATGGATGTTAGAATCAGCAGTAAAGGACATTCAAGCATGGTGATCATAACTTTATTCCATGTTCCAAAGTTAAATAGAGACACAGAAGATATAAAAAAGAATAAAGAGCCGGGCATGGTGGCTCGCACCTGTAATCCCAGCACTTTGGGAGGCTGAGGTGGGCAGATCACCTGAGGTCAGGAGTTTGAGACCAGCCTGGCCAACACGGTGAAACCCCATCTCTACTAAAAATACAAAAAATTAGCTGGGTGTGGTGGCACGTGTCTGTCATCCCAGCTACTTGGGAGGCTGAAGCAGGAGAATCATTTGAACCTGGGAGGTGGAGGTTGCAGTGAGCCGAGATTGCGCCACTGGACTCCAGCCTAGGAGACACAGCGAGACTCTGTCTCCATCAATCAATCAATCAATCAATAAGAAAAAAGAACGATGTCAAACTTCTGGTGATGAAAACTATAATGTATGAGATAAAAAAAATATGCTGTTGCTCACAACAGGTTAAACATTGCAGAAGAAAAGATTTATGAACCTGGAAATGCGGTTAACCCTGGGCCAACATGGGGATGCTGGCCGCTGACCCTCCATGCGGCTGAAAATCCACGTCAATTCTGACTCCCCCATGACTTAACTCTAATAGCATACTGTTGACCAAAAGCCTTGCTGATAACAGAAACTGTTGATTAACACCTATTTTGTACTGTATTCTTACAATAAAGTAAGCTAGAAGAAAGAAAATCATAGTAAAAGAAACAAGGCCGGGCGCGGTGGCTCACGCCTGGAATCCCAGCACCCTGGGAGGCTGAGGCAGGCGGATCACGAGGTCAGGAGTTTGAGACCAGCCTGGCCAATATGGTGAAACTCCATCTCTACTAAATATACAAATATTAGCCGGGCGTGGTAGCACGTGCCTGTAATCCCAGCTACTCGGGAGGCTGAGGCAGGAGAATCGCTTGAACCCAGGAGGTGGAGGTTGCAGTGAGCCGAGATCATGCCACTGCACTCCAGCCTGGGCGACAGAGTGAGACATCTCAAAAACCCCAAAAAACAAAAAACATATTTACTATTTATTAAGTGGAAGTGGATTATCATAAAGATCATCCTTGTCTTCACACTGAATAGACTGAGGAGGAGGAGGAAGAAGAGGGGTTGGTCTTGCTGTTTCGGGGGTGGCCGAGGCAGAGGAAAACCTGTGTATGAGTGGATCCCGCAGTTCAAACCTGTGTTGTTCAACTGTACAGCTGTAGAAGCCATCCCAAGTGAACCATCGAGGGAAAAAAGAGTAAGAAAGAAAAAACAAGGAGGAAGAAAGAAAGGGAACCAGCCAACAGTGGGACAACCTCAAGTAGCCTAATCATGGGTAACACATGGGAGAGGCTGTGCCAGAAAAACTACTGGCAGAAATAATGGTTGAAAATTTTCCAAATTTAATGAAAACAACTGAGGTCAGGAGTTTGAGACCGGCCTGGCCTGCGTGGCAAAATCCTGTCTCTACTAAAAACACAAAACAAATCAGCCGGGTGTGGTGGTGGGTGCCTGTCATCCCAGCTATTCGGGAGGCTGAGGCAGGAGAATTGCTTGAACCTGGGAGGCAGAGGTTGTAGTGAGCTGAGATGGTGCCATTGTACTCCAGCCTGGGTGACAGAGCAAAACTCAAAAAAAAAAAAAAAAGAAAGAAACTAAAATCAAGATGTTTTCAGACATACAAAAGTGGAAAGAATTCATTACTAGCAAACCTGTACTAAAAGAAATGTGAGGCCGGGCGCGGTGGCTCAAGCCTGTAATCCCAGCACTTTGGGAGGCCGAGATGGGCGGATCACGAGGTCAGGAGATCAAGACCATCCTGGCTAACACGGTGAAACCCCGTCTCTACTAAAAATACAAAAAAAAAAAAAAAAAAACTAGCCGGGCGAGGTGGCAGGCGCCTATAGTCCCAGCTACTCCGGAGGCTGAGGTAGGAGAATGGCGTGAACCCAGGAGGTGGAGCTTGCAGTGAGCTGAGATCTGGCCACTGCACTCCAGCCCGGGAGACAGAGCAAGACTCCGTCTCAAAAAAAAAAAAAAAAAAAAAAAAAAAAAAGAAATGTGAAAGATTAAGTCCTTCAGATAGAGGAAAATGACAGCAGATGGAAATATGGACCCACAGGAAGAAGCAAGAAGAACCAGAAGCCACAGCAATGTGGGTCAACAGAAGAGACTGCTTACTGTTTATGAAGCATACATTAAAACCTAAGTGGTCATTTAAATAAAAATAACAATGTATTACTAATTTTATTACATATATGAACATAAAATGTATGAAAACAATTGCATAAAAATTGGGAGTGGCAAAAAACGTATACAATTGTACAGTTCTTACACGTGAAGTAGTATTATAGCTCTTGAAAATAACTGTGTCACAGTTTGCCAGGAGAAAATAATAAAATAAAAAAGAAAGAAAGTAACTGGTAAGTCAAGATGTACCTCTGCTACCCCTGACACAGCAAGACCAACCCTTCCTCTTCCTCCTCCTCCAAACCCTTCATGATGGTCCACTTTCACTTCATGAATTGTAAACCCTAAAGTAATCCCTCAAATAATGAAGCAAAGAGTTATAATTAATCCCTTAACAGAGGGCCAGGCGCGGTGGCTCACACCTGTAATCCCAGCACTTCGGGAGGCCCGGGTGGGTGGACTGCTTGAGACCAGGAGTTTAAGAGCAGCTTGGGCAACAGAGTGATACCTCACTCTACAAAAAAAAAAATTTTTTTTTAATTAGCCAGGCATGGGTGGTGTGCACCTGCAGTCCCAGCTACTCAGGAGGCTGAGGCAGGAGGATCACTTGAACCCAGGAGGTCGAGGCTGCAGTGAGCTATGATTTCACCACTGCACTTCTGCCTGGCTGACAGAGTGAGACCTTGTCTTGGAAAAAAAAAAAAAAATCAGAGAAGATAAAATGGAATCATAAAAAATGCCCGATTCAAAAAAGATAAAAATAGATATAGAGAGGAAATAAACAGCTGGAGCAAATTAAAAAATAGTAAAATGGTAAATTTAATCTTACTGTGTCAATAACCATATTAAATGTGAATGGTATAAACAGTTGAGTTAAAAGGCAGAGATTGTTAGATTGGATAAAGCAACATGACTATATGCTGCCTACAAAAAGAACACTTAAAAAACATAAACAGGCTAAAAGTAAAAGGATGGATACAGCTACATCATGCTAATGCTAGTCAAAAGAAATAAAAAGTGACCATATTAACATCACAGAAAGTAGATGTAAGAGTAAAGACAGTTAACTAGAGATAAAGAAAGTAATTTCACAGTGATAAGGGATCAACTGATTAAACCACATAAATATCCCACATGTATATGTCCCCAATAACAGAGCCCCAAAACACATGAATCAAAAATTAAGAGAAATAAAAGCGGAAATAGGCAAATCTTTTGTTTGTTTGTTTTGAGACGGAGTCTTGCTCTGTCACCCAGGCTGTAGTGCACTGGTGTGATCTCAGCTCACTGCAACCCCCGCCTCCCAGGTTCAAGCAATTCTCCTGCCTCAGCCTCCTAAGTAGCTGGGATTACAGGTGTGAACCACCATGCCTACTTTTTGTATTTTTAGTAGAGATTTTAGTAGAGATGGGGTTTCACCATGTTGCCTAGGCTGGTCTCAAACTCCTGGCTCCAAGCGATCTGCTTGCCTCAGCCTCCCAAAATGCTGGGATGACAGGTATAAGCCACTGCACCTGGCAAGGCAAATCTATCATAGTCAGATATTTCAATATGCTACTCTCAATAACTGATAAAACAAGCAGACAGAAAATCAGCAAGGATATAGTATACTTAAACAATAATATCAACAAAACTGACCTGATTTATAAAATACTGTATGCAACAAAATTCACATTCTTCTCAAGTGCACACAAATTCTTCCAGAAACTTGAAGAGAGAATTTTTCCTAATTCACTCATTCTATGAGGACAGCATTACCTTGATAGCAAAACTAGACAAAGACATTACAAGAAAAGAAAATTTCATGCCAATATCATCTTCATGAAGAGGGATGCAGAAATTCCCAACAAAACTTTAGCAAACTGAAGGACAAGATAATTCATTGCTCTATTAAAAAAAAAAAAAAAAAAGAGAAAGGAAGAAAAAAAGCCAGGCTTTGTGGCTTACACCTGTGATCCCAACATTTTGGGAGGCTAAGGTGGGAGGATCGCTTGAGCCTGGGAGTTCGAGACCAGCCTGGGCAACATAGTGAGATTCTGTCTCTATAAAAACAAACAAACAAACAAACAAAAAGATAATTGGGGAAAGAATACTCTTTTTAACAAATGATCTTGGGACAAATAGATATCCACATTCAAAAGAATATACAGCAGTTGGACTCCTTCCTTACACCATACAAAAAGAGTAACACTGAATGGTTCACAGTCCTAAATGTAAGAGCTAAATATATACATATTTTTGTGTATATATACAAAATATATATAAAATTTATATATATTTATTTACATATGTTATATATACAAATAAAATTATATATAAATAAAATTATATATAAATATTATATAAAATTCTATTTATTTTATATATATATATATTTTTTGAGATGGAGTCTTGCTCTGGAATGCAGTGGTGTGATCTTGGCTCACTGCAACCTCTGCCTCCTGGGTTCAAGCAATTCTCCCGCCTCAACCTCTCAAGTAGCTGGAACTATAGGAACCCACCACCATGCCCAACTAGTTTTTGTATTTTTTAGTAGTGATGGGGTTTTGCCATGTTGGCCAGGCTGGTCTTGAACTCCTGACTTCAGGTGATCCACCTGTCTTGGCCTCCCAAAGTGTTGGGATTACAGGTGTGAGCCTGGCCTAAAGATATAAAATTCTGGCCAGGCGCGGTGGCTCAAGCCTGTAATCCCAGCACTTTGGGAGGCCGAGACGGGCGGATCACGAGGTCAGGAGATCGAGACCATCCTGGCTAACCCGGTGAAATGCCGTCTCTACTAAAAAATACAAAAAAAAAAAAAAAACCTAGCCGGGCGAGGTGGCGTACTAGTACAACGAATAAATGAGTAAAGCAAGTCAAAGGAAATGAGGTCAATATGTAAAAATCAGTGGTAGTCTAGCAACCTCTGAAATGAAGTTAAGAAAATTCTACTCATGATGGCATAAAAAGAATACAACAAATTTATCAGTGTGTAGAAATAATTAACAAAATACTTATAATTCAATATCTAATAAAATATTATTACATATTAATAGATTTCACAAAGAAGTGCAAGATGTGTGCTGAAAGTAACAAGACACTGGTGATAAAGTAGGAACTTGAACTAAATGGAGAGATGCTTCTGCGTTCATGAGCTGGAGGCCTCAGTGTTGGTAAGATTTCATCTGGCCGTTCTCTCCAAAGGGGTTCAACGCACCCCTCAACATTCCAGCAGCCTTCTTTTATTGTTGTTGCAGAAGTTGGCAAGCTGATCTTAAAATTTCATACGGAAATGTAAAAGTCCCAGCAGAGTCAAGATCATTTTGAAAAGGAGAAACAAGACTGGAGGACTCTCCAACTGGAAAACGTGCTAAAAGCGACAAGAATCCAGAGAGTGTGGTTCTGGCATAGACTGAAGATAAATCAGGATAGACAGATCAATGGCGCAGACTGGGAGTCCAGGCATAAACCCTGACTCTTAGGGCTGACTGATTTTCAACCAAGGTGCCAAGGCAACTTGATGGCGAAAGGACAGTGTTCTCAACAAATTGTGCTGGGATGACTGAACATCCCCATGAAGAAAAGATGAATTTAGAACTTTATCTTTTCCATAAAAATAACTCAAACTGGATCACAGGTTTAAATGTAAAAGCTAGAACTATAAGACTTCTAGAGCGATATGAGAAAATCTTTGCGAAACTTGAGTTAGGCAAAGAATTCTTAAATACGGTACCACAACTATGATCCATAGAAGAAAAAATGGACAAATTGGACTTCATCAAAATTAAACATTTTTGCTGTTCCAAAGATAGCATTAAGCAAATGAAAAGACAAGCCATACGTGGACAGAAAACATTTGCAAAGATGTATCTGATAAAGGGCTTGTAGGCAGAATCGGTAAAGAACTCCATGGCTCAAAAACAAGAAGACGACTTTTCAAAAATTTCTTCTTCTTTCTCTCTCCCCCTTTTTTTTTGAGACAGGGTCTCCCTCCGTCGCCCAGGCTGGAGTGTAGTGGTGCAGTCACTGTAGCCTCAACCTGCTGGGCTCAAGAGACCCTCCCAATTTAGGCCTTCCAAGTAGCTGGGACCACAGGCATACACTACTATGACCAGCAAATTAAAAACAATTTTGGGGCCGGGCACGGTGGCTCATGCCTGTAATCCCAGCACGTTGGGAGGCCGAGGCGGGTGGATCATGAGGTCAGGAGATCGGGACCATCCTGGCTAACACGGTGAAATCTCGTCTCTATTAAAAATACAAAAAATTAGCTGGGCATGGTGGCGGGCACCTGTAGTCCCAGCTACTCGGGAGGCTGAGGCAGGAGAATGGTGTGAACCCGGGAGGTGGGGCTTGCAGTGAGCCAAGATCGCGCCACCGCACTCCAGCCTGGGCGACAGAGCGAGACTCTGTCTCAAAAAAAAAAAAAAAAAAAAAGAAAGAAAGAATTCCTGGGTTCTAGTGATCCTCGCACCTCAGCCTCCCAAAGTGTGCGGGGATTTTAGGTGTGAGCCACTGTACTGACTGACAGTCCGATTTTTAAAAAATGGGTATAATATTTGAGGCCGGGCGCGGTGGCTCAAGCCTGTAATCCCAGCACTTTGGGAGGCTGAGACGGGCGGATCACGAGGTCAGGAGATCGAGACCATCCTGGCTAACACGATGAAACCCCGTCTCTACTAAAAATACAAAAAACTAGCCAGGCGAGGTGGCGGGCGCCTGTAGTCCCAGCTACTCGGGAGGCTGAGGCAGGAGAATGGCGTAAACCCGGGAGGCGGAGCTTGCAGTGAGCTGAGATCCAGCCACTGCACTCCAGCCTGGGCGACAGAGTGAGACTCCGTCTCAACAACAACAACAACAACAACAACAAAGGGTACAATATTTGAATAGACATTTCTCCAAAGAAGATAAACAAATAGCCAATAAGCACAGCAAGAGCCACTCATAATCAACGGTTGTTAGGGAAATGCAAATCAAAATCACGAGGAGCTACCAATTCACACCAACAGGGCAGCTACTACACAAAGACATAATTCCAAGTGCTGGGAAGATGCGGAGAAATCTGAACCTTCATGCATTGCTGGCAGGACTGTAAAATGCTGCAGCCATTTTGGAAAAACAGTTTAGGAGTTTCTTCAAAAGTTCAGGCCAGGTGCGGTGGCTCATGCCTGTGATCCCAGCACTTTGGGAGGCTGAGGCGGGCTGATCACCTGAGGTTGGGAGTTCGAGACCAGCCTGACCAACATGGTGAAACCCCATCTCTACTCAAAATACAAAATTAGCAGGGTGTGGTGGCATGCACCTGCAATCTCAGCTACTCGGGAGGCAGAGGCAGGAGAATCGCTTGAACGCAGGAGGCGGAGGTTGCAGTGAGCCGAGATTGCACCACTGCACTCCAGCCTGGGCAAGAAGAGTGAAACTCCGTCTCAAAAAAAAAAAAAAGTTCAAACATAAATCTACCATGTGATCCAGCAATTCCATTTGTAGGTACATACCCATGAGAAATGAAAACACATTCACACAGAAACTTGTATACAAATGTTCACAGCAGCACTATTCACTACAGCCCAAGGTGCAAACAACTGCGACGCTCACCAGCAGATGAGTGGGGAAGCAGAAAGTGGCCCACCACTGGAACGGAGACTATTCCTCCTAAAAAGGAAGGACACACTGACATGCATGCACGCGTGCCCCCCACCACATGCATACACAGTCAGACCTGTGCACACCTAAGGCATACACACATATGCACACACATACACAAGCACGCACATCACACAATATGTGCACGCATGCTTGCACACACACCCATGGCTGCCCTGACTGGCAGGGGAGCTGGCACGCCTGCGACCTCTCTGCCAGGCTCTGGGCACGAAGTCACCTCTGTGCCTCAGGAACCACATGCAACATCTTGTCCGCATCTTCACTGCTTAAGAACCTGCTGCCTGTTTCTCTTTCGGAAACATTAGGTCATCTCCCCCGGAGATGCTTACTCTTGGCAATTTCCCCGTGGTCCTGCAGCAGCTGAACGTTCACCGAGAAGGGAGACCCTTGGGCCACTTCCATCACCTCCGGACCCAAGATCGCGATCCTCGTGGCTTGTTCTGGGAGAGGACAGAGTGTGGCTTTAGCGGTGACTGGCACGGCCCCCCACCCACCCCATGGCTGAGTCAGCAGTGGGCGCCCCGGGAACCGACCAGAGCTCGGTGTGGCAGCTGGAACACAAGCATAAGCTGGGGCCAAAGCCCCCCACGAGCCACCTTGCAGAGCAGCGACCCGGGCAGTCGTCTGCACTCAGACCGTGTGGCTCGGCTCTGCTGGCCCGGAGCACTGTGGAATCGAATCAAGTGGACCACAGGGACCACGGAGTACGCAAGAGACACAAGTGGGCGGTGTGGGGCTGTAGGATTTTCCTGCCCATGGAATGTTCCGGCATGTCTTCCCGCTGGTTGGGATTCAGGCCCTGCATTCCCTGCGTCTGAGTCAGCACCCTGAGGTGCTGGACCTGGGGCTGGGGCGAGGCCCAGCAAGGGTGGGTCCACTGGCTGGCCAGTGCCTCCTGGCAGCCAGGGCCGCCCCTGCTGTACTGGGGCCTGTGGGGCATCGCTGTGGGCAGTGTTGTCACACCGTGTCCTGCTGCCCACCACCCCTGCCCCCACCTGCCATCCCTGACTCTCCACTATGGACTGGCCTCCAGCAAAGCACAATGGAGGGGCTTTAAAAGCAGATGCTGGGAGAACGCCTGGAATCTGAGGCTGCCTTGAAAGGCAGCACAGGTGACGCCTGCTACACAGGGTGGCGGGTGCCCTGGACTTCATGGTGGGGCTGGGGAAGGGCCTGAAGCTCTGGCCCCCATGGGAGCTCTTGCTGTGTTCTGGGGGCAAAGCCAGAGCCCACCTTGGCTTGGAAGGAGACCCTCCTCAGGGTGAAGCCAGGCTACGTCCTGCACCTCTTGCCCCGTTTTTCTCACTTAGGAATTTCAACAAGGACCAAGAGACTTTTGGGAGGAGGGGCTGGGATCTGGATTATTCCCCTTGAGGTGAGGTCACCAAGACGCTCCTGGAGGGCTCTGCTGAGGATCCAGGGGCCCCTCAGGGAGACTCCACCTGAGGGAGAAGCATCTGGGCCGGGACCCAGGCTCGGCCTCTGCCCCAGGATCCCCTGCAGGGTGCACTGTGTGCGTGCGGGTGCTGGGACCTGCCTCTCAGGGCTCCCCAGGCACCTGGCCACTTCTGCCTTCCCCAAGACCTCAGCCTCCACGAGGAGCCCAGGCCAGCAGGTCTGTGCTGGGGGCAGCAGTTACTGTTACCTGTCAACCCTGTGACCTCTCCCAGCTAACAGGTCTTGGTCCTCCAAGGTCCTCCAAGCCGAGGAGGTATGTGTGGGGCTCCCTGGGCTGAGACCTTGCAGGTATCCCCAGTGCAGAGCCCGAGTCGGTGCTAGCGGCACCTGCACCTGTCACGAACTTGGCCCCAAGGTTTGGATGAGTGTCATGTCCCTGGCCAGACTGACCCCTGGGGTGGCACCCTCATCCTGGAATCTATCGAGAGGCCACTCAGAGGCCACGAGGAACACCACAGGAAGAGGGAAGGTGGCTCAGGGAGGCACCCCCAGAGGAGGCCCAACTGGCTGGTCCGTCTGTGAGCCCGAGGCCACCCTCGGTCACATCACAGTGCAGAGGGCTCAGGGAAATTGGACAGAAGCCACTTGGGGGACAGCGCAGCTGTGACCAGGTCACCCTCAAACATTCAGGCCCCAAATCTGGGAGGCCCCACTTGCAGCAGGAGCACTTCTGACATCAGATTCAAACAGGTTTTTCCTAAAAAGGGATGGGATTTTAGATTCCACTGCACCCCACTCCTCCCCAGTGTGCTCTGGGTCAGTATCTCCCATGTGACTGCCCAGGGGCCAGGGACACACCCCACAGTGGACCTCACAGTGCCCACGGGAAGGCAGGGACACCTACCTGCTGGGTGGCCGTTGATCCACAACCCATAATAGGTGACCCCTGAGCAGTGGGCCATGCTGCCCAGTCCACTGAAGACATCGCTGTGCCACTGTCCCTGCAGACAGAAGGGTGAGGCTCAGGCTGGTGGCTCCCAAGGGTCTTAGGTGGGTCCCCGCATGGCACTTCAGCTCCCTGGGGCTACAGCGGTGCCCGAGGACCAAAGGCTGCTAGAAAACCACATCATCTCGAGGGTCCTTGCAGCCTGTCCCTTGGTGGTGAGAAACTATATTTCATTAGAATGCGATCCAATTTGCTTTGTAAAATACACTCCCCTTTGAATTTTAACGATGCCAGGAGGTATGGGAACAATGGCACAGTATATAAAATGCAAACAAAACCTCGAACGGGCACATTTCAGCACAAAAATCCTTTTAATACAAAGACACTGCGTTTGTGGCATGTATCACAAAGGAGGCCTGAACCTGCAAACTGGCCGACTGTGGCGCTGGGATTAAGGTGCCCTGCTTGTCCGTTACACTGCTCATTTGTACATGAAGAGGCCAATTAAAAAACACAGTTTGAGAAAACGTGCCCATGCACTTGGGAGAAACGCCTGTTCGCTGCACACCCCAACTCTGCCTCCTTCATAACAAGCCTGGTTTCCAAGTCATACAACAAAGCCTGGGAAAACCATGTGAAATAGCAGGGTGGTTCTTTTCATGGGAAATGTCAACGGTATTTCACTTGACTCTCAATTACTTCTATTAGAAGAAAAATTAACCAAAGGCACGTTTTGCTTCTGTTCACTCTTCGGCAGGAGCCAAGGGGGCTCCTGCTTCCCTGCCTGGCCCTCCCTGGGTGCCTTTCCCAGGCGAACCCCGAGGCAGCCGCGGCAGGTCTGCAGGGCGCAGTGTGTGCCTTCCCAGGGCCTCTCCATGGATCCTGGGCCCTGGGATGCGTGGGAAGAGACAAGGAGGGCCGAGGGCCAGGGCTGAGGAGTGCGGCAGATCAGGGAGAAGTGGATGGTGCCAGAGTTCTCTCCGGCCGCAGGGAGACAAGGCCTCTGCAGACAGCCCTGAAGGCCACTGGATGGCCCCAAAGGCCAGGGAGAGCCACGGTGCATGCGGGGCTGGCGGGGGGCGGGGGTGGTGTGGATCGCATTTGCAGAGTGGCTGAAGAGGAGCCTCTGGGTCCAGGCCATCAGCTGGGGGCAGGGCAGGGCGGGGGCCACTCACAGCGGCGGGCCAGGAGCACGGCTCACGCCTCCAGACAGGGGGCTCCGATCTGATCCGAGACAACTGGCAGCCCGCGTGGGTGCCCAGAGGCAGCAAAAAGGCAGCTCTCAGCTTCAGGAGAGGCTTGGCAGCCAGCTGGGGGTGCCAGGTGGGCAGAGACCTGGCTGCTGTCTGGACAGGGCCCTTGCTCCTGAGGCTCTTGTCCCTCCAGCACCCAGACCCAAATCCCAGCCAGCACCCACCCGGCTGCATTCTTGCAATGTTCCAAGCTGAGCGCACCACTGACATCACCCCATTGTCCAGACAGTTGCCCTGAAGATCAGAGTCCGGTTCACTGTGCCACCTGGGCCCTGGGCAAGCACCACCCACACTGGCAACTACAGTGGATGGGAGTCCCAGAGCTGATCGCATGTGGGGTCAAGTGAGAGTGCTTCTGGGGTTCAGACACCAAGCACTGGTGCGGAGTCCATGGGCTGTCCTGACTGCTGCTGCATGGTGTGCCTGGAGGCCAAGGCCTGTTGGAGGCTGTGGGTGCCCTGGCATGCACACAGCACCTCCCCTCGGCCTTGCCCCCTCAGCTCTCTGTCCTGTGACTTCAGGCGTTCCCACCAAACTGGGCGGGAGTCCACTGCATGTGACTGGCATTTCTTGAGGGTCCCTTCCTGGGAATATTGTCCTCTCTCTCTCATCTCATTCACGCTGGATGGGGAGAGGCGCAAGTCAGCTCACAGCTGAGGGCTCTTCAGGGCGTCCGGGGCCCCTGTCACCACCAGTAATGAGAATGGTGATGTCTGGTCTCTGCCCTGTTCTACCTGCTTGGCCTCTGGAAGGTGCCCTGGGCTTTCAGGAGGAGGAAGGTGGAGCTGCGGGGCAGGGCCAGCACCAGCTGCCATATAGTGTCCAGGGTGAGTACCCAGTGAGGCCACGGCTGGGCAGGGGAAGCCAGACACACTCAGGTCACAAGAAACGCAGAGGTGCAGAGCCCACCTTTGGGGTGAGTGACTCCAGCCATGGTTGGTCTGGGGCTGCGGCTCACATATGTGGCACCAGCCTGCCTGGCATCCCCCTCCCTGGGTGCTCAGCAATCAGCTCAGGGCTCAGCATCCTCGGTGCTCACCGCTGGTGTCCGGGTGGGAGGGCGGAGCCGGGCAAGCTTTCATGCAGCACTTGGTCAGTCCAAGCACATCTGAGTGATCAATGCAACGGATCCAATAGCATGGTCTTGTCTAATTCATGTTATCAATCACACCTTTGACAATTCGGTTTCTGTTGCATGCACCCCAGGCAGGAATGAGCAGGAGCTTATTAAATAGGGTGCAGGGGAGGCTCCTGATCCCCTTGCTGACGGCACAGACTGGGGCATTGAAAGTTCTGGAGCAGCCGCCTCCCGCCTGGGCCTCAGGGAGCACCCAGGCACAGCCCAGGGCAATGCCCAGCGTGGAGAGCTATGTGCAGGGCCTCAGTCACAGAGAGGCCGGGACAGAGGAATGGGCACGCCGCCACCTGCTCTCCCTCCTCCTCCCTGCCAGGACACTGCCTGGCACCCAGGTGAGCACAGGTGTATGGTGCAGGACACAGGAAGGTGGTGATGGTCACATGACCTTTGGGGAAGGGCTTCTTGGGGTCCAGGTCCACACCCAAAATAAAGAGGCAAACAGTGGTTCCAAAGTCAGGAAGCGGTCGTGCAGGATGATGGTGATACACATACGATTCCCCTCGGTCACAAAGGTGACCCCAAGACCATAAGGGTGTTTTCTGTGAGGGGCCCTCCTTTCCCTGCCCTGCCCTGCCAGGTGGCAGAGCACTCAGGAGGCCCTAGGAAGTGCTCAGCTCTCCCCAGCTCCCAGCACCACTTGGCCAAAGGCTCACACCTTCCTTGACAGTCGATGAGCTCCGACGGCTCGGCTGGTGCAGGGACTGATTTGGTGCTGGCCCACTCCAAGCAGCCTGGGGTGGAAGAGGTTGTGAGCGCTCTCCTTTCTCACTCTGGGAAGTACTTCTGGTCCATTCATGCTGTTTTCTTTCCGTGCTTTATTGGAAGCAACTCCCTCTGTTTTCAGGCCATAGTCAGGCGTCCACCCTGCCCTGGCACCATGAGGCACTTCCTGCCTCCGGCCCTCCTGGGGGATCCTGGGTCTGGTGCTCCTTGGGGTTTGACAGCCCCAAGAGGTGGGGGCGAAGAGCGGGGGCTCTAGCCTTCCCCAGTGTCGGCCTTCAGGGTGTTGTGGTCTGGAGAAAGTAACCCCCCAAAATTGACAAATCTTGGGCATGAAGCAGGCGGGGCCTTTGCTGAGGTTTATGGCCTGGTGCACCAGGTGGGGGCTCCCAGGATCAGCTGCCCAGCCCCCTCAGGCCATGTCATGAGTGAGGAGCCCGCCGGACCCTCCTGCCTGGGCCCTGCGACTGCCCAGGGGCTGCTGTGCCATGGTGGGAAGGGTGGGGCTAGCTCCGGTTTCTGAGGACTGGTCATCTGTGTCACTTCCTGATAACAGTGAGGACCAGGGGTCCTGTGTTTGACCTCGCTGGTCCCATTTCAAGTGCCTGGGCTTCAAGGTATGAACTATGAGGAGTTCCAGAGGGGACATGGGCTCTGCCCTAGTGTAACCCTGGTGTCCCGATAGCCGGCCCCCTCCTCTGCCCCAGGGTGGTGGGGGGTCCACGTGAGGCAAGCTGGCCAGACTCCCCAAAGGCCATGCGTGCTCAAACGCCCCAAATTATTTACATGGTTCTCAGTGTTACATGCACGCCAGGGGACCCCCACTGGCCCAGGCTTCCTGGACTGTGACCCCTGGGTCTGAGGGCAGTAGGCTCGAATGTGGAGGCTGCAGGCCCCGTGGAGGCCCCTGGGTGGGCATTCCCACACATGCCCAGCTGAGGAGAGGAGGCTGGGGGACTGCGGCGGGCAAAGCTGCCCAGAAGGAGCCACCTGCTCCGTGCGGTGAGCAGGTGCTCGGCACCCAGTGGCGACTCTGGGAAAGCCGGTGTGTGAGACAGCCAACACTCATGGTGCAGCTGATGCAGCCAGGGACGCCCGGCGGCCCACGCGGCTGCCAACATGGGTAGGAGATGCTCTGATGTGTACACAAACGCGTGGCCTCTGATCTGTCTGCTCCGAGTTCTGGTCCAGCTCCCACCGAGGATGTTCGGAGGATGTGTGGGGCCTGCCCAAGCCCTCGGGTCCTGGGAGGTTGAGGCAGTAAGCCGTAAACCAGGAGTGCGGGGAACAGAGATGGCCGAGGCGTTGCAGGCTGGTGGGGGGGGCTCGAAGCCCAGGACCTCTGTGGCTTGGGCCCGGCCTGAGCTGCGGGGCTCCCGTCCCTGTGGGCCCGGCCTGAGCTGCTCCCATCCCTGTGGAAGAGGAGCCTCCTCTGCTTTGGGACCCGCTCTTCTTATTTTCTGTCAGAAGAAGCTGTAACACGTGTATTTTCAGGAATGTATTTTTTCTAGAATGCATTTTTTTAAAAAAGTTTCTTCATAGAGCTCTGCATTAAGGAATACTGGCTGCAAGGCAGGAGACACGGTTTGCAGGAGACACATCTGCTGTCGAGAGGGGAACAGGTCTCCTGGAAGGCTTTGCCACCTCGAGCTCACAGTGCCCTGGGTAGCAGCCGATGTCTCCTGGAGTTTCTCCTACTATAGAGCTGACGTAGGAGGTGCCAAGGGCATGCTCCGACGTGGGCAGAGGCGAAGGCCAGGAGAGAGAGAAGGACTCACCATTTTCTTGTCTTTTCAGAACATAAAATGATCTCTAAAACAAACAGCCGGCGCTGGTTGGGGTGTGGCTGGAGGGGCAGGGCAGTTCTCAGAGGCAACTCAGTGTCCAAGAAGGGCCTGGCGTCTGCCTCGTGGCCTCGAGTGATGGCTTAAGCTCCCAGGGAAGAAACAAAACGGCCCAAACTCTTGTGCACAAAGGCACTCCACAAAGCCTTGCAGCACCAATATGGTGAGGGGCAGGTGCTCCCGGATGGGGGCGGCTGGTGGCCAGGACTGGGGGAGAACACAGTCACCAAGAAGTGTCAAAGAGGGGGAGACCGGGTGCGCAGTGCTGGCCACAGCTGACAGTGGGTGGGCTTGCGTCTCCATTGTGGTCATTGTTAAGAGAGCTAATACTCATTAGGGGAACCGTTTACAAAAACAACCGAAAATAAGCAGTGCTGGTGAGGGAGGCTGCGGAGGAACCGGAACTGTGTGCACTGTGGGCGGGAAGGTAAAAGGGTGAGGCCGCTGTGGAGAACAGCATGGCGGTTCCTCAAAAATTAAAAACAGAATCACCATCCGATGCAGCAGTCTCACCCACAGCGCCTCGAAGAGTTCTCTCTGCAGCCGTATTCACAGCAGCATCACCCACAGGACCCAGGAGGGGAAGCCTCCCTAGAGTCCACCCACAGAGGGGCAGAGAAGCATGTCTGTCCACATGGGGGGAGCCCGGCTCAGCCTTAGGAAGGAAGGAGGGGCTGGCACAGGCTCCAGCATGGAGGCATCTGAGGACACCGTGCTGGGTGAAACAAGCCTGGCATGAAAGGACACCACTCACAGGAGCCCCGAGATCAGCAGAGTCTCCAGACCCAGTGGAACGGTGGCCGCCAGGGGCGGGAGCGTGGGGAGTTCATGTTGGAAGGGGATGGAGGTTCGGGTGGGAAGGTGACAAAGTTCTTGAGGTGGATGTGGTTGTGGCTGCACAAAATGTGCATGTGCCTCCTGCCACTCCACTGCATGCTTAAAAATGGTTATGGCCCAGTGCAGTGGCTCGCGCCCTTTGAAATCCCAGCCCTTTGGGGGCCAAGGCAGAAGTGCTTAGAGCCCAGGAGTTGGAGATGAGCCTGGGCGACACAATGAGACCTCGCCTCCCCACAAAACAAAAAGTAGTTAAGATGCTACGTTTTATATTATATGGATTTTACCATGACAAAATGGTTGGTGTTTTTGTTTTTTATGTTTTTGACAGGGTCTTGCTCTGTCGCCCAGGCTTGAGTGCAGTGGGCATGATCTCAGCTCACTATGACCCCTGCCTCCCAGGTTCAAGCAATCCTCCCTCCTCAGCCTCCTGAGTAGCTGGGGCCACAGGTGTGTGCCATCGCACCCAGCCTAATTTTGTATTTTTAAAAAATTCTTTTGTAGAGACAGGGTCTCCCTGTGTTGCCCAGGCTGGTCTTGAACTCCTGGGCTCAAGCAATCCTCCCACCTTGGCCTCCCAAAGTGCTGAAAGCACGGGTGTGAGCCACCATGCCTAGCCGACAAAGCGTTTTTTAAAGCAGGCTAAATATTTGACTAATGACACCACAAGGAACAGCTGTCCCCTCACTCTGGCCAGCCCTCAGGATGTGTGGAGTGACTCCCATCTCTGGCAGCTGCTGCCTCTCCGGGTGGATGCCATTGACTCTCCAGGATGAAGGTGGAGGAGAGGCACTGTGACCGGAGGGCCCAGCACTAAGACACAGAGAACTGAGCAGCGGAGCCGACAGCGCCTTTGCTTCTCCTCATTAACCAGAGTCCGCGGGACAGACCTGGTAATGTTTTCTTGCCCAAACAGCCATGTGAAAACCTCTTTCCTCTGAAGTGCAGTCTGGCAGCCATGGCTGTGCTATGTGGGAGGCGGCCCCGGCCCAGTCCTGACCTGAGGGCATGGGGGCCCAGCCTGTCCTCTTGGCCTCCGGCGCCCTGCTCTGTTTGTAGCATTTACATCGGTCTGGGCAGGAGCAATGCCCGGAGAAGGCACTGGAGGAGCGGGCAGCTCGCTGGCCACAGTCTGTGTGTGCCTGCAGGTGTCAGGGGTGTGGACAAGGCCAGGGCACTGCTGCCACCGGGGACATTGCCCAGGGCACCCCACAGGGCAGTGAGCACTGGCGCACAGCAGTGTCCCCACAGGGCTCAGGCCACAGGCCTGCCTGGTGAGGGTGTGTGGGCCTTGGTGGGCAGGCGGTCCCAGGGCCTGCCCAGATCTCCCAGTCCTCTGGGCCTGGCCGGCAGAGGGAGTGGGGAGGTCATATTATAGTCCCCGGGAATATAGGTCACTTTAAGGGTTTTGCACCAAGACTCTCATAGAAATCCTCTGCAAAACCGTCTGCAGAATTCAAGGCTTTAGCGCCAAGGGGAAAAACCATCCCAAGCAGAAAGGCTGGGGGGGCGGCTCGGGGGCCTGGCTCTCAGGAGTACCCAGCCAGCCCCTGGGCCCAGCGGCCATCCCAGGCCATGCTCGCCTGTCCAAACTATGGCCTGGGAATAAGCTCGGAGCTCCCGGGGAGGCCAGTGTGGTGCCGGGACAGGGCTGGGCCGCCCCCTGGTGGATGCGCTGAGCACCCTGCTGCCGTCAGCCCAGGAGGAGGGCGCCGTCCCTTGCCTGGTCCTCTCTCTCGGCCCAGGGTGCTGGTGACCAGCAAGCAGCGTGGACCCGAGTTGGCACCTGCGTGGCAGCCAGGGGACCTGTGGGACAGAACAGCCTCTGGGGACAGGGCTGTGCTGGGAGTAGGGGTGGGGAGGACGAAGCTGTCCATGGTCCTCTGGAAGAACAGGAGCTGCTTCTTGCCCAGCCCAGGCTGGAGCGGACAGCGCTGTCTGGCAGCAGGCAGCACCTCTGTGTCCCTGGGCCATGAGATAGGCCCTGAGCAGGTCCTCCTGAATCTCAGGGAACGTGAGGGTTGGGTGAGTGGCCGGGGGCCCCCAGGGCCGTGCTGCCACTGCCTAGTGAGGGAGCCTGCTGTCCTTGCACCTCAGCTTCCTCACCTGCACACTGCACGGACTGGTGGGGACCATAAGCCAAGGCACCAAAAGGCTGACAGCAGCGCCTCGCATCCAGGAAGTGAAACCACACACCCGAGCCCAAGCTCCAGAGCTGCGCACCAGCGCCGGCCCCAGCTTTGCCCCAGCCCTGCAAGGCGAGGGAATCGTCATGGTGGCAGTGGGCTGGGGGCCCGGGTGTGCTGGGGTGGGGAGAAGAGAATTCTGCCCAGACTCCTTTGGCCGCACTCTCTCACAGCCGTTCTGGAGAGTGAAGACAAGGGAGTGGTGGCTGCCCCAGCACGCAGTGAAGTCTGGTCCTGCAGGATGATGGACACACGTCCCCGGGGAGGAGAGGCAGAGCCGTGGATTGGCTGCAGTGTCTCCTGCATATGGCTCAGGTGAGAACCTGCAGCACCAGCCCAGGCCAGCAGGGGCAGCAGCGAGACTGACAAGGACGCCCATGGTCCAGCAAGGACACTGCCAATGGCCAACAGCCCTGAGCAGGGCTGGCAGTCCCCGGAGTGGGCATGGATGGCACTTTTACCCAAGCAGGAGGCTCTGTTTCAAGAGCAGGGAGGGTGGACATGCATGTGGAGGGGAGACACACTGCACCTCCCACCTGACCACCCTTCCAGGGGCCCCACATGTGACCACCTCTGAGGCCCTGCTGTGGAGCGGACAGCTGTGCCAGCCAGGATGAGGCTCCCATCCCCACCCCCATCTCCTCCATCACCGTGTGGCCCCATGCCAATTGCCAACCCACCACCTCTCAGTTCCCAGCATCCCCCTTCCTTGCCCACTTTTCCCTGATGGGAAGTGGACCCTGTCAATGTTTCTCCTTTGCCAGCAAGTGCAATGCCAGGTTTTGTCAACAGAGAACAAGGCGGGACTATGGGAAGCAGTGTTTCTACTTTAACTCCTATGGCCGGGGCCAGTGGCCTGTGGAAAACCCCACAGGGTCTGATCTCCGGCAAGCGTCTCCTGCACCTCAGTGGGAGTTTCCTGAGAAGCAGCTCTGGCCCCTGGCACCCTAGAAAACCTCTCTACCGCCTGGGCTGGCAGCCACACCCTCTCTGTTGAGGTCTGAGTCTCAGGAGGGTGCTGGCTTCCTCCCAGTTCGAGGGACTATTCACTCCAACCACTGCTCCAACTTTCACACGAGAATCTTGGCAAGGAAGGGAATTCAACTGACATTGTAATTCTGCGACCCACACAATTAAATGTTGCGTTTCTCATCAAAGCAGCCCCAAGGCTCTAGGGAACGAGGGACTCCTCTCCACGGCCATGGCAGTCCTGACTGGCTGTGACTTGTGCTGCATTGAGAGACCTGCACGTGTGGTTTCTTCCTGTTAGTGTTGCTGGACGCTCAGGGGACCCTCACAGCCCTTGCAGTCATGGTCATCCTCATGGCTGTGACAGCCTCACACAGCAGCACCTGGGCTCCTGAGGCCCTCGACTGGGCTGGTGTCTCACGGCCAGCGTGGGGGATGGCTTGGTTAACTGGGAAGCTCCCCCAGGCTGTGGACCAGCAGCCTCCCCTTCCCACCAGCCAGGGGCTCAGGCCTGCAGCCCAGCCCAAGCAACAACCACGCCACTGCTAGACTCCACTGCAGCAGCTCTGTCTCTGGGACCCTCCTGACATTGCGATGTTGGTATTCCTTCTCTGGCCCTTTTTGGTAGCTACTGCCTCGTCCTTGTTAGCGACTCTTTCATGACATTTTCCCCACTGGAGTGATGGGTGTTGCTTCTACCTCCTGGCTGCATCCTGAACCAGGCCCCACTGTCCATTCAACGCTCAGACCGAAAGCTCAGGTGCCAACCTGGACTCTTCTCTTGCCTTTGCCCGCACATCCAGCCTGTCAACAAGTCTGGCATCCTCTCCTCCAAACATCCTGAAATTTGCTCTCTGTACTCATGGGGCTGCTGCCCCAGGCCGAGAACAATCCTGGTC
The DNA here is from genome assembly GCF_009764315.1 of Trachypithecus francoisi. Classification (NCBI taxonomy): domain Eukaryota; kingdom Metazoa; phylum Chordata; class Mammalia; order Primates; family Cercopithecidae; genus Trachypithecus; species Trachypithecus francoisi. Next base: position 120,448,021 of record NW_022681457.1, on the reverse strand, counting down.
CCTGCCTTGTAGGGCCTGTCACAGACCAGAATGTACCACCTCAAAATCTGCCTCTTTGGCATCAGCACTATTTTGAGCTGATTATTTTGAGAAACTGCAGACACAGGAGAAGCTCTGAAAACAGAGTAGAAGTTTCCCTTTTGTAAGAAAAATTTGCGTCCGTAAAGGAAACTCCACTGGTAAGGGTCTATCCTCTCCGTATCAGGAAGAGAAAGGCCCCAGATCACCAAGGCGCAAAGGCTCCTGTAGGTGGAGAAGGCCCTGCCTTAGCTGCACCACAAGCCTTATCCCATGACTGGCCCCCAACACCCTTCTTCCTTTGGTTTGGCTGAAGATGGGATTTCAGTCAAAGGTGAGGGCCGCCTGTGAGCTTCCCCGCCTCTCCACGCGCCTCCCGAGTACATACAAGGTACACATACGAATACACTCCTGTTTGTTTCTCCCTTTTCCCGACAGGGAGCTGTGAGGGGAGAGGGAAACTTATCTTCCCACACGGGATAAGGGAATTGCAGGGCCTGGCACGTGGAGAAGCTGCCAGGGTGAGGCTCCCCACACACCCCACGCGCCCCGCCCCCACGAGGCCCGCACCCTCTGGGCAGCAGGTGCTGTGCACCCCTGGGTACCTCGTAGGTGGAGCCGTCGGCGCAGCGCAGCACCCCGTGTCCCTGACGCTGGTCCTGGACCCAGTCGCCATCGTACTTGTCACCGTTCCTGGGGGACACACGCACAGAGTCCACTCTCAGCAGGGGGAGCCAGGTGGTGGCAGTGACTCAGACCGGCTCCTCCCACCGGGCTCCACAGGCACTGCGGGACGGAGGCAAAAATAGGCCCGAGCAGATGGCCCCGAGAGCTCCTGCCTCGCCAGGGCCGGCTGGGGGCCGACAACAGGCGGCGGGGACATGTCCGCCCACCCCCACCCTTGATGGCAGGCCTGCTCGGGACACGCTTAGCCTCCGCCACTCAAAATGGGAAATGACACGGAGAGGCAACAGGAGGGGGCTGCAGTCTCCAGAGCCAGTGAGGCTGAGACTCCGCCGTGGGAATTTCCACACGGGCTGAAGACGCCTAGCACTCGGGAGGCGGGAGGCTCTGCTGGCCAGAGGGCACCCCCATCCTCATTTAGACCTGGAGAAGCTCCTGTGGTGCCATCTTGCTGCCAGTCTGACTTTCTCAGGAGGTATTTTAATGGGAGGGGTGATGTTTTATCTACTAAATACACAATCGGTCAATTTCAATCAATAAGGGGAAAATTACAGAATAACACCGAAACCACAGAACGTGGTTCAACAACTTGGCACTGGAGGGGTGGCAGGTGGACAGCAGGGGCCAGAACAGGCCCGGGGGGTCCCACGGCAGTCTTGTCTACACCCCCAGGCCACATGGCCTCACAACTGTCCTGTCTGTCATACGCTGGGCAGCACCTGCCAAGACTCATACTCACTTAAAGAGCATCTGCCCAGGGCCGTGCCTCTTGTTGTCATGGAAGGAGCCCTGGTACACTTGTCTGTCCCGGTCCACCAGAAACCCGTGTCCTGGAGAAGGGACCAAGAGACAGACTTGGCTTTGTGCCTCCTCCTGCATCTGAGAAAGGATCTGCCTCCCTGCTCCTCAGAGGGCAGGTAGGAGGAAAGTGGTAAGTCTAGGAGGCATGGGGCTCAGGACTCCCCAGGAGCATGAATAACCCTCCAGGCCTGGCTACACAGGGCCTTGGCACGGCTCGGTGAGGCTCTGAATGGGAAGGGCAGATGTGCTTTGGGACAGGTCGGTCAGCCGACAGGGCAGCAAAAATGGCCCTGAGGTCCAGCTCTCAAAGGTGCTGCTGAGGGACCCTGCAGACTGCCATTTGAGGCTGCACAGGCTCTGCGTCCTGCTGGGGTGAGGCCGGGTGCAGTTGGGGCCTGTCGTTTCTTTTTACAGGAAACTTCAAGTTCACAGGGAGGCAGGGCTTCACCTGAACAAGGAGAAACTCAAGAGGATGGGAGTTCAGTAAACTGTGGCATTTTCAGATTTTGGACAACTCAGAAATTTGAGAGTATTTCCGATTCTTTTTTGTTATTGTTGTTGCTTTGTTTTTGAGATGGAGTCCCGCTCTGTCGCCAGGCTGGAGTGCAGTGGCATGATCTCAGCTCACTGCAACCTCTGCCTCCCGGGTTCAAGTGATTCTCCTGCCTCAGCCTCCTGAGTAGCTGGGACTACAGGCGTGCGCCACCACGCCCAGCCATTTTTGTATTTTTATTTTTATTTTTATTTTTTTTATTTTTTTTTTTTGAGACGGAGTCTCGCTCTGCCACCCAGGCTGGAGTGCAGTGGCCGGATCTCAGCTCACTGCAAGCTCCACCTCCCGGGTTTACGCCATTCTCCTGCCTCAGCCTCCCGAGTAGCTGGGACTACAGGCGCCTGCCTCGTCGCCCGGCTAGTTTTTTTTTGTATTTTTCAGTAGAGACAGGGTTTCACCGTATTAGCCAGGATGGTCTCGATCTCCTGACCTCGTGATCCGCCCGTCTCGGCCTCCCAAAGTGCTGGGATTACAGGCTTGAGCCACCGCGCCCGGCCCATTTTTGTATTTTTAGTAGAGGTAGAGTTTCACCATTTTGCCCAGGCTGGTCTCAAACTCCTGACCTCAGGTGATCCGACTGCCTCAGCCTCCCAAAGTGCTGGGATTACAAGCGTAAGCCACTACACCTGACCTCAGATTCTTAACATAAGAAAAACACTGGAAAAAGAAGCTCCATCTGTGGTGGAGAGTATCACGTGTTTGACTCCTGTCTTGGGTGCAGGTGGCCTTTTGGCTGTGGGACCGTGGACCGTGCTCTGCCTGGCTTGGCTGGGTAGAGGGACAGGGCACAGCCCCCTCCTAGCTTGAGTCTGGCCTCCTGACTTGCTTGGGCCAACAGAAGGTAGAGGAAGTGGCCAAGCTGTCCAAGACTCCTGGGCAAGGAGCTGGGCTTCCCAGGCCTATGAGGATGTCAGGGACCCTCAGGTCTGGCGGAGTTGCTGTGACTATAGCCATTTAGTAACCCCACATGAGACCAGACTAGAAGCCCCTCCCTGCAGGGCCCAGGCCAACCTACTGACTCCAGGATCAGGAGTAGTTAATAAAGCAGCGGCCATTTTAACCCCTAAGCCATGGGCATCTATTCCGCAGTAGCGGATGACAGAGATGCACCAAGTGCCATAGGACCTGGTGGGCATACTGGTGTATGCAGGGCATAGGACACGGTCTGGGGGTGGGGAGAAGATAGCGTGGGCCCCCTACCTTCTTTCCCACCCTCTGAAGTCAGATAGGCCCCATCAGAGGTTCCTGAACCCAAGCGGACGTAGGATCCCGTGCCCTGAAAGCACCCGCCCCTCACAGCACCCGGCTCCCGTGGACGCCAGACCTTCCCGCACGCCATGGGAGACCTCCCCTTCATAACATCCGCCGGCTTTGTACTCCATGACGCCGTATCCTTGAGGCTCTCCCAGAACAAACTGTCCAGAGAAAGTGTCCCCTGCGTGTGGACAAGAAGGAAGGGGAGACATGAGGTTCGGTTCAGGGCTGTGGCCCCAGTCGGCTCTCCTCTGTCCCTGACCCATGAGACGCAGGAACCACTCCAGAATGGACGGCCCCACCTCCATTGTGCTACTTAGTCTGGTTCATGAGGGAAAACATGGTAAGCAGGTCTGGTCTCCCCAGCAGCTGGGCACGCAGACAGCCCCAGGCAGACACTCTCTGCGGACATCTATCCCGAGGGCAAAGGACCCTCTGGTAAGAGTTTGCAGGGTGAAGGGTGAGCTTTTCCCCTGGCTCTTTAAAAACTGAAAGCCGGCCAGGTGCAGTGGCTCAAGCCTGTAATCCCAGCACTTTGGGAGGCCGAGACGGGCGGATCACGAGGTCAGGAGATCAAGACCATCCTGGCTAACACGGTGAAACCCCGTCTCTACTAAAAAATACAAAAAACTAGCCAGGCGAGGTGGCGGGCACCTGTAGTCACAGCTACTCAGGAGGCTGAGGCAGGAGAATGACGCAGACCCGGGAGGCGGAGCTTGCAGTGAGCTGAGATCCGGCCACTGCACTCCAGCCTGGGCGGCAGAGCGAGACTCCATCTCCAAAAAAAAAAACAAAAACTGAAAGCCAAGCCGGAGAGAAAAGACCTCCACTGAGAACCCACCGACCCCTCTGGCGTGAGGGTCTGAGGTTCCTGGAGACACAGCTTCTGGCAACGAGCACGGGAGTCCCCAGAGGAGGTTTCCCATCTAGGGATACAATGTGGCTGAAATAGCTTTAAAGAAAAAAGAAATAGTGTAACTTGGGATAGAGAAATCTTTATTCCAGAAAAGTGTCTCCAGAAGCCTGAGTTGCTCTCAGAGGTGACCACAGAGACTCAGTCAGGTCCCTAGGCCTTCTGGGTAGGCCAGGCTCCTCACAGCACAAAGGTTCCTGTCTACACGTCACGCCTTCTGCGTCTAGACTCGTGGGACCAACTGAGCCCAATGGGTTATGAGAAAGGAGTGAATGTGCCATCCCGGCTAGAGCTCACCTGACCAGGCCCAGTGCCGGCGGCCTTCTCCCGTAATCTCTCCGTCCACAAACGCCCCTTCGTAATAACTGCCATCTTTAAATAACAACTTCCCGTGACCTGGCAGGAGAAATCGCTGTGTAAAGTCAGACCGTGGTTGGGTTGACTGCAATGACCCTGTGCAGTGTGGGGCCCGTTTCTCAGAATGGAGAGCTTGCCTTCAAAACCTGTGTTTGGCTCCATCACTCATGCGATACATGTATTTAAAAATAAAAAATGCTCTCAAAATCATCTGCCGAAACATGCCTGAGCAACCTGCGCCTTCAGCCAGAACAAGCAGAGCAATCAAAGTGCAGGCGACCAGCCTAAGCAATGTGGAGAGACCCTGACTCTACACAAAATGTTAAAAATTAGCCGGGTATGGTGGTGCGTGTTTGTGGTTCCAGCCGCTCAGGAGGCTGAGGTGGGAGGATCACTTGAGCCAAGAGGTTGAGGCTGCAGTGGGCTGTCATTGCACCACCGCACTCCAGCCTGGGTGACACAGAGAGACCCCACATCAAAAATAAACAAACAAATAAAAGTGCAGTTGAGACTTTATCCCTGAGCCTCCTGAGGGGACACTCCCATCACCCTGCTTCTGTCAGTGTGAGGACAGAGAGTCTGCAGAACACAGCGCCACAGAAGAGCACCTTTTAAAAGTGGGAACATCCTGCCCAGGCCAGGCTCTGACAGCAGCCACAGACAGGAGCCTTCACGCCTGCCTGGTGGACAAGCATCTTTCCTATCAGATGCTACAGAAGAAGCATCTGCATAGCAAAAACACTAAAGAAAAGTTAAACGTTTTAAAAATATAGAAAATACTGACAGATACAAAAATAGCTCATATAGAAAAACGCCAGAAGACCAACCTCCCATGAGAAAACTGGGCAGAATGGCCAGGTGCCGTGGCTCACACCTGTAATCCCAGCACTCTGAGAGGCTGAGGTGGGCAGATCACTTGAGGTCAGGAGTTTGAGACCAGCCTGGCCAACATGGTGAAACCCTTTCTCTACTAAAAAAAATAAATAAATAATACAAGCCAGCCGGGCGCGGTGGCTCACGCCTGTAATCCCAGCACTTTGGGAGGCTGAGATGGGTGGATCACAAGGTCAGGAGATAGAGACCATCCTGGCTAACACCATGAAACCCTGTCTCTACTGAAAATACAAAAAATTAGCTGGGCGTGGTGGCGGGCGCCTGTAGTCCCAACTACTTGGGAGGCTAAGGCAGGAGAACAGTGTGAACCCGGGAGGCGGAGCTTGCAGTGAGCTGAGATCATGCCACTGCACTCCAGCCTGGGAGACAAGGTGAGACTCCATCTCAAAAACAAAACAAAACAAAACAAAACAAATTTAGCCAGGTGTGGTAGCACGCACCTGTAATCCCAGCTACTTGGGAGGCTGAGGCAGAATTGCTTAAATCCAAGAGACAGAGGTTGCAGTGAGCCGAGATCGAGCTACTACACTCTAGCTTGGGCGACAGCGCAAGACTGTCTCAAAAAAAAAAAAAAAAAAAAAGAAAGAAAGAAGAAAGAAAACTGGGCAGAGTGGTTGGGCGCAGTGGCTCACGCCTGTAATGCCATCACTTTGGGAGGTCAAGGTGGGCGGATCACCTGAGGTCAGGAGTTCAAGACCAGTCTGGCCAACATGGCAAAACTGTATCTCTACTAAAAACACAAAAATTAGCTGGGTGTGGTGGCAGGTGCCTGTAATCCCAGCTACTCGGGAGGCTGAAGCAGGAGAATCGCTTGAACCTGGTAGCCGATGGTTGCAGTGAGTCGAGATGGCACCACTGCACTCCAGCCTGGGCAACAAGAGCAAAACTCAAAAAACAAAAACAAAAAAAAAGAAAAGAAAAGAAAACTGGCAGAGGGCAGATACAAAACTGTGTGAGAGGAGCACAGTGGTGGGAAGGTCCACACTATGGAAGGTTCATGGCATTTGCCTGGGGTTGAGGGGGTACAGGTGTTATTGACTTTATACTTGGTTTCTTTGTTTTTTGTTTTGTTTTGAGATGGAGTCTCACTCTGTCACCCAGGCTGGAGTGCAGTGGCGCAACCTCAGCTCACTGCTACGTCTGCCTCCTGTGTTCAAGGGATTCTCCTGGCTCAGCCTGCCAAGCAGCTGGGACTAGAGGTGTGCATTACCATATCCAGCCAGTGTACTTTTAGTAGGGTCGGGGTTTCAGCATGCTGGTCAGGCTGTTCTGCAACTCCTGACCTCAAGCGATCCACCCATCTTGGCCTCCCAAAGTACTGGGATTACAGGTGTGAGCCACTGTGCGTGGCCTGACTTTACGCTTTCTTCTATTGCTTGGACTTACTCCAAGAGTAGGTTCTCTTCATAATCAGAAATAAACCATAAAGCCAGTTTTCACTCTGGAAAAGACAAATTAACTCAACCTCTGGGGAGAATTTCTAAGTTGCAGCTTCCTTTGCTAAAGGTGGCCCTCCAGGGGGGTCTCGCAGGCCTCTGTTTCCCGTCCAACCAGCCTTACCCCCAGCAGCCAGGGAAGCACCAGGGGTACAGTGGGCTCGAAAGCTACAGGAAATGCCACTTGCCCACCCAGCCTCCCGGGGAGAAACCAGCTTCATCAGCCGTGGGGTGGCAGCTGCAAGAAGAAACCACAGAAGCTTCTCACCGTGCTTCCTCCCTCCTTTCCATTCTCCTTCATATCGAAAGAAAGAATTTGGGTATACGTAGACACCATAACCTGAATAGTGAGAAGACACACACAGGTGAGCACAGACACTGAGATGAGGGATGGTCTCCAGTGTTGAAGGAGGGAGTCCAGCTCCCTCGAGGGCCTTCAAGGGGTTGGTACACATCACCTTCAGCAGCCCAGAGGCGGCCTGTGGGGCTCATGAGCTCTCCTGTCGGCTGTTGGGCCGTCCCTTTGCTCATTTGTTTATGTGACAAGGATGAGGACCTACTTGGTGCAGAGAAGACAGGCCCAGGAGAGGAGGGCTGGGTTGAAACAAGAGCAGGTCCTTGAGACAGCAGAGGTGCTCGGGAGGTGGCGAGGGACAGGTTGGGAGCCTTGTTGAGGGAGATGAGTGAGCCAGGGGAAGGCAGAGAGGGCAGCATCAGTGAGGCACACGGGGGAGGAGCAGACCCTCCCATCCCCTGCTGTGACCCTTCAGTGGTCTCCTATCCCTGGGGACAAAATCCACACTCAAACCTAAGGAGGGCCTGGCCGGCTTCAACTCCTCCCAGTTGCTGGGTGTGCCACCCGCCAACTCCCACAGTTCCTGGAATGGGTAGGGCTCCCTCCCCACCAGCTCCTCCTCGGGCACATCTTGGGGGGAGGGTTTATGGGAAAATGTCAAGGAGGAGGTCGGGGGTTACCACAGGCTACTGTATCTGCCCCAAATCTTCTACCTGAAGATACTAGTGTGAGCTCTGCGTTCCTTCCAGACCCGTTTATTTGATTCTAGAAACAATTCCTATCAAAAGCTGCTTTTTTTTTTTTTTTTTTTTTGAGACGGAGTCTTGCTCTGTCACCCAGGCTGGGATGCAGTGGCGCGATCCTGGCTCACTGCAACCTCAGCTTCCTGGGTTCAAGCGATTCTCCTGCCTCACCCTCCTGAGTAGCTGGAACTACAGGCGGCACCACGCCCGGCTAATTTTTGTATTTTTTAGTAGAGACGGGGTTTCGCCATGTTGGCCAGACTGGTCTCGAACTCCTGACTTCAGGTGATCCGCCCGCCTCGGCCTCCCAAAGTGCTGGGAGTGACAGGCAAAATCTGCTTTTGAAACGAGTCCTAGCGTTTCTGGACAGCACCGGCCAGGAAGTCAGGAGGCTTAGTGCTGCTCCTGCGCCTGCCCTGGCCCCACGTCCCGGGCTTCGGGATCCCCATGGCAACCCCAGGTCCCGCTGGCTGTGAGGCTGCGGCCGGAACCCGGTCTTCCCTGCTGGGAGCAAGCGGGGGGGGACCCCCTGCAGGGCTGGGCCTGCTGCGGGAGGAGGGCTCGGGGAAGGGTGCGAGCCGGGCCAGGGGAGGCGCACGGCGAGTCCTGTGGGAGTGGGGGACGCGGAGGCGGCCCCGGCTCCGCCGCGACACCTGGACCTCCACTTTCCGAGGTGAGCATTTGGGGGTTGAGGGCGTAGAGCGATTGCACCCCAAACGGAGCCCAGGGCAGCCGGCGACCTGCCCCGTGGCCCGCAGTCGTTACCGTCCCGGGGCGGCCTCCTCGGCGGGTCCCGGCGCGGCCCGCGGGAGCTCGGGATGCCCTCGCCAGCCGCCGCCATCTTGCCGCCGGGGGTTTCCTTAGCGACCAGCAACGCCCGCTTCCATTGGTCTTTGTCGCAAGGGGGTGTGGCCACGGGCCTAGTCCCTGAGCCCGCGCAATCTCTGGAGCGAAGCCAGCCGGACCCGGAGCCAGAGGACGCAGCTGCGCCTGCGCGCGTTTCCGCCGCTGTCGTGTCTTCCGCGGAGAGGCCCGCCCGCCAACGGCCTGCGCGTCTGCGCCGGAAGCGGAAATGGTTGGAGCCCTCGACCCCGCCCTCGCGCCATCTTGGGGGCCCTGGAGGCGGCGCCGCGGAGGACGGAGCGGAAGTGCTCGCTGCAGCTTCCCGGAGCCAGAGCGCAGCGCCGGCGGCCGCCCCTGCCCCGCCGTTCTCCTTCCCGCGGCCGTGAGGGAGACCGCGGCTCGGCCGTAGCGGAGCTGCGAGGTGCCAGGAAGGGCTGCGTGGCGCGGGAACGGCCGGGCAGCACCGCCTCCGCTCCTTCCGGGCTGTCAAGGCCGCGGGCGGGCGGGGCCGCGCTGAGGGCCGGGCGGGGAGGGACGTCGGGGCCAGGGTGGCCGCGGGGACCGTGTTCCCGACCCGCGGCCCTGAGGGGTACGGGTCGCGCCTCGGGGCCGACCCGGGACGAGGGGCCAGGGGGTGCAGGCCGAGCCCTGGGGCCTGCGAGGGGCAGGTGAGCGGGAGAGGGGCCGGGCGGGGGCTGCAGCCCTCCCACCCGGGCCGCGTCTTGTCCGCTTTCCCTGTTGTGCATTTGGGGGAAGCGGGAAGTCGCCGCCCCCACAGCGCTGCGAGTTGGGCTGGATTGGAGAGGGGATAGGTCCTCTCCCCATGTTGCGTCCAGGTCAGCGCTTATCTATAGGATTTAGTGTTAAGCCCTGGGCTGAAGGCGTTACTGACGGACTCAAGGGAAACTAGTTACATCGGTTTTGATCGTATTCTAAATAGGCAATAAAATCATAAATTCTCCAGGCTGACTTAGTACTGGTCTGTGGCCCCACTGATAAAGTTATCGTTCGTTTCTCTGCCAGGTGTGTTACAGCACAGAGGGCTGCTTTCAGCCTGAGTACCTTCAGTGGGCTTTCGCCCTTTTCCCTTTGTGAAGAGTAGAGGCTGGCCGTTGGTCCTGGAAACACTTTATTTTTAGTTGGGTTGACATTTCACAGGAAATGCGGTTATCCCGTAAGTGGATGAAGGGTTCTCAGTAATTCAGACTTGCTTGGCTTCTGCCGTGTGCCCGAGGTGACGGCGGTTACAGTGTGTCAGAGCCAGGTGGAGATGTAAGATGGTCAGGCCCAGAGGAGGGAGGAGCCCAGGCTGGAATGTGGCCTTGGGAAGAAGAAAGATGGGGTCTGGGAGGGCATTTCAGAGGACTGAACAACACTAGAGGCGTGAAGCTTGGTGCACCGCTGCCAGGGGCTTTCCTAGTCCGGAAGGAATTGGTGATGGGGACATGAAGAGAAAGGTGGTGGGAGCCAGACTGTCAGTGCTCCCGGACGCCATGCGGAGGACTTCATCCCAGACCAGTGCTCCTGGACCCCAGGTGGAGGACTTCATCCCAGACTTCAGTGCTCCTGGACGCCAGGCGGAGGACTTCATCTTTACCAGGCACATAGTGATGGACCACAGATGTGGATGAATGTGGCGGGCCCTAGAACAAGGCATATAGAGAGTTTTACACTTTCTGGCTTGTCCTCAAGGTTTCTGCTTGGACTGGTTTTATCTCCCTTTCTGTTTTGTCTGTGACTAGACATAAAGCAGTCACCTTCAGCAGGTAATTGATGGGCTGTCTGCTATGTAATGGACTTCCAGGTGGTAGGGCCCAGCCCTGAACCAGACAAGGGACCCCTCCAGGAGCTTCATTCTAGCAGGAGAAAATTGAGAAGCCAGAAAGGTATCAGGAAACAGTTGTACACAAAATAAAAACAGGGTTATGTGATGTAAGGTACTGGGGGTCAGTGTGGGCGATAATGGAGGCCTCTGAAGAGGAGGTGGCCTTCAAACTGAGCAGAGAGGAGGGCTGCAGTGGGGACAGCTGCTGTGAGGGCTGGCCTTGATCTGGGAACAGGGCTGGCACTGCCTTGCCTGGATCCAAGGTGTTCCACGGGCTGCCCAGTGACTCCTCGCAAGAGCCTCGTGAAGAAGGCACGAGAGGTGCTGTTGTCCCATTTCACAGACTGGAACCTGAGGCATCCTGGAATGGCCTGTCCTGGTCACACTGACAGAGTGATAGAGCCAGGATCTGAAAGCAGGCCGTTGGAGTCCAAAGTTCACGTTCTTGCTCCTGCCACACTGCCTCAGGCTATTCCTGGTGATGTGTTCAGTCAGGGTGCAAGCTGACTGTGTGTGTTTGGTATACGTGTTGTGTGTGTCAGAGAAGCAGAATTGGCTGATGCGTTTCGAGTAGGTTTTTTACACGTTCAGCTGGAGAGTGAGATGTTCTGAACTTTGCCTAGAGAACACACTTTGGTGGGAGAGCCGAGTATTTTCTCTCTGACATTACTCTCATACCTGCAGTCAAGTAAAAGTGCTTTAATGGGAAACAGTCTGAGTAAAATAGGGGGAAAACTGTAAGGAGCTACAAGACGAAGAATGTAATGAGTGTCTTTCAGATGGCCTGGCTTTGGCCTAAATAGGGTGGCCATTCCAGGTGGCGCATTCTAGTGTAGCCTCTATTTAAATGTGGAGTTCTCTCAGTGGAGAGTAAAAGTGCTCCTCCTGTGTGTCTTTGGTTTACATGGCTCCGTGAGACCAAAGGGCCCCTCGGTCTCCTCGAGCCGGCCTGGCACTCCGCACGGAGGATCCAGGAGTGGTGTCAGGGAGCCACATTCTGCACAGACTTGATGACGTGGAGGGAGCTGCCTGGATCACTTCCCCGCATCAGTTGTGATGGGAGAGCGGAGGCACTTGAGGGCAGGATTGCGTCTGGCCCCCTCTGCCTTCCACCCGCAGGGAAGGTTTCCCCAGCGCTCCCAAGGTGGGACTGGAGGAGCGTTGGTTTCAGGAATATGCAGGTTCCAGCTCCTGCCCGCTGCGAACATGCTGATGGGCCAGGACAAGCTTTAGCCTTTGTGAGCCTCAGTTTTCTTACCTGTGCGTGAGAACAGTAAGACTGACTCCAAGGGTTGCCGAGGAACGATGTCTTTGCTTTCGTGTCTGGTGTTTCTTAGAGCCTCATTTTACAGGTGAGGAAACTGAGGCCGGCTGCTGCGTGCTCAGAGGGTTTGTTGAAGGCCTCACAGCCGCTTAGCACAGGTGGGACTTTAGGCCAGACTTGAGACCGGAGTCTGTTTCTCCTCACTGCCCTGCCGAGGCAGCAGATGGGGGTGGCGGGGGAGGTGAGTGCGCCCCTGCCATCTTCTCTAGCTCGGGCCAGCAGGCGTCTCATCTTCTAAAGTAGGAATGGCAACCGGCAGGCCTTGGGTGCTCAGCAGCGCTTTCCTGAAGAGCGGCAGGTCCTGGTGCCGCCTGGTCCCAGGAGTGGGTGGTGGCATGCTCGGCTGAGGAGCCAGGTAGCAGTCAGGCTTGGCTTGGCCTGTCTGGAAGCAGAGCTGTGGCGGGACCTTGGACACGTGGCTTCCACTGTGAGACTAGGTCCTTCTTGGTGAAATGTGGGTAATGATGCCCTTCACTTGGGCATCTGGCAATTAAGTGGGTGAACAATGTGACCTCTGGCACCTGGGTTCTCAGGTGAAATCCTCAGGGCATCACAGCAGTGTGTGGAAATAGGAGCAGATATGTTACTTCCACTCGCCAGATAAGAAACTGGGACACAGATGGATGGACTCCCTGAGAGTTGTAGGTAACATTTTCCTGTTCATAGGGTGGAGGACCTGGCCCTGAGAGGACAGGACCCTTCCTGCTCCTGCCAGACCAGAGACCCAGGACAGGGCATGGAGCAGACAGGGTGCCTGGGTGGGGGAACTCTGAGGGATCCACAGAGGATGTGGTCCCTGGAGGGAGGACGTGCAGTGCCACGTGCCATAGACCAGCCAGTGGACCCCATGGCACCAAGGCTGCTCCTGGCACCAGTGGGGTGGACAGTGCCACCCACGCAGGTGAATGAGGTGCCGGAGTGGGAATGAAAACGCGGCCTGTGCCGGGCCCATGTGTCTAACGCTGTCCTTCCCCTCCACGGAAGCCTGTGCACCTGCTACTTTTTCCCGAACAGTTCATAATAAAAACACAAATGGTATGGACAGAATACTGAATGTTGAAGAAACCTACTTGACAGTGTTGGTGAAAATAGGGCCAAGATTTCACACCCTTGAATGCTTTTTATTGAAAAGTATTTTGTGTTTTTCTCCCAGTTACAGAATGTCTGAAGGGGACAGTGTGGGAGAATCCGTCCATGGGAAGCCTTCGGTGGTGTACAGATTTTTCACAAGACTTGGACAGGTTGGTGGGTTCTTAGTAGATGAGTGTAAATATTTGAACAAGAAACTGGACTCCCAGCATTTTCTGGAAGGATCTGTGTGCTGGTGTTCCTGATGGAGAAGTTACTTTGCCTCAGGCTCAGACTTCCTGAAGACAGCGCCCTTTTCACCGTAAAGCGCCAGCTGTGGAGAGATCGGGCTCTGAGGCCACACGTGGTCTGTCACATGCGTTTTCTGTTTTTGTTTTCCTTTTACCAACCTTTAAAAATACAAAACCCAGTCTCAGCACCCAGGCAGGACAGACGCGGCTGTGGCTGCCGTTCTACTCTTGCTGTCCCTCTCCTGGCCACCCACGTCCCTGCTGCTGGGAGCCCCACCTGTCCCATGTCAGGTCGGAGGTTCTGCCCCGAGGGCAGGAGGCTCTTGTGTGGGCCGCATGTGCATTTGGTGAGTGAGGTGCCTAGAGCTGCCTTTGAACACTGGAGTCTCGGGAACCTTAGTCTCAGGAAAAGCTTGGGTCACTGGTAGTTCCAGGTGCTGAGGATCTGGGTCAAAAAAAAATTCATCACCTTAATTAAATCACATATGAAAAGCGATTGGCGATTAATGAAGTTGGGTGATGGGCATATGTGGGCTTCTATAATCTTTTTACTTTTGTGAATTTGGAAATTTCTCACAATTTGGAAATTAAATTTCAAAATAAAAAACCATACATACATATATTTGTAAAAATAAGTACATAAGACTAAGGGCTCCCTTGGTCATGTCCACAGCCGCCTGGACACACACACATGCTGGTGTGGCTGCTGGGACTCATGCTGTAGCCAGTGGGCCTGGGAGTGGGGCAAGGCTGGCCGCTGGCTGTAGCAGATGGGGGAGCTGCCTTGAGACGTGACGATAAGGGCTGTGCTGTAGGGTGGGGACTTGGAGATGCACAGTCCTCTCTTTGGGGTGAGGCCGGGTCTTCCCCATAGTGGTCCCTTTAGGCCAGCACCATGTCACAATCTCCTAGGAGATTGTTTTGTAATAGTCTTGCTTAAGAGATGAACTTGCTTCAGGAATTATTGAAAATAAACTTTGGATTAATTATAGTCACTGCTTTGTGCTGATATATAGACAGTCTCTTCCTGTTGTAACTCACTCTTAGCTTTTTTAAAAATTGAAAGCCAACGCTAGCAGAAGGTACATTTTGTGACAGGGTCAGTGCAGAAGTTACAGGGCTTGCTTCATGCTTTTGGACTCTTGTCTTTCTAGATTTATCAGTCCTGGCTAGACAAGTCCACACCCTACACGGCCGTGCGATGGGTCGTGACACTGGGCCTGAGCTTTGTCTACATGATTCGAGTTTACCTGCTGCAGGTAGGTGTGGGCTGATGTGAGTTGGCCGTGTCCATGTTACCTGGACGTGGTGCTGGTGGGGATGCTGTTGATCCAGTTTGTATTGCAGGAAATGGTCTGTAGTAATCAGTTTTCAGCTAAATGCCAAATGTCAGAAAGATCTCAGTGATTGTCTTTAACAAACAGGGTTGTTTATGATTCACCCGGAGTCCCCTCACCAGGCTTCTCACTGTACCCAGGCGGTCCTGAGCCCAGCCTGGCCCTGCCCTGGGCATGTCCAGGCCTGGACAGTGGAGCCGCTGTGTCCCTCTGACCCTGCTGCATGATGCTGAGGACAAAGTGGTGCTCTGTGGCTGCCTCATTCCTCGGGTGAAGAGTCCATACCTTGGGTGTCATGAATGATTTGGCATCCAAAAGGTTTATTTAGCCTTTCCTGAGTTCTACCTTATATGAGGCCAAAGAGGACAGTGCAGGTTGAGACGCTGAGTCAAATAAGAGAGACAGTGACCAAAGGGGGTCTTGAGGGTTTCAAACCTTCACGTGTTTTGGGGCACCCCTAGGTCAGGCGATGTGGTCTCAGACTTCACCTTGGTGTTCCTTTACTTGCTAGTAAACACGGGGTTTCTAGGAGCAAACCTGCAAGATGGGAATTCTTCGTAGATCTTTAGAGGAGGTTATTTAATCTTATGTGTAGAGCAGGGCAGGTTGAAAGCCTTGTCAGGGCTGTTTTCTCCTCTGGGGACTGTGGAAGATACTTCCTTGTTTACCACCTTAATTGATTTTTTTTTTTTTTGAGGCGGAGTCTCGCTCTGTCGCCCGGACTGGAGTGCAGTGGCCAGATCTCAGCTCACTGCAAGCTCCGCCTCCCGGGTTTACGCCATTCTCCCGCCTCAGCCTCCCGAGTAGCTGGGACTACAGGCGCCCGCCACCTCGCCCGGCTAGTTTTTTGTATTTTTTAGTAGAGACGGGGTTTCACCGTGTTAGCCAGGATGGTCTCGATCTCCTGACCTCGTGATCCGCCCGTCTCGGCCTCCCAAAGTGCTGGGATTACAGGCTTGAGCCACCGCGCCCGGCCGATTTTTTTTTTTTTTAATTGGAACTCGGTCCATTGTCTAATGGAAAGAATGACCTAGAAATCTTGAATCAGGGATATCAGGCAGGAGCAGGGGGCAGGAAGAATGCAGTACCCACAGGTCAGTTTTACTATGTTCTTTTTTTTTTTTGAGACGGAGTCTCGCTCTGTTGCCCAGGCTGGAGTGCAGTGGCGCCATCTCGGCTCACTGCAAGCTCCGCCTCCTGGGTTTACGCCATTCTCCTGCCTCAGCCTCCCGAGTAGCTGGGATCACAGGCATGTGCCACCACTCCCGGCTAATGTATTTTTAGTAGAGACAGGGTTTCACCATGTTAGCCAGGATGGTCTCGATCTCCTGACCTCGTGATCTGCCCGCCTCAGCCTCCCAAAGTGCTGGGATTACAGGCTTCAGCCACTGCACCCGGCAGTTTTACTATGTTCTAAACGAAGCTCGTGCCTCATTTGATGTGCCTTCAGGCGTGGCCTTGCAGCACGAAGATAGATACACAGACATCCAGTTAACCCTCACATCTAGTGGTTAGCCCTAAGTCTGACTCGAAAAGTGTTTAGGCAGAAAGATTTCTTCTTTGTATGAGAAAGTTAAAGCGTTTATATTTTATTTATTTTTTTGAGACGGGGTCTCACTCTGTTACCCAGGCTGGAGTGCAGTGGCGTGATCTTGGCTCACTGCAACCTCCACCTCCCGGGTTCAAGCGATTCTCTTACCTCAGCTTCCCGAGCAGCTGGGATCACAGGCATGTGCCACCACGCTTGGCTAATTTTTATATTTTTAGTAGAGATGGGGTTTAACCATGTTGGCCAGGCTGGTCTTGAACTCCTGAACTCAGGTGATCCATCCACCTTGGCCTCCCAAAGTTCTGGGATTACAGGCGTGAGCCACCACACCCGACTGAGAAATGTAAGGCTTTTAAAATTGAGAATGCAGTTCTGGCTTCTAATGGGATATACTTAATCATTTTAAAAATGAATTAGTTGCAAGTGTGCTGCACTCAGGCATCTTGGCGGAGTTCTCCCACTCTGCGTCTCTGGAGGAAGGCTTGGCTCAGGCTCTCTTTTCTTGATTGCCCAGTTGTGGATTTCTTCTGGGCAAAGGTTTTGCCCTCCTGGCAGAGTGTGTTTGGCAATGTGAATTGTCTGTTAGAGGAACATCAGCTAGCATACCTCCAGTCACAGTTGACATACTGTCTTCTGTTTCTGATGAACCTGCTCCTGGTGGGGGCTCTGGGCCAGCATCGCTGGGTGCCCGGGCCACCCGAGCCTGCGGTGTAGCCTGAGCATGTGCTTCTTGAGAAAAGCCTCCTTTTCTGCTGCGCTCCTTGTGGGGCGTCTGTGGCTTCGGGGATTACGTGCGTCTAACTGGACCCTTGAAGAGCTTTGCTTATTTGGGGCCCCGCTTGTCCCCTTAGTCTCAGTACCCACAAAGGATAATTTGAGATAAATTGTTACCATGGGATTGCACTGTATTTCATTGTCGTTGCTGTAAGTTTTGTGTGTTTTTAAGATCAGTTAAAGTTGAGAGTGAACTGGAGTGCAAACATGAACTGATCAGGCCGATGGACGGTCGGAGTGCACCACTGACTCTCTTTCCTTCTCTTGCAGGGTTGGTACATTGTGACCTATGCCTTGGGGATCTACCATCTAAATCTTTTCATAGCTTTTCTTTCTCCCAAAGTGGATCCTTCCTTAATGGAAGACTCAGGTAGGGTAGCAGCTGTGCACTGGGCTGTGTGGGCAGGTTGGGCCTTTCTTTTCCGATGGAATTGTCCAGTGTTCTCTGGAAACACCCGAGACTCTTCTCTTGGGGTTGAAATGTACTTGTAACGTTGGGTGATCAGGATACGTTTGTAGAACGACTCTTCAAACCCTCCTGATAGCCACGAAGTGGGTGGTCACTCTTTTCCCACTTTGCAGATGAGGAAACTGAGGTGTACTGGGTTAGGTAACATGTTCAAGGTCACATGGCACCACAGACAGTGGGGGTCTGAGGCGGATGGTCCAACTCTGGCACCCGTCCCACCCCAGTCAACGGCCCCTTTCAGAATCAGTGGAGGTGGCCATGATGAGGTTACCTTTTCCCATAGCCAGAGGGTTCCACAGGCAGCTCACTGTGGTGCACAGAGACTGCTAGGACCCTGATGCCAACATCAGGTCGGGTCAGGGTTTGGGCGGCCTCTGGTTTCTGAGGAGCTATGAGCTGAAGTGTTCCTGGCGCTTCGTGCTCCATGCTTGGAAGACTCACGCTGCTCCTGGGTCTGTCTGGGCCAGGTAGGGGTCCTGAGTTCACACCTGACTGGCCAGCCCCAGGGGAGGAACAAACAACTGCTTTCCAGGACATCGTGGCCACTGCGGGAAAACCCACGTGCAGCTCCCTGCCAGGATCCTCCTCCTCCGGGGAACCTGCTGTCAGGGAGCAGGGTGTGCTCTCATTGTGTGCCAGAACCCTGTGAGTCTTCTGGGTAGGGTATGTGATGAGAAGATTGATGGAACGTAGCTCCTCTCATTTGTTGCTATTTGGAGAAGACTAGAAAAAAACAAAGAGCCCCTTTCCTTTAGGCCTCAGTTTTCCCATCTGTAAATGGGGAGCGGCACCCGTCCGGGTGGGAGGTGGGATAAGAGCGGGCTTGGCACAGCTGCTGGTGGGACAGGCCTGGTGCCGGGGTTCCACGGTCAGCGCATCCTCTGCCCCGCCCTGTTCTCTGCCGCTTGCTTTTTGTGTTAATTTGCCTTTGTTTTCTTTCTGTGCCTATACGTGGCGCAGCTGACGTGTTCTGGAGGTTTATATGTGGTTGAATTATTGATGCATTGAAAACGCATGGAAGTCTTTAAAAACATTCTGATAGCACTTTCTGAAAGCAGTGAACTGGGTGTGTCAGTTGACCACAGACCCCCGTTTTCTCTTTGGTTACCCGACACAAATCTCGGTTTAGATTTGTGAGGCCTGCTAGTCCAAAGCCTTGCGGGGAAATGGTAGAAATGAAAAGAGGCGCCCCTCCCTGATGGTTGCTTTGCCTTGCAGATGACGGTCCTTCGCTACCCACCAAACAGAATGAGGAATTCCGCCCCTTCATTCGAAGGCTTCCAGAGTTTAAATTTTGGTGAGCTAATTCTTCACGGTATTTGAGAAGGAAAATTGTGCTCAAGGGTGGCTGAGACTGAGACTACACTGATTTTTGTTGAAATTTTGTTCAAGTCACCCGAAAGATGACGGCTGTGCTGGGCTGGGCACAGGGGGAGTCACAGGGGCTCTCACTGGAAGGCCACTCACTACCTTGCCGCGTTCTCTTGTTTTCAAGTCAGCACCAGTGCCCCGGAGGCTGGCGGAAAGGAGGCTGACTCTGGGATGGAGTGCACACTGGCTCCTGTGGTCGTGGCCTGGGGAGGGCAGGCCCTGCCCCCCGTCTCCGTCCTCCCTCCTTCCTCTCTCCCATCCCCAGCCCTGTGGCTCCCTGTGGCTGGCAGAGGGGGACTAGCCGCCTCCTGGGGTCATTTTTGAGAGGGGTCTGAGCTGAGTTGCCCGTGTCTGCACGGGTAGGCAGAGGTGGGTGGCGTAGCCGTCAGAGGGATGGGAGCTCTGTGGCTGCATCTGTTTGTCCTGTCCCTCATACCCCACCCTGGGGGCACAAGAGGAACCCAAGTCTGTTGGATCAGTAAAGTGAAGGAGCCTGCTGAGCTCGTGGGGCTCCACACCTTGACTTTGCAGCCCCAGATGGATTGGGGGACAGAAAGATCAGGGGCCCTGGAAGCCACCAGAGGCTTGGAGTAGGAAGGGAGAGCTGAGCCTCAAGGGCGATGGCATCTCTTGGCCATGTGCTGGGGCGGGAGGGAACACTGGTGGCCATGCCACAGTGACAAGGTGAAGGCCCTGGATGGTCCACAAGACACAGCCTGGGTTTCTCTCCAGATCGCAGGCCCAGCCAGCAGGCATGGGGCCCCCAGCCTCAGCACTAATGCTTTATACTTTGTGTAGTTTTAAGAAGAATTTTACGCTTCAAGGGAGTAAGAGAAGGATGTCTCTGTGGTGAGGGCTGTACAGTACATTTCTGTAAGCTACATGCAAAGGATCATGCTGCTGCTGTGCCCAGGGTAGACCCCTCCTTTCCACAGGGATGCTTCTGTTTGCGGGGACGGTCGGTGCAGCTGCAAGGCTGGAGGCGGCCGGCAGGTGCCTGGTGCTGGCTGCAGATGCTGCGCTAACCTTCTCTCCCCACTTGAAGGCACGCGGCTACCAAGGGCATCCTTGTGGCTATGGTCTGTACTTTCTTCGACGCTTTCAACGTCCCGGTGTTCTGGCCGATCCTGGTGATGTACTTCATCATGCTCTTCTGTATCACAATGAAGCGGCAAATCAAGGTAAAGCAGAGGCACTGCTGCCACGCCGGCCGCAGTCGCTGTTCTGTTACCTGCAGCATGGGGGAGCCGTGGTGGGCTGTGGCGGGTGATGGCAGAGTCTGCCTGGTGTGAATGTGGAGCTCAGTGGCACTGTCCTGTGTGTGACGAGGACACTGCTCCGTTCCCAGCACAGCCGGTGAACTAAACGGAGAGCGCATCTGTCGGAGCGGGTGGGCTCTTGGTGGAAGCTTTGTGGGAGCTGAACGGGAGAGCCCCGGCGTGTGCAGTGTCCCAGTGGCTCCTCTTAGGGGGTCCAGCACCCTGTGCCAGCCTGCCCGAGGAGGAGGGCATTGGGGGAAGTTAGCTGAGACTGCGGACTGACCCCTCGATGGCATGGCCTTGCTGCTGCGGGCCTCACTCTGCTCGGGGTGTTGGCTGCAGAGGGCCCTGGGGCACCTCACATCCCCCTTGCCCTTCCTCCATAGGAGGCTCAGGAAACACTGGGATTGATGGGGTTTCAAACCTAGGCCTTGTGGGCTATGGAAGGCCTTGCTGTGTTGACGTGGGCGCAGGAAGCCACTGGGGCCCCCATTCCACTTGTCTGATGTATAGAAAAGATGGGGGCCTTTGGCCGCTCCCACGTGGGGACAGTGTGGCTGGTTGGAGAGTGCTTGTGCAGTGACTGAGTCTGTGCTTCTCTCCCCAGCACATGATTAAGTACCGGTACATCCCGTTCACACATGGGAAGAGGACGTACAGAGGCAAGGAGGACGCCGGCAAGGCTTTTGCCAGCTAGAAGCGGGACTGAGGCTGCCCCACGTGTTGCAAGAACGGTTTTGAGCCATTGTTAACAATGCCTTTTTTCTTCACATAAAGTAGTTGATTACGAGGGAGTTGAATTTTCTTTTTAAAAAGGAGCTTCAATGATTTGTAACTGAAATATCAGGTTCTTGAAGAAACTGGCACTTAAACCAAATCGCATGGATTTCTTTTTCAGTGACGTTCACGTGTTTCTCACGGATGGAATTCTAGTCAGCTGCAGGCAGGAAGCCAGGCGGGTGGAGCCCATGGGAGCAAGGGCGAGTGGCCGGTCCCCCCCGGTGCCAGGTGGGCAGGCAGGAGCGAGGCCTGCGAGGGAGGAATGGGCCGCTCCCTGCCAGCCGCCTTCCCCACCAGCCACAGGTGTGCCAGCCACTCCACAGAGCCCGAGTGATGATCTAGCCTGATTCCTGCGTGTCTGAAAGAGACGTTTTAAAGATGATTGTCAAGTAACTGTGTGGGGTTCTAATGCCAGTTTCCTAATCCATCTCACTGGAGATGTTTAAAGTTGGCCTCTATCCTAATGACTCAAAACTTTGTTCTTAACTACCATGATTGCTTTTGAGGGCCCAGAATTATAAATATATATTATATTTTAATTGTTTGAGATTATTTTGACACATTTCTTTGATATGTAAAGAGTGTTTTGTTTTTAATTTAAATTTGTCCTCATGCAACCCCCATGGGGGCAGCGAAGCTGGCGGCGAGCAGACTGGCTTTGTGGGTTCAGCACTCGGCACCCCACTGCGGGGGGAGAGGCAGAACCCACTTGCATATCAGCGTTTTTGATGTGATAAAATACTCAACATCTTACCAAGTGATTTTAACTCCACCTTTATTAAGGTCTTTATCTAAAACACGACAGTCGCTGGACACAAGAAAGCCTGACTTGCGTTCGGCCTTTCCGAAAGGTGAACCCGTTTTGCCAACAGCAGAACATCATAGCTGTGGTCCCAGACGAGACACAGACGCGAGTGAAGGCCTCTCCTGGGTCCCGGGCTGCTCAGGCGCCTCACTCTGGGCGGTGTGTCCTGTCTTAGAATTTACATGAAAGATGATTGTCTGGATTTTCTTGTGCCAGTATTTGCATATCCGACATTGAGCTCCTCTCTTAAGAGGCCCCGTTCAAGCTTGTGGGTCCCTGGCCCAGGATAGCAAGTGCTGCTCCCGGGTGGTACTTCTGGTACTGTGTTGATACACTTGGATTCTCAGACTCCAGACAGCAGTGTCTGTCACTTTTCATACTGTTTTCCTAATAAGCGCTCAGGCCTAAGATGTGACAGGAGGTTGCGTGCACTTGGCCAGAGCACAGTGTGAATCGAAGGAGTAGGTGCTGACGGATGGAGCCACGGTGGCATCTGTCCACCCAGCTGTAGCCCCCAGTGCCTCTCTTGGTGCTCCTCCCAGTTTAGAGGGTCACAGCCTCCCCACCCCAGCCCCTGGTAAGCTGACCTTGACGAACCCAGGAATACAGGGTCATCCTCAATCCTAAGTCAAACAGCAGGACATGGTTTGCGGGGGGTCTTTGCTGGAAGCTGGTGCTGCTGGCCAGGCCTCGGCCTTGCCGACAGGTCAGTAGGGAAATGGGGCATGCACCCTCGAGGCATTTTTAACACTGCGCTTTAGGAAATCTCAAGTTCCATCTTGTTATTCATGTGCCCACATTTTGGTGGAGTTAGTTTATTAAAGATGCCTACAGTGAAGTCTCTGGCACAGGTTAAATGCAATTTTGAAAACCTGGAAATGTCAAATGGAGGCAGGAAATAGGCTGGGGCCGAGCTGAGGGGCTGAGCACAGCAGTGACGCTGGGTCAGCAGGTTGCCTACCCAGCGGGCCCCCAGGAGAAGGCTTGGCCGCCCCAGCAGCCCCCAACCCCCAGGACCTGGCACATGAGTGCATTTGTGTCAGGAGGAGAGCTCTGTGTACATGTCAGGCCCGAGATGCAGATTTCTATTTTCTGAAACTGGAAGCAGCCTTGATGTGTTTTGAAGGTGTGTGCCAAATGCTTCAGACGGAGGTGCTGACCTTGGTTGGTTTCTCTCTGCCCAGCTACTCTGGGGGAGAGCCTGACCGCCTCCGACGGGGGCCGTGGGACTGCTGTTCTCACCACACTGGCTGAAGCAAACCGCCAGCCCCGCCGTGCCCCATCCCAACTCAACATGCACTCATTCAGTCCATTGCCTTAACACAAGCCTGATGGAACCATTTTCTCACAATCTAAATGAATAAAGTGTCTTCTGGCCTACTTCTGAATTACTTCTCAACTGTATGGTTTGGGGAAGGGAGGGAAACCTAAAATCCGGTCCAAGTAAGTGAAATTCCTGAAGAAGTGGCTGAGTCATACCAGGTTGGGGTTAGCGCCCTCCCAGGGCTGAGAAAGCACAGTCGGGGACAGCTTTCTGTTCTCTCCCGGGGTGGCTGGGTTAGTATCTTACATGATAGAAAACCTGTGAGAATGTTCTAATTTCTAAGGTTCATCTTCAGACTAAATCTTGGCGTTCAGCCTTCCGCAGAAGTCATCTGTGTCCAGG
The DNA here is from genome assembly GCF_009764315.1 of Trachypithecus francoisi. Taxonomy (NCBI): domain Eukaryota; kingdom Metazoa; phylum Chordata; class Mammalia; order Primates; family Cercopithecidae; genus Trachypithecus; species Trachypithecus francoisi. Next base: position 120,424,752 of record NW_022681457.1, on the reverse strand, counting down.
CCCACCTGGGCACCGGCTCAGCGGTAGTGCCGAAGGTAGATGAGCTTCTGGAGAGGGAACTTCTCCCGGCAGAGGGGACACTCCGCCTGCAGAGAGGAGGAAGGGGTCACAGCAGCTGGGGCCACTGGGCCGTGCCCATCCCCATCAGCATCTCTTGTCCTGTCCACATTCTCTGCCCATGACATGGAACATAAATGTTGTATTTCCTTCAACTAATGACCAAGAAAGCCAGCCTTTTTTCAGAAGGCCGAGTCCCAGTGGGGGCCGGGGGGGGCTGGGGGCGTGGGGCTCGGCTGGGAGGTTCCCTCCTGCTCTCGCAGCTGACAGCCCAGGAAGCCCAGCTCTTGGGAAGACGTGTCACTCTCACCCTGCCGGCATCTTCCATGGGTGTGATTCAGTGTGCTAGGGTTTCCAAGTGTGGTGAGGAGCCCAGGAGGAAGGGCATGCTGGGGTGCATGGGGGAGGTGTGGGGCCTTTCAGGGTTGGCTGCTGCCCCAACCTGTGTTCAGCAAAGTCTCAATACGCGTGAATTTGGAACTTTAACCCCCACAATGACCCCACATCTGACCTACCTGGGAGCCTTTAAAAAGACGCCCATCTCTCTACCCTCAACCTGAAGGGTGCTCAGAGCCAGACTCCCCACTGCTGCTGCAGCCAGGTGTGTCTTGCCAGCGCAGCCGCTGGGCCATCTCAGGACCCCAGCAGGCTCCCACCTCACCTTGCTGCTGCACCACGCGGTGATGCACTCCCAGCAGAACAGGTGGCCGCAGGGCGTGGCTGTCGGGTGCCTGCGCTCCTCCAGGCACAGGGTGCACAGGGGGTTTCTGGAAACGGCTCTCTCCTCCAGGGAGCCCCTGGGGAAGGTGGGGCAGAGCATCAAGGTGGGTGCACCTTACAGGTCCTTGTGAAGTGCAAAGGACAGCCCCAGCCCCCATGTGTGGCCCCTGCGCACCTGCGGTGAGACAGGCTGCGGTGCAGCCTCCACTCCTTCCTGGCTCGCTGCCGCTGCCTGAAGCCATACAGCTGCAGCCCCACGGACAGCACCAGGTGCAGCAGCGAGACGACCCCCAGCAGCCTGTAGCTCACACGGGCCCTCAGGTCCTCCCCGGGCAGGCTGCAGACACGGAGCTGTAAGGCAGACAGTGTCACACCCATCAGGACCCTGAGGGGATCTGGCCTCAGCGCCTGCTGGGAGGGTCAGTCTGCACGGAGCGTGTTAGAACCAGGCCTCTCCCTGGCACTGGGAGCGCCCGGCAGAAATGATCAAGACAGGGGCAGGTTCAGGGAGTCTGAACTGCTTCACAGCCTAGCATGACGGAGAGGCCTGAGCTCCAGACCGGCCTTGGCATTGTCAGCGCAGAGGGAGTCTTAGCACTGGTGGAGGGGGTGAGGACATGGGGAGGTCCAGGGACCACCTCTCTGAAAGGGATGGGCGGGGGAGCAGACATGTTGGGCTGTAGACGCTGCCCACCAGCTACCCTGCTGCGAGGCACATGGCCCCAGGGACACTGCTCCCCACCTCATGCTGCTGGTGACGTGTGTAGCTTCTGGCCGTGTCACTGAAGGACAGCTGGCTGCCCTCGGCTTCCCGTGTCCCTTTCCACTGGCTGGGAAATGGAGACAGCCAGATGGCCTCGGCCCAGGGCCGGGAACCACATACAGAGGTGGCAGGTCACACCGCCAGCGTGGGCCCTGGGTGTCCAGCCACTTCCTGGCTGTCCTAGGAGACAGGGAGCCTCCCAGCTGGTTTGAGCCCCGCTTCCAAGCCCCTGTCACAGCAGCTCAGCAAATCCCTCACTAACATGGACAGGGCGAGGAACCGTGTCAAATATGTGGGAGGCTGGGTATGCTAAGAATGAAGGGCTGACCACTGGCTCTGTGACGAGGAGATCACTGTGGCCTCCTGTTTAGGGTGTGTGGAGATGGGGTCGCCTGGCAAGTGGGGGCTGAGGGGCCCAGTGCAGCTCTAGGGACGGAAGACAGGGGGTTCCTCAGTGGGCTGTTCTGGAAGGAGCTCATGTAGCAGTGGCTCTGGTGGGCCAGGGTCTAACGCTGTGGCAGATGGACATGGTGTCAGGACCATTGGGGAGGCTTCGTTGCTGAATCTGAAAGCAGGAGCGTCAGCTGGGGGTTAGGATGGGCAGAGGTGCCGACGGCTGCGGAGGGGAGAAGGTGGGAACAGCCATCTGATGGGGCAGACTGCTGGGCCAGGCACGGGTGAGGGGTGAGGGGCTGGGGCTGGGGCTGCAGTACGTGCTCCCACACTCTCTGGGAGAAGCTGCTTGTTCCTCACAGCAGTGACATGGGCAGTCATGGGCCGAGGTTCAGGGATCTGTGGTGAGGCGTGACCAGGGCCCCCTGGTCAGTAAAAAGCTGAGTGCAGGGCCTGGTGCCCACGTGGGGCTGCAGCCGGAGCCCATTCTACCCTCAGGGTCTGGACTTCCTTGGATCTTTCAGCCAAGTGTAACTAAACAAAACCTGCCTTTTTTCCAAGCAGAGGATTTGGGTTCCTGCCTTGACACAGGTTCTGGGTGTGGAACCCTGTTGGCTGAGAGGCCTGGAGGGCCAGCTCTGTGCATACACCCAAGTCCAGTGGGGGTGACAAGGGTGGCCGAAGCGGCTGTGCCCTCAGCACCTGCTACTTACGTACGTGATCCCCGTGAGCCTCTTGGCCAGGTGGTAGAAGACACCGTGGATGTAAAACCAGGCAACATGTAGCCGCAGGAGGCAGGAGAGGCCCTGTCTGAGGACGAAGGCCGCCCGCAGCAGCGCCCTCCTCTGTTGCTCAGTCAGGGTGGCCGTGTGGTGACGCACCCAGCGCCGCACCCCTGAGCAGCCACGCCTGCCTGGCACCAGGCTCCCCTGCGAAGGCCGCCCACCGTCAGGATCAGCCTGCAACTCCTGCTCTAGGGGGAGTAGGACCTTGTCCAGCAGGTAGGGCAGGACGGCATGCAGCGTCACCAGCACGCCACGGCGCAGCCAGGAGGGCACACGTGTCTGTGACGGGTCCACCTGGACGATGCTGACGTACTCCTCCCCCAGGGTCTGGTAGCCTGCAAGGAAGAGGATGGGTATGTGGACCCTGAGACTGCTGCCTCGGGGACAGGCTCCTGGCGCCCCTGCCAGCCGACCCTCTGCTGGCTCCTGTCAATAGCTCCATCTTGTCGCCCTTGAACCCACTGCCACCCCGCGCTGGCTGAGGCCAACAAGACCTTCTGTTGCTAAGCCCACCATGACCTCAGGCAGCACATGACAGGCCCGGCCAATGGCTGCTCTCAGCTCCTGGGGCCTTGGCTGGCCGGTGTCCGGTGTCCCTCCCTCTCCTGGCTTCTCCCCAGGAATCTCTGCTCCTTCCCCTTTCTCCCTAGCTGTCCCCGCCACCTCCCCCGGCCCAAGCACTTGGATCGAGTCCCATGGCTCTCCACCAACTGCACAGCTGGCACCACCCGATTTATGCCCAGCCTGGACCTGACTCGAGTGCCAGCCATCCAGTTCGGCCACCTACCTGACATCACCATGTATTCTCAGATGAGCACCCCCAATTCCATCCCTGCCAAGATAGCTTCCAGCTCCCCCACCCAGAAAAGTCTGCTCCCCCTTCCCATCTCTGTGGATGGCAACACCAGGCCTCCAGTTCCTGAGGTCAAGCCCAAGGGGCTCCCTGCATGCACCTTCCTTGCATGTTTCAGCCCCTCACTGCTGCCGCTGCTCTGTGCCACCACCATCCCATGGGGACTGTCGGCCTCTGTAGTCTCCCTGAGCCCAACTTTGTCCCCTGAGGTCTGGTCTTAGCTAGTCGTTGGCCTCTCCCCTGCCCAAGTCCCTGCAATGCCCCAAGCCTTGCACAGGGAAAGCTACGGGCTTAGAAAACCCACGAGCCCCCCGGGATCACCCCCACAGACGGCCAAGGACGTGTTCTTCTCAGGGCCTTTCCCAGCTGCTTGCTCTGCTGGTCTGGAAAATGCTCTTCCCCAAGACGTGGTCTTTATCTCTAAGAGCCCCTCGATTCCCAAGATGCCCTGTGACGCAGCCACATCTGTCTCCCACCCACCTAGCACTCTCTCCATGGCAGCAGGATGCCCAGGGGGAGCCCCTCATAGGGAACCAGGCTGGCGCTCCGTGGTCCTTGCTGCATGCTGAGCTGGGGTTGGGAGCCTGAGAGCCTCTGTCAACAATTCCCTCTCCAGGGTGGCGACCAGCCTGGGCCACAGGCCCGCCACTGCACTGTCACGACCACTGCACACTATGACACAGCTCAGCACTGTTGCTCCACCAGGGCACTCTGACAGGGGCACTGCACCCTATGACATGGCTCAGCACTGTGACTCACTTGTGCTACCAGGGCTGGCCACTGAGAAATGGGTCTCAATGGCACCTGGGTGGGTCCCCAGGGACACACAAAGGCTGGAAAAATGGGCTCCCTGCTGGGAGCTGACACCTCGTCTCCCTCGGAGCAGCACCTCCTGCACTTCCCTGAGGCAGCCTCACCCGGGCCAGCTCCGGGAGCTTCTCACACTGCTGGGCAGCCCCCTGGCCACCGTCCCCCAGACTTGGTGTCTGTGACTGTCCTCAGTCCTGAGGACCAGTGGGGGCTTCTACCTGCAAGTGTGGTGAGGCCAAAGTAGGCCACATCTGAGAGCAGCTCAACCTCCTTCCTCCACTCCAGCCACTTCCTCGCACCTGAGAGGAGAAACAGTATTACTTTGGGGCAGCTGGTGGGCATGCCCTGAGCACGAGGGACCATAGTCCTCCCCGAGTTGTCTAGGCCCAGATCCAGTCCCATCCCTTCCATGAAGCCAACACTCTCTCCCCAGCCTCCCTCTCTGCTTCTGTCTCCAGAGGCACCACCTTGTCTCCACCTTGACCTGCCTTAGCGTGAGCTGCAGTCTGCTAAGAACCTCCCACCTGCGCCCATCTCTCACGCTGGGATTCCCCTGAGCAACCATTCTAGGGCCTATGAGGGCAACATGGAAAGACAGTCTGGGGTAGTAAGAGTACAGAGTACAGGCCAGAGGCCAACTGTCTGGCATCAAATAGCAGCTCTCCAACTTCCTGGCTGTGAGGTCTTTCTGGAATCTCAATTTGCTCATCTATCAGAAGAGGAATAGTAAGTCCTACCTGTAGGGATGTTTGAAGATTCAATGAGTTAATATTTGTAAAACACCGGGAACAGTGTCTGGCACAGGGCTAAGTGCCCAGTGTATTGTAAAATAAATATGGACACACACAAAAAATTCTTGACACTCTCCTGTTCAGAATCTGCCAATGGCTGTCTACCTGATACCCACGGCCCTCCTGGCAGGGAGCCTGGCTGTCCTCTGATATTTACCCACGCTCTTCCTGTCCCACAGCACTGTTCCTGCTGCCATGACACCCCTGCCACTGGGCTCTAGTGCCACTGCTGCACTAGAAATGTTCTGCTGGGAGTTGATGCCTTTAACAACTGCCTGCCCCACCCCCAAAGACTTGATGGCATTGCCTTTTTTTTTCTGTCCCCCAGGCTGGAGTGCAGTGGTGTGATCTCGGCTCACTGCAACCTCCGACTCCCGTGTTCAAGTGATTCTGTCTCAGCCTCCCGAGTAGCTGGAATCACAGGCACATGCCACCATGCCCAACTAATTTTTGTATTTTTAGTAGAGACGGGATTTCATCATGTTGCCCAGACTGGTCTCGAACTCCTGACCTCAAGTGATCCACCCGTTTGGGCCTCCCAAAGTGCTGGGATTACAGGCCTAAGCCACCGCACCTGGCCTTTTTTTTTTCTTTGTGTTTTAATCGGTGATGGGGTCTGGTTGGAGTGCAGTGGCACAATCATGGCTCACTGCAGCCTCATCCCTTGATCTCAGGCGATTCTCTTGCCTCAGCCTCCTGAAGAGCTGGAATTACAGACGCCACTATCACGCCCGGCTAATTTTCAGATTTTTTTTTTTTTTTTTTTTTGAGACGGAGTCTCGCTCTGTGGCCCAGGCTGGAGTGCAGTGGCCGGATCTCAGCTCACTGCAAGCTCCGCCTCCCGGGTTTATGCCATTCTCCTGCCTCAGCCTCCCGAATAGCTGGGACTACAGGCGCCCGCCACCTCGCCCAGCTAGTTTTTTGGATTTTTTAGTAGAGACGGGGTTTCACCGTGTTAGCCAGGATGGTCTCGATCTCCTGACCTCGTGATCCGCCCGTCTCGGCCTCCCAAAGTGCTGGGATTACAGGCTTGAGCCACCGCGCCCGGCCAATTTTCAGATTTTTTGTAGAGACGGAGTCTTGCCTTGTTGCCCAGTCTGGTCTCAAACTCCTGGGCTCAAGGGATCCTCCCGCCTCCGCCTCCCAAACTGCTGGGATGACAGGCGCTGCTTCATTGAGTACACTGGCTTCTGTACTCAGCTCACGGCCTGGTGAGGCAGGTAGGGCCTGGCTGAGCCTACCCTGGGATCAGAAGGGCGAGGGGCCTGGGCAGCTGGTCAGGCCTAGGAAAGGCCGGGGTCAGTGTGAACGGGACCGAGGTATGAGGCGTTTGCGCCGCGGGCGCGCCGATCCCTCTGCTCACAGGGGAGGAGCGGAGGGAGGCCTGAAGCACTTGCCAAAGCCGCACACCTGGAGGGGACAGAGCCTTCCCCAGCCGCTGGCCACACACCTGGAGGGGACAGAGCCTTCCCCAGCCGCTGCCCTGACCTGGGGACGGGAAGGGCTGGGGCGGGAACTGGAGGCCCACGCAGGTCCCCCGCGGTGTCTGCGGCCTGTGCCTCTGGGGCCACCTGGGCAGGGAGGGCAAGAGGTGCCCCGCACATCCCTGAATGGCCGCAGGGTAGGCGAAGGAGACTGCCGGGTCCCAGGCGGTGGGACGGGCCCAGGCGACGGTGACCACACACGGTGGACACCCCGCCTCCATGAGGGGCAACTCCCCCTGGGCCGCTTGCGAGGACATCCGGCCGCGCCCGGCCCTCACCCGCCAGGCTGTGCAGGGCGCCGCCCGCCGCGCTCCGCAGCCCACCGCGGTAGTACTCGTCCTTCTGCGCCGCGCGGATCACCTCCGGGGGGCTGGCGGCGGCCGGGGCCATGGCCGTGAGTTCAGGTGGTCCCGAGAAGCCACGCTGGCCACGCCCACAGCCACGCGGGCGAGACCTGATGACATCACGACGTGGCTCGGCGTACGGCGCAGACCTTTGCGTCACGGCGCGCGGGCGGGGCCGGACCGGGGCTGGAGGTGGGGCCAAGGCCTGGGCGGAAGCGGGGCTGGAGTCGGAAGCGGGGCTGGAGTCCGAACCGGCGCGGGGCGGGGCAGCACGGGGAGTCGGAGGCGCAGAGCGGGGCGGGGCTCGCGAGCCGGGGTGGGGGCGGGGCGCGCGGGCGACAGGCGCTGGCGAGGCCGCGGGATGGGCTAGCGCCGCGGGGTGCGGCGCCCCCAGGGTCCTGCGTTGCTTCGGGCCCCCGCCGTGCTCCCTGCACGTCCACGGGCCGCCCTCCCACTGGGGGCAGCGCTGCGGGGCGGAGACGCTGCGGGCTCATTTGCGGCTGGGGAGACGGAGGCCTGCGCTTGGCTCTCCGGGAAGCCGAGCTCCCAGCGCCGGCCGCGGCTGTCCCGCCCTCTCGCCGTCTGAGCTGCGCAGGCTCTCAGCACCGGTTGGCTAGTTCCGGGGCGCCGGTGGGTTTGGGGGCCAGAGGGGCACGAGGCGAGACCCGGGACCTTCTAGGTACCGAGCAGCCGGCTTCCCCAGTAATCCCGCGCGAAAAGCACATGGCCGGCTTGGTGTGGACTCCCCAATGTTGCCCACGGGAGGCAGGGCCTGGCGGGTGGGGGGCAACCGGGAGGCCGCTGCGTTGTTCCAGGACGGGCGGAAGGTGGCCCTCCACCCTCCACCCTGCCTGGCCTGAGCCCCGCTGGTGCTCTGGGGAACCACATCGCAGGCGCCCCGACCCCTCTGCTCACAGGGCAGGAGTGGAGGGAGGCCTGAAGCACTTGCCAAGGCTGCACACCTGGAGGGGACAGAGCCTTCCCCAGCCGCTGGCCACCGCTGGACCTGCCCTGAACTGGGGATGGAAAGGGCTGGGGCGGGAACTGGAGGCCCATGCAGGTCCCCGGTGGTGTCTGCAGGCTGTGCCTCTGGGGCCACCTGGTCAGGGAGGGCAGGAGGTGCCCCGCACATCCCTGAATGGCCGCAGGGCAGGCGAAGGAGAAGGCGCTGTCTTTTTGACCCCAAGGGCAGCACTTGGCCCTGGAGCGTCCTGTAGGATTGCAGGAGGAAGGCAGGGCACTGACAAGGGGGCGTCTGCGCCCCGCTGACCTCAGTGGGGAGAGCTTAAGGTTCCTTGCCTCACCTACATCTACTCTACAGGGCTCAGCTGTGGGATCATACCCAGACTGGCACAGCCCAGTCACAAAGCCAGAGCCCCACCCTGCAGGAATGGCCCCTCTTACAGGAAGGGGCATGGCCTGGGTGGCCCCGCAGGCCCTCTGGCTACTGAACCTCCCCCTACCTGCACCCCTTTGGCGTTCTCACCCGGCGGGTGCACACGTGTCTCCTGGACACAGAGACTGCCCTCTGGTTGGGTTGGGCACCTTGGGCTGAATCCCTCATCCGTGGACCAGGCAGCCCAGCATCGCCCACATGGAACTGCTGAGGTGATCGTGTGTTCTGGTCAGTGCTTAGATAACAGTTTGAGACGCAGCTCCCCTTCCTGGCCCAGAACTGCTCTGGCCCCTGGGTTCACAGCTCCAAGTCTGATTCTGAGGAGGAGGCTTTGGCTCCTTTGGATTCACGCTCGGTTCTAGGATGGGCCCCTGACTGATGGCCTGCTCTGGGAGGCATCCCCCACCGCCGCCCAGGCTCAGGACTGCTTTCCCCACTCTTCTCACCTGCACCCTGTTCGACAAATCCCAGCCTCACAGTGGGAGGGGCCTGGGCAGGACCCGAAACACTGTCCCAGTGTCTGCTGTTCCTGGGCAGGTGGGGTTTGGGGGTCCTCCAGGGTTCAAGCCTTGGCTCTAGGCCTTGGTTGGGTCTTGTAATGGTACCCGCGACCCTCAATTTCCTCACTCACTGGGCTTCGAAGGCCTCTGGTACCCCGAGGGTCCTTCATGAGGGTGACATGAATTTGGGGGTCCTATCCTGGGATGGCCAGCAGGTGGCAGCGTCGGCCCATCTGTTCTCCACTGGGCTCCCCTGTAGTTACACGGGATTAGACGGTGAGTTTTGCCCCAAAGGCAATCGAATCTAGATCAGAACCACCAGCCAAGTGGAGTGACCATCCACCCAAAATGGCGGAGGGAAGGAAGCGCCTGGAGGGGTCTCCATGTCCTAGCTGACCAGGCAACCAGGGAGCTCTGGCGGGTTCCAGGGTTCTGGGGTGGGGCATGGGGGATCCTGCCAGGGGAGGGGGCATTTGCCGCTTGGTGCCCTTGTCTCCCTGTGGCAGCCGCCTCTTGAGCTCTTGGGACTTTTCACAAACCCTGTCCCTCTCTGCTTCGGGGATTGAGGGCAGGAAGGCAGAGGCTAGAGACTGGATTTTTTTTTTTTTTTGAGATGGAGTCTCGCTCTGTCACCCAGACTGGAGTGCAGTGGCACGATCTCGGCTCACTGCAAGCTCCACCTCTGGGGTTCATGCCATTTTCGTGCCTTAGTCTCCTGAGTAGCTGAGACTACAGGCATCCGCCACTACGCCTGCCTAATTTTTTGTATTTTTAGTAGAGACGGGGTTTCACCGTGTTAGCCAGGAGGATCTCGATTTCCTGACCTTGTGATCTGCCTGCCTCAGCCTCCCAAAGTGCTGGGATTACAGGCGTGAGCCACCATGCCCGGCCAAGGCTGTGGATTTTAGGGAGAGCAACCACAGGCGTTGGGCAGAAGTGGCCAACAGGGCCTAGCCCCGGTCTTGGGTTTCTTGACAGCCACGTGCCAGGCCCCAGCAGGGGATCACCGCAGCCTTTAAACCGAGGGCTGTTCCTATTGGCGGTGCTTTCTATCCTTCTAGAGGAGCCTGTTCTTGAATGGATAAGCCCCGACGTACCTCACTGTCTCTTGCCACTCAGCCTATATACTGCCCAGCTTCGAAACCAGGCTACTGGGGACACTGCACAGGAATGCTTCCTGGCTGGCCTCTGACCGCAGCCGACTGTGCCCTCTGCCAGCCCTGCCATTTACAGGAGGCTCTCACACCCATTCCATCTGAGCTCCCCTGGGCTTCCGTCTTGTGTGTGAAATGGGACTGGGTAATAATCAACTGGTGTTTATTAAGAGCTGACTTCGCTCTTGCCCAGTGCACACATCGTCTGGTGTCTGGTCACGGTGCAGGTCTGCATGGATGGGCCTAGGCTGAGGTCCAGTTCTGTGTTTCCAGCAAGCTCCCAGACCAAGCCTGCGCCGGAGCAGGGCTCTCAGCGTTGCCTGTCACACTCACCCACTTCCGCCTAGCAGCCGCAGGTGTGTCGTCCCATCCGACATCCCTCCTCTGGAGGCCCTGTGCTGCTTCCCTGAACCCAGTTCCAGTGCTCTGGGGAGCTCGGAGGCCGGGGTGGAAAGGGAGCTCGGGGCGCAGCCCCACCATTCGTATCCCCATTTCCCCCCCAACACCCAGTGTGGTGGGCAGCCCAGCAGGTGATCTGGTGCATCAGCAGGTGCTGCCCCTGTGCCCTCTGTGGTGGGGTGTGGGCTGCACCAGAACGGGGGACTGCTGTGCCTGGGATGCCGCCTGGCACCCAGCAGCCACTCAGGACCTGGAGGAGGGCAGGGTGGGCCCAGGAGCTGGACACAGCAGGTTGGGTTCCCTGGGTGGGCAGGTGCCCAGAGCGCAGAGCAGGGGTGGGCGCTGGTGCCGCCTGAGGGGAGTGCCTCCTGCCCAGGGTGGCAGCTCAGGCTTCAGGGGTGTGGCCGTGTCCCCTCCCTTCTCTTTAGCTACAAATCAGTTTGGGGATTGAGGAAGGGCCACCCACATACTGGCCCTGAGTACAGGTACAAGACTGTTAGGGTGCGGCCCTCAGGACGCCCCTCGCAGCGCCAGCCACAAACCAGGAGAACAGGTTCGTCCTCCTGGCTGGAGGCCCTGGAGCCACACTCCACCCGGCTGTGGCAGACCCAGGCCCTGGAGGTACCTGCAGAGTGTGAGCTGGGGAGGGTGGGCGGTGGGCAGCACTGGGCCCAGGGAGGGGAAGTGAGCCCTGGGTGGGCACAGTCAGGTAGAGGCCCCGGAGCCAAGATGGGGAGGGCAGGGCCCAGCAGGCAGAGGCAGGAAATGCTAGTGGATGAAGGCCTCCTGGAGCCTCTGCGGGAAACAGTGCCTGGGCTGGGGTTTAGCAGGTGAGGTTAGGACGGGGCCAGAGTGCAGAGGGTTGGTCTGGGCATGGGCTGGCCTGGGAAGTGATGTTGGACGATTTTGGGGCTCGGGTAGGTGGTCGGGGGCTCTCCCTGTGTCCCTGTGCTGGCCGGGGACCAGCAAGAACGAATTCCTGGCAGAACTGTGGGTCTGACAGAGCAGAGCCAGCCTGGGGGGGCCCTGGGGCTCTGGGGCCTGGGCTGCTCTTAGAACTTTGAGGGAGCTGGGACAGGAAATGAGAAATGGGGCAGCGTCTGTGGAGAGAGGGGCATGGGCCTGTGGCAGAGCTGAGAAACCGATGGCCAGAGAGGCCATGCCTGGTCCAAGGCAGGCACAGGGTGAATCCCAGGTCAGTCTGCCCACAACTGTGTCCCAGTCTACCTGTCGCTGGGCTTGGGGAGGGATGCTGGGCACCGTGACCTCACTGACAGGAAATGAAGGGTCCTGGCGTGCAGCTGTCATCTGGGCTGAACTGGCTGATAACTGGGGGCTGGAAACCAAGGGCCCCCAAAAGAGGAGATCTGGGAAGACTTCCTGGAGGAAGAGACTTTGCACTGGTAAGAGTGAGGGAGGGCTCTGTCCATGTGAGAGGCATGGCCTTTTCCGACAAGTGGAGGCTGGGGGTGTTGAGTTGGGGGACGCTAAGGGTGGGCCCTGGCCAGCCTCTCAGCCTCCTCTGTGAGGCTGGAGGGAGGGGGGGCTGGTGAATCTGGGACCACACAGGGTTGGGTGCCCAGGAGAGTGAGCCCAGGACCTATGGGCCTAGGCAAGGCCAGAGAGGACCCACGAGGGAGGCCCAAGCCAGAGTGGCGTCCACTCTGGATGCGGGCAACTGGATGGGCCGTGGAGAGTCCGGCCCTGTCTTGCAAGTACTGCATAGCCTGGGCTGTGCTGAATATGGCCAGCCGGTGAGGGGCTGTGTGCTGGCTGGAGGACACCCTGGAGCCACCTCCTGAGGTGCCACCTTCCCCACACAGCCTCCCCTAAGGCACAGTTGGGGCCAGGAGCCAGGCAGCCCTGGGAAGAGGGGATGGGCAGGGGCTGCAGCCTCTGCGCTGAGGTGTGACCTTGAGCAGCTCCTGGCCTCCCCTGGCCTCAGCTTCCTCACCTGTCAAGTGGGAGAATAGAGGCCCCTGCCTTCTGGGTTATGAGAGGACTCAGGATGGCATGTGTGTAGGGTGCCCTCCGGGGCCTGCCCCGGTCCTCCAGCTCAGGGCTTTGCAGGCATTTAGACTCTGGTGAGAAGAGGCTAGGCCCAGGGCATCCCTGTGTCCTGCCCCAAAACTCGAACATACAGGCGCTCAGGAACTTGCAGGAGCTGAGGAGCTACCGCAGTGAAGATGTGTGACTGGTGCGAGGCAGATACCCCTCACAGCAGGTGCCCCCCGAGAATCCCAGGCAAAGCCCATGTTACTGTGTCTTCAGCCCCATAGCTAGTTGGTTTCTGAATTTTGTTTTTCGGAAACTGCACAGAACTGATTCACACCATTGAGCAACTGCCGACAGTAACAGCGTCCAGCAATCCTCTGGGCACCTTCAGTTAGACAGAGAGAGAGAGGAGTGGGGACGTTTTAGTTTCCAAAGCTGGCTCCCGAGTCTGGATGCCAGGGTCAGGCATGAGGGCTCCTGCAGTGAGCTCTGGGTGTCTCAGTGGAGGGGCAGGGCTCTGGTCGTTCTGCCCCACCACGTGCTAGAAGGAGGGGCCCCGGGGCCATAGCTGGCACTGGGCCCCACCCACTGCCCTCCTGAGGTGCAGGGTCTCTCCTGGGGATGTGAGGCCGGTGAGGGAGGAAGGGGAGCAGGCAGGGAGCCCGGGGCTCTCCAGCCCTGCCACCCCACCAGCCCGCTGGCTCTCCTTGCCCAGAGGTCAATGCAGGGATCCCCGTACCTGACCCTGGCATCCACAGGCCGAGGGGCCAGCTTTGAGGAGGTGTTGCCAGCTCTGGTGGGGGTGGTGACGTGGGGCTCTGGAGACTTGGGGGCCGTTCATCCTTCTTCCTGTGGGCTCCACCATATTCATCCTCGGGGGACTCATCTGAAGCTGTCTGTGGAAGCTGGACTGGGACCCTGAAGCCAGCCCTGAGCTGGGGCCAGCCAGGCCCTTCCTGCCTCAGAACCACTGCACCTGCCGCCCCCAGATGGCTCTTGCCAGCTCAAAGCTCAAGCACAGCAGGCCAGGTCCCCCCTCGACCCAGCCCCTTTGTGTCCTCCCCCCACTACCCCCTCCTGTGCTGCCCCCCAGTAGCCCGGGTGCAGCTGTGGGGGTGGGGGCAGGCACAGCAACCATAACCTGCCTCCCCACTCCCTGCCATCTCTGGTTATTGGTCAGGAGCTCATCAGTGCTGAGTTAAGGACTCAGACAGGCCCCCACCCCAGCCCCTACCTCACATCCCTCTCAGCTGACTCCACCTCCTCCCCAAGACTTGGATACCTAAGGAACCAGTGTCTGGGGGGCATCCAGGCAGCGCCCACCTCTTGTCCCTCCTCCTGCTGCTCGATTCCACTTTCAGCTCCCCCTGTCCCGTGATTTCAGGACAAAGCTCCCTAAGTGCAGGTCTGGAAGCTTCTAGCTCCTGCGAGAGGCAGGCGTGGGGCTGCCTAGGGCCCAGTGATGCTGGCGAGGGGAGAGGGTGGGGTCCAGGCAGGGGCGGGGCTGCAGATCTGCAGTGGGATGTGGGGCTGAATGGTTATGTCCCAGTGGGGGCTGCAGAAAGCCCTGAGTCCCGGGAGTCCTAGAGCTGGACCACAGGAAGGGCCTCAAGTCTGCCTGCCAGGCCCAGCTTCTCAGGACCCCAGGGCTGGGACACCCTCTTTGCACCCTGCTTTACAGATGAGGAAACTGAGTCACAGAGAGGAAGAGTTTAAGGGCAGGTTTCAAGCTGACCTCTGGCCCAGAGACCCCCCATTTTGAAGAATCTCTTCTTCAGGCCTCAGGCCTGGAGGGCTGTGGGAGCGGCTCCTCTCTCGACTGGAGAGTGGAGTGATTGCTCGGTGCATTCATTGCCTTTACCCCCATCAGTATCGCTTCCCCCTTGGGACTCCTTCTGAGGAGCACTGAGTGTGTATCTCTTGTTTTTTGTATTTTCCAGAAAGCAGTGTGTTGTTCTGGTTCGAGTATTTTAATCACTATTAGTGGGGTGCAAATGTTTTGGCCTCAGGACCCCTTCACACTTTTTTTTTTTTTTGAGACAGAGTCTCACTGTTGCCCAAGCTGGAGTGCAGTGGCGCAATCTTGGCTCACTGCAACCTCTGCCTCCCGGGTTCAATCGATTCTCCTGCCTCAGCCTCCTGAGTAGCTGAGATTACAGGCATGCGCCACCACGCCCGGCCAATTTTTGTATTTTTAGTAGAGACGGGGTTTCACCATGTTGGCCAGACTGGTCTCAAACTCCTGACCTCAGGTGATCCACCCTCCTTGGCCTCCCAAAGTACTGAGATTACAGGTGTGAGCCACTGCATCCGGCCCCAACACTGTTAGCAGCTGTTGAGAAACCCAAGGAGCTTTGGTTTCGGGGTGCTGTCTCCAGTGTGTGCTGAAGCAGGCTTGCACCTGCTCAACAGAGCCCACAGTAGCATCTCCAGTAATCTCATCAGCTGGTTGTTGGACACAACCATTATTCAAATCAAATTAAACTAATTAAATTGTGTAAAACACAGAAATACTATAAAAAGCAAAGGAAATAAACACTCAAAATGTATAGCTTCCTAATTATTTCTAGCTTACTGTGACCCACACTGCTAGCTGGGTGCAGTCTGTGTGTGTCTGTCTACCGAAATGCTGTACGATACTGTCCATCTCTTCCCCACTCTGTGTTCTGTGGCTCGTGTGGGAATTTTTTTTTTTTTTTTTTTTTTGAGACGGAGTCTCGCTCTTCCCCCAGGCTGGAGTGCAGTGGCCGGATCTCAGCTCACTGCAAGCTCCGCCTCCCGGGTTTACACCATTCTCCTGCCTCAGCCTCCCGAGTAGCTGGGACTACAGGCGCCCGCCACCTCACCCGGCTAGTTTTTTGTATTTTTTAGTAGAGACGGGGTTTCACCGTGTGAGCCAGGATGGTCTTGATCTCCTGACCTCGTGATCCGCCCGTCTCGGCCTCCCAAAGTGCTGGGATTACAGGCTTGAGCCACCGCGCCCGGCCTCGTGTGGAAATGTTTACACGGCGGAAAGCAGCAGAGAGCTGCTGTTTAACCTTGACCAGCACATCACTAGTTACATCATTTGATATTTTCCATGATAGAAATTCAAAGTGATCATCTAAAAATATTTTTTTCATGAAGTCTTATTGAAAATAACAACAGGCCAGGCATGGTGGCTCACGCCTGTAATCCCAGCACTTTGGGAGGTCGAGGCAGGAGGATCACCTGAGGTCAGGAGTTCAAGACCAGCCTGGCCAACATGGTGAAACCCCGTCTCTACTAAAAATACAAAAATGAGCTGGGCATGGTGGCACATGCCTGTAATCTTAGCCACTCAGGAGGCTGAGGCAAGAGAATTGCTTGAACCTGGGAAGCAGAGGCTGCAGTGAGCCGAGATCGCGCCCCTACACTCCAGCCTGGGTGACGAAGCAAGACTTCGTCTCCAAAAAAGAAGAAAAGAAAAGAAAAGGCTGGGCACAGTGGCTCACGCCTGTAATCCCAGCACTTTGGAAGGCTGAGGCAGGAGGATCACCTGAGGCCAGGAGTTTGAGACCATCCTGGCCAACATGGAAACCATGTCTCTACTAAAAATACAAAAATTAGCCAGGCGTGGTGGCAGGTGCCTGTAATCTTAGCTACTTGGGAAGCTGAGGCAGGAGAATGGCGTGAATCCGGGAGGCGGAGCTTGCAGTGAGCCGAGATCGCGCCACTGCACTCCAGCCTGGGCGACAGAGTGAGACTCCATCTCAACAAACAAACAAACAAACAAACCAAAAAAACCCATAAACTAGTGACATGTTAACAGAAATAACGTTAACATTTTATGAAAATACTTCTCAAAACAAAAAAATCAGTGAGCAGAGGGACGTGGTTTTGGAGTTTTGCAGTCTCTTGAATGTTTGTATCTGCATGGCATCTGTTGGAGTGTGTTTTGGTTGAAATTGGTGAAGAGATCTGACCTCACAGGGCTGAGCCACCTTTTCAGGTAATCATGGACACTCTTCTCTGATGGTGCACCCGGACTGGAGGAATGGCAGAGTTTCTATTTTTTTTTTCTTTTTTTTTGGGACAGAGTCTCACTTTATTGCCCAGGCTGGAGTGCAGTGGCACAATCTCGGCTCACTGCAAGCTCTGCCTCTGGGGTTCACGCCATTCTCCTGCCTCAGCCTCCCGAGTAGCTGGGACTACAGGCACCCACCACCTCGCCCGGCTAATTTTTTTTTTTTTTGGTATTTTCAGTAGAGACGGGGTTTCACTGTGTTAGCCAGGATGGTCTTGATCTCCTGACCTTGTGATCCACCCGCCTCGGCCTCCTGAAGTGCTGGGATTACAGGCGTGAGCCACCATGCCCAGCTGATGAATGGTGGAGTTTCTTACAGGTTGTTGGGATAACAGAATCTGAAACTGTGCCAATGGACTTTTTGTATTGTTAACATTATCATCTGTGGGTCTGTTTTTACTTTGTTTTTTTTTGTTATGTTTTGAGACAGGGTCTTGCTCTGTTGCTCAGGCTGGAGTGCAGTGGCACCATCATAGCTCATTGTAGCCTCAAGCGATCCTCCCACCTTGGCCTCCTAAAGTGTTGGGATTACAGGCATGAGCCACTGCACCTGGCCCTGTTTTTCACTTTGAGTGGGAATTTGCCTGTGCATAATTTTGGAAGACCATGTTTTGGTATTAGTAATTTGAAATATATTGGTTTACTGGGTTATGCAGATTTTTCAAATCTTGACATATTTTATTAAATATTACCCCAAAATCACATGACTATCACCCCGATCTCACGATAAAAACCTTTAAACATTTGGAAGCTGATAGACTCACAGTGATGAATACAAGTTTTCTAAAATGCTGATTTTTACTTATGCTTGAATTTTATTATTGACAACAGATCCTGCAATTTGCTGTTTTGTTTTGTGTTGTTTTGGAAAGGGTTTTATTTAGTTTTTTGTTTGTTTGTTGTTTGTTTGTTTTAGAGACAAGGCCTTGCTCTGTCCCCCAGGCTGAAAGGCAGTGGCAACATCACAGCTCAATGTAACCTTGAACTCCTGGGTTGAAATGGTTCTCCTGCTTCAGCTTCCTGAGTAGCTGGGACCACAGGCACATTCCCCCACACCCAGCTATTTTTTTAAAGAGATGGGATCTTGCTATGTTGTCCTGGTTGTTCTTGTTCTAAGGCCACTAGGTTGGTGTGCCCTCTGCACAGTAACCAACCAATACATGGAGACAGCAGGGTTTGCAGCAGAGAAAGTTTAATGATTACAGGTGCCAAGCAAGGAGATGGGAGGCGACCCTCAAATCCACCTCCCCTGGAGTTCTGGGCTGGGGCTCTAAAGGGGATCATGGAGGGTGAGGGGCTGGAGAAACTGGGGTCATTGATTGGTTGGGGTAAGAGGGATGAAATCAGGAGGTGGAAATTGCATTTGCTGGTGAGTCAGCTCCTGTGAGGTCCTTCCGACCAGCTGGCATCAGTCATTTTACTGTTATGTAGGACCTGAAAGAGTATCTCAGATGGAAAACAACCTTTTACAATGTTTAAGTCATTCTCTCTATGGTAGTTAGGGGAACTGTGATCTTGGGACAGGGTCTGCATGATTCTGGGGCGGTAGGCAGTGACAGTTATGAGGACAGGTCAGAGAGCAAAGCCCACCTCGTCATGACCGTGACGCTGCCTGCACCGCCAGCTTGGTTCATTTTCCATTCTCCCCTCCCTTCTTCCCTGGATAATTGTATAAAGTTTACAGAGATGATTCCAACCTCAAACCCTGTCTTTAAGTGGTGCTCCCACCCTGGCCCCCAGCATGAGCCTCTGTGCCCGGCCTGTTTATTTTTAAATTTCATTTTTAAAAGTATATATTTGACAGATTATAGTTGTATATATTTATGAGGTCGATAGTGGTGGTATGATTTTTAAGTACAATCATTTCAGTTTAAATCAAGCTAATGTACATAACCATCATCTCAGATATTTAACATCTTTTGTGGTGAGAACATTTGACATGTAGTCTTAGCAGTTTTGAAATGCACAAAACTCTATTATTCATTATATTCACCACGCTGCACAATGGAACTAAAAAATCCCCCCAAACCACAAAACATACCTTCCTGTCTAACTGAGGCCTGGCACTCTTTGGCCATCATCTGCCTGTTCCCCAAACCCTGGCCTCGAGGGACCAGCTTTCTACTCGGCTTCTATGAGCTCGGTTTTAGATTCTACCTGTCAGTGAGAACGTGGTCTTTGTCTTCTGTGGTTTGGCTTATATCACTTAGCGTGATGTTCTCCAGTTCCATCCGTGTTGTTGAAAATGACAGAATTTCTCCTTTTATTTATTTATTTATTTATTTATCTTTTGAGACGGAGTCTCGCTCTGTTGCTCAGGCTGGAGTGCAGTGGTGCGATCTCGGCTCGCTGCAAGCTCCGCCTCCCGGGTTCACAGCATTTTCCTGCCTCAGCCTCCTGAGTAGCTGGGACTACAGGCGCCCACCACTTCGCCCGGCTAATTTTTTGTATTTTTAGTAGAGACGGGGTTTCACCGTGTTAGCCAGGATGGTCTCGATCTCCTAACCTCGTGATCCACCTGCCTTGGCCTCTCAAAGTGCTGAGATTACAGGTGTGAGCCACCGTGCCTGGCCAGAATTTTTTCCTTTTTAAAGGCTGAGGCCGGGTGCAGTGGCTCATGGCTGTAATCCCAGCACTTTGGGAGGCTGAGTCAGGCAGGTCACTTGCGTTCAGGAATTTGAGACCAACCTGTCCAACATGGCAAAACCTTATCGCTACTAAAAATACACAAAATTAGGCTGGGTGCGGTGGCTCACGCCTGTAATCCCAGCACTTTGGGAGGCCAAGGCAGGCGGATCATGAGGTCAGGATATCCAGACCATCCTGGCTAACACAGTGAAACCCTGTCTCTACTAAAAATACAAAAAATTAGCTGGGTGTGGTGGTGGGCGCCTGTAGTCCCGGCTACTTGGGAGGCTGAGGCAGGAGAATGGCGTGAACCCAGGAGGCGGAGCTTGCAGTGAGCCGAGATTGTGCCACTGCCCTCCAGCCTGGGCGACAGAGCGAGACTCCATCTCAAAACAAAATCAAAAACAAAAACCACAAAATTAGCCGTGCGTGGTGGTGGACACCTGTAATCCCAGCTACTCAGGAGGCTGAGGCAGGAGAATCACTTGAACCCAGGAGGCGGAGATTGCAGTGAGCTGAGATCGTGCCACTGCACTCCAGCCTGGGTGACAGAGCGTGAGACTCCATCTCAAAAAAAAAAAAAAGCTGAATAGTATTTCATTGGGCACACACACACACATTTACACACACATATACACACATACACATATATACACACGTATGTAACATACACATATATAGACACATATACACACACATATATACGCATACACATATATAGACACATACACCCATATACACACACACATATATACACACACATCATATACACACACACACACATATACACACACATCATATACACACACACATATATATACACACACATCATATACACACACACACACCCCCACACATTTTCTGTATCCACTCACCCACTGATGGACACTCAGGTTGGTTCCGTAACTCGGCTGTTGCGAACAGTGTGGCAATGAATAGGAAAATGCAGGTGTTTCTTCCACACGCTGATTTCCTTTCCTTTGGAAATATACCCAGGAGTGGGGTTGCTGGATCTGTTCTGTTGGTTTAGATAGGGTCTGGCTGTCTTGCCAAGGCTGGAGTACAGTGGCATGATATTGGCCGACTGCAATCTTTGCCTTCTGTGCTCAAGTGATTCTCCTGCTTCAGACGCCCAAGTAGCCTGGATTACAGGCACGCACCACCATGCCTGGCTAATTTTGATGCTTTTTTTTTTTTTTGTAGAAATGGAGTTTCACCATGTTGCTCAGGCTGGTCTCAAACTCCTCAGTCGAGCAATCTGCCTGCCTCGGCCTCCCACCGTTCTGGGATGACAGGAGTGAGCCCCTGCGCTGGGCCTGGCCTCATGCGTTTTTGAGGAAATGCCTGCACAGCACACAGCCAGCAGCACCACAGTTTGTCAGCTGTCTTTCCAGGAAAATCCTGCTCCTCACTATATAGCAGGTCCGCTGGCTAGTTCAGCTGGAGTCCCCGTCGCTCGAGAGCCTCCTCCCAGGAAAACGCCCTTTGCTGTGGCAGCTTTCTGTTCTCCCCACCTCCCTGCGTGGAACTGAGCTTCAGTACAGTTCATCATTTGTACTGCTTCAACAGAGACCTTCTTAGGGAAACGGCCTCTTCTCTGCTTTAGTTCTGAGCACGCACTGCTGAAGGACACTGTATCTGAGCCGAGGCCCAGGGTGTCACCCATCAGAGCCTTTCACCATCTGTGCAGACGTCAGCGCGGGGAGGGGACACCTCCTTTATCTAAAAACAGCTTAGACCTTGCAGGATCCCGGAAGGTTCTGAGGACCCCAGGGTTCCGTGGGCCACACTCTGGTGTGTCTATGGCATGGTGTTTGGCCAAGCACCCCGTTCTGATCTTTACTTTCCCCACCCGCCACTATGCTTTCTCTTCTTGCTTCTAACACTGAGTGGGGCTCTGGGGTGTCCCCCACCCCATGGGCTCCTAAAGTCCCTGATTCCGGGCAGCCATGAGCATCCTCCTGAGTCCCTGTGGGGTCCTGGGGGCCTTTCCCTCTGGGTCAGAGTGGCTGAGTCCCCGGCCTACACACGCAAGCTCGGCCCGATGCCCCCACGCTGACCTAGGGCTGGCCCTTCGTGGTCTTCCCTTCTGGTCAAACACCGCTCCCTCTGTCTCCAGAGCGCTGGCGAGCCAGGCGGGCTCTGCTCCCTCCATGAAGCCGGTCCCTGCGCAGGTGTGCAGGCTGGCATTCCTGCCACTGTGAGCATGGAGGGGCCTGGCCTCAGCCCCACACTTCCTGACACGGTTGTGGAGTCGGGGCTGCTGGGTTCGTTGTCTCCATGTGCGGCCAGGCTGGCAGGTGGGCATAGCCAGGCAGGCTCTAGCAGCCCCACCAGCTTGGGGGCAGCAGTTGCGCTTGCTGGGGCCTGTGGATTCTCCAGGGCCTTAGCTCTGTGTTCCCTGCATCTACTAAGTCCAGGGGTTGCAGCAGGGCCTCACAGAGGGGCCTTGGGCTGGGAGAGTGGGAAGGACTGTGGGCAGCCAGTGGCACCTGGCAGAGGCCCAGCCGTAGGCTCACTGGCACGGGCCTGGCCTGCCTCCTATGCCCGTGACATCTTGGCCAGGGGTCTCCATGCCTGAGACCCACGCTCAGCCTGGAGATGGAAGTCAGGGTAGCAGGGATGTAGCAGGAGGTGGTCTCTGTGTGACAGCAGGTGCTGGTGGCGAGGGGCCCACCGGGTGGAGCTTCTGGGGGCATTGAGGAGCTGGGCAGTGGGCTGCAGTGGGGTGCCCTGGGGCCAGGAGGGCAGCTGGGCTGTCCCCTCACCCTCTGGGTCTCTTGTGGGGGCCTGGGGCAGCAGGTCTGGGAGGAGTCAGGTGCTGAGGGCAGCTGGACCCGCCCCAGTTCAGCCGCCCCTGCTGGTGGTTTCTCCGGGATAGGGTCCCGCCCTCTCTGGGCCTCAATCTCTCTCTCCGGAGAGTGGACTCTGTCGTGGGCTGGGTGGCCAGCAGGGCCTCAGACCAGGAGGGGAGAGGGTGCCCCTCGGAGACATCCTTCCTGGAGAGGCTGAGGCTCCCACTTCTACCTGCCCTCAGGGGGCTTCCTGAGCCAGGGGATGCCAGCCAAGGGTGTGGCACTCCACTTCCTGGGCACTGCCGCAGAAGGTGGGAGGGAGGATGGGAGGATATCAAGGAGCAGGCCGGGGCTTGTGGGGGCCTCTAGTACCTCTGCTGGGAGCTCGCGATCCAAGGGACACAGCGGGAGGGGGCACTGCAGGTGTTGAAACGGAAGTGGCTGGTGAGCCCTCTGGGGGTGGGAGCCCTCCAGAAGTGGGATCCCTCCAGAGGTGGGAGCTGGCTTGGACTCGCTGGCCCTGAACAGGTACCTGGGTTCTCCCTGTGGGTGAGAGCAGCGGGCTGGCAGGCTGGGAACTTAGCGCTGCAGGACCTGCTGAGTGGGTGCCACTTCATCCTCCCAGGACTTTGAAGACAGAGGTCCCTGCCTAGAGGACGATCTGCTGGTCTGTGTGTGGTCGTTGCACCCTGGGCACTTGGCCTGGAGCTGGGCCTGGGCCTGGGCTGTGCTTCCTGATTCAGTGGGGACAGGGTCCAGGGGACCTCTCCACCCTGTCCCCAGCATGACCCGGTCCAGCTTGTTCCCGAGTGATGTCAGTGAGAGTTGCCCATGGCAGCAGGGCCAGGGTCTGAGCAGAGGCTGAAGGCCTGGCACCGGCAATGTCCCCTTCTCAGGCCAGGGTCTGGGCTCCAAGAGATCGGCCAGTACCCCATGGCCAGGGTGGGGAGCAGCAGGCCTCACTGGGGAGGGCCCCATGACAAGACCAGCCGGTGCTCCTCTGACCTGCAGGCCCTTTGCAGGTCTCCAGGAGCTGCAGAGACCAGTGTGGCTGAAAGCAAGGGCACCACTCTGGGGCCACGGTGGCTCTCAGGGCAGGACTGGGTGGGCAAGCATGGGGTGTGGCTGTCCTTCGCGGGGACTCTGGCTCGCCCGGTGCCGTGCTGTGGGGCCTACGCCAATGGCTGACCTCATGGTCCTCCATGGCCTCGTCTAGGCTTGCGGCAGCCGACGTGGCATTGTTGCCTAATTAGGTTGGACTGTGCCAGCCCCAGCGGAGCCCACGCCCGGCCCTCGCACTGGCAGACGTGTCGGGGCACAGCTCCTGCACTCCCGCTGCCGCAGGAACTGCTCAGGAACCTGCTGGTTGCCGGCCGGGACGGTGGCTGGATCAGCTCAAGCCTCCAGGGCCCTGCGGCTGAGGGACTCCTCATTCCCGCCGCCTCAGGGAACCTGGGCTGGGAGACCCCATGTCTAGGGGTGAGCCTGGAGCCAGGGCAGTGCGGTGAGGGGCGCTGGAGAGAGGGCTGGGCACCACTTGGCTTGGGCAAGGAGGGAGGCCTCTGGTCGAGAGCGAGCCGAGAGTCTTGGGGGCCCTGGGGTGGGTGGCCTGACGCTGTCTCCCTGCCATCTTCTGGGGCCAGGGCTGCCAGAGGCGCCGGGCCAGCCAAGTCCAGGTCTGTGCCGATTGGAGGGGGTGGGAGAGGCTGGAGGGCCGGGGCCTGAGGTGTGCAGGGTGAGGGGACAGGTGGCCGAGGGGTCCTCCTTCCTGGGGATTGGGTGTGAGGAGGGAGGCGAGGTTAAGGGTGGGGATCCCACCTGCCAGGGCTGCTTCTAGAGCCCCAGGGAGACAGACATGCCGCCAGAAGCCTGGCCCTCCCGGCCTGGCTGTTCTTCCCACCTGGTAGAGCATGGCTCTGGGTGTCTGAGGGCCCAGGGCTCCTGACGTGCATCTGTACTGGGCAGGCAGGGAAGAATCCAGGCCCAACGGCTAAGGCCTCCCACCTGGCTCCTGTGAATCCCCTCCCCAGGGAGGGCTCTCATCTCCCTGCGGGGCGGGCACCAAGGAAAAGGTGGCCAGAAAGACTCTGAAAGGAGCTGGCCTGAGAGTGAGAAGTTGGCAAATTGGTGTGGTGGAAAGGCAGGTTCTGGGCAGGGAGGCTGGGCAGAGGCTAGTGGGACGGAACCCCTGGGCCAGGACATGGAGGCTACTTGGAGCCTGGGGCCCCTTCTAGGGGAGCAGTGAGAGTTAGGGGTCTGGAGCTCAGCCAAGCAGGGCTACCCTTGGCAGATGTTACCAGGGAGACCAAAGGGGCTTTGATTCACTGCATGGGCTGAGTGGTGACTAAAAAAGCCTGAGACCCTGGCCCCAGGAGTGACACCAGTGAGACCATAGGGCTGGAGAAAGGAGAAAGGGCTGCCTGCCATGCCTGGGGCTCCTCCTTGGGTCCGTGGGGCTCCAGTGTGCCCTGAGGACTGGCAAGCACCTCTGCACCCAGCACAGCAGTAGGGGCTGGGCCCGGCTCACAGACACCCCAGGCACCTCTTTTTTTTTTTTTCTTTTGAGACGGAGTCTCGCTCTGTCGCCCGGGCTGGAGTGCAGTGGTGCGATCTCAGCTCACTGCAAGCTTCGCCTCCTGGGTTCATGCCATTCTCCTGCCTCAGCCTCCTGAGTAGCAGGGACTACAGGCGCCCGCCACCACGCCCAGCTAATTTTTTTTTGTATTTTTAGTAGAGACGGGGTTTCACCGTGTTAGCCAGGATGGTCTCGATCTTCTGACCTCGTGATCTGCCCGCCTCGGCCTCCCAAAGTGCTGGGATTACAGGTGTGAGCCACTGTGCCTGGCCCCCAGGCACCTCTTGCTTTGCAAATGTGCTCCTGGGAGAGTGGCTGGTTTCTGTAAAGTGACTCCCATTTTGCCTTTGAATTTCATCAAGCTGTGGGGAAAGTGTCAGCACAGAGAAACAGCTGGAGCATCGAGGAAGCTGTGGCCTCAGGTCCCTGGTCCTCTGGCTTCCTCTGTGACTCCCCCAGAGACTTGAGGTTTCGGGGAGGGGTCCTGTGGCTCTCCTCCCCTGCCCTTTGGTCCTTCCCACCTGACTGTTCAGACGCAGCTACCCGACCTCACTGCCTTGGCCTACACCCACTCTGGTGGCCTATTTACCTATAAGGTGCAGTGAAGCTGGGCTGCAATGCAGAGCCTGCCAGCAGGGGTCGCTGGGCACACACTGTGCTCTTTCTCTCTAGTTATGCACCTGCCTGGACAGACCTCAACCGCTGACTCCCTCTGGCCTTCTTGCTCTCTCTAGGTGTGTGATGAGCTGCCGGCCCAGGCTACACCCTGACAAGGGACACCGAGGGCCCTGGGAGTGGAGGGACTTCAGAGAGGCCTCCTCCTGCCTCCTGTGGACGGCTGGCCCCAGCTGGTGATCCCAGCCAGTCCCAGCTTTCAGCTGCTGTCCCCACCGACAGTCCTCAGTCCCTCCATGATGGCTCCCCCAACAGCCGGCCCCCTTCCTGGCCCAGCTTTTCCGCCTGAAGACCCAGGGCCAGATCTGGAGAGCAGGTGGCTTTTCTTGAGCGCCAACATTCTGCCTGTGGGTGAGTGAGGCCCTGGCTGCCCACACCAAGCCAGAGAACATTGTTCTTTTCCTGCTGAATGCATCTGTTTCCTGGAGCCCAGAGACAATATGATTCAGGGTTCAGTTCAGTGACCCTGATGTTCCGTGATGTCACCTGGGGAGAATGGGAGCTCTGCTAGCACCCCAGGACAGGTGGGGTCACCACGTGCAGAGGAGCCCGGTGTGCAATTCAAGAGCTCTCAGTGTGTGTTCCTTCATGTGGGCAGAGAAGGCGTGGGTTCATTCTTGGGGGACGGCTCTCTGCCCACCTGCTGCACTGCGGGGTCTGGGAGAGGTGCCCCTGCAGCTCACGATGCTTCCTTCTTGGTGGTGGTGTCACTGTCAGAAGTGCGAAGGTCTCCCGATGTGGCAGATGGCTCTGGGGTCTAGTGTGGAGACTTTGGGGCATGGAGCTGGTCCCCTGAGCTCCTGAGCTTCTGCTGGGGTGCCCTGGAGCAGCAGGCCTGCGGCTGGCTGCCCTGCGTGTGCGTGTGTTTGTGTGTGCACACCAGTACCTGCCACTTCTGCTCCCCCTGGGGGCCCTTGCTGCTCTCTGGGCAGCTGCTCCCAGGCAAGAACCATGGCAGCGGTGAGCGCTTGTGTGTGTGCATGTGTGTGCCTGCACTCATGAGGGTCTGCACCTGTGCCTACGTGGTGTGTGCCCAAGTGCGTGTGTGTGTGTGTGCTCATGCTCTGTGCATGCCTGTGCCTCACAAAGGTGGCTCCGGCTTGTTAAGCTCACATTCTCCAGATGTGCCCAGACAGGTCTCCGCCATCTGAGGGTGGAACTGCGCCTGTGTAGCTGCACACAGCCCCTGCCGGGCTTGGGGCCCTGGCTTTCAGCAGCTGTCTGGAATGGACTGCCAGGGAAAGGGGAGACTGGATGGGGGAGGGGAGCAAGCTGCGCCCCTCCCTCCAGAGCTTCCAGCTTCCATCTCTGGCAGGGCCTGGAGGGGGAAGGAGCTTGGAGGGGGGAGGAGCCAGCAGTCCTGTGTACAGAAACAGTGTCGAGTCCTGGGGCAACAGATCCCAGGACAGGGGACTCCTGCAGCATCCCCTTCTGCTGCTGGCCCTGCCCCTCATCACAGTCCCTGACTCTCTGTCCCTACCGCTTGTCACTGTCCCCACCCCAGCCTGGTTGGTGGCTGCTGAGGGAGGGCAGTCTTGTGCTGGGTGCTGGCCTACCCTCATCCTGGGGGCTTTCTGGGAGCCTCCTTCTTGGTTGAGCCTGAATCGTGTCCCATCCCCTTGAGTCGGTGTCTGCCCCCACTGATGCCAGCTCAGTTACCTGTGCACATTAGGGCGGTGATTGGCAAGGTGCCTCAGGTGGTGTGGGCCTCCAGCCTGCTCCAGGACAGGCTCGGCCCTGGCCTACTGGGTTTCGGGGTCCCGGGTAGGGAGGTTTGCATGGAACCTTGCGCATTTACCAGGCGTCAGCTTTGTGCCACCTCCTCTGGGACTCACGGCCATGGCCACCCACAGTGAGGCCAGGCCCGACTCTGCAGATGAGGCAGCGAGGACCCCAGGATGCTGGGGCTGGTGCCTGGCTGGCGGCTCTCTCATCTTCCTGGCTCACACCCTCAGCCCTGAAGCCGTGGGCAGTGTTGGGGACGGGGGTCGACTCTGCTTGGGAGTGCAGCTTGAGGGTGAAGAACTGAGCACTCCGGCTGGAACTGGGGCAGGTAGACAGCAGACGGCCCAGGCTGGGGGCCATGGGACAGCATTGGGGCCAGCTCCGTGTGTTGCTGGCCCCTCATGGCTGACAGCACCCCCCATCCCCTGTGCAATTTGCCTTACCCCAGTTCCCGTGTATCCGTGGTAACGGGCTTTCATTTAGAGCAGCTTGATCTAGCTCCCGGGGCTAACGGGTGGGGAAGAATGCAAATAACTGCTCGGCACGTGGCTGGGCCCATGGCACAGCCTG
This sequence comes from Trachypithecus francoisi, assembly GCF_009764315.1. Lineage (NCBI taxonomy): Eukaryota > Metazoa > Chordata > Mammalia > Primates > Cercopithecidae > Trachypithecus > Trachypithecus francoisi. Next base: position 120,397,295 of record NW_022681457.1, on the reverse strand, counting down.
GAGTGTGCACCCGGCCCCCACACTCAGCGCCCTGGGCCTGGGAGCCCCTGCTGGGCATCTCGAGGGTCTGAGCTGCCCGGACAGTGCACCCTCCAGGCTCTGGGAACCCCCCACTCCTGATCCCTGAGCCTCTCAGTGCCTGGGGCCAGATGCCAGAGGTGGAGGGTCAGAGCCCACTGTGCAGGCTTGCATGGATGCACACCACCGCCCTCCCACACAGGGAGGGTCCCCAGCTGCCCCTCTGGAGGAGCTGTCACAGGAGCTGCCCCGGGAGGTGCCTGGCGGTCTTTCCTGTCGGTCAGGTGGGGAGGGGTCTGTGGCGGTGCCCCCTTCTCTTCCCAGTGCACACACGGGCTGGGTGGAAGAACCTGGGGACCCTGCCTGCCTGTGACCCACCAGTGCCCATGGCTGGGCTTCAAGTGCCTGCCCGTGCCCCGTCCTGTCCCTGAGGTTGGGACCATGTTTCCCTCTGGGAGGATCGGGCCGCTTATTGAACTCGGAGGTGAGAGCCTTCTTCGGGCTGCCCCCTACCACTGAGCCAGTGAGGGTAAAGGGGGGTAAAGGGAGTCCTCCTTCCACTGTTCCCCTCCCAGCTCAGCTCCCGGCCCCTGCTGTGTATGTGCTCAGGTGTCCGGGGAGGACCAGTGTGCTGTGGTGTGGGTGGTGGTGCTGGGAGCAGAGGCAGGCAGGTTTGTAGGGCTGACCGCATGTGCACCTGGCCTCTGAGGGCTGGTGGGCCCTCCCTGGCATCTCCATGTGGATGAGACTGGCAGCACGACCCTACTTGACCGGGGGCTGCTGAGGCCTATCCGGGCTGGTGTGATCCTGTCCCCTGGAGTGCTCCAGCGGGAGGCTGTGGCCCTTGGGGCTCAGGGCTGCTGGAGTATGTGTCCCCCCATTCTCACTGAGCTGGAGCTGGAGCGGCTCAGCCTTGGCGCCTTGAGGCTGGCACAGGTGGGAACGGTGTGTCCGCACGATAGGAGCCTCCCCGGGGGCTTTCCGACTTCAAAGTGCACTCAGATCTACGTTTTCCCTCTGACTCGACGCCGGCTCTTCTGTTGGCGGCTCTTGCATGTTTCTTTTTTCCCTGATCATGAAAGCAAGACTCACTCAGAGGAGATACTTTGGAAAATACAGAAAAGGACAAGGGAGAAAATCAGACCAGGCATTGCTGTCCGCCTCTCCCTGCTTCTTTGTGCCTTTGTGTGCCTGGGTTAGGCAGAGCCCCTGCCTGCTCCCCAACCCCCTCAGAGCCACTGACTCCCTCCCTAGACGCGCCCACGCCCACGCCGGGGCCCTGGATGATGCTGGCTGCTTGGTCCCTTCGAACCTTCGACTTTTCCCCTGGAGCCCGGCTTTGAGTGTCTGCCTCATGCTCCGAGGGTGCAGCAGTGCGGTCTCCCCCGGCACCCAGGAAACTCGATGCACTGCTGTCGTCAACGTTGCAGGAGGTTCCTGCGCAGGCATCACGCGTCCCACTTCGTGGGGGTCCCCCTCGGTGGCGTTTGTTATGTGCACCGAGCTCTTTGAAGCTCCCACCTTCAGCTTCTTACTGAGCAACCAAGAGAGGTGGCTGGGTGTGCTAGGGGCTGGTGGGGCCTTCGCCTGGGCGCCTGTGCAGGGGGCACTGCGCCTTCCCTGGGTTAGTCCCTGCCTGAAGTCAGGTCAGAGGCTTTTCTAGAAGGAGGCAGGACATACGGACTCACCTTCAGAGCCGTCTGCGACCTGGGGAAGTGGCCCTGGCTCCTTGTGCAGTGGCAGCATGGGGCCCTTCCTCTCCCAGGCACCCCGGAGGCTCTGGCAGGTGCAGTGGCTGCATGGGGTCCCTTCTCTCCTGGGCACCCATGGGGGCTCTGGCAGGGGCGTATTTCCCCCATGCATAGGTTCCTTATCTGTCTCCACAGCTGTATCCAGAATGCAGTCTGGTTGTGGAAAGCAAAATGAAAAGGCTGCCTCTGTAGACAAAGCAGCTGCTGCCAGGTCCGGGCGGCACAAGCTCCGTCACTGGCCTCGGAGGCCTTGACTTTACTTTGAGTTGTGGAAGCCTGGATACTGGGCCGTGGGACCCTCCAGTCCTGGAAGGGCCAAGTGTGGCAAGGGCCTGGCTTCCAGCAACCCCCTTTCCCCCAGCTGGTAGAGGAGCCCCAGGCTGCCCGGGCTGCCAGCTGCACGAGAGGTGGGGAGAGCCGGTTGTGCCTCCACTCCCTGGTGCCACGTGCACTAATGATGTGCTTCACCTGGAAACCGAGGCTCCCTGTGGAAACCACCTCCGAGCAGAATCAGCTGTGGGTTGGGTATGTCCTCGGGCGCCCACGCTGTGCCCAGGCTGTCCGGGAGACCTGAGCCCACACGGGAAGGCAGGCCCCTAGAAGTGTGTCCTCGTGGCGCATAGCTGGCTTCACAGGGGGGATTTGTTCTAAGAAGTTCATGGCCTGCAAGCCTCAGCAGGCAGCAGGCCGGGCAGAACACCGGGGCGCAGGGACCTGGCTTTGCCAGCAGCAGGATGCAGGTACACTGACCTGGACGGTCCTGCCCGGGCTGCAGAGAAGTGGGCAGTCCAGGAGCTCTGCTGGGAGGAGGGGTGGAGCTCACCAGGATGAGGGAGAGCATGTGGAAGATGGTCCCGGGGGTGAGGACCTTTCTTCCAGGAACCCCTGTCACCTGGGGACAGTGAATAGGCCAGAGGCCAGGCAGGGGCTGTGGGTGGGGGCCTGGGTGCTGCCTCTTGCAGGGAGGGCACCTGGGCTCGGGATGTTTCCTTAGAGAGGACAGGGGAGTCAGGCTCATGCCCAGGGTCCCTGGGCTCTGGGCTGATGGGTGCTCTCACACCACCCTGGGTAGTCAGAGGGCTCCAGCAAATCTGTTTTAGCTTCTGAATGGCTAGAGGCTGGAGGCATGTGTTAGTGAGGTGGGGATAGCAGGCATGGGGCCTCTCTTTGCAGGGACTGGGGAAGGGGCCGGGGGCCTCCATGGGGTCCCTGGGGAGGACAGAGGTGGGAAGAGTTGCTGGCCAGCAGGGCCCGAGTGCAGCGTGACACAGCTCTCAGAGCCCACAGCACGCCTGGCCGGCTGTAATCTCCAGGAGGGGAGACTGGGTTTTCAGGGTCCTTTGCTGGCTGTGGAATACAGCTGGGGTGGAGAAGATGATGAACTGTGGGCAGCTGGGGTACAGAGCCCCTGCGATGGGAGGCTCAGCTCAGCCTGGAGTGAGTGGCCCCACACCTGCAGGGCTCACCTGGGGACACCTGCTCTGCCCGGTGTAGGGCTGAATTTGCTGCTAAGACTTCAGCTTTCATCATCTCTCTCCCTCTGGCCAGGAAAAGAGTGAGGGCCTTTCCTCCCTCCTCCCTTCCTCCCTCTTCCCCTCCTCCCTCTTCCCTCCCTCCTCCCCTCCTCCTCCCCTCCTCCCCTCCTCCCTCCTCCCCTCCTCCCTCTTTCCTCCTCCCTCCTCCTCCCCTCCTCCCCTTCTCCCTCCTCCCTTCCTCCCTCCTCCGTCCTCCCCTCCTCCCTCCTCCCCTCCTCCCTCCTCCCTCTTCCCTTCCTCCCTCCTCCCTTCCTCCCTCTTTCCTTCCTCCTTCCTCCCTCTTTTCTCCTCCCCTCCTCCTCTCTTCCCCTCCTCCCATCCTCCCTTCCTCCCTCTTCCTCCTCTTCCCTCCTCCTGTCCTCCTTCGTTCCTCCCTCCTCCCTCCCTCCTCCCTTCCTCCCTCCTCCCTCCTCCCTCTTTCCTTCCTCCTTCCTCCCTCTTTTCTCCTCCCCTCCTCCTCTCTTCCCCTCCTCCCATCCTCCCTCCTCCTGTCCTCCCCTCCTCCCTCCTCCTCCTTCCTCCCTCCTCCCTCCTCTGTTCCTCACTCCAAGGTCAGTGGCAGCTTCCCAGGGTGGAGCTGTCACCTGTGGCTCTGTCTCCTGGGAGGCCTGGAGAGGCAGGGGTGGGTGGCTCTGCAGGCTGTGCCCGTGGGCTAGGCTAGTCCCTTCTCCTAGTGCCCTGGAAATTGGCACTGAGTGGGTACATGCAGCCTTGTCCCGGGCACAGTGGCTCCTGGAGTCTGGTGAAGCGAGCAGGGCTGGTCTTCCCAGGCCAGGGTGGGTAGCGACCTGCAGGCAGAGGAGGGTGTGGGCAGCATGGCCCATCTGTTTAGAGCGTCCCAAGAGACCACCCAGCTGAGGCCTCGTGGGGAGCTCTGGTGCCAGGGTGCACCTTGGGTGGGAGCAAGCATGGGGAGCTGAGGTCCTGCTGGGGCCCCTCCCGGGGGCTTTGCTCCCAAGACCCTTCCACAGTCCCCAGCCCAGGCAGGGCCACTGGGCCTCTTGCCTTCTGTGGGGCAGGGCAGCCCCCGTGGGTCAGGTGCTCAGTGTTGCCCCGGGCCCAGCGGGCAGATGAGGGAGCAGCAAGGCCAGGGCAGGTCCCCGGGTCATGGAGGGCTTGGCTGGAAGGGAGCGGGCTTGGGCTATGGCCTAGGGTTGCTCTGCCAATTTCAGCGCCTTGGTGGGCTGCAAGCCCCTCCAGAGCCCCCCACATTCTCTAGGGTTGCTCCATGCAGTGCTCAGCCCCTACTCCTGCCCAGGACGGACAGACCTCCCCTGGCCGGCTGGATGGCTCTGCCCAAATCTCAAACTCATCATCCCTGAAAACTCAACCTCAGACCCCGACTCCAGGCCTCCCTGCTGGACAAATAGCACCCACCGCAAATGGGGGGTCCAGATCCTGGGAACACACTCCCGCCCACCATCCAACTCACCCCGGGGGTTGCTCTCCTGTCTTGTGTCCCCCTCTTTGCTCCACCCCTGCAGCCTCCACCCCTTCAGAACCACCTCAAGTCACACCTGGTTAAGCAGGGGCCATAGACAGATCGCCTGCTCCCTGCCTCTCCCTCTAGGGACAGGCAACACACACATGCATATGCGCACACATTTGTGCAGACATGCACATACACGTGTGCACACCACACACATATGTGCACACACATATGTATACCCATGCCCCCCCACACATGGGGAAACACATGTGCACGTACACACAGCACATGTTCACACGCACTCAAACCACACACACACACACAATACATGCACCCAGACACATGGCTGTCCATCTCAGTGGTCTTCTGGAACTTGCCTGTCACCACCTCCTCTGGCCTCGAAGGCCTTCCACAATCTGGCCCCGCCTGCCTCTGCCACCCCACCCCCACTGAGCGGCTGCCAAGGTCCCTCCAGACCCGCCTGGCACCTGCTGCCTCAGCGTTAGTAAAGCTCTAGGCAACTATGTTGGATGCTGGCTTTGCAGGTCCCTGGCCTGAGGCCTCCCCCAGGGCAGGGTCACACTGCACTCCCGGCCACCTGGCTCAGAGCCTGGGGACGCTCAGAGCATGCCTGTCAGCAGCCGTGGAAATGAGCAAGCGCGGAGATGAACGGCACTCAGCAGACGGCATGCACTGGCGCCCGGCCCCGTGCAGGCGACAGTTGATTTATAAGGAAGCGTGCAGTGGGCCCGGCTGGCATGGGGTAAGAAGAAAGGGCAGGGCCCAGTGTCCCTGGGTCCCACCGGTCTCTGCCCCCAGTCTCTGTCCAGGAGGCAGTCCCTCCTGTGCCATTTCCCATCCCCCTGCCATGTCCCCTCCAACTTACCCCCAGCAAGGGTGTGCACACGTGGCCCTGGGCTCCGTCAGAGAGGGCAGCGTGAGGGCTCTGGGTGTGGGTGCCCACAGGAAGGGGAGGGGCCTGTGCTTCTCCACATCGTCCTCGTTGACTGCCCAGGAGGGGGCGCCCCGGCCACCGTGGCTGGTGCAGGTGAAGGCCCCGTCTCGCCCCCTCCTCCCAACACCTGCTCCCCACAGCCTGCAGGTCTATTTTCTTCCAGATTGGCTTGAATCATTCCGGCTGGGAGCACCCCCGTCATGCTGTCTGCCCACCAGTCTGCCACCCTCCCTGTGTGCCAGAGGGGCCTCTGGTCCCATGGACACCTTCCCTGCAGACCTGGGGGCCTCCGGGGGCGCAGCGTGTGCAGGGGGAACCCAGGCAGTTCACGGCAGCATTGAGTGTTTTGCCTGCCTCCGCCGGCGTGGGCTGCCCTGCCCAGGATCTGGGCGGGCCGATGGAGCCCGGCTCTGGCCATATGGGTGGCGCCTGGTAGAAGTGGCTTTGACTGTGCCCTCCCAGCCCTGACCCAGCTCCCAGGGTCCCTGTCTTGCTAGACCTGGATGGAAATATCTTCCTTGCCAATGAGAGAGGCTGTTTCAAGGCAGGGCACCAAGTCTCTGGGGACCCTGGGCAGGTGCCTTTCTCTCGTTGTGCCTCAGTTTCCCCCTCAGAGAAAAAGATGTGCCAGGCCTCGATGATTCCTAAGGGCAGGCAGTGCCTCTAAAGACCTTTGGCCCCCAGAAGGTGTCCTCACCCTTCTTGCTGGCATCAGCCCCTGCAGCACAGTGCCTGGGGGTCTCAGGGCGGGAGGCTCAGCCCTTCCCTGTCAGGGCCTGGGCATGCCCTGTGGGCTCCCACCCACCCCAGTGCAGGCCAGACCTGGTCCCTGACCACAGGGCTGCCCCCCAGCTCTGGGCCTTGTTCATGGGAAGCCAAGCCAGGGCCAGCTGATCCGATCCCACCCGTTCGTTGTCTTGAGTTCTGATTGAGAACCGGACGTCTTCAGACCAGATGCTGGTGGAAAATGAAACCATACTTTCTAAATTTAGCCGCTGAGGATTGCACGTTTACCCAATTAGGCCCATTGATTGGGTTGCGTGCACTTGGTCTCTCTGCAGTGCTCAGCTGTGCCTCTCCGGCCTGGGGACCTCAGGCGGCAGAAGGAACTCTGAGACCTCCCGCCCAGGTCTCTGGCCCGGAGCCATCTGTTCACCTGGAGCTGATACTGCTGCCCGCGGGGGAGAGTCCCAGGGTCTGTGGGGAGAGGCTGTAGAGTCAGGCTGGATTCTTCTCAACTGAGGAAAGGCATTGCCTCAGAGACACCAGGCCTGGCCGGAGTGTTTGAGGGCAGTGGGCACACAGCTCCCTGCCTGCAGGGGCCTCACGATCTTAATGTGAAGGGCAGACTCAAAATCAGGGCAAGGTCGTCGGGACACTGTGGGGGACAAGGCAACCAGGGAGGCTTCCCAGAGGAGGTGCCTTGTTCCTGACCTTGGAAACCAGGCAGGCGTGAGTGAGCAGGGGGCCTGTGGAGCAGGGGGAGTCAGACCTGGGGGAGTGTGAGGGAAGGCAAACAGGATAGAGAAGGCAGCCGCAGCCTGTCCACAGGGCCCTGGGTGCCAGGCTGAGTGGGCTGATGTAGCCTGTGGTCCAGCTGCAGGGGTGGGTGTATTGGAGTGAGGCCTGCAGGCCAGATGGGGTCTGTGGGTATGGCCCAGGAAGTGGCCCATCTGGAGCGCCTGGGAAGGAAGACTGGCTGGGAGGGCTGGAGCTGGGGAGGCTCTCGGGTGGGGGGCAGGCGGTGTGCCCTGGCTGTTGGAGTTGGCCCCAGGAGTGCCCAGCGTGGTGGTGGCTGCCTCCACACAGCCTGCCGTGAGCAGGCGACCTCTGTCCACGTCTGTGACTGGCCCTGCCCAGCCTGCCCGGGGATCTTGTGTGCTTCGACCAGGGATTCTTGGAGCCCCTGGCTCAGGATGGAGATTTCTTTCATAGTTTCCAATTTGCATTTCAGTTTTGGCTTCGTGCAGGAGGCCAGGCTTCTGTCTCATTACTGTTGGTTTCATCTCTCTGCCTCTGTCCTTGGGTCCCTGGTGCTTGGCCACATCCCCCTGGGGACCGAAGGCTGTGGGTTTTTCCTCCTGGGGCCTCATCTGAGGCCACTGAGCTCCACAACTGCTGAGATCTGGCTGTGCCCAGGTGGTCCTGCCCCCAGGAAACCGCCCATGCTGTCCGGGAAAGGGGGTGCAGATGGGCATGATTCCGAGGGCACTGCCCGCTCCAGGTGCCCAGGAAGTGGAGGGGGTGGGTTCCCATCCTGACTGCACCCAGCTCCCGGGGATCTCTAAGCCAGGCAGTGAAGAGGGTGCTCAGGCTTTAGTCTGAGAAAAGCCCTTAGAGGGCCAGGGAATGGGAAAAGTGTTGGAGACAGCCCCGCTGCCAGCCCCGCTGCCAGCCCCTGCTGCCCGGCCCCTGCTGTGAAGCCTCAGAAGCCAAGAGGTGCTGGCACCACAGATGTGGTCCCAGAGCAACTCCCAGCTCCAGGCAGGCATCCCATCCGGCCTGGGCTTGGCTTCTGCCAGCTCCTGGGCCTGCGCTGGGAGGGGCTGAGCGTGGGGGCATGGGGGTGGGCAGGAGCCTGGGCACGTTCATTCACAGCACAGAGCTCTGTGGGTACTCACTCATTCACCCACACCTCATTTATTCCTCCTGCACGTTTCTGAGCGTCGACTGGCACGTCCATCCTCCACTCATCTGCTGGGTCCATTCTCACTTTGGGATCCCAGACCAGCTGGTGCTGTCACGGCGAGGTTTCCTCCTGGGGAGGAGAGGGAGGAGCAGCAGCTCTGCCCTGGCCTGGGCATTGGGTCCCTGGTGTAGGGGTAAGCAGAAGAGCTGCAGGAGCCAGCACCCCGGGAGAGGAAGCCAGGATGGAGTCTGGGAGTCCTGTGTGCTGGTGTGGCCAGGAGAGCCAGGAACTAGCCTTTCCTTTGAGAGGAAGCTCTGGAGCTGCAGCAGGGTTTGCCGGGGGAGGAGCGGCTCTCTTCGCCTTCCATCCACAGCCCTCATTAAGGCAGCCACACCTCAGGGCGCAGGGCTCTGTCAGCCCCTCACGGTAGTGATGGAGGCTTCACTGCAGGCTCATGGCCCTGGGCAGAGGCCACTGGAGCCCGCCCAGCCTCAGCCAGATGAAACATCCGGGAACACACACCCGGCACAGTCTCCAGGGCTGTGTGGAGATGGCACTGCCTGGTGCTCCTGGAAAGCAGAAAGCCTCGGGAGCGGAGCTGGCTCTGCAGGCGGCAGGATGCAGTCTCTCCGTGGTGAGCTTTGCACCAGGAGGAATCCTGACCATGCCCCAGGCTCTGGGGAGCAGCCAAGCAATAGACTGCTTGGGGAAGTCAGAAACCACCTGGGCTGCAGCAATTGGGAAAGAACCATAGACACCAGCAAGTCTATTCCTGGGGAAACTGAGGCCTGGCGGGGAGACTGAGGTCCCTCGTGAATCTGTGGGGAACCAGGACGTGCACCTGTGTCTTCCGTCTCCTCTTCAGTCACTATGCCAGGGCCAGATGGTGGGCAGGGTCTGCTTTGGAGAGCAAAATAGAAACTCTGGCAACACGGGTCCCGAGTGACACGCTCTCACGCACCCCTACCCCGCCCCTGGCCTCCTCCCTGGTTCCCAGCTTGGCGCCTATCTTGGGCCTCATCTCAGACTCAGCCTTTCCTCTCCCTGGCAGGCGGAGCTGACGGGCCCAGGGATGTGTGTGTCCTTAGTGGCCTGTCCCCCTTTTTCAGCTCTGGCAAGGACCCCCTCCCGGTCTGAACCACTCATATCAGACCCAGAGAACAAAGTCCAGGGACCCTTGGGTGCAGAAGCAGCATGGCATGGTGCACCGGGCTGCCTTAGGGTGAACGCTGTGGCTTCCCTCTAAGACCAGAGGCTGGCCTCGTGGGTAAACTGGGGGGCTGAGCGCAGGAGCCCTTCTTATTCCAGAGTCTGCCAAGTTCTGCCTCTCCGCTCTGTGGCCAAGGCAGGCCTGGGGGAGCTGAGGCCTCTCTGGACACAGGCGAGAGCTGGGCAGTCTCTCTTGACTTGTCTCCCCCCTCCTCCTTCATGGCTGCCTGCAGCAGAGTGGGGAAAGGAGGAAGTGCCCGGAAGCAGAGAAACCTGATGGGCAGGGAGGGTCCTCAGGGTCTAGGTCCTGTCTGTGTGGCTACGTTGGGCCTCCAGGTTCTGGAACAGTGAAAGGGGTGGCTGGTGTGGGACTAGGGACCTGACCAGGGGAAGGGTCATCCTGGTTTTCCCCAGGGGCACAGGACGCAGCACCAAGCTCCCTCCTCCCAGAGGTGGGTGGGATGGCCGCCCTATGGGAGCTAAGGGTGCCCTGCCACCCTCTTGGGGCTGGGCTGTACCCCCTCCTCAGCAGTTCTAGGCTTTTCCGCAAGGGTCTGCACGTGCCCCTGACATCTTAGTTGGGGGAGCGGTGGCCCAAGCACCAGTCCTTGAACGCCAAGGTGATGGGGGTGAGGGGTGGGGAGTAATGTCGCCAAGGCCCCTGTCTTGGCTTCTCCCAGCGCCTGGGCAAACGCCCAGCCTGGAGATGGGAAGCGCTCTCGGCCCCGCCCCCTTCCCGGTCCCGCCGGCTGGGGTCACGGGGAGCCGGAGGGAGGCGGAGGGGGAGGTGGGGGAAGCCGAAGGCCGAGGGAGCATCTTTGCGGAGAAAGTACTTTGGCTGCGGCGGGCGCGGGGCGGGCGGGCGGGCTGGCTGGCCCCGCCGTGCGCCCAGCGCCCCACCTGTTCTGCGCGCCGCGCTCTCCCGGTTGCGCCTGATCTGCCCCCCGCCCGGTGCCTGTGGCGGAGCCCGCGCCCCCGGCCCCCTCCCGGCGCGGGGCGGGCAGGGGGTGTGGTGCGGGCGGCACGAGTGACAGCGCGCTCCTCGCGCGGCGCCTCCACGGGGCGCAGTGTCACCGCGCACAGCCCGCCGCGGGCCGCCCGAGTCGGCGGGGCGATGCCGCGGGAGCCCGAGCCCCAGCCCGAGTCAGAGCCCGGCCGCTGACGGCGCCCCCCGGCCCGCAGCCCCCGGCCCCGCCGCCCTCGCTGCCGCCGCCACGGAGACAATGGACGCGGGAGCCGCCCCACAGAAGCGCAGTAGGTGCCGCTCCTGCCGCTGCGCCGCCGCCAGCCGGGATGCGCGGGTGGACGCGCGGGGGCGCCGCAGCCCTGGTGCGGGTCCGGGCTGAGCTGCTTGGGCTTCAGACCCGGGAGCGGAGGCTCGGATCGCGCTGGCACGGGCACGGGTGCGGGCTGTGGGCGGGACGGGCGGAACCGTCTTGAGCTTTCGGGCGGCCTGAGGTGACGGGTGAGGGATCTGGGGGCCGCCCCTCTAAAAACTTTCCTCCCCGGGCTTCCGCGGAGGTCGCACTGGGGTTGTGACCATGCTGAGAATGATCGGTGCTGAGCCCAGGCCGGACACCCCTGACCCCTGCCGGATGGTGCCGCAGGGCACCCTGTGTCGGTCCGGGAGGTGCTGCGTGGACTTGCCGCATGGGCACATCCGCCGGGGCCGCAGGTGCGCATCTCGGGGGAGCCGGCCTCTCCCCGCACTAGCAGGTGGGGCGCAGCAGGCACTGCCCAGGCAGGCGGGAGCTCAGGAGGCCCTGGGGCGACCCTGCGGGGTGGTCTGTAGGACACGGGAGGGGGAAGTGTCTGAGCGTCCACTGCTGAGGGGCCTCGTGGACTCTGGACCTGCCGCAGAGAGCTACAGGGTGTTCTTTAGGGGAGATGGGCTCTGCTGGAGCTGCTGGAGGAAGATGCCAAGGAGATAGACGGCTTCCCCTCCCCTCCACTCCCTGCCTCCCACACTGGTGACACTGGAGGCAGCCAAGGTGGCCACTGATCCCCACGGTGACCCCTGAGACCACTGGAACTGCCCTTCCCCCATGGCCTTCTCCCTCCATGAGAATGGACCCGATCCGCGTCCTCTTCCTCCCCTGACACCTTGGTCTGCTGAGGTGGGGTCACGGTGCCCAACACCCCTGTCTTGGGGAGCCCATGGTGTCTGCCTGCCTGGGTGTCTGACCCCAGAGACTCCTTCAGCGAGGTGCAGCCTCAGAGAGGATTCAGGCACCATGGGAGGCCAGGGAGGGGCAAGTCAGAGGGAGAGGCCGCTGTCCTACCTCCTGCTTGGTTGGTGGGGACAGAACCAGCCTGTTGGTCTCCCCTAGGACCCTGGGCTGATGGGAGAAGTCGGCTCTAAATTGGCCCCACAACGTTCCCTCTGCACTTAAGCCAGGGCCACATTCTCTGCACCGCCCTAGGGGAGGGTCTGGGGTCTGGAAAGGATGAGGGAGGCAGGTGTGCACTGGGCAAGTGGGTGCCTGTGGCTGTGCTGAGGGTCCCCACAGGCCCCTTCCCGGAGGCTGACCGCCTGATGGCCCTGCCCTCTGGGAGGTGAGAGAGCTGAGCTTTCAGCCTTGTCTGGATGAGGCAGGGAGGGAGACTGGTGCCTGCTTGGCATGTCCCCAGGGAACCCAGGGCAGTGAGAGAAGAGGCTGGAACCGGCCTGGGCAGTGGCCGGGGAACTGGTAGGAGTGTCAGCTGGACAGTGTGTGGAAGACATGGGGCTCAGGGCTCTGTCTGGTGGTCTTGGCCTCAGATCCCTGAGCCTGAGGCTGGGGTGAGGCCTGATGTCCAGCCTCTGGCAGAGCTGGCTGTGAGTGGGGAACAGCTGGGGGAACGGGGGAGGGTGGGGACAGGTTGGCAGCGGCCCGTCCTATGGGTGACCAGGTAGGGAGCCCGCCCGGGGGGGGCAGAGGAGCTGGTGGGCAGGAGAAACCCCCTACAGACCCTCCTAGGTGGTGGTGGGGCCCCGGCAGCCCAGTTCCCGAGGCCCTCACTCCCACTGCTGGAGTTCAGGTTACATAATCCGCACCGCACACACGGATTGCCGGAAGCCGCAGCAGCCAGGTCTGACAATACAAGTTGTAATTGGATTTTAATGTTTAATGTCCACAACACCTGAAGAGCTTCGGACCCATTTGCGTATCTTCTGTTACTCTGCACCTAATAGGACCACTTCATTAGCTGCTAACTGTCGCACCCACAGTGCCGTCTGTCCGGGAACAGAGGGAGCCTGGCCCGAGCCCCATGCCAGAGCCCCACGAGCTGCCAGCCACCTGCTCCAGTGATGGGCACGCCGACGGGAGGGGGGCTGAGGACCAGCCCAGTGGGTCCCTCCCGCTGCCTGGCCGGCCTTCCCACCCCCGTCCTGCTCCCTGTCTGCCTCAGACCTAGCCTGGGTGCTGCCCCTGGCTGCCAGGAAGGGGTGGCCACTGGGGGCTTGGACATCAGCGCACCCACTGAAGGCCCAGCTTCCCTGCTGCTGCCCGCTCTGGGGCTGTCACAGACCCAGCTGGGACTCTTGTCTCCAAGGGCCCCTGGGCACAAGTGGCCCTGGATTCTGGGGTCCCACTGCCACTCTCCCCCCTATTCACAACTTGTGGCTCAGCCCTGCCTGCGAGTTGGGGGATTTAGGCTGGAGTTAGGACCCTGCAGCCAGGTCTCTCGGGGCTGGGGGTGGGGTGGCCCTTGACAGACTGGGGCCCCAGTCAGAAGCAGGAGCTGTGTGCCTTGAGCCCCTCCCTCCCCCCAGCTTCAGGGGTCCCAGGAGGCGAGGCAGCTCCACTCCGACCGCCCTCCGGATTATTCTTAGGTCTGTTGTGTAACAGGCGCACATTGGAGGCAGAGGGAGGAAGGGCTCCTGGAGACATCTCCGGCGGCAGCAGCTAGCCAGCCGGGAGAACAGCTTTTGTCCTTTCCACTTGCCCAGCACAAAGGGACAAAGGAGGCTGCCTCAGCTGCCCTGCCCAGCCCAGCCGAGAGCTGGCTAGCCTGGGCCCATGCAGAGGGGTCGGGCCAGCAGGGAGGTCAGAGCTGGCAGAGGAGTCAGGGCCTGCAGAGGGGTCAGAGCCGGCAGGAATGCAGGCGTCCCTTCACTGCCTCATACTCCCCAGAGCTGGGCTGAGTCTGGGCTGGGGCTCCTTCCTCCTCCTGCTCCTGCAGCCCCATGTGTGTGCGCGCGCACACCTGTGTACCCATGCACCAGCACCTCTCTGGGGCCAGCTTCAGGGCAGTACCGTGGCCTGGCGGAGGTGGAGGTGGCAGAGGGTACCCACCCCAGCCTCAGAGCTGCCCTCAGGATTCCTCTTCCTGCCTTCCTCTCCCACCCCCTTATGTGCTCCCAGCAGCCTTTGGGTGTGGATTCTGGGGTCTCCACCCCCGCAGGTGGGAGCAGGCTTCTCACACCTGCCTTCTGAGCTCCCAGTGCAGATCAGACCCTGTGGGTGAGGCTCCAGGAGGAGCCAGGCTTGATGGCAGAAACCAGGGATCCTGGGGGGTTCCAGGGCTAGGGTGGCTGCGAGGTGGGGCCCCAAGTCTGTGTGGGGAGGCCCATTTGCTCACCTCAACTGCATCCTCCAGCACTACTCTGCCTTCAGCTCCTTCTCCCAGATGGCTGGACCTGTGTTCCGCACACACCTGCAGACAATCACTCCCAAGACGGCGGAAGGGGCTAAGCCAGGCTTCTCAGGGCTCCCGCTCCCCCTCCCCCTCCCCCTGGTTCTGCTGTGCTCACAGGGTGCCCTCCCACTGGGGAGCAAGGCGGACATGCATAGTGGGTGGAGATTCCAGAGATAGCCGGCCATGTTGGGGGCCTGCAGCTCCAGGTAGGGGCTGCTGACCTGGGGCTCCATTGTGACCTTTGGCTGTGACTGAGCTGCTGGCCCTGGAGAGACTGGAAAGGAGGAAGGGCTTGGGGGGTGGGGGCAAGTTGCTGAAATGTCCCCAGCTTGGTCCCTCCGGCCCAGGGAGACGTCTGACCAGAGCTTCAGCCGTGGTAACCTGGCCTCACTCCTCCCTGACGTGACCCGGTCTGCCCACTTCAGGGCAGCTGCCCTGAGTCTGGGGTCTTTCCCACCGGGGACCAGCCGACCGGAAACCGAGGAATACGGAGGATGTATTCCCCGAGGATGCGTGTGCCCCAAGGCAAGGCCTGAGGTCTTTCCGTCCCTTCCTGGCTGCAGGACCTTGGCAGGGCATGTCCCTCCTTCCCCTGCAGCACCGGGAGAGCCAGTGAGATCTTTGAGATCAGGCTGCGGCACAGTGCCTGTGGGGGGAATGCATGGTGCCCCTGGTTGCTGTGGCCCGTTTTCCCTGGTGGTGGCCCCCGGGCAGCCAAACCCAGGCAAAGGTGACTCCTTGTCAGGAAGGCTTTGCTGACAGCTGAGCTGCCCTCACCCTCCTGGAGCACCAGGTGCCCCAGGTGTCTGGCACACCATGACGGTGGGGTGTGTTTCCTGTGGCTGCTGGGGCCGGCTGCCGGGCACTGGCCAGTGAAAATGCCACACGCTCATTCTCTCGCAGTCCTGGAGGCCAGAAGTCTGAGGTCAGGGTGTAGGTGGGACCGCGTTCCCCTGCAGGCTCCCAGGGAGGACCTTCCTGGCCTCCTCCAGCCTCTGGTGCCTCCGGCATCCCTTGGGTTGTGGCCGCCTCCTGCTTCTGCCTGTTGTGCCTCGCCCTTCTCTCCGTCTTCTCTTGCACCTCGAGTCTTCTGCTTTCTCCTGTAAGGATTTAGGGCCCGCCTGGGTCATTCAGGACGATCTCCTCGGTGCAGGGCCCTTCACTGAAGCACGTCCTCAGAGACTTTTTTTCCAAGTAAGGCCAAATTCACAGGTTCTGGGATGTGGGTGTGTTTTATGTCGGGGGTGGTCACCCTTCAGCCTCCTACTGTGGCCATGTGCTCCACCCCAGCACCCCCACCCGAGGCAGGCCCTGGACCTCACGCTGCTGGGGTCCCACAGGTCCCCTAGCCCAGCCTCCTGGCTCCCCATCATCCCAGTCTCTCCCTGGGTGGGGCCCTGGCTCCACAGGTGACCAAGAGAGGTGCTGGAGGCCTGGACGGGCCTCACTGCAGCCTCAGGAAGCAGCTGCTCCTGGTTCCCAACCACTCATCATATCACTGCTGCCCCAGAAGGCAGCTGGGGCCTCCAGAAGGCTCGTTTCGTCAACCATTGCACGTGGCTCCTTTGCGGGTGTTGGGAAAGGGCCGTGGTCTTGGGCCCTGGAGCACATCCCAGGATCAGTGGCTCTGCAGGCTCCAGGGCCCACCAGCTGCTCTGAGGAGGCTCAGACGGGGCTGGGAGTCCTGGTCGGAGCTGTAGCAGCTTCACGTCCCCCTGGACAGGGGAAAATGCAGATTCACCCCCCCCACCCCCTTACCCCCAGAGGTTGGAGCTATTTCAGTAGAAAAGGACGTTTTAAACTGGAGTGTCTGGCCAGCCACGGTGGCTCACGCCTGTATTCCCAGCACTTTGGGAGGCTGAGGCGGGTGGATCACCTGAGATCAGGAGTTCGAGACCAGCCTGGGCAACATGGTAAAACCCTGTCTCTACTAAAAATACAAAAATGTATGTGTGTGTGTGGTGGCAAGCACCTGCAATCCCAGCTACTTAGGAGGCTGAGGCAGGAGAATCGCTTGAACCCGGGAGGTGGCAGAGGTTGCAGTAAGCCAAGATGGTGCCACTGCACTCAAGCCCGGGTGACAGAGTGAGACTCCGTCTCAACATAAATAAATACACAAACAAACCAGGGTGTCAAGGCTCACATTCGAGGGAGTGGTGTCAGGTGAGGTGGGGGTCCAGGTCTGCAGCAGCCTCTGCCTGGCCTGGGTGGGGCAGCTCTGCCCAGGTGGCGTCACTAGGGTGGAGGACATGGCTCCGGAGATGGGCAGACATGGATCCCAAATCTGCAACTGTGTGGCCTTGGGCAGTGGGACTCACTGCTAAGATGGGTCAGCAGTACTGTGTTGTGGACAGAACCGTAAGGCTGCTTGTAAGCTCTGCCTAGCCACCTCCGAGGGACAGTGGCTGCTCCATTCTGGCCCCCTCCTGCCCCTGCTCCCTGACGCTCCCTGCAACTCATCCATTCTCTGGAGAACTAGCAGCCCTCAGAACTGAGCTGTAGCTGTGGCTGCAGCCATCTTTGATGCATAAGTGGAAGGCTGGCCTCGGACTATGCTGCTGCCGCCGCCAAGCTCAACCCTGGGAAGTGGGTGGATGAGGCTGTTTCTCTGCACGCGGTGTCTCCCTGGCTCCTCTGAGGTCTCCTGAGCCACCTCAAGGAGCCCCGGCTCCTCCCAGCTGGGCCCGTCCCCTGAGGCTTGTCCAGGAACAGGCGCCCTGGGCAGAGGTGGCTTCATGCGTCGCTGCCCCCTTCCTGGCTGGGCCTCGGCAGGAGGCAGATATTGGGCACCTCCTCCCAGGAGGGAGTTTGGTTTTTGTCTGCAACATGTGATCCTTCCAGAACTGGTTCAAACGCCCAGCCATTCCCTCCCTCCTTGGGGGCCTCCAGCACAGGCGGCCAGTCCTCTGGGCTCCTCTTTAGCTCACCAGGATGTGCCCTGCTTTTCAGAGCCTCTGCTCCCCGAGACTTGCACATGAAGTGAAGATGGGCCAGGCCTTCTGGGATGTTTCCTGGCAGCCTTCAGAATACAGTTGGGCGTTACCAAGTGCCCCCAACTCGGCCTGCCTCCCTATTCAGCCTGCCCCCTACATAGCCTGCCCCCTACATAGCCTGCCCCCTACTCCCTGCCTGTGTCCCACTCCCCGCCTGCCCCCCACTCTCCATCTATCCCCCGACTCCCTGCCTGCCCCCCACTCCCCACCTGCCCCCCAACTCCCCACCTGCTCCCCACTCTCCGCCTGCCCCCCAACTCCCCACCTGCTCCCCACTCCCCGCCTGCCCCCCTACTCCCTGCCTGCTGACTGTTGCATCCCAGGCTCCAGACCCTTGTACCAGGCGCATTTAAGGCCGAGCATGTGGGCCCCCAGCCTGGGCTCAAATCCCCACCCTACTGGTTCCTGGACTGTGGATCTTGGGGAGATACCTGTGCCTCTGGGCCTCAGTTTCCTCATCTGTGACAAGGGGGTGACAGTGGTTGTGAGGGTGAGCAGGTGACTTGTAGAGAAGGAGGGACAGCCCGTCAGGGGGACCCCTGCCCGTGCTAGGGACGTCAGCTCCCAGGACACGGCCCTGGCCCTGGCCCTGCCTCAGGGGCTGTTGCTTGGCCACCTAGCACACGCTGTCTGGAAACAGGACTCAAGGTGCAATTTGGGACAGAGCGCGGGGTCCAGTCCAGCAGCTGGGCCAGGTGCACTCCAGGAGGGAGGCCTGTTGCTGGTGTCCCCGTCAACAAGGTGCCGGGTGCCTCTCCACTCCCCAGGGCCCTCCGTGTCCCAGCCAAGGCAGGCGGTGGTGGGCCTGCCTTGCGTCCTGATTGTGGGGTCTGGGGCCAGAGACGTGTGTGCCTCCCCGGCCTCCCACGATCATACGAAGTTGTGTCTCCGAGGGACGCCACCAGCAGTGACAGGCAGAGATTGTTGTGGAGAACGTGGCTGATGGAGGCGTGCTTCCGGGCTGTACAGATCAGTGCCAGCCCTCTGGACTGATCAGTGCTGCCCGGCTAACCCCTGGTAGCCCCGGTGGGGCCACCACCACACATCCCCACTTCTGGAGGAAGCCCCTTGACTCCAGCCACGGGAACTGGCTCCAAGGCCCACTGTGAGGCCAGAGAGCCGCCACCCACCAACATGTCCTCTCACCGTGGAGGGGGCAGCCGTGTGGGGGTCTGTGCCATGGGTGGGCTCGGGGGCTCTGATCCCTCGAGGGTCAGCCGCCGTTGGCAGCAGGGAGCCCTTCCCCCAGACTGCAGCCCCGGTGATGGGCAGGCCAGGCCAGTGGGACCCTCCCTGGGGGCTGGGCAGCATCACAGGGACCTGGGTGAGTGGGCCCCACCGGCCTGGGACCCTAACGTGCTCTCGGCCCCAGCCCTGCCCCCACTTCGTCTGGGCTGCCGGGGGACGGTGGGTGGTGGGGGGGGGACTGTGATTCAGGCTGAGCTGTCACGGACGCCTGTCATCAGCACGCTGATGGGGAAGTGTCTGTTCACACAGAAAATATGTTCTGAGCCCCGGGATCTTTGTCATCCTTCAGAAATGCCAACCCTGTGAAGTGAGGTCTGCTGCGCTGCAGGCCTGTCGGAGGAGGCTGAGCAGAGGCGTCCGTCTGGGCCCTGAGTCTCGGCAGTGCACAGGAAGGCGCCCCTCCCTCCGGCCCGAGGCTCCCTTGCTGGTAGGGGTAGCGGGCAGCCCCCACTGCACTGCTAAGCCTGGAGCTTAGCAGGTGCATCCAGGTGTGCAGAAGGACGGTGGAGGCTGAGTGCAGCCGGGCCACACGACCCAGGACGGTGGAGCTTCAGGGAGCAATCCGGAGGTTCTCCAGGAGCTGCTGAGGCCTGGGTCCCCCTGCCACCTGCTATGCCCCAGCCCTGCCTGGCGGGTAGCAGTCCCGCGGAAGTATTTCATCTCGGCCCAAAGGCAACAGCTGCCGTCCTGGAGTGAGCCCCATGGAGGGCGACCTCTGTGGTGGGGACGGGAGCCCTTGATCCTGCCTCCTCTTCTCCCTCCTGCCCTGGCCCTTCCTGCCTCAGCCCCTCTGGCCTTTGGGAGCGGCCACCGTGAGCAGCAGGAGGCGAGGCTGGGACTGGGGTGGGTCCACCTCCCTCCAGCGGCCCCCTCGCAGGCATGAGGGGAGCAAATGCATCATTCACTCGACCCCAAGCCTCCCCAGAGAGCAGCAGATGGGCCCAGGGAGGGGCTTAAATAATCCCCAGACCCCAGGGACTGGGGATGCCGGCCTAGGGCTCCCTAGCCAGAGGCTGGGCATGAACCTCCCCTCTGGGACGCCTGGCCACCCGGTCAGACTTGGTCCTGGGAGGGCCTGAAGCCTGGCCAGTCACTGTCCTCAGCTGACTGCCCCTGGGCCTGGCCCTGAGTGCAGCAAGTACACAATCAGGGCCGCGCCTTTGCTGCCCGGAGCTCAGCAGAGCCTAGAGGAGGACAACCTGGAGGACAGCCTGGAGGAAGGGGTGCCTGCTGGCACCTGGTCCTGGCTTCTCAGGAGGGAAGTCCCGGCTCACCCCACTGCTTCCCATGGATCCATTCCCGGTGGGGGCGCCCCCTCAGTGCTCTCAGAGCTGGGACCCTTCACCACCTCCACCGAGGCCTGGGCCGCCCATCCCCCACGGTGGCACAAGCCTCCTGCCTGTCCCCCGATCTTCCAGTGGGGCAGCTGGGACAATTTGCCGAAACGCAAGTCCGCCCCCCGATAGCACCAGTGCCCCCATTGTGCTTGGGATGTGGCCTGCGGGCACCATGCTCCCTGGGGCCCTTCCCCATGTGGTGCTGCTTGGGAGGTGAAGACCCCTGAGGTGTATGTTTCCGGTCTGCCCTGTTATCGCCCATTGCAAAGATGAGGACATTGAGGCTGGGGATGGCAGGCGGTGCAGGGGAGGCCCTTGTACTATTTGGAGGGCTCACTGGAAGCGTCTCTGCACACCACAGGCCCTCCCCAGCCTGGAAGAGGGGGCTGCTGGCCCTGGCACGCTGATGGTGGTCTGGGCTGAGACACGGGGCTCACAGCACCTCCTTCACGTGTTCCGAGGCCAGCATTCTCACGGGGCCCTGTGCCCTTTGCCCTCCATGCTGCCCAGGGCCACCCGCTCTGGCAGGGGCAGGACCCTCCACCACCCCTTCCTTCCACGCCTTGTGGGGCGGAGCTCCATCCTCCTAGCGGAGAAAAGTTCACCTCAGTGCCTTTGTGGGGTCTTTGTTCCTGCGTGTAGCCCCTGGACACCCTCTCCTGACTCCAGCAGACGCCAGTCCTGGGTCCAACCCGGTGCGTGTCCCCGTCTCCCGGTCGGGAGGGCTGCTATGGCTTCTGGGGTCCCCAGGATTTCGGGCAATGGTGGTGGGGGCTGCTGGAGAGGCCTGGCCTGTGTCTCCCGAGTTGGGTAGGGGAAAGAGGGCAGGCACCAGCCTGTGTGGGGGAGCCGCTGAGAGCTGAGGCTTGCTGGTAGTGGGTTCTGGGGGTGCTGCAAGCCAGCCCCACCCCCAGTCTGTCACCCACCTATAGGTGCCCACTGTGGGCAGAGCCGTGAGGGCCACTTGGCCTCTCCAGCAGTCCAGGCTGGTGCTCGGCCTCTCTGGGGGCATGTCCTGGCTTGCCTGGCTGAGCTCCTAGGGCAGGCACTGCCTGTTCCCTTCTTGCCCTGCAGCATTGGAGGTGGTGCGGGCCTGGGCCCTCCAGTTCCCCGCAGGCCAGTGCCCCGCCCACCATGCCCGACTCACCCTGACACCTGGGGATCCCCAGGCAGCCCGGAGACGGAGTCTTAGGGCTGCCTCTGCAGGACCCTTGGAAGCGCAGGCACTTGCTCAGGGAGGGGTTGATGGTGTGGTATGGCAGGAGGCGGCACCACGTGGCAGGCTTGATGTGACACGATGTGGTGTGGCCCCTCCGGGAGGATGGTCTGTGGAGGCTCAAGGCCATGGACCTTCTACTCCCCAGGGGCTGAACCAGCAATGCCCTGAGTGGACCATGTCCTTTTACTGGGAAGGGGTGGCCTGACGGCGGACCCCAGGCCTTCCTGTCTGGGACGCTGCAGGGCCTCTGGAGCTCCCTCCCAGGTGAGGCCTCCGAGTGGGGAAGGGCCAGGACGTGAGTCCCAGTGGCTTCTCCAGGGCCTCCCAGGGTCTGGGATAAACCGGGAATGGCGGCTTCCCTGAGAGCAGCCCTGGCTCAGCCCCTTAGTGTCGCGGCCCTTGCGGGGCTGTTGGGACAGGGCCTGTTTCTGAAGGTCTGTGCACTACGTCCTTGGCCAAGTTTGGGGCTCTGTGGCAGCGTGGGTGGGACAGAGCAGGTGGCTCATGGCTCAGGAGCCCCTTAGAGTCCTCTTACTGTCACCAGCGGAGTGTGCGTCACCCCCAGAAACCTGTTGTCCAGGCTGGGGCCTCCCTGCCTGGGGTCAGCCGGGCCTCGGCGCCCCTGTACAGCCTGAGCACGCACGCCCAGCTGGGTCCTGACCCCCACCTGCTCCAGGAGGCTCTGCTCCTCCCTGCAGCCTCCACAGGCTGGACCCCCATGATGCTGAGCCCCCAGTGGGGCTGGGACCTGGCTCTCCCCTCACCCTTGAGACCATGCTCTTTTCTGAGATAGGAACCCAGTTGACCCATCTGCAGGCTTAGCCCAGGCATGGGACCCTTGGCTGTGGGAGCTGGGACGGGTGGGCACCTGAAACTGGACATTGGCTGTGTGATGGCCAGTCTAGGCTGGGCGCTGCCCAGAGGCTCAGCAGGTCCCTGTTCCCTGGCCTGGCTTGAGCGCCAAGGTGTCAGGGCAGGAGGACCCTCGGCCCTGCCAGGCCCCCTCTGAATCCCTTGGTGCGGGTCCCCACGTTTGACGGTTCACCTGCTGTTCCCAGGGCCTGTGCTAGGTTGTGAGACACCCCCCAGGGAGAGCACGTAGGGGCACGGGGTCCCCAGAGAAGGGCCTGCCGGGGGCATAGGGAGGCTGGCAGCCCGCCTTCCTGCAGGTGGAGTTAGACTCAGTGAGTGTGAAGGACGCTCTGTGGCCACCATAGCTGGAGCAGTTGCCTGTGGGGGTGCCAACGCTTGTTCCCTGGGGTTCTGGGGGGCAGGCGGGGGCAGGAGCAGTCAGAACCTTCAGAGGAGTGGCCCCAGGGCCTTTGCTGCGAATGGAGGTGGGAGGCTCCCAGGGGGCAAAGTGCACCTGCTGCAGGTGTGAGAGGGCCCAGCTCAGGGAGTATGGCCCCCAGGAGCCCCTCAGCCCCTCCACCCCACTGCAGGGCCTCCCTCCCCGGCCGTGCCCCCGTCTTCACCCTCCGTACCTGTTGAGCCGTGCCGTGGGTGGAGGCGAGCGTCCTGTGGGCGGGCTGTGTGTGTGTGCGTGCTGTGTGCTCGTGTGTTTGAGTGTATTTTTAAAGCGACTTTGCAGCTGTGTTTGACTTCATTGCATTCTCTGGTAGGAGCTCGGCAAGAGGCGCGTTGTGGGTTATTTTGGGCTTGGCAATACTGGAATTATTAGATTCCATGTTTGTAAGGAAACGGCGTCGCCTGGGGCAGCATTGGCTGTGGGCGGGGGTGTTGATGCCATGTGGGACGTGGAGCCCCGAGGGAAGGCTCTAGTGTGTCCCTTGGGCCTGTCACGGGGTCATCAGGGTCACCAAGCCGCCAGCACCAGATCACCCGGTGGGCAGTTTCCCCTCGGCCTTTGTCAGATTTAGGCCTCCCCTGGCTTCCGAGCGCATCCCCCACAGTTCGTCCCCTGGGCGTTGGCTCCCACCTGACCTGTGGCCTCTGAGCCCTGCAGGGTCTTGTACTGGAAGGGCTGCAGCCCGGCTTGGAGGCAGGGGTGGCGCTGGGGGGTGGGTGGCGCTCTAGCCACGCACTCTGGCGTTTGTCAAAAAAACTTAAATTGCCCCTTGCTCTCAGCTGTGCCTTAAAAAGCTGCGGGTGGTGACTCAGTTGTCACCATCACAGTCACTGCTGCCGCTGCTTCTGGGGACACCTGAGGTCACTGGGGTGGCTTGTCCTGTGCAACCCCCACCCAACAGACCCGTTGACCCTTTGGGGTTGGGGGACATGGGGGAGGTGCTGGAGCTGGTGAGACTCAGCCTCTGTCGGCTTCCTGTCATGGCTGTAACTTGAGGGAGCCTCCCTCCCTGGGGCTCAGTTCCGCCCTCTGGAGCCAGGGAGCTGGGCCTTCCTCTGGCCTTCATTTGTCCAGGGGTCTTGGTGGGAGGAGCCCACCCTTCCTGAGAGCAGGGGCCCACTTGGTAGGACCCTTTTCTGCCCCTTCTAGGTCCAGCGGAGGGGCCCGTGCTGGGTCTGAGGAGAGCAGGTCTCACAGCCACAAAGGGCTCCCAGGCGGGAAGGGATCCCAGGTTCACACCATGACTCCGGCACTGTGAGGGGTGATCCGCACCTCCCCTAGGCCTTGGGCAGGTCCTCTCTGTCCAGCCAGGGCCCCCGCCTGTTGTCTCCGTTTTCTAAGGGGCAAAGGTCACCTACCTCCAGAACCCCCTGGGGCTCCAGTCCTCAGGCGCCTGGTGTGGCGGTGGTGGCTTTGGGTCCTGCCCTGGTGGTCATCTCACACTGGCCAGCCCTTGTACAGGATGGTCTGCGGTGGGGGGGACCCAGGGCTCTTTCAGGTGGGCTGAGATGTGAACTGACCGGCTGGTAGCTCCGTCCATCAGCAAGGACAGGAATGAGACCTGGGCCTGCCTGGCCACGCTGGGCTAGCCTGTCCTCCACTCAGTGGGGACCCCTCCTCCCCTCCCCGCTGGGCTTCAGGGGACTTTCCATGGCTGGAACCTGTGAGTGGCCAGGGGCTGGGGGCCCCATGCTCCCAGCAGCCTTGTGGCTGTGATCACAAGGGGCTGAGTGCCTTCTGCCTCAGTTTCCTGCCACTGCAGCTTCTCGCCAGGGTTTCCAAGTCGCCTGCTCCCCAGTGTCTCCTGGCCTCCTTCCCAGGACGCTCCTTGGGTTCTAGATCTGCTGAGATGGGGGCTGTGTGTGGCGGGACGGGGCTGCACCTACCCTGGGGGAGTGGCTGAGCCACTGGATGGCCTCCTGGGGAGGCCTCCCCAGCCACTGGATGGCCTCTGAGGGGCCCAACAGCGACCTGCAGACAGTCAGGGAGGACTCCCTGAAGGAAGTGGTTTCCTCAGTGTCTGACCACAGGGTAGTCACAAGTTTCCCCAAAGGTGAAGGGTGGCTCACCCCGAGTCCTGGCTGCACCCTGGCACCCACAGCCTGGCGCAGAACATGAACCATCCAGGTCCCAGGAGGCGCGTGCTGGGGGCGGCTCCCAGCCCTTGGATGGTCTCTCCTCGTGCCTAATAGGCAGCCTGCCTTCTTTTCTGTTTTTGACCTGAAAAAAAAGAAAAAGAACATTTGCCTGCATAGCACTGATGGCCACCCGGCCCACGCTGTCCACCGGGCACGTGGTGGGGGGTCGCAGAGAACGAGGAGTGGGCTTCAGGCACCAACGGGGCCACACAGGCACAGGGCTGGTGGGCGCTGTGCTTCCTGGTGCATCCCTGCACCAGGCAGGCGGAGTGGCAGGCAGGGTGGACCCAGTGGGACCAGCAAGGTCAGTGTGACCCCCACTTCCTGGGCCTGGGGAGAAGCTGGGCTCCATCTGTGTCCCCGGAGTGGCCAGTGGCTGGGTGGCCAGGGGAAGATGCCGGAGGAGGCTCTGGCTCTGCCCTCAGGGAAGCTCCTGCCCAGACCACACCCATATAGGCAGCCCACGCCCGACACGGGCAGCGCCCCAAAGACCCATCTGCACAGGGACGTCTCGAGGTCACGTTTCATTCCTGCATCAGCCTCCTGTACTCCGATTCTCACTGGCTTTTAATCTGCACTTATGCAACCATGGTAAAAGGTGACTACATCTGGGATGTCCCTGTGCACTGTGATGTGTGCTTGACCATCTCTGCAGACGGGGGCCCGAGGGGTCACACCGACCTTGCTGGTCCCACTGGGTCCACCCCACCTGCCAGTTCCTGTGAAAGCAGGAAGGCCACTCGGGCCATGCCCATTCTCCAGCCACTCGGCATGTCCAGGTCAGGCCAGGCCAGTGCCCGCAGGGGCCTGTCCAGCCCAGCCTCCAGCCCTTCCCGCGTCATGGGTCCCGGCTGATGGCCCCTGCTGCAGGTGCCCCGCCCCCTGCTAGCGCCCTGCTCCAGGGTCTCTGCTGTCTGCTCCAAGGGGTCTTCACAGCAGCCTGGGCCACACTGGTCTTGCAGCGGGGCTGCTCCTGGGCACTCTCGAGCCACTGCCTCATGGTGACCTGGCTCCCTCATTGCAGACTCAGCCCTGAGTCCTGCTCTCTGGGGCCGGGTTGTCCCCATCTGGAGGTGGGGCTCAGGAGGGGCTCTGGTGATGCCAGGAGGTCATTGGGTTCTTGCCACCCATCAGGAGCCTCACTGGGGCTAAAACCATGCACCCTCAGCATCCACCCAGGGCCTCCTGTTGGCCCTGCGTGGGACATGGTAACAAACGCCACGCTGGTGACAGGTCCTCTCTGGCTGGTTTATTTTGTTTTGTTGGAGATGCATGTGCCCCCTTGCAGGCTTTCCAGTGTTCTTCCTTGCCGGTGGTCTTCCTTTCTGGCTGTCTTCCTTTCCAGTGGTCTTCCTTGCCAGTTCTTGGGCCGACACTGAGCCAGCACTCATCCGAATGCAATGCTGGTACCTGGGGAATATGCTCCTGAGTCATTCACATGCGGGACAGGACGGCTGTGGGAGGCCCGGGGCAGGCAGTGTTTAGAGGCCAGTTTCCGCTCAGCGCCTCATGGTGGGGCTGTTTTCCTTGGCACAGTGCGGGGCAGGTCCAGACGGCCAGGGGAGGGTCCATCGGCCCCTCACCACTCTGCTGGCTCCCCTCTGGCCTGTTTGGCTCCAAGCAAGCACCCTGAGCTGGGACCTGGGCCAAGTGCTCTTCTGCTCCGGCAGTGACTGGGCCCAGCTGGCGCCGCCCAGCCCTACCCAGGCCCCTTCTGCCCTCCGCTTCCTCGCCTTGCTGCTCTAGCCTAGCCTGAGGGAGGGGCCCGCGCCCCCATGGGACTGGCCCTTCATGCCCCTGGGGCCCTGCTGTCCAGGAAATCAGCCCGTTCTCTCCATGTCTTTTCTAAGGCCATGCTGCCCTGGGGTCCCAGGCCAGATTCCCCCAAGAGCTAGGACCACTGACCACTGCTCTGTGTCTCCCATACCAGAAGCCCTCTGGGTGCGGGTCCTACCTCTGGTTTCCTTACTTCCTCCCCAGTTCTAAGCCATGCCCAGCACACAGCAGGTGCTTAATAAACCCTGGCTGATGGCTGGGGGTACGGAACAGGTGGGCTGGAGACAGGCAAGGAAGGACGCAGGGGGTGGCCAGTCTTGGCCCTGGGGCAGGGACCGTGTGGGCTCCCTCTGGCCTGAGAACCGAATCTGAGGACTGGGATTGTGGGATCCAAAGGCAGGGGTTTAGTGGCATAAAAGGGACACTGCTTCTTTTTCAAGGATTTTCATATTTTTAATGATGCGAGCAGCTGGGAGGCCTGGGGCAGCACCCAGGTGTCAGCTGGGCTGCTCTGGCCTGATGACCCTGGTGGAGGCTGGTGAGGCTGAGGGGCGCCTGGTCCTGGGGATGGGGACTGGCCTGCCTATGGGAACAAGGCTGTGGGGGCCTTTGAGCAGCAGCCAGGGGCTGATGGCGCTGACTCAAGCTCAGGTTTCACAGTGACTGGCTGTGTGGCCTTAGCAGGTCTCACAGCTTCTCTGAGCCTTCGACCTCTCAGTGCAGGGGTGACACTCCCCACCTGCAGGGCAGCAGCCACCGGTTTGCCTTTTTTCTCTCTGCCCTTCCTTCAGCAGGCCCTTGAGGCTGGGGGCCAGCCTGGTGGGGCAGGGGTTCAGAAGTCTGCCCAGTGCTCCTCTCTGGGGCTGGATCTCACACCCCACATGGGAAGGGTCTGGGTGGGGCCAGGTGGCCAGCAGCTCCTGACAGACCCGGCTGAGGGTGTGTGTCCTGGGACGTGACTGCATTGGTGGTCATGTGGCAGTGTTCGTCCTGGAATCCTGCTCACTGGACTCCGTGCCAGGCTGGCCAAGGCTCTGCATGGCTGTTGCACGCGGGCACAAAATCTAGGTCAGGCTGGTGCAGGGGGGTAGGGCTGGGCAGCCAGGGCAGTGCCTGCTCCCTCAAGGTCCAGTGGGGCTCTACAGCCCAGGGCTGGGCACCTGACCCACCAGCCTTGGCCAGGTCCCTTCTGGCGATGCCTGAACTCCCTGGCAAGGCTGTCCTGCGGCAGGGAGGAGGGAGGCATGTGGGCACCTGCTGTGACTGTGGATGCTGCTAGCAGGGCAGGCTGAGCTCGGTCCATGTGAGACCCAGCCCCTGGGCACCGGGAGGCCAGGATGTGTGGGCCCTGCTGAGATGATTCAGGCCAGAGCCTTGCCGAAGCTCCGGTCCCTGAGGCTGCCCCAGCTTTCACTCCCTGCTGCGTTACCTAGCCTCAGGGCCTCGGGGCCTCGGCTCCCCTCCTGCCTGCAATAGGGAACACTGTGGGGACAGTGACAGCCACTGGACACCCCATCCCCATGCCTCCCGCCTCTGTGGGCCTCAAATTTAGCTGTTTCTTGCTCTCTCTTCTGTGTTTCTTCTGCGCCTCTGCCTTGGCATTAACAGTGTTCCCTTTGAACCTGTCTGCCAACTCCCCCAGGCTTGGGGGGACTAGGACAGGGCTGGGGCCTTTGTTTGGGGAATGGCACTGTGGAAGGTGGGCAGGGCAACTGGGGATGTCAGACTCATCCACACCCAGGGCCTCTGCATCTGGCCCTCCCTGGCCATCCACCCGGGACGCCCTGTCCTGTCAGCTTGTGTTTGCTTGAGTCCCACTTTCTTGGGGCTGCCTCCTCTGGAGCCCCCTCTCTGGAACTCTGCCTACACTGGCTGTGCCACTTGGCAGCCCCTCCGCCTGACACCCCTTCCGCCTGACACCCCTCTGCCTGACACTCCTCTGCCTGACACCCCCATGACACTCCCTCCACCTGACACCCCCTCTGCCTGACACCCCCTCTGACACCTCCTCCACCTGACACCCTTTTGCCTCACACCCCCACCGCCTGATACTTCCATGACACTCCCTCCACCTGACACCCCCTCCGCCTGACACCCCCTCCGCCTGATGTGTGGTCTTGTCCCCATGGCCTGCTGTCAGGTGGTCGTCCCAAGGCATCTTGGTCCATCTGGGGCAACTGCAGTCAGTTTGGGTGGCCTGTGGTCAGTCTGGCCAGGTCCTAACTGGTCTGTCTTCCTCCTCAGCCAGAGGCTACGGGCTCCTCTGTGACCTTAGAACCCCAGAACCAAGCTCTGGGCACCGCTGGGCACCGCTGGGGTGGTTCCACGTGGGGTCCTGGGGGCTGAGGGAGTAGGGGGATCTTTTTGTTGGGGACACACCAGGGCCTTAGAGGGGCAGCCCTTGCCTTACCCTGTGCTCCCACCCCCCAGCTACTGCCCAGGACAGGAGGTCGCTCAGCCCGTCCTGGTGCCGAGATGTGTGTCGGGGTGGTGGGGGTGCGTCTGGCCCTTCAAGGCCCCCACAGTGGGCTTAGTTTCCTAACCGAAGCCATAACATCCACAGGACTCTTAAACCAGGCGAGGAAGCAACATGGAGTTCGCTTTGATGTTGAATAATTAATGCAATGTCTGAGGTACCGGCTTCTGGGCTGTGTCTCTCCCAGCCGCAGAGCTGTCAGCACCGTCTCGTCATTGGAGGGGCCTGCATTTCTGTCTTTAAACATGCGCTTGGCACCTCTGAGAGGTGATTAGGACATTCTGTGCACGATGGGGAGGCTGGGGTGCTCACCTCCAGGGGGCTGCAGGGCCAGTGCGACTGTTGGGGACCAGCCCACCCTGGAGGGGGAGCTGCAGGGTCAGCTGGGCTGTGAGACCCTGAGCAAGATTCCCCTGCCTCAGTTTCCCTATCTGAAAAGTGAAGAGGTTGGATCCAGGGACCTCTGGGGGCCCGTCTAACTCAGGCATTCCAAGGTGGTGGAGGAGCAGAACCAGGGACACATGGGGGACCTCGCTGTGTGCCCAGGTCGCCCTGGTGCTGGTGGGCAGGCTGCAGAGCCCTGCCTGCTGAAGTTTGCTGAACTGGGCTGCAGCTGAGAATCTGTTTACTGCAGCAGGTCATCAGGAAGCGTTTCCTTGGAGACATATGTAGGACAGAACTCGGAAGCTGAAACCGAGGCGCCCCACGAAGGCCCCACACCGCTGGCGGGAGGCGGTTCTCAGGGCTCTGCTCCTGGAGGCTGCTGGGACACAGCTGCCGCCCGGGGACTGGTGAGAGCCCGTGACCCGAGAACAGGGCTCCTAGCCCCTCCTCACAGCAGTGGCTACCCAGGGGGATATCGCACTTGGACTTTGGTGCAAGAATGTCTCCCGCCAGACTCCACTGAAGGTGTCCACTGCCCTCCTCCGGGAACCCTCCTCCTCCATGGCCTGAGCCAAGGCACCAGCTGGCCAGGCCCTTGGAGAACTGCTGGTCCTCCCTGGTTTAACACGGGGAAACTGAAGCCAGAGGGACAGTAAACTCCCACGGGGTATGCAGAGTCAGGCAGAGCCAGGGTGTGGACTGGGGTCTCCTGAGCCTGCCGAAGCACTGCCCTTCCTGGCTCCTGTCTACAGTGGCATTTTCTGGAACACACTCAGGGCACCCCTCGCTCACCAGCAGCCCCAGAGGACATGGTGCTAGGCTCCTGAACAGTGGGATCGCTTGGCAGCTGGTTGCGGGTGTGACCAGGCCACTGGCCTCCCCAGCTGCACAGGGTACGGCCCACTGTCCAGGAGAGGGCTCTGGGGCTCTGGAGCAGCTGGCCTGTGGGAAGTCCTGGGGATGGGGTCTCTTTTCGTGGGGTTTGAGTGTGGGCAGGGGGGCTTCACGAGCTTCTTACCTCCCCACTCTGCCCTCACTCTGGTCCTCCCCTGATGTACGTCTCCATCTTCCATCCCTGGCTTTCTCTGGGGCTGTTTCTGCTCAAACTCTGAGTCACCTGCGGGCCCAGAATTGGCGATCCTGACGCAGACTGGTGCATGGAGTGCTTGTCTGGCCCCTGGGCATGCACACGAGTACACATAGGCCCTCGGGGTGCCCGGGAGACTGGAGCAACCCTGGCCTGTCGTGGCCCCCGTCTGTGGGCTGGCCGTGTCTTCCTGAACCTGTGCCCTGGGGCAGGGACCACCTAAATGGTTTTCTTTGGAGATGAGAGGTAAAGGGACTTTTGTTGCAGGATGGCTGAGGAGAGGGGTCACCTCCTGCTTCCCCAGGCCAATGGAGAAAGCAGGAATGGAAGGTGCACTGCAGGGAAGCCAGGGCCTGGGCTCTGTCTGGACTCTGCTGCCTCCCGCCCCTACCCCTGTGAGATGCTGGGCGGTGCCCTGCCCACCTGGGGCCTCTGTCCAGCCTGCAGGGCAAGAAAGCCCCTCCAGCTGAGAGAGAGAGGATGGAGACACTGCGGAGTCTGGGGTGGGCAGCGTGGATGTCAGGGAAGCACCTGGTGCAGGTGGCCTCGGGCTCACGGCTGGCTCTCGGTCAACTCACACAGACTGAAAATGGGACCCTCAGGCTTGGCTCTGCAGGAGGCATTAGGGCCTCAGCAGGCCCTGAGGCTGGGTCTGGTGTCACTGCAGCCCAGGAGGTCAAGGGGAGCGGTTGCTTTTGTGTGCAGAGTCTGGGCCTGGGGAGCAGGTGTGCAGTATTTCCAATGCACATCGAGGAAACTGAGGCACAGGGGAAGGGGGATCAGCTCTGTCCGCCTACAGGCCTAGCTGAGAACCCAGGGCTGCAGGCCCAAGGTCTAAGCTCGCCCTGTCTCAGGGCGTGGTGTCCTCTGGCCTCTGTCCTGGCAATGCCTGTGAACCCAAGGACAGATCCAGCCAGGGCTCACAGCCAGATCCAGCCTTAGACTGTGGGGACAGGGGTAGCCTCTCAGACCCAGAAGGCAAGGACCAATCCCAGCAAGCGGGGCTGAGGAGACACAGCTCTGGGCCCACAGAGTGGGGACCCTCTGCCCTCTGCCATCCACCCTGCGGCCAAGGCAGGAGCTAGGTATGGTCCTCCCAGCTGTGCTGGTCCATGGGCAGGGGCAGGGGCTCTGGCAGGCTCCCGGCTGGCTCTGCGTCCCTGGGCACGTTTGTTCCTTCCAGTCACCTTCTTCAAATGAGGAGAAAATTGAACTCCCGGGGCCTGGTTCCCCTGCCACCATGGCACCTCCCTGCCCGCCACCCGCCGCCCGCCGCCCGCCACCCGCCACCCGCCGGGCCAAATGCTCTCAAAGACAGAATTCTGCTTAAATGCCCAGAAAAGAGATTTAGGAGATCAGAATCTTAAGCAAATTAACATGTGCAGTGGGCGGCTTTTAATCACCGCCTTTAATCGCAGGCCGTGGTGATGGAAATCATCTCCTGGCTGAGTGGCGGGCGGGGCTGGCCCTGAGGATGGATTATTCATTAGAACCTGAACCTGGTTTCACCGACCTCTGGAGGGGGGCTCAGGGGCCTCTGTCCACTCCAGGGAGGTGTGGCTGGGTCGGGACCTGCAGTCCGCACACCTCTCTCCCTCCTTCCCACCCTCGGGCGTGTCTGTGGCTTTCGCCTTCTGTCTCCTCTCCCCACCTCAGTTTCTCCCTTCTGAGACTTGGGGCTGCTGGCCCTTTCCTGAGTGGGCTGTCCCAGGGGACACGCAGAGCCCAGGTGTGGGCGATGCTGGGATGCCTGTTGCTCCTGGGTCACTGGCTGCCTCTGGCACACGCTCACTGCAGTGTCGTTGCCCGGACAGCCCCCATTGTGGCCTGGCCTCCCCTCAGCCCTGCCACTCAGCTCAGCGCCGGGACCCACTGAGACAAGGGGCCCACAGGGAGGGACCACCCCTCCCTTCTCACAGCTGTGCCCAGCCAGGTGCACTCAGGCCCTGGGGCCCTGGCTGTGCCGAACGGGCCGCGAGACTGTTCATTCGCGAGGGCAGGTCCCAAGAGCCCAGGGCATGGGCTGGTCCAGCTGAGGGTCCCAGGTCACCCTGAGTGGTGGTGAAGGCAGGAGGCAGCTCCTTTAAGGGTGCCAGGCAGCTGGGCCCAAGGGCCTTCCCTGGCAGGACCTAGGTGGTGACTGCAGTTGCTGGTGGCTCCCCTCCCCCTCCACACTGGGGCCCCGCCTGGCAGTAGGTGGTCACACCTTGAGGTGGCAGCAGCTCAGAGAGCCCAGAGGTGGCCCCACATCCTCCTGCTCGGGCCTGCGTGCCTGCCTGCCCTGCCCACATCCAGGACTCAGCATCCACACAAGCTTCCCAGGCCACGCTCTGCAATGGGGGCTCGAGGCCCCTTGGGGCAGAGGTGGCTCCTTTCAGAACACCCCTCATGGATGGATGTCTCTTTTGTCTGGAAAATGTTACGTCTCTCAGATGCTGGGAGCAGTGCATGCATGGGGAGGCAGAATGCTGGCTTGGCAAGGGCGAGGACCCCAGGGCAGGCAGCTCAGCACTGGACAGACAGGATTGGGAGGCGAGGGGCTGAGAGAGTGCAGGAAGGCGAGTAGCAGCACGCAGGGCTGCAGCCATCACCATCGCTATCACCAGGAGCTACTGCTGGGGCTCGGCCTCCCCCAGCGCTGGACGCCCCCCAGGGCAGCCAGTGAAATGTCACCTCAGTGACCCTTGGCAGTGCTTAACCCTTCCCAGAGACCCTCCTGGGGTGAGTGGCTCTTCTTGGCTGCAGCCTGCGGGGCCTGGGGTGTAATGACCAGAGGGTCCCTGTGGTGGAGGGGCAGCCAGCCAGGGAACATTTGGCTCTGGTCCTGGGGGTACAGCCACCCCTCAGTAGGAGAAGCCCTGCCGGGAGGGAGGGAGGGCAGGATGGACGGCGGATGGTCGCTCATGCTGCTATGGGAAGAGCCAGCAGGCAACCCGCCTCCCCTTCTGGCCTCTCAGTGGAGCCAGCTCAGCTCCCACCAGAGACACCGGCCCAGGTGCCCTCCCCCGCCACCCCAGCAGATGCTGCTGAGCCCAGGCTGGGCAGCCAAGGGTTAAGTGGGAGGGGCTCCCGCGGGAGAGGCGGTCCCAGCAGCGGCCCCGTCCCGCCCTCCCCTCGCCTTCCTCACGGGCGCAGCAGTGTGTGGGGCTGCAATCGGCATGGGCACTGCGCGCGGGGTGCCCCTGCTCGGGCTGGGGCTCAGGGGACGCCGGGGGCCAGCACAGGGCCCGGTGTCCCTCGGGCCGTGCCGGTAACTGGGATTGGCGCCCGTCGGCCATGGAAGAGCCTGGGCCCCCAGGTGGGCTCAGCCAGGACCAAGGTAAGGGGGGCAGGTGGGGTCCCAGAAGGGGGCTGTGATGGTCCCCGTGGGGAGCCCAGGACAGGAGCTGTTCACTGGTGACCCACTGACCCCTCGAGGGCAGCGCAGGGCCCCTCCCAGCAGGGTCTCCGGGATCACGGCCCAACGACCCCTTTACCTGCACATCCCTCAGACGCGGTCCCAGAGGAGGGATGCAGCCCCCACCCCTTGGCGCCTGCACCTTGCCTCATCTGCCCCTGTTCTGACACCTGGCAGGGAGAGGGTCTGCTCCCTGCAAGGGGCCCAACATAGTCCAGGTGGGCAGTGGGGGAGGCGCCCTCAGCCATGCTAACACAGGTCCTGACCTCCAGCCTGACCCCAGCGGATGCACACTGCCCGGTGGGGGGCAGGTCCGGGGGTGCCAGGGGCTGGTAGGCTCTGGCCTTTTGGGCTCTGGGGGCTCTCCTGGCCCAACCCCACCCCAGCCCCTCATCCAAGTCGGCAGAGGTGGCCCTGAGCTGCAGTCAGCACCATGGACAGAACAGCTGCCGCTTTCTCTGGGGACCTGCAGTTGCTGTGCATCCTCAGGGTTCCCTGGAGTCACACGCTGGCCCGGTCCAGCCCGCTCCGCTCCGGGTTGGAGATTTCTTGCTGTGATCTGTCACGCTTTCCTGACCTAGGAGCCGGACATTGCCCTGTGCAGACAGAGCAGAGTGGCAGGGGTGGCGGGGGCCCTGGGCTGTTCACAGCAGGAGCTTCCGAAGGGCGTCCTGGGCAGGCACCTTCAGCACTGGCTGGGGCAGGGTCTCCAGCTCCCCAAACACAGCGCTAGCTCTGGGCCAGGGGCAGGGAGAGGAAAAGGTGAAGGGGGACAGTGGCCACAGCTGCAGAAGGAGTGGCTCAGGCCGGACACCGGGAGGAAATTCCTGGGCTTCCAGGGACAGTAGGTTCCAGGGACAGTAGGAGCTTGCCTCCTGGTGGTTTGGAACCTGGTTGTTCTGTCCTCTGATTGACGTGGACACGTGGGGTGGGACATGGCATCGCTGTGGGGCAGACTGGGGATGGGTTGCTGGTTTTTGCCTCTGATGAACCTTGTGACCTCACACAAAAGACTGAGCCTCTCCGAGCCTCCATGGGTGAGAGGACTAGCATGGGCTGCTTTCACAGGGTGGCTGGGAGCGTTCAGAGGAAGTGTGTCTGCAAAGTGGTTGTGCTGTGCCTGGCCCATGCCGCTGCTCCAGGGTGCCCGTCCCCTCCTCTGCCCCACCCCTGTCGGAGGTGCCCTCTCTAAATGGAGGTCAGTGTGGCAGGTGTAACCAGGGCTGCTGGGGCAGACACTCTGTTTGTAGGATGGGCTGCATATTCAGGTCACTCCAAGTGCACCCACTCGCTGACCGCGGCCCCCATCCCAGGGCTCTCCTGAGCACATTGTCCCTGGTTCCTGCCTGTCTGGCCTGCAGAGAGCTCCCTGGAGTCACTGCCCTGTGCTGGCCACTGGGCTCAGGATGCCTGCCTGCTGTGGACAGGGGCTGGCTGCTGCCAGGTGGCCCCAAAGCCCCAGGTTCCAGGAGACCCAGCACACCTGGGGTCTGCAGCCAGCCAGGGAAGGGCCTAGTCTTAGGAGGAGGCAGTGGTGGGAGTGGCTCTGAGCTCACCCTCCGTGCCTGCGTCCTCTGGGCAGAGGGAGGGGAGCCAGCAGCACGGTCCTTACAGACTCCACGTGCTGCCGAGGACGGAGCAGATGGGCCGGTGTCCTGGGTCCAGCCCTCCATCTGCACAACTAATGAGCTGATGACGATGGCGTCCCAGTTCCTGGCACCTTCTCCTGGAGAAGCTATGGGCTGGCCCTGCCCGGGTAGTGCCCTTTGCTGGGGCAGTTTTGTGGGGGATGCCTGGGGCCCTCTCAGGGACCCAGGCCCAGCGGCTCCACCTTCATTGAGGGTGGGCTGGGGGAGGGGTTGGGGAAGGGGATGAGTAATCCAACGTGCCTGTTTCTTCCCGGGATTTTGCTCCCAGCACTGTGTACGTGGGCTCCCGCCGGCTGGACGGACTTCCTGTGTGGGCAAGGCGAGTGGGCGCGGGCCTCCCGCGTGGGGGCAGGGTGGAGTTGGTGGACACCATTCTCAGGACAGGACGTTTCCTCTGGTTCCTGAGAAGTCACTCACCGGGGTGGCCCCAGGCATGGGGGCCTCCATGCCAGCTGGTTGAAGACCCCAAGAGGGAGCCTTGTGGCTTACGGTCACTGGAGATACAAGTGAGCCACTCCGGTGGGGCTGTGGGGCCCCCTCCAGCTCTGCCCCAGAGAGCAGCACCTGGGCAGGGGCCACAGGGGCCTGTTTCAGCAGGCAGGTCCTAGGCACCAGGATGCAGCCCTGACTTGGGGACGGTGGCCACACTGTCCTGGGTGTAGGTTCCTTCCACCTGCTCAGACCTGGCCACCCAGGAACACACCTCTGAGGGACTTGAGTGGTTTTGGTTTCACGTTGATCAGACCCCCGGCTGCTCCAACTTTCAGGCCCCTACTGTGGAGTTGACCAAGGGCTGGGTTTTGGGTGGCCCAGTTCTCAGGGGCAGCCCTGTGCCCTTCCTGGGTCAGCTGGTGTGTGGGTGGGGAGCCAACTCAGGGAGCACCTCACTGGCTCCCAAAAGGCAGGAGTGGGAGACAGGGCAGCCAGCCCAGCCCCAGGGCCAGCTTGAGCAAGGAGGTCCAGACAGGGACGGAATGACTGTACAAGATGCCAAAAACTTCAGGCAGGGAAGCTCGGAGGGCCAGCTTCATCTCCAGGACACCTTCTCTGTCCAAGGCTCTCTGGCAGAGCATTCATGAGGCTGCTCGAGGAAGCTGCTCTCCGGCCTGGCAGTGACCTGGGGTGCTCTGGCCGGGAAGAGCAGCCCTGTGCCGGGACGGATGTGGCGGGCTCAGCCTCCTTCTGTTTCCTCGCCTCCTCCGTGGCTCTGTGCCTGCTTGGCCTGGCAGTGGCCCAGCTGCCACCCTCCCTCCCGTGCCTGGCTCTGGGCTGGGGGCAGGGCTGGCCCCGCCCACTTGGCCCGAGGACCCTCCCCTTGGAGCTGCAGCCCCCTCCCCTCACTCAGCAGGTGCTCCCTCTCTCCCAGCTGGCAGGCCAGGCTCCATCTGGTGACTTTTCAGGAAAGCCCCCCCAACACTGTGGCTGCCATGAGCCTGGCTCCCTCTGCAGCTCCTATGGGGTGTCCTGGACAGTGGCTGGGGGCAAGGCTGTACACCTGCCTTCAGAGAGCCCCAGGCCAGGTGGGTGCAATGCCCCGGCTGGCCATGCCCTGCTCAGTGAGGACAGAGAGGCAGCCAGGGCCTCAGACAAGCCAGTGGCTGGTGGCAGGGACAGGAGCCTCCAGGGACACACAGCGGGTGGCACTTGTGGTCGGGGGGACTGTGAAGTGGGCTATTAATAGGGTCCCCTTCCTGACGGGGCTGTCAAGTACGATTAATACCGCCGCTGTGAGCTGGGCTGCCACCAACTGGGGACGGCGAGGGGGCAGGAAGGGGAGCCCACTCTGGGAGGGACCCTCACTGAGATGGGGACCTGGCCCTGGCTGTCCTGAAGCGGCTAGAGAAAGGCCAGATGCTGGGGCCTCCTTGGCCGTAGTGGGCTGGCTGGAGAGTGTGGAGGCCTGGGCCTGTGCTGGGCAGGTGCCCACCTGCATAAGAATGGGCTGCTGTGGGGGAAGGTACAGGGCATGGGTCCCCTGGCCTCAGAGGCCATCCTGCCCACTTGCCACTGCTGGCTGCTTGGAGGGTCCAATGGCCTCAAGTTCCTGATGAGGGGCACCTTTCTGTGCAACTGGGACTGCTTTGGACACCTGTGACCATCATAAGTCCTCCTGTCCATCCCTCCACACTGGGTGGCCGGATGACAGAAGAAAGGTGTCTACTGGCCCTCCCTCTGGGCCCCGTGGGAGCTGGATCTTTCTAGCAGCAGCTGGGCCACCAGGGGAGCATGAGCCTGGCTGCCGTCCCCTCCCTGCTCTGCAGCGGTGGAAGGTGGTGGGCAGGTCAGGTGGTGCAGCCAATGGAGTACGGCTGACCATCGAGAATCTGTCCCCACCCTCTGGGGCGCTGGCAGTTCCAGCTCCCCCAGGGCTCTGTGCATACTGACCAGGAGCCACCCAAGGGGGCAGAACAAAGTCAGGCCCCAGGGCCCCTTCCGGCCTGCTCCCCTGCCGAGCTGGGTACTGCCACGGGGTCAGGCCCTCCCCTCCACAATGCCCCCACCTCCTGCTGAGAGCTGGCATGGCCGCCACGCAGAGGGTGCTGCCAGAGGAGAGGGCAGAGCGTCTGTCCCTGCAGTGCCCTCCAGGCGTGTCTGGAGCGGCCCCAGCCCCACGGGCCCCAGGCACTTGCCCTTGGTTCCCCTTAGGCCCAGCCTGGCTCTGGGATCCCTGGGCTCCTAGCATGACCACCCTGGGGTCCTGCTGCGGGGAGGGCTCGAGGCACCAACTCACACTCCTGATAAAATAAAAATAGTTGGGGACGAGGCTCCCAGACGTGCGGGGGGACAAGTTGCTTCTCTCAGACGTTTAAATAATCTCCGCCATATGTGTGTGGGCCCGGCCCTCCCTCCTGTGCGGCGCCAGTCCAGGGGCCCGGCTGATCTCCAGTGGGTACCGTAGCTGGGGCAAGGCGGCCACTTCCTCCTCCCTCCCATCCACCCAAGCACAGGCTCAGCCCCTCCTGCATGCTGGGCCAGCTCTTGGGGGCTGCACAGGAGGGGGACGCCAGGGCTGTGAGGGGCAGGCGGGGGCTGCAGAAGGGCCAGGGCCAGGAAGGGCTGCAGGAGCGTCCGGCCCTCATGCCTCACTGCTGCTGAGGTCCTCGATCTCCCAGCCCTGGGATGCGGCTGCCTCGGGGACTCTTGGTGGCCCTGGAGGGTGGGTAGCCTGGCCTGGGTCCCATTGGGACGGCAGGTGACAGTCAGGCCAATGCCGGCCAGGTCCAGGCACAGCCCTGTGGGGGCTTCAGAGGGAGACACGGGTGGGCCTGGGGAGGACCTTTGCAAGGTCCTGCTGAAAGGCAGCAAGCGTCGGGAGAGGAGGGGCTTAGAGGCAGCCAGGGCCACCTCTGGACAGGCCTGGAAGAGGTGGGGCCCCTGCCCGCCCCACACGTGCTTGCGAAGGGAAGAGGTCGGTGGAGGGGCATGTGCAGTCCCCGTACCCCCGTCGTGGGAGGGGCTGCGGCACCCAAAGGTGCCCCGGGTGTGTGTACGCGCCGGGAGGCCTGTGGGTGTGATTTGTGGGTTTTGTTGGAAAGTTCCATTGATTTTCCAGCCTTCCCCGGGGAGAGGCGGAGATGCTGAGCCCCCGCTGGCCCCCTGTCGATGACAGCCGCGAGGCCCGTGCTACCTGCTGTGTTAGGACAAGATCGATCTCCGCCATAAAAACAAAATTAAGCCAACACCGCTCTGGCTTCTGACAGCACATGCTCGTCCTCTAATCAGCTACCACCCGCCCGGTTCCAGCCTTGGGAAGAAAGGAAGGGGCTGCAGGAGCAAACTTCTCAAAGTGGGGAAACTGAGGCACTGAGACAGGGAGGACAACCCAAGGTCAGGGGCAGGTCCAGGACCCCCACTTCCCAGCAGCCGCCAGAGCCAGGCAGTCAGGGCGAGCCGGTGCAGCCCAGGTCCAGGACCCCCGCTTCCCAGCAGCCGCCACAGCCAGGCAGTCAGGGCGAGCCGGTGCAGCCCAGGTCCAGGACCCCGGCTTCCCAGCAGCCGCCACAGCCAGGCAGTCAGGGCGAGCCGGTGCAGCCCAGGTCCAGGACCCCCGCTTCCCAGCAGCCGCCACAGCCAGGCAGTCAGGGCGAGCTGGTGCAGCCCAGGTCCAGGACCCCCGCTTCCCAGCAGCCGCCACAGCCAGGCAGTCAGGGCGAGCCGGTGCAGCCCAGGTGCGGGGGCCGAGCCCAGGGGATCATGGGCGCCTTCCTCTGGGTGTCACCGTGGGGCCCGCACAGCCCTCCCGTGCACTCTCCCCACCTGGGGTGCGGCCCCGTCTGCCCGTCCATCCGCCTGTCTGGGTGCATCTGTGTGGGAGGCTTCTCCAGGCCCTGGAGAGCTGGACCCAGGACACCAGTGTGAACGCTGGCTCCCGTCACCTCCTCAGAGCAGGCCTGGTGGCCTTAGCCTCCTCGGTCTTGCCCGTCCCTCCCTGTCCACCTGTGTCCAGCCAGTGCCTGCTGTGTGCCGGGTCATGGCCTCACAGGGGCAGAGCAGGGAGAAGGACTTTGAGGTCCCTGCCCCAGGGATGTCTCGGGGTCAGGCAGTGCTCTGAGGACTGGGGAGCCCCACTGTGGTGTGCAGGGACCTGGGGGAGCAGCGGGTGAGCCAGGGCCCTCCTCTACCCAACGGAGCCTGTATCTGCCGTTGACCAGGACCTCCGGCCCCTCCCGGTCTGGCCCCCGGCATGGGCCCACAGCCAGGTGCATTGCTTCAATCCCACCTGAGCTCCCACATCAGGTGTCCTGGCTCAGGCTGACGGGAGGGGCCGAGGCGGCCTGGGGTGGGTGTGGACCATGGCTGAGGGCTGGGCCCCTGTGTGGAACTGCAGAGCCGAGCATAGCTTCCTCGACTTCCCCGTGGGCTTTCGGGATGGCCGGCCCCTGGCTCAGGGCAGGCAGGGTGAGCATGGGGGCCGGCCAGTGCAGGCTGTGGGGCTGGGCTCGCCTGCCGGCATGGGGGTGGGGCACCCCCTCCGTGACCTTGTGTGGGGGCTGGGCTGGGCCCTGGGCTGGTTCATAGGCAGCACGTGGGGAGGGGTTCTCAAGTCCCTGGGCCTGGGCCCCTGCCACATCTCTTGGCCTGGGGCACCCCTGGCTTCACTCTGTAGCTGCGGTTTTGTGTCTGCCTGAGTTTTGGAGGGGAGTGGTCGGTCCCTTTGGTCCTCAGGGCAGGCAGGGCAGCCCCTGGCAGAGGCCTGCGTCAGGAAGGATTAGCCGGGCCTCCACCTGCCTGGTCAGTGGAGGAGCCCGGCTTGGCTGCTGAGGAAGTCAGGGGTCCTGGGGTGCAGGAGCCTGGGCCCCACATTGAGGGGCTGGGGCCAGGCACTCTATGTGTGGTCCCTCTCAGAACCCCTGCCCAGGCAGATGGGGGCCTCCGAGCCCTAACCCCAGCTGATGGGGGATCAGCTAGTGGCTGACAGCTCAAGGGAGGGAGGGAGGGAGGGTGGGGGCAGAGGCCCAGCCTTGGGGAGCTTCGAGGAGGGACGGGTGAGAGGTGGGAGCACCCCCAGCTGGGGCCAGGCCCAGGGTGAGGGAAGAGCAGGTGTGTCGCAGGCCAGGAGGCCTCTGAGGTGCAGGAAGGAGAACTGGACCCCTGTGTCAGAGTGGAAGCCTGCAGCAGGCCAGTGTGGGGTGGGCAGGGCCCCTGGGCCAGGGCTGTGGCCGTCTGGTCTGTCTCCAGGCCCTCGGGCCACCTCCTGGCCCCTGTGTTGCCCCTTACAAGGTGGCCACGCCCCGAGGCCCTGTCTTCCTGAGGACGCCCGGGACTCAAGCCCCTCTCCTCTCTCCATGGCTCATGACTCCCTAATCTAATTCCACGGCAGAGCCTAGAAACGCCTGCTGACCTGCTTCCGCCAAGAGCAGCAGAGCCTGTGACGGGGCCCCTGGTGGGGCCTGGGTTGACTCTGCGCTGATTGCATCTGATCTGGCTGGGTGTGGCCCCGGTCGTCCGTGGTCAGCCAGAGATGCATGGCCATCTCCTCAGGGACTGCCACCTCCCCGCCTGACCTTGGCCCCGGAGCTCTGCCAAGATGCCCAGCCCTGGCACCTCCCTGTCCTGGGTTCTGCAGGCCAAACTCCTCCCCTCGTGTCAGGGGAGGAGGGCAGCTGCCCGGGACCTTGCAGTCCTAGTTGCTGGAGCCAATAGAGCCTGGGCAGTGGGTGGGAAGAAGGGCAGGGTTCCCCCCAGCATAGTCACGAAGCACGGGCATGGCCAGGACACAGGTGGCTGGTGTTCAGGCAGGGTTCACCACCTCCCATTCCCACAGCTGCCCCTGGTGTCCCGGCCTGGACTCAGGGATGGGACAGCCTGTGCTGTCCTGCAGTGCTGGGCCAGTAAACAGGGTGGGCTGTGTGGTCCTGGTGGCAGTGGGACCCGAGTCCTCACCTCAGTGGGAGCTGAGACGGTGGGGTGGGTCCTCCTTGGGTGTGGCCCTTCTCCAGGTCAGGCG
This sequence comes from Trachypithecus francoisi, assembly GCF_009764315.1. NCBI lineage: Eukaryota > Metazoa > Chordata > Mammalia > Primates > Cercopithecidae > Trachypithecus > Trachypithecus francoisi. The sequence goes on along the minus strand of NW_022681457.1, from coordinate 120,355,685 downwards.
ACTTGTCATCCCTGTAGGGCAGAACGTGGGGACAAACGTGCTCTGGGCATGGGGCCACCTCCTCCGCCACGGCTCGGTGACCGTGGAGAAAGGTCAGGCTGGGGCTGCAGCTGCATGAGGGAGACATGGAGACCCCAACCCAGGCTCAGGGACCCACATCCTGGGCCTGGGCTGGGAGTTGTTGCTGAAAGGGCCCCGGCTTGGCTCCCCTCTCCAGCCACCGGGCTGGGCGCTGTGGGGATGAGGTGAGCTTCTGCCCCTGCTCCGGGCCACCTGCCTCTGGACTTTGGGGATCCACTCAGAGGTCCCCATAAGTAGGGATGCGGGGTGAGGGCAGGGACCACTCCAGGCCCAGCCTCGGCATCCGTGGTGGGCACACAGCGGGGAGGCCCACCCCACACAGGGTCCTCTGAGGACGGTGCCCTGCAGGCCTTCCAGTTGCACCCTCTGGGTCCCAGGACGGCCCCCGCTGGTCCTGCTCTTGTCCTGCAGCTCGGATGTGGGTCTGGGCCTTGGGAAACACTGTTGCCTCCCCAGTGCCCTCCTGTCCCCAGCTGGGAGTCCCCTCGGCCTAAATCCTCTGCCAGCTGGGCTGGAGCTGGGATTAGCATAGGGATTGGGCCCGGGGCTGGGCGGGGCTGAGGTCCTTCGCTCCCCCAGCCTTGGGAGGCGGCTGCGTCAGGGACTCCTTGGTGGCCCTGGAGGGTGGGTAGGCTGGCCTGGGGGCCATCAGGCCAGTAGGTGACGGTCAGGCCAATGCCAGCCGGGCCCGGGCACAGCCCTGTGCGGGCTTCAGAGGGCCCTGAGGAGGAGGAGGAGAGAAGGCCCCACAGAGATCCTGCCGCCAGCACTGCCACTGCCTGACCTCTGCTGCCTGAGGGCCGGGGGAGGCCTCTGTGGCCTCCGTGAACCGCCCGGCCGTCGTCAGGACATGTCTGGCCCCTGGCCCTCCCCCGAGAGCCGGACCAAGGGAACGGTGGCCTGGCTGGCGGAGGTACTCCTCTGGGTTGGAGGGAGTGTGGTGCTGTCTCCACAGTGGCAGCTCGGCCCCCTGGGTAAGAAGGGGCAGGGGAGTGACCCAGAATGAGTGCTGGCCCTGTCCAGGTGCCTGGTGGGTGGGGGCTGCTCCTGGAGGTGGGGGAAGCCTGGGCCTCCATCCCATCCCTGCACTCGCCTCTCCCGTCCCGCTGGGTGCTCTAGGGCTCATGTGGGTCCAGCAGCGTCGGCCGGCCCTGCCCTTCGGCCGCTCAGAGGCACGCTCAGCACACCTTGGTCTCCCAGGCACCTGCAGGGCCTGGGGGCTGAACCCAAGGGGGCAGGGGGAGATCTCAGGTGGCTCCAATGCTCTCATTAATGGGGTCCCTTGCACTCTGGGGGTCACTGGTGCTTGCAGCCCAGGCGGCTGGTGCTGGACATAGGGGCCCTTGCTATTAGGAGACTGCAGAGGAGACTGGCTGGGCATGGCTGGGAGGGGGAGTGTGTGTCTTGTGGTGGCCTGTGGAGGGCCCTGGTCCATGCTGGCCTGCCAGCTCTCTGCTCCAGCGGCAGACGGGGTCCCATCCAGGCTGCCCTGTTGCAGGCCTCTGCCCACCCCCTGCCCCCATGTCCTGCCTCATCCCTCTCCTGAATCCCTGCAGCCACACCTGTGTCTTCACCTGCCATGTGCCCCGGAGAGCCCAGCCCCGTATGCCATGCCTTCCATCCCTTCAGTGCCCCTCTGCTTGTGATCATGTATAGCTTCCCCAGGAAGGCCTGGCCAGTACTGCCCTTGGTCCTCCACAACGCCCCGCCAGTGTCCCTCAGTGTGCAGACCTGGGGTGGGGATTAACGTCTCTGTGCTTTAGCAGATGGTACCTCTGGGACCCGGGCTTTCTGTGTGCAGGTGCACAGGAACCGAGGGGGTGGGACCAGTCTGTTCCTGGGCTGGGACAGCTGACTCTGGCCTGGACTCCCTGGAGCCTGCAGCCCCCTCCCCTGGGACAAGATACAGCAGGAGGCTGAATGGGCAGAGGAGGGGAGAGAACGAACGAGGCAGGCGGCCTGAGGGAGGGGAGGGGTTGTGAAGCTCGGATCCAGCACCACAGCCTCTCAAGTCCATACTGCTGTGTGGGGCCTGGGACGTGCACGTTTGTGGCACCATTCGTGGCCCTTGTTGCACATGAGGGGTGAGGGCTTTCCTGGAGATGCCCCAGACAGGGGCATAGTCACTCAGGAATGCGACTTTGCTCCCAGGAGTGGCCTGTGACTGGGGGCAGGGGCGGGGGCGGGGGCATGGGGTTGCTGCCTGTTAGGCCCACCCTGTGCCTGGCAAGGGGCCTCCACCACACTGTGGCCCCAGACAGCAGGCCCAGCCACCTCGTCTGTCTTGCCTCACGCCCGGCCTTCCCACTGTTGAGTTCAGTGCTGGCTCCGTCTGAGTGGTGGCTCTGGGGGCCCCAGGCCCAGCACCAGTTCCCAGGGCTGCTGGGACTGGTCCAGGAGGTGTTGGGAGCGGCAGGTGGCTGAGCAGGGTGGGGAGCAGCGTCCTCAGTCCCCAGGACCATCTGGGGAGGAGTGGCAGGGCCCAGCTGGGCTGTGTGACCCAGGCAAGCCAGCACCTGGGGTGGAGGTGGCCCTGGGCTCTGGCCTTTGCCTTGTTGCTGGCAGGGCGGTGTGGGTGGGGCCGGGCGAGGTGAGGTGTGGCTGTGCCTCCGCTGATGGCCGTGTCTCTCCTGTGAGGAGTGGCTGTGCCTCCGCTGATGGCCGTGTCTCTCCCGTGAGGAGTGGTCGTGTCTCTGCTGACGGCCGTGTCTCTCTCATGTCCAGTGGAGCGGTGCATGGGTGCCATGCAGGAGGGGATGCAGATGGTGAAGCTGCGTGGCAGCTCCAAGGGCCTGGTCCGCTTCTACTACCTGGACGAGCACCGCTCCTGCATCCGCTGGAGGCCCTCACGCAAGAACGAGAAGGCCAAGAGTGAGTGGGAGCCCTGGGCGGGGGGCAAGTCAGAGTCCCTGGGGCAACACAAGGGTAGGGACCTTCCCAGGGTAGCCACTGATGGCTGAGGAGCAGCGAGACCCTAGGCCTGGACACCTCTGGGCTCAGTGACCTTGGGGATCCGCAGTGACCTCTGGACTGTGGGGTGGGAGGGATCCAGGTCCCCTGCCCGCCTGGCAGAGCTCCCTGGGACTCAGTGAGGAGCGAGTAGCGCTGCGCCCAGCCCTGTGCTGAGTGTTGGGCTGGGAGAAGGGGCACAGCATTGTCCGTCTAGCTGGGGAGGTTACAGCTCCCCATAACAAACGAACCCCACGGGGGTATGCTGATGGGTGGCCCAGGCAGCCACTGGGCAGGGCCGCTGGAGGGAGCAGGGGCCACCCGAGATGGAGGCTCTGTGCAGGGGGTACGCGGGCAGGGTTGAGGCACACAGGGAACGGGGTGGGGTTCCATGGTTTGGGGAGAGACATGGCAGTCCTCAAAGGCTGGGATAAGAGTGCGACCAGGGTCTCCGTGGGCTTTGCTGATGGGCAGGACCCAGGCATGCATGGCAAGGCCTCAGCCCAGCAATTGCCAAGCATGTAGCCACTTAGGGCCCCTGGAGAGAGCTGCGCTGTGGAGCCCCCGGGGGTCCTGAGGTCATGACAGCCTCGATGCACCTGAGCGCAGAGCTGGGGGTCCCTGGAGCCGCTGTCCTCCCCTGTGGCACTGGAGCCCTGGAGGTGGCCCGGGGCTTTCTTGGAACGTGGAGACGTGCTGGTTAAACATGGAGCCCTGGGCCAGCCGGGCACCGGGGGCTGCAGGTGGGGGCAGGTGGATGCTTTCCTTCGTGGGGGCTGTGTCTTTTCCACAGGAAAGGGAAAGGGGGAGGGACACGGGTCAGCAGTGGGGGGCTGTGCAGTCTCGCAGATCTTCACCCTTTGTTCTTGAACCCTGCACCCTGGGCCCTGCCGAGGGTCCCGCATAGGTGGGCAAGGAGCTCCCAGCTGCTTGGTCACTGCTGTGTTGGGGCTGCTGGCAGGGGGACGCTGGGCCCCGGCTGGCCTGACCTGTGCTCCCTCCCCACCCTGCAGTCTCCATCGACTCCATCCAGGAGGTGAGTGAGGGGCGGCAGTCGGAGGTCTTCCAGCGCTACCCCGACGGCAGCTTTGACCCCAACTGCTGCTTCAGTATCTACCACGGCAGCCACCGCGAGTCGCTGGACCTGGTCTCCACCAGCAGCGAGGTGGCGCGAACCTGGGTCACTGGCCTGCGCTACCTCATGGCCGGCATCAGCGACGAGGACAGCCTGGCTCGCCGCCAGCGCACCAGGGACCAATATCCTTGGGCGCTGAGCAGGCAGGGCAGACCCAGGGACTGGCCCCTTGGCTGCCCACCCTGGGAGGGCCCCTACCCTTTGCTGGGTCACATGTTGGGGAAGCGGCCGGTAGGCTGGGGTCCCCTATTCCTTCCTCCCTAGGCCAGAGGGTGGGGGCGGTGGAGCTGGACTCGTGGATCCCTGTTGGCCCCTAACTCGGCACCAAAGTGGCTGAAGCAGACATTCGATGAGGCCGACAAGAACGGGGATGGCAGCCTGAGCATCGGCGAGGTCCTGCAGTTGCTGCACAAGCTCAACGTGAACCTGCCCCGGCAGAGGGTGAAGCAGATGTTCAGGGTAAGGCGAGCCTCGAGGGGAACACCCCGCCCAGTTTCTTGTTCCTTTCCCCATGCGGCCCTCGCCCAGCCACCCTGATGTTAGGAGTGATGAAAATGCAGCCTTCAGCTGAGCTGCCGCCTTTATTGTCTGTAATTAGTTTCTGTTTCCGGAAAGCTGCTGGGCCGGGGGAGAGAAACTGCCCGTCAGCAGGTTCTGGTTCCGGGCGGCGCTGGCTGAGCCAGCAAACCAGGCCCTAGGGCCTTGCTGCTTTGCTGCAGCTTGGAAAGTGGGTTCTGTGGGTGCAAGCGCCAGGCCCCAGGGTCTCTGACACGCACACGGGTGCACACACACGGGCACATACACATATGCACACAGGCACGCACATGCACACGTGCACACATGCTCACAGTCTGACAGCCCCGCCGTGTCCAGCCTGTCAGCTTCTGCCTGCTCCTGCCTATTCTCGCTGTAGATGGCTGGTCATGCCTGGCTGGAGCAAGGGAGGCTGGACTGTTCACAGCACTGAGTTTGTGCGTGAGTTAGGGGCTGGGTGCTCGCAGACACTCTGGGGACTGTCTGGGGCTCGTGAAGGCCCCGGTGGGGAGACAGTCTGCCTGGGCTGTGGTGGCTGGCAGGTGACTGAGTCTGCACGTCTGCACCCCCTCTCCCTGCCTGCCTAGGGCCATCCCCAGCCACATTCTGGGCTCAGGGGCAGCTCTGGGGCCAGCAGGCCCCTCCACAGGGTTGAGACTGTGCCAGGGCCCGGGCAGCAGGCTGGCTTAGGGTGCGGGCTCCAGAGTAGCCTCGAGTGGGAGGAGACAGATGCCCCTCACTGAATCCAACAAGAGTGTGCACGGCTTCTGGGGCCTGAAGGTCCAACCAGACCTCCCTCAGGGAACCCCAGGCAGGCGGAGGCAGGACCAGGCTGCAGGGCTGGCTCTGGAGAGGAATGGCAGGGCAACTGTTGCTGTCACGTCACAGGCCTGGCACTCCAGCCCTATGCGGTGGAGGCCCAGTAGCCCTGGCCTTTGGTGGTCAAGCCAGGTGGAGATGGCCCCAGTTTCAGAGTGCTGGGCCTCCCCGCCCATCTGTGCTGCATCCTCTGTGGGGCCTGCAGAGCCGAGAGAAGGAGCCTGCAGCCAGGCTGGAGGGGCTCTGAGAAGTGGCATCAGCTTCACTGTAGAGAAATCTGGAAACAGCTCCCATTGCCTGGCACAGCCGAATCAGAGAGACGTGCATGGTGGATAAACACGTGGCTTGAGGCCAATTTCATCAAGCCTAAGATAAGGCTGGAAGTGGGCTGGACCCAGTGGGGCCTAATTGCCAAAGAGTGTGCTGGGTGGGCACCGAGGCAGGCTCGGCCGAGGTACATGTTCAACAGCGGTGGCTTCCCTTTGTGGAAAGAAGATACCGCGTGATTGTCAGGGGTGTTCTAGGGTTGGGCTCAGGCCCCCTGAGGGCCTCACTGTCCGAGCATTTTTGTTCCTGCTCAGTGGTGAGTGGCTCACCCTGGCACACAGCCACTCTGTGGAAGGGCTGCATCTCTGCCCAGCTTAGCCACAGGCCCTGGGAGGGCCACCAGCCCAGACTCTGTCCCACGGGGGTCCTTTGAGCTGCAGCCTGTCCCCCTCACGGCTGTCCTGGGTACAGTGAGTGGGCACCCCCAGACTTGGGGCTACCCTCACACCTCGCACCAGGCAACCGGGGGCTTCATCTGGTGTTGCTGGGTCCCAGTGCATGTGGCTTTAGCTGGGCCCTGCATGCCATGCTGGCCTCATCCCAGCCTTCGTGTGGGCACACAGCCTGTCCCTGGGGTCCTGACCTTCATGCTAAGCCATGGGTGTAGGGCGTGCAGCAGCCAGGGCTCTGCCCTGGGGACAGGGACAAAGGGGTGATGGGGCCACCCGACTAGTGACTCCCCTGGCACCACCACCCCTGGCCACCCCAGATCGTGGCCCCAGGAGGAGGCAAGGCTGTTCCCCAGTGGCAGGCTGGTGGCTGCTGCTGTCCATGGTGCTGAGCCGGTCCCTGTTCAGCTGAGGCACATCTGCAGGCCGAGGCGGGGCCCTGGGCACTCTCCTGTGGACCAGGACATTGAGCTGTCCTGAGAAGCGTGGCCAGCGTGCAGGTAGCCCTTTGTGGCCTGCTCCCTCGACCCCACTCTGGGCTCCTCGCAGGCCCCCTTGGAGCCCCTGGGTGGGATGCTGAGAGCACGCCGTCCTGAGCCTGTGTGGGCTCTGGGAAGAGGACCCGGTGGGGCTTGTCTGAAAGCCTGAATCACGAAGCCTCTAGGCTACCACTGTGGTGGATGTGGCACCTCCTCGACTTTGGGAGGCATTTCCTGATCTCGGGGTACCCAGTCTGGGGCTTCCGTGGAGGCCCGAGGACTCAGCCAGTGTAGGTGGACACCTGCCGGCTGGGTGTTGGTGTGGCCAGGCCTGGGGTGAGCAGGCACAGGGCAGAACCCTGCCTTCAAGGTACATCTGATCACTCCATCCCATCACTGGCCACATCCTCAGTGGGGGGCGGGGGCCGAAGCAACAGCAGGCGGCTCACTGGGAGTCTAGGACCCCTCAAGATGTTGAGCAGCTGGGCATGTGTGAAACGAGCTGTCGGGGCTGCCCCTGCCTGAAATGTTGAGCTCTGGAACTCGTTGAAGAGCAGGGCGAGGCACTGCGTCTCTTCGGGCCTGGTGTTCCTCGTGAGTGTTGACTGAGCTGGGGCGTCACACTGGGGCCATGTCATCTCCAAGCAGGTCGTGCTCTCACTCTGCCCTGCCCAGCCCTGGGCTCCCATACCCTTGTGAGGCAAAGGCCTCAATCCTTAGGGCTCAAGGATTTCAAGCATCCCCTTCCATGGGGACTTTATTGCCGCCATGGGATTCCCATGGCCCCTGTATCACCTTGGGCTTCTGCTGGGCTGCCCGGCCGCCAGCCCAGGGGATGTTGCTGACCCCCATGTAGGGGGTGCTGGCTCCCGTGTGGGGGGTGCTGGCTCCCGTGGGGGGGGTGCTGGCTCCCATGTGGGGGGGTGTTGGCTCCCGTAGGGGGGGTGCTGGCTCCCGTGTGTTGGGGGTGTTGGCTCCCGTGTGGGGGGTGCTGGCTCCCGTGTGTGGGGGTGCTGGCTTCCATGTGGGGGGTGCTGGCTCCCGTGTGTGGGGGTGCTGCTCCCGTGTGTGGGGGGGTGTTGGCTCCGTGTGTGTGGGGTGTTGGCTCCCGGTGGGGGGTGCGGCTCCCGTGTGTGTGGGGTGTTGGCTCCCGTGTGGGGGGTGCTGGCTCCCGTGTGTGGGGGGGTGTTGGCTCCCGTGTGGGGGGTGCTGGCTCCCGTGTGTGGGGGGTGCTGGCTCCCGTGTGGGGGGTGCTGGCTCCCGTGTGTGGGGGGTGCTGGCTCCCGTGTGTGGGGGGGTGTTGGCTCCCGTGTGTGTGGGGTGTTGGCTCCGTGTGGGGGGTGCTGGCTCCCGTGTGTGTGGGGGGTGTTGCTCCCGTGTGGGAGGGGTGTTGGCTCCCGTGTGGGAGGGGTGTTGGCTCCCGTGTGGGGGAGTTGGCTCCCGTGTGTGGGGGTGTTGGCTCCCGTGTGGGGGGGGTGTTGGCTCCCGTGTGGGGGGTGTTGGCTCCCGTGTGTGGGGGGTGTTGGCTCCCGTATGTGTGGGGGGGTGTTGGCTCCCGTGTGTGGGGGGTGCTGGCTCCCGTGTGTGTGGGGGGTGCTGCTCCCGTGTGTGTGGGGTGTTGGCTCCCGTGTGTGTGGGGTGTTGGCTCCCGTGTGGGGGGTGCTGGCTCCCGTGTGGTGGGGGGTGCTGGCTCCCGTGTGTGGGGGGTGCTGGCTCCCGTGTGGGGGGGTGTTGGCTCCCGTGTGTGGGGGGTGTTGGCTCCGTGTGTGGGGGGTGTTGGCTCCCGTGTGGGGGGTGTTGACTTCCATGTAGGTGGTGTTGACTCCTGTCTGGGTGGTGTTGGCTCCCGTGTGGGCGTTTTTGACTCCCATGTGGGTGGTGGTGGCTCCCGTGTGGGTGGTGGTGGCTTCCATGTGGGTGGTGTTAACTGCTGTGTGCGGTGAGTATATGGAGTTGGCTGTGGGTCGAAGGTGAAAGGCATATGGCGTCGGGCAGGTGCGTCAGTTCTGCATTTTCATGGGGCTGTCCTCATGGTGGGTGGACCCGTGCCCTGGGGAGTGACGGGACGCTGTGACGAGGGCAGTGGAGTAGAGGAGGGTGGGCTTGCGTGTTGGTCTTGACTGGGGAGCGGGTGGCCCTGAAGGACCCCTGTGCATGTAGCCCTGGTCGAGGTGCCAATGAGGACCCAAGGCCTTGCACTGCAGGAAGCAGACACGGACGACCACCAAGGGACGCTGGGTTTTGAAGAGTTCTGTGCCTTCTACAAGATGATGTCCACCCGCCGGGACCTCTACCTGCTCATGCTGACCTACAGCAACCACAAGGACCACCTGGATGCCGCCGGCCTGCAGCGTTTCCTGCAGGTGGAGCAGAAGGTGCGCGGCCCGGGCAGGTGTTGGGGGGCCAGCCATCAGGCCTCGCCTTCTGTTCTGAGCTTTGAGCTTCACAGTCGGGGGACAATGGTAACGGGGGAGCTGCCTGAGGCTATCCCAGGCCATTCCTGGGCTACCTGGGCTCATGCCCCTGCTCTGAGATGGAGAGATTAGGGTGGGGCAGGTCACAGCCTGGCATTTGAGAGCCCCCCAAGTTGGCTTTAGTTTTGATACTACAGGGTGCACCCTATGGGGCAGTCAAGCATGTAGGGAAGGTTTGTGGTTTCTCCTCCAGGGGCCTCTGAATGGCTTGGTCCTGACTGTGGATACCCTGTGCCTCCCACAGCTTGACCACACCTCCTGCCTTGGTGTTGAGCATGTTGTGAACTAGCGTTCTGTGGCCCAGCCTTTCAGATCTGCCCCTGTGTTCCAGCCACATGGGTCTGGCTGACTCGCTCCCCTGGGGTGCCAGGCCCGCCACAATGTCCACTCACGTTTGTCCAGCAGATACTCAGATGCCTCGTGGAGTCCAGAGGGGCATGTTCACCCCTTTATCTAGACCCCAAGAAGTCCTGGCCATCCTTAGAGACCAATGCAAAGGCCACGTGCTCCCTGGATGCTGCCTCACTGACCGGGGACCTCATGTCCAGAGGTTCAGGGCTCTGGCCATTTTGTACCAGGCCTAGGCAGAGACTGGGTACCGCGTGCCCTGGTGGCAGGAGTTGCAGGTCCAGCCAGGCAGTGGAGGGGAAGGCCAGAGCCCCAATGGGGACAGGGCTCCGTGGGAGGGGCTCAGACTCTGTGTGGCCACCCTCCGGCCTTGTAGGAGTGCAGGTGAGGACCCTGGACCCTCCTCAGGGAGGACAGCAGGGACAGGGCAAGCCTCAGGGGACCAAGATGGCTCGGCTTGGGGGTGCTGCTCAGGGACCTCCACTCTACTGGCCACCTGCGCTGCATCAGCCTCTCAGTGATGGTCTGAGGGGGAGGATGGGAATGGCAGGAGGAACCTTGGGAATCCCAGGTAGGGTCTGGGTGGGTTTTACCCAGGATCTCCCAGCAGTACCCCACCCCCGAGCTTACCACAAACCCAGAGCTGGCCTTTGGGGCTGCCCCTGGGCCTGAGCTCCCGGGATGCCCCCACCTGGCCGGCGCAGCTTGCCAGGTTCCATCCCGTGGCAGCTGCTTCTCCAATCCTGCAGGCACAATGCCTGGGAGGCATGGCCCAGGCTGGGGAGGCTAGCATCAGCTGGCTGGACCCCACTGTCTCAGATGCCCTGTGCCCTGGCCACCAGGGGTGGCACCGGCATGTGTCTGTGGGTAACCTGGCTGCAGACAGTAGGTCCTCTGTCCCAGTAAAGGCAGAGGTGGGAACGGGGCCTGGATGGGGGATTGGCAGGCAGAAGTGACCCTTCCTTCCCTGACCTTTGCCCCAAGCCTTCTGGAACCCTCCCTGCAATCAGGAGCCAGAGTCCTCCAGCCGGCTACTGGTGCCCTTTCCTGGCTTCCTGGTGGCTGGGCCTCCCCAGGGTCCCACAGCTGGCTCTGGGGTCCCCCACCTGTTACCTCACCATGTTCCCAGGGAACTCGGAGAAGCCCCGTCGGTGGGCTGGGTAGCTCCTGGCCCAGCTGCACCATAGCGCCCTGGAGATTCCTTAGCCTGCGATGCCTGGGGCGGCCTGGGCTAGGCTGGACTGTGGTGTTCAGATCTCTTGGGAGGGTTTGTGTGTGGGGACTTGGGCAGACAGTGGGAGGGGCTGCATAAGGGAGCTGCCTGTGTCTGCCTGGCTCTGCCAAGGGGGCATGAAGATTGTCGCTCTCCTGTGCCCACCCATACACGGCCTCTGCTCCACGCCAGGCCCACTCTGGGCCACAGCTCTTGCACTGGTTGAGGGTGGCCCAGCTGGTGAGGTCAGAGGCCCCTCCTGGCTCTTGCACTGGTTGAGGGTGGCCCAGCTGATGAGGTCAGAGGCCTCTCCTGTGCTGTCAGAGTTCACAGTCAGAGCAAGTCATCCAAAAGCCACGTGATCCATGGTAGTCCCAAGTCAGGTGACACTGGGGCTGGCTGGCCAGTGCCCCTGGGCACCATGGTCATCCCTGGTGTAATCAGAGACGGGCAGGGGATGGTGGTGATGGGGGAGCTGCCTGAGGCTATCCCAGGCCAGGGATGGACTACCTGGGCTCATGCCCCTGCTCTGGCCTAGATGACGGGGGTGACCCTCGAGAGCTGCCAGGACATCATCGAGCAGTTTGAGCCATGCCCAGAAAACAAGAGTAAGGGGCTGCTGGGCATTGATGGTGAGTGGGGCGCTGCCCTCAGCCCAGCTGTCCTGGGATGCTGAAGGGGCAACGAGGGCCCAGCCTGTGGGCCGGGACAGGTGCTCTGTGTTCTGTGTGGCATGGGGGCAGGGGGTCATGAGATGAGGCTGGTGGTGGGCTGACATGGCCCCTATGCCACGCCATCCCGCAGGCTTCACCAACTACACGAGGAGCCCTGCTGGTGACATCTTCAATCCTGACCACCACCACGTGCACCAGGACATGACGCAGCCACTGAGCCACTATTTCATCACCTCGTCCCACAACACCTACCTCGTGGGTGACCAGCTCATGTCCCAGTCGCGGGTGGACATGTACGCCTGGGTCCTGCAGGCTGGCTGCCGCTGCGTGGAGGGTAAGCCCTGGACCTCGGGCAGCGGCCGTGGGCTGGCATCTGCTGTGGGAGATGGGCTGCCCTGAGGAGCCCCCTAGGGGCATCTCTGGGCAGAGGCTGGGAGGGCCTCTTCTGTGTCCCTCACTGAGCAATGGGACAGGCCCTCTTTGGGTCAAAGCTTAGCCTGCCTGGGCTGACCAAGGTCTGCCTGCCTACAGTGGACTGCTGGGATGGGCCCGATGGGGAGCCCATCGTGCACCATGGCTACACTCTGACCTCCAAGATCCTCTTCAAAGATGTCATCGAAACCATCAACAAATACGCCTTCATCAAGAATGAGTGAGTGGCTGGGCCTGGGCAGCTGGCTCCAGAGGTGGGCAGCGTAGGGTCTCCAAGCTCTAGCTTTTCCTGCCACACCCACACGTCCTTTCTTTGGGAGCAGTGACTGTGGTGACCAGGGGGCTGGTTTCATTCTGGCATCTCTGGTTGAGGAGAGAGGGCAGGGAGAGATTGTGGCCGCAGGTCTAGGCAGGGGCCTCGCAGGAGCAGCTCATCTACACGCCTGGTGGCACCTCCCAGTGTCAGTGCCCACAGCAGCCGTGGCTCCCACACTCATCACCCCGAGAAGCCACTCTGTGTCCAGACTCAAATTGCTGTCACTCAGCTGTGGCTGTAGACACTGTTGAAAAAAATCCAATTTCTGGAATTGGAAGACCGCCTCCCCATGTGGTTTGAGTTACCTTCGAATCTTGGCTATACGAGGCTCGCAGGTGGGGAAGGAGCTAATTGCATGAAGGAAGAGAGGAGAAGCAAGATTGATTTAGGAGACAGAAATAGATGGGCCTCTCCTGGAAGAGCTGGCCCTTGCTGTCACTGTCTCAAGCCGGCCCCATCCCTGGGACTGTAGGTGGGAAGGGCATTACAGGGCACAGGGGTGGGGATGGGGGGAGGAGGGATGAGCTGGGAGGAGCCAGGGGCCTGCTGGGATCTCAGGACAGGGTTGCACCTGTGACCAGTGTAATTTGTGCAGGCACAATGTTTTCCTGTAGGCCCTGGGCTTCAGGCCTCAGTTTCTTGCCTGAGAAGTGGGGAGATGAGCCCCTGCACCCCGGTGCCCTGCCTGCTCCACATCACAGGACTTGCTCATCTCTTCCCCTGGTTAACCTCTTGTTCTGGGTCACTTACATTTTCTAAAATAATCATGGCTGCCTTTTGGTAAAAATCCAAGTAAAATGTATACATGGTTGAAAATGAAGCTGAAAATCTTCCAATTAAAAGTCCCTGCTACACTCCCCATTCTGCACTGTGCAGGTAATAACCATGTTCCACCAGATGGTGTGTGCCAGGCTTATATCTCCTTCTTTATGGGACCAATGTCAGGACCCCAGGGCCATTCAGAGGACAGTGTCCCCAGCATCTAGGTCAAAGGGATTCTATTTCCCAGCCTATCTGTTGCTCCACACTGTACCTTGGTTTTGTCCACATCATTTTAACACCATGACTTTTTCAAATGTTCCTTTTATTTTCCTGGAGTTTCTAGTTGCCTTTGGTTTTTTTCTTACTGGGGAAAGAAACTCATGCTGTCTTTACCAGTCCCTAAGATTCTCCCAGCTCCTTTCCCACCCACTCAGTTGCTTTTCAAAGCTGTTGATGGGTGGGCCACCTCCCAGAGCTGCTGGTAGTCCCAGCTATCCTGGGTTCCTGGTGAAGACCCCTCCTCATTCAATGGTTGGGGTGGGCCCTTGCAGAGGTGGGGCCTACCCATCCTCTGAGGCCCTGGCCTCATCCTGCTCCTTCTGCTTTGGGGCCACAGGTACCCAGTGATCCTGTCCATCGAGAACCACTGCAGTGTCTTCCAGCAGAAGAAAATGGCCCAGTATCTGACTGACATCCTTGGGGACAAGCTGGACCTGTCATCAGTGAGCAGTGAGGATGCCACCATGCTCCCCTCTCCACAGATGCTCAAGGGCAAGATCCTCGTGAAGGTGAGTGAGCCCCTGCCCTCCTGGGACAAGCTCACATAGAGTCTCGGGCCTGGGGCAGTGCCCTGCTCCAGACAGGCAGGGGCATCATGCCATCTGTGGGCAGATCTGGGGGGCTGAGGGCTGGCCATGCTCCTGACCTGGCTCCATCTCCCCATGGTCCTGGCTCAGGACCTCCTCATGCACATCCAGGCCTTTCCCTCCACACTGCTGCAGCCACAAGGAACTGGCCAGTTTGGCCCCTGCCCCATGGCTGAGATTCCAAAACTGAGCTTGAGAAAAGGCCCCTCTCCTTGGTCGGCGGCTCTTTGTAGGTGCCAGGTGCTGGCTTCCCAGCCTTTTGTCCAGGGCCCCTCCCATCGTGCACCTCCTCCCTCAGGGGAAGAAGCTCCCAGCCAACATCAGCGAGGATGCGGAGGAAGGCGAGGTGTCTGATGAGGACAGCGCTGATGAGATTGACGATGACTGCAAGCTCCTCAATGGGGATGTGAGTCGGGCTGGGGGTGGGGGGGCGAGTGGAGCCTGCAGTTAGTTCTCAAGAACAGCTGTCCGTCCTTGCTACTGGGGCGAATTAGAAAGGGAGGTGTCCCGGACAGAGGGACATTGGGACAGATGTGCACAGTGGCCCAGAGCCTGGGGGGGGTCCTCCCTGCCCACCCACCCCTCTGCATGAGAGCTGCAGGCCTGCCTGTTCCGTTTCAGCTCCCACATTTGAGCTGACTCTTGGGGTGCCATCCACTCCCTCTGCCCTGTCCTCTTGGCCCCTCAGTAAGTGGGGGCAGCACTGGGGGCTGTGTCCCACGCCAGACTCCACCCCATTCCCACCGGTACCTGGCCCACCCAGGCCCTGGCACAGGATTTCGCAGCTTCCTATCCTTTTTCCCACCAAGTCTGGCCGGACGCTGAGTGGCTGGTAGTCCTGCCCAGCCACCCCCGTGGCCAGTGCTGGCCTCATCTCCAAGCAGTGCCATCTCTAAGGTCAACTCTGATGTGGGGTTCCCACCAGCAGCACCTCCACAAAGTGCTGTCACCATGTCCCCACCAGGGCCCGGGCAGGGGGCTGCGGAGTCAGGAGCCCCTGACTGTGAGGTGCTGGGCTCGGGGGCGCCGATCTCCTCTCCTCTGGACACTACTCTGGGGTTGCTGCTGCGAGGCAGCGAAGGCCGTTGCTCCCAGAGGGGCCGTGCGTGGGAAGATAATTGTGTGGCGTGCTCCTGGTCACGCGGCCAACCATTTTAGAAAGTCCTGAGGCAGCAGCACTCTTCCTGCCTGGGATGTGCGGCGCACACCTCTGTGTGGTCTGTGTGATGGCAAAGCCAGCTCCACGGTGCTCCTGGCTCTGTGCCCACTCCAACCTGGCACCAGGGGCAGATGACACCCAAGGCCCGGGCCCTGCCCTCAAGGATTCCAAGTTCATCAGGGGCACCTGAGGGGCTGCACTGGCAGGGAAGGGCATCCAGCCCAGCTCAGAGGCCACCCTGAAGTTTGCCCCTGGCCCTGCCATCTTCTGAGGCACATGGCGGCCAGTGGTGGGACTCCAGATCCTGTGCTGCCTGCTGGCGCACTGACCTCTCAGGCCACAGGGTCACACACACATTCTGCTGAGGGCAGCCTCGTGCTGCTGGAGGAGTCAGGTGGGCCTGGGTTCCTGTCCTGCCTGTGGCTGCCTGCAGGCCCCGAAGTGACTCACGCCTTCCGTGAGCCTAGGGTGGGCAGAGTGCTGTGACCCTGCAGGTTGTCACTGCCACTGCTCACAGGGCTGGGGACAGATGCCAACAGGCCGGCCTCTGGCTCCTGCAGGCATCCACCAATCGAAAGCGTGTAGAAAACATTGCTAAGAGGAAACTGGATTCCCTTATCAAGGAGTCGAAGATTCGGGACTGTGAGGACCCCAACGACTTCTCCGTCTCCACACTGTCCCCATCTGGAAAGCTCGGATGCAAGGTAGAGGCCAAAAAGGTGACACCCCTGATGCCGATAGGTCTCCCTTACAGCCAGCCTGTGGGCCAGCCAGGGCCTCCGAACATAAGGGTCTGCGCACACACCTCCAGGTGTGCACTCACACCTGTGCGCACACAAATCTGCACATAAGCACACCTCTGTACACACCTCTGCACATACACCTGCATGATCCACACCCACCTACCAGCGGGGTCTCAAAACCCAGTCAGTCGTGGGAGCTGCCCAGCTGTGGGGAATTGACCGCCTTCCCTGCCCAGCCCACCACACCCCGCCTGGAGCTGCCTGTGGCCACATGGGCAAGCTTCCACATGGAGCAAATGGCCCTCGGGGGCTGTCACAGCAGTCACAGGGGAGTGTGTGTGGGGTGAGAGGTGACAGGCAGGGTGGGCCGGGTCCTGTGGTCACAGAGCCTCCTTGCAGACCTCAAAGGAGCCAGGAGCTGTGGCCGGCAGATCCTGCAGTCCTGCTGTGGGTGGGACCGAGTGGGGAGCGTGGGTGGGCCCTACAGACCCTCCGCAGGTGACAGTGCTGGTGGGCGCCTGTGCTGGGGACAGTCTCCTGGTGCCTGGAGAGCCCTGCCGTGCCCTGTGGCACTGGCTCGTTCTGCCTGTCCCTGCAGGGACCTTGCTGTTTTCCTAACCTTTGGAGAGGGTGGGAAGGTGACTTCTCCCTGGCCAAGTGGGGGTGCTGTGTCCCCTTCCAGGATCAGTATTTTTAGACTCAGGTGTTTGTGTTACCGCCCACGGGCCTCGGAGCACTCGGCACAGCTGACACCGCAGGAGAGCTCGAGGAACATGTCCTGTGCAGGTGGCTCTTGCCGGGCCCGAGCTGACAGGCGTTCCTTTATTTTTATCCCAAGGTGTCTAGGTGGGGGAGAGTGGCCATCTGTGGCTCCGCTGGGCAGCCAGCTGGGCCTGTGCAAAACCTGGAGATGCGTCTGCAGGTCCAGGAGAGTGGTCCCCTGCAGACCTCACGTCTGAGCTGCTGATGGGGGTTCTGTGCTCAGGGAAGGCTTCCTGCAGGAGGAGGAGGGGCTCAGGCACAGCCACTAAGGTTGCGGGAGGAGCGGGAATCCCGCTCTGATGAGAGACACTCCCTGCTCGGTGGGGACACACACCCCAGAAAGGTCCCAGAGCCTTTGGCACAGGAGGGGGTGGAGCTGGTCCCAAGGCCAGGCCGGGATGCGTTCAGCCCTGGAGCTCACTGGGGGCGTGGCCCAGCTAAAGGGGGGTGTCTGTGCGTTGGGGGTTGTGGGAATGGCATATCCCACGGAGGGACACCTGTGCCTCTCTGTCCCCCTGGGCCAGCCGGTGTCCCCTCTGCCCATGAACCGTGAGGACGTGAGGCGTCTACTCATGCGTCCCTGAGGCCCGGGAGCAGGAATGGGTATCTTGGGGAGAGAAGCTGGATGGGTAAGGAGGACACCCACCCCCAGACAGCTGGGCACAACCCAGTGAGTGCTTGTACTGCCAACAGCCTCGCCCGGCAGGGACCCTTCCCTGAGCACTCCCTTGGGGCCCAGCACCCAGCCTCCTCGACAGAGGCAGGGCTGGGGGGTGGCTGCGACCCTCCACCACCATCCAGGCCCCCTCGCCTCCTGGGCCTTCCGCTGCCCGCAGCCCCTTGGAGCATGGTCGGGTCTTGCTATCTCCTCTGGGAGTCCCAGGGGTGACAGCGGGTCTGGCCATGCAGTACGGGCTGTGTCTGGCCGTCTGTCTCCTGGGTCTGTGCGTGCCTCTCCTCGGTCATGCCTGGATTTACAGTCACTCATGGTTCTGGGTCACTGCGGCCTTTTGGGGATGTTTAAGGAGCTGTGAAGTGTGGTGGCCCCGACTGGCTCCAGGCGCACTGTGAATCCGGCTCCTGGCGCCTCTCCCTGCAGCTGTGGCATCAATAAATTAAGAGGAAATCGGGGCTGGCTTTTCTGGAGGTGGAGAGAGACGAGCATGTCTGAGAGCCATGTGGACCTGGACAACCCGGAAGCCTCCTGCTGCAGTGCACGCAGGGCCTCCGGCTCCGGCCAGTGCAGCCTGGTGACGGGAGGGCCCCGCGGCCACTCTGGGCTGTGGGAAGGGCTGTCTGATCCCATCCTCGCTCCCTGTGAGGGTGAAGGAGGGGCAGGGCACACCTCCGGGCACCTCCGGGCCATGGTACCAGAGCACAGGGAGGCTGGTGGGAGCTCCCCGGCCGTGTCAACAGGACTGAGAGGCCTGCCTGGCATGGGGCCTGTGGATGCAGTGTGTCCTGATTTCCGATGCGTCTGGTGAGGGAGTGTCCAGGCAGGCACAGGTCCAGGCTGGTGAGAGCGGGGAGCAGTAGGAGCGGTTTGCTGCGGTGTGGCTGAGCGCTGAGTCTGTGGTCGTGAGAGCTGCAGTGGCCTCTTTGCAGCAGTGTGGGAGTATCCGTGGGTGTAGGAGGGCGTGTGTGCAGGGGCGTGTTGTGGGTGTTGCAGGGGTGCGTCCAGAGGGGTGGGCGTCGACAGGGGCATGGCCACGGGTGGGTGCTGTGTCCGCTTCTGGCGGAAGTTCCTCTCTAACAGGGACCCTGCTGCAAGCCCACAGCTTCGCTGTGTTTCAAAGAAAGCAGCCCCCACCCTTGGTGGGGGACAGGATGTGTATGGGAGCCCCTCCTGAGCACAGACGGGCCATGTTTTGGGGGTGTCTGTGGAAGGGGCTGCCGGGGTCACGGGGCAGCACAGGCCCTGCTGGTTCCATTGGGAATGAGCTTTGGGATGAATGAGCCGTTTGCGATGTGGCCCGAGGTTCAGCGGGCGGCAAGTAAGGGAGCCCCGGATGTGCCTGCTGCTTATACAGCGGTAGGAAGGCTCGGCCGGGCGCGGTGGCTCAAGCCTGTAATCCCAGCACTTTGGGAGGCCGAGACGGGTGGATCACGAGGTCAGGAGATCGAGACCATCCTGGCTAACATGGTGAAACCCCGTCTCTACTAAAAAATACAAAAAACTAGCCGGGCGACATGGCGGGCGCCTGTAGTCCCAGCTGCTTGGGAGGCTGAGGCAGGAGAATGGCGTAAACCTAGGAGGCGGAGCTTGCAGTGAGCTGAGACCCGGCCACTGCACTCCAGCCTGGGCGGCAGAGCGAGACTCCGTCTCAAAAAAAAAAAAAAAAAAAAAAAAAAGGAAGGCTCACCGTGGCTTCCTGGGGTTTCCTGGTTCACGGCCCGCCTCAGGGAGCGCCCACCTGGAGCTGTTTGTCTGATTACGTGGGATCTGCGTGTTACGGGAACAGGTCAGGGCGGCAGGGCCACAGAACGCTTGTAAAAGGGTTACGCAAGCAGGCCTGGCCGAGGAATATTCCAGACACACAAATACAGTATTATGTAGTCACCACTGGTGGGGAAAAAAGATTCAGAACTTAATGAGTTTAAAATAACACAGGAGAGACGCTGAGGCAGGTGTGAGCAGGTGTTTCCACTGGGGCCTGCCTTCCAGGCTGCTGCTCCTCAGCAGCTGGCTCTGCCCCAGGGCAGACTGGGAACGGTGGCCACGGGGCTCCCCAACCTGTCCCCGCCCTGCCTCTCCTCCCCGTCTGCCTTACTTCAGACCTGGCTCAAGCCCACCTCTTCCAGGAAGGCCTTCTGTGGCCACCAGGGAGCTGTCCCGGCCTCCCTGCCTGGTTCAAGGCTGGGCTCACCTTGTCCCTGTCTCTCCCTTGGACTCAGAGCAAGGCTGAAGAGGACGTGGAGTCTGGGGAGGATGCCGGGGCCAGCAGACGCAACGGCCGCCTCGTCGTGGGAAGCTTCTCCAGGCGCAAGGTCCGGCGCAGCTCCCAGACCAGGGTCCCCGTCTGGGCCCAGTGTTTTCCCTGCTCCAAGTGCCCCAGTGGGCCCTGCCCCAGCCCCCAAGGTTCCCAGCCTGGCTTGCAGGATCCCTTCTGAGTTGGGCTGAGCTATCGGCTGCAAGTGCCAGGGACTGGGCCAGGAGCCTGGGCTAGAAGCTGGTGGGAGCAGGTGCCTCGCTGGCTCACATCCCTTCTCTGGCCCATGCTGGCCCTTGTCCCAAGCTCAGGTGCCCTGTGGCTGCCCTGGGTGTCCGCCAGAGCCCAGATCGAGAGGGCACCGAGGCGGCTTTGGCAGGCCCAGCCAGGCGGGATGGACATGGGAGGCTGCGTGGGCCACTGGGGACCCTGGAGGACAGGCCCTCCCCAACCCCCAGCTTCACCAAGGCCTGACCTGGGCCAGGTGCCCTACAGCTCATGCCTCTGCCCCCCGCACAGAAGAAGGGCAGCAAGCTGAAGAAGGCGGCCAGCATGGAGGAGGGAGATGAGGGCCAGGACTCCCCGGGATGTCAGAGCCGAGGGTAGGTGCCCTGCCCCATGGGGAGGCCCTGTACACTCCTGGGAGCCTGGCCCAGCCAGCCCCTTCTCTGCGGTGACCCCACCAGGGCCAACCCTGAGCCGGGCAGGACCCACCCCCTCCTTGGCCCCTGGAAGCAGTGGGAAGTGGTGGGGAGTGTGGTGTGCAGGGCAGGCTGGTGGCTGCGAGCAGTGGGGGCAGGGGTGGCCGAGCAGGTGGCTGGAGGGCCCAGGTCCCCACAGGCCTGGATGCTGCTGGGCTGTCGGCCCTTGGTCCTCACCTCCTCCTAGGAGGCCCCCAGCCTCATGCCCTCCCCAGGGGGCATGAAATGCCTGCCATGAAGTGACTCCCCACTTCCCGTCCAGTCAGGCTGAATTCAAGGCCCGGGCCCCTGTGTCTGAGGCTTCCCTCAGCACTATCTGGGGTCTCTTTGGGATCTCAAACCTACAAGCCCAGAAGGAGCTTCCACCCCTCCCAACCCTGGGCTCCCCCGTGCTGCCCACTCCCTCCTATTGCCATCTCCCCTCACTTCCATCCCCCAACGGTTCCTCTGTGCCCCTCGCCTGGGTACAGCCCCTCCTGTCCAGTCCCGTCCCACGTGCCAGCCGGGCTCTGCCCTCAGCACACATCTGATCCACACGCGCTGCTGCCACCTGGGTGACACGGAGGCCCCCTTGGACCCCAGCCTCCTCTCCACAGAGTGATTCTAGTCCAGACCCAGGCCCTGACCCCGGCTCTCCCCTGCTCAGAACCTTCCAGGAGCCCCCACCTGCTGCGCTGGGCAGACCACATCCTCCTCCACTGCACACAGTGCCTGGGGCCTCTGCCTCTGCTGGTAGCTCCGAGCCAGCCCACATTCTGCCTGGCACTCGGGTTTCCGCAGCCTGCAGCCCAGTCTGGGGTCTGTCTCTCAGGGTTCAGGGCCCACTGCGTGAATTAATGAACCTGCCTGAGTCCTGGAGCCCGTCTCACGGAGCTGGGTGCCAGGCTGGCCCTGGATGGGAGGGGTTCTGACACCCTGTACCTGCCACAGGACAACCCGGCAGAAGAAGACCATGAAGCTGTCCCGGGCCCTCTCTGACCTGGTGAAGTACACCAAGTCCGTGGCCGCCCACGACATCGAGACGGAGGGTGAGTGGCTCCGGGACCCGGGCACGGGCGGAGGCCTCCCTGTCCCCAATCCCTGCTATGCTGCTGGGCGCCGGGTGACGTCGAGGACTCGCAGTCTGACGACCGGTCACCGGTGCCACAGCGGTGTCCAGCTGGCAGGTGTCGTCCTTCAGCGAGACCAAGGCCCACCAGATTCTGCAGCAGAAGCCGGCGCAGTACCTGCGCTTCAACCAGCACCAGCTCTCCCGCATCTACCCCTCCTCCTACCGCGTGGACTCCAGCAACTACAATCCGCAACCCTTCTGGAATGCCGGCTGCCAGATGGGTGGGTGCGGGCGAGGCGCACTAGCTGTGGTGGGGAGGGCTCGGCTCAGATGATCCCTGGAGCCCAAGGGGTGAGCAGGGGACCTGCTGGGGCCTTGGTTCTGTCCGAGCTCTCTTGCCCTTGGAGCCTCCACACCTCCGCGGCACGCTGCCGACACAGGCTGCCACTGACACCAGGCTAGCACTGGGGCAGGGTCCTTCAGGCCTCAGGGGGATGTGGGAGCGATGATGCAGGCCTGTCCACATACTCCCAGGGTCACCTGCCTGTGAGGCTGGCTGTGCCAGCTCCAGGAACATTCCTCCAGGATGTGCTGGCCTCAGTCCTGCACAGGTGCGAGCCTCAGCGTCCCATTCATACTGGTGAAAGAGCAGCAGACAGCAGATCCACGGCAGCTGTGCAGGGGAGGCCAGCGTGTGGTGGCAGGTGGGTGGGGGACACACCGGGAAGGTCGGGTGCTGACCAGGGCAGCCTTGTGTCCCCCTCACAGTTGCCCTGAACTACCAGTCAGAGGGGCGGATGCTGCAGCTGAACCGAGCCAAGTTCAGCGCCAACGGTGGCTGCGGCTACGTACTCAAGCCCGAGTGCATGTGCCAGGGTGAGGCGCTCGGATGCTCAGGGCTCGGATGGGCCTCCTGGGTGTCCCCAGAATGGAGATTGGAGCCCCACGGGCTAGCAAGGGGGTGGGGTCGGCTTTGGCAGAGTCCCCTGGAGGGTCAGGTTGGGATGAAGCTCCCAGAACGCTGGGGAGGTGGGTGGGGAAACCCTCCTCGTTAGGGTTGCAAAGAAGGGCCCAGCTCTGCCAGGAATCCAGGGATGGAGAATTGGGGAGCCTGGGCCCCATGTGAGATTCATGGCAGGATTTGTCTGAGAGGAGCCCAGGGCCAGCGACCCAGCCCCCTGTGCCTGGCCCCTCTGTGGGTCTCAGAACCTGGGTCTGGGCTGGGTGTTGGAGGGAACCTCCTCCCAGCTCTCAGACACCTCTCTTTTGTCTGCTGTGGATGACTTCCAGCTTGGTCCCCCTGTGGCCCTGGCAGGAGTATCACCATGGGAGTGGGCAGGACAGGGGCCGGGCAAGTGGACCTTCCGCTGGACCTGGCTACTCCTGCTGTGGACCGGCCACTTCCACTCTGCCCTTGGCTTACCCTCCTTGGAGTTCTCAGCCTGAGCGGGCCCCAGGGCACTGTCACCAGAGACCCCACCCCTCAAACCCCCAGGAACCCAGACCCAACCCCAGAAGCTGTGTGACCTCCTCGGCTCAGCTGTGGGAGGCATGGGCTCTGTCCCACGTGCTGCGGTGGCCACAAAGGTGATCCATACTGGGCCAGGCGCACCTGCCCCCCCGAGGTGACCCCTGGACCGCTGCCTCCCTCCCTCCACCTGGCACTGGCTCCAGTCTCCTATGTGGGGGCCGGGGAGGGGCAGCCGTGCCCCAGCGAGTAGGGGGCTTGCTGAGGGCTGGGCCACTGACCACCTGCCCGGCAACCCCCTAGGTGTGTTCAACCCCAACTCGGAGGACCCCCTGCCCGGGCAGCTCAAGAAGCAGCTGGTGCTCCGGATCATCAGTGGCCAGCAGCTCCCCAAGCCACGCGACTCCATGCTGGGGGACCGCGGGGAGGTGGGGGCCAGCCCTGCACAGCGGGTGGGGTGGGAGTGGGGGGCGGGCCGGGCATCGTGATGGGCCCCGAAGCTAGCCCCGCTCCTGTGTCCCAGATCATCGATCCCTTTGTGGAAGTGGAGATCATCGGGCTCCCTGTGGACTGCAGCAGGGAGCAGACCCGCGTGGTGGATGACAATGGTGAGGCTTGGCCGTGGCTCTGTCTCGCTGGTGATGGAAGTCTGAGGGGGAGGGTTGGGGCTACCTGGTGTGCCCGGGTGCTCTGCCCAGGCCTCCCTCGGTGACAGTCCTGGATGCCGCTCCCCTCTAGGTGGGCAGTCCCGGAAACAGCACCGGGAGCGGCATTGGGAGTAGTGCTGGGCTGGGGCTCCAGGCCGGAGTGGTGCGGGCCGGGGGGCCCCAGGCTGGAGTGGTGCGGGGCTGGGGCTCCAGGCTGGAGTGGTGCGGGGCTGGGGCTCCAGGCCGGAGTGGTGCGGGCCGAGCCCTGCCCATGGGACACTCCTCCTGGCGCTGCTTCCCCAGGGTTCAACCCCACCTGGGAGGAGACCCTGGTGTTCACAGTGCACATGCCGGAGATTGCACTGGTCCGCTTCCTCGTCTGGGACCACGACCCCATCGGGCGTGACTTCATTGGCCAGAGGACGCTGGCCTTCAGCAGCATGATGCCAGGTGGGCAGGTGTGGACACGGTGCCCCCCACACTGGCCGAGGGCCCCCGGGCAGGGCAGGTACTCTTTCCCCTGCGAGTCAGTGCCTGTGTGGGTGGGCCTGCACCTGGCACCAGAGACAGGAGCTGAGGACAGGAGGAGAGGTGGCCTGGGGCTCTGTGGGTCAGATGGGGACACAGCCTGTGCAGGAGAGGTCACCCCCAGGAAGAGGGCTGAGGACAGGACAAGAGCCAGCCTGGGGACCTGCGGGTCGGGGGGGGCATGGCCTGTGGGGGAGGGGCCACCCCCAGGAAGAGGTCCCTGCAGGCTGGTGCAATGCCAGTGGGCTTCCTGGAGGAGGTGGGGGAAGTGCTGGGCCCACGGGAGGCAGAGGTCCCAGGCCTGGGTTTGTCGGCTGTATTTGGGGTCTTGGGACCTTTGAGTAGAGTTGGGGGCAGAGCAGGTGGAGGCCTCAGGAGGCTGTGACCTCATGACCCTGCTGACCCACACTGCTCCAGGCTACAGGCACGTGTACCTGGAGGGGATGGAAGAGGCCTCCATCTTTGTGCACGTGGCTGTCAGCGACATCAGCGGTAAGGTGAGTGTCACCCCCTGCCACCAGCCATCATGGGGAGGGGCCGCACCAGCCCCTTGTCCTATGCACCCTCATGTGTCCCCAGGGCTGGGTCCTGAACTCAGGCAGTGAGGCCTAGGGTCCCCTCCCTGGGCCTCTGCTCCTCTACCTGCAAGAGGGGGTGCTGTGGGGGTCTGGATCCTGAGCCACCAGTACCCACCTCTGACCCCAGGGCTGGCTGTGGGCATCTCCGGCAGGGTGGGTCCCGAGTGCTCTGGGCCTTGCCCCGCCGGCCTCGCAGGCTCCACCCCCACAGTGCTGCCATCTGGCTTCTCAGCAGGGACTGAGTGGTGCCCCCTCCCCTCTCTCACCCCCTACCCCTCTACTTCCTGCTGTCACATGGAAGGCAGCTGCCCGGGTTTTCCTGTCACTCCACACCCAGCATGTCTGTCCTCTGCCCCAGGTCAGGGTGCGGCCTCTGCTTCCGCAGGAAGGGGTCCTGGTGCCGGCCCTGCCGCCCTGCAGAGCTGGCTGCCCTGGTTCTCAGCTGAGGCCCAGTGCCCTCTGGGTCCTGCTGGTTGCAGTTGGCCCTCGGAGGACCCTGCCCACACAGCATAAGGGGCCTGCCCAAGCCCAGTGCTGACTCTGCTGCCATGCTCTTGGGCCCAGAAGTGCCATCCGGCCTCTGCCGTCTATCCACTCATCTGTTCCTCGTCCCCCAGGCCGCAGGGCTCCCCACGCCGCTGCTGTGGCCGCCTCACCTGCTCCCTCTGTCTCTTTGGTCTTGCAGTCGGCTTCTCTATGGCCTCAGTCTCTACCTTTAGAAGCCCAGCTCTGTTAGGAGCCTTGAAGGTACCCGGTGCGCGGGACAGTGCCGCCCGCCACTCCTGCATGCCCAGGCCATGCCCCATTAGCATCCGTGATTCCTGGTAGCATTTGGGGACTGTCGCTCTTGTGACGTGGATCATGACATGGCTCTGGGGGCCCTGGCTATCCCCCGCCAGAGTGGCATTTATGAGGCAGATCCAGGGTTCAGCTGGGTGGCCGCCTTCTCACTGGCCTCCCCTCTCTTCCTCTCCCTCAATCCTCCCTCCCCTCCCTCAGCCCCTTCCCTGGTGGGGAGCCCACTGGAGCCCCCGCTGTGCCCCTCCTATCCCCCTCCTTCTCTCTCCTGCTCCCATCTCGGACCCTCAGGCTGCTGGTTCTGAGTTCCCCTCCCACTCCTTCCCTGTCCTTGCCAACCATGCCCAGTGCCTGGGATGAGGGCACCCCTGAGGTTGGTGCTCCGAGCTGGAATCCCGGATCTGCTTCTAAATGGCTTCCCAGTCACTGTGACCAAATGCGTGGATTTGGAATCTTGAATCAGGAAGCTGATTCAAGTGCTGGCCATCTGAACGCATCTGCCCAGAGGCGCGCCTGCAGGGAGGTGACCCACCTGCTGGGCCTGGGCCACTCTGTGCACAAGCACGGCACGTCATGGGGGCACAGTGGGTGCTGCCAGTCTCGGGGGCATCTGGCATGTGAGGGCCCCTCTGGCCTCTGCACCCTGGAGATGCAGCTGCCTCCCTCTCAGCAGCTGTTCTGCTCAGGCAGGGACCTCCTGGACCTAGCTGTCCAGGAAGATTGGCTGTGGCCAGGTACTGGTGGGCCAGGAGCCTGAGCCCATCTTGGCAGGGTTCAGGGGTCAGCAAGCCAGTTGTGGGCCTTGGGGGTTCACATGAGCAGAGGGCAGGGCAAGACCAGAAAAGGCTGCCTGGGGGAACTCAGGAAGGCTTCCTGGAAGAGGTGGTACTTCCCAGGGCAGGAGTCTCACCATGAGAGTGAGCAGGACAGGGGCTGGGCGAGCAGGCCTCCCACTGCACCTGGTTACTCCTGCTGTAGACCAGATACTCCTGCCTGTTGGTGGGGCACACGCAACCAGGGAGTGCCACACCAGTGTCCCCTGCCAGCGATGGGGCTGCGGGTCTCTGAGCAGGTGCAGGCTGTGGTGGGCCAGGCTGGGACTGGAGGTCTTTCCTCCGGAGGGAAGGACCTTCTCTCCATGCCCCTCACAGGCCCCACCTGCCCAGGAGGGTGGGGTGGGCCATATGTACTTAGATCTGTAGCAGCCACTGTCCCGGGCAGAAGTGCCCTAGGGACCCTGCTCCTGAAGGCCCAGGTGTGTCCACACGCCCCCAGCCAGAGGTGGCCCGGCCCCTCGGACTGAGACATGCACGGCACGTCTGTGGCATGGTCTGGAGAGCTGGCCCTGGGGGTGCAGCTGTAGCTGGGCTGGGACCCCTGGCAACAGCTATGCAGGCTCCTTCTCTTGCAGGTCAAGCAGGCTCTGGGCCTAAAAGGCCTCTTCCTCCGAGGCCCAAAGCCCGGCTCACTGGACAGTCATGCTGCTGGGCGGCCCCTGGCCCGGCCCTCCGTTAGCCAGAGGCTCCTGCGGCGCACAGCCAGCGCCCCAACCAAGAGCCAGAAGCCGGGCCGCAAGGGCTTCCAGGAGCTGGTCCTGGGCACTCAGGACACAGGCTCCAAGGGGGTGGCAGACGACATGGTGCCCCCCAGCCCCAGACCTGCTCTGGAAGCCCCAGCCCAAGAGGGGCCCGGCAGCGGCAGCCCCCGAGGTAAGGCACCAGCTGCAGTGACAGAGAAGAGCCCTGTGCGAGTGCAGCCCCCACGTGCCCTGGACGGCCCCGGGGCTGCTGGGATGGCCGCCACATGCATGAAGTGTGTGGTGGGATCCTGCACCGGCGTGAACACCGAGGGCCTGCAGAGGGAGCGGCCACCCAGCCCGGGGCTTCCGAGCAGGCAGGCAGCCATTCGCCAGCAGCCCTGGGCCCGGGCTGACTCACTGGGGGCCCCCTGCTGCGGCCTGGACCCTCAAGCTATCGCAGGGAGAAGCAGAGAGGCCCCCAAGGGTCCCGGGGCCTGGAGGCAGGGTCCAGGCGGTAGCGGCTCCGTGTCCTCGGACTCCAGCAGCCCAGACAGCCCGGGCATCCCTGAAAGGTCCCCCCACTGGCCTGAGGGTGCCTGCAGGCAACCGGGGGCCCTGCAGGGAGAGATGAGTGCCTTGTTTGCTCAAAAGCTGGAGGAGATCAGGAGTAAATCCCCCATGTTCTCCACTGGTAAGCCCCTCCTGCCCTGCGCGGTCCTCCCGCATGCCCCTGGCATGGCTGGGCCTGGGTCACCTGCTGCTGCTTCTGTGTAGACAGCATCGTCTCGTGTTCTCGTGGCTCTGTCTCCGTGGCACTGTCTCCGTGGCACTCTGCTCCCTTGGCTTGCCTGTGGCCAGTAGCCCCAGCCCTCCTGTCTGACCTTGAGACCCTGGGACTTGGGGTGGAGCTGGTTTGAGGCCCGACAGGCTGGAAAGAACCAGCTGCTCTTGCTGAGGGTCCGTCCGGGGCCAGGAGCGTGGCCCTGACTTCCTCAAACTCACCTCCCGGGCGGCTGGTGACTGAAGCCCTTCCTGGGACTGGGGGCCACGTCCCATCCCATTCCCACCTCCCTCCAGGGCAGGCTCCAGGGGTCCCTCCTGGGAAGTCTGATGTGGTCCGGTAGTGTGGCTGCTGGGTGTCTCCTGCGCCCCTGGGACACCTGGAGTTTGCCGAGTGCTGTGGGGAGTGGATTCCCTGGGCCCTGGGGCTTCGCTGCTTTGGGCTGAAGCACCCCACTAGGAGGGTGTCTCCTTAGCCTGGAGGGAGGGACATACACGGAGCCCACCCCACACCACCCCGCCCCTCCGGAACCCCCTGACCGAGCTTTCCTTTCTGCCCCCACCCACGCTGCCTCCATAGTTAGGAACTGAGAGCGGCGAGCGACAGGTAACGGGGCCCAGCCCTGGTGTCCCGTGCTGTCCCAGCCCCAGGAGGGCCCCATGTGTGGCACAGGGCATAGACTGGGCCTCACCAGCAGCAGGGTGGGGACACTGAGTGTGCCGCGCCTGGGGGATGCCTCGGGGTGGGAGCTGGGCCTGGCGACCCTCGGCACAGGGTACTGGGGACACCACCCTGATCCAACTCTTCTCCACCTCTCTCCCTGTCTTCCTCTCTTTCTCTCTTCTGCTTCTTCCTCTGGCTCTCTCTCTCTCGCTCCCCTACCTCCCCACAGACACCCGCCCCCTCTCCACGCAGCGGCCGCTCCCTCCACCGTGCAGCCTGGAAACCATTGCCGAGGAGCCCGCCCCAGACCCTGGCCCCATGCCACCAGCGGCCGTCCCCACCAGCTCTTCTCAGGAACGGCCCCCATACCCCACAGGACCCGGAGCCAATGTGGCAAGTCCCCCAGAGGACACTGAGGAACACCAAGACAGCAGGCCTCGGCCGTGCAATGGCAAGCGTCCCGGCGGGGCCTACGAGGGGGCCCCCGGCAGCCAGTCGGACGGCAGGAGCCAGCCCCGGACCCCAGGCCACCTGCCCGTGATTAGAAGGGTGAAGAGTGAGGGGCAGGTGCCCACAGAGCCCCTGGGAGGATGGCGGCCCCTGGCTGGTCCCTTTCCAGCCCCTGCCGTGTACTTCGATGCCACGGGCAGTGACCGGCTGTGGCAGCGGCTGGAGCCATGTGGCCACCGAGACAGCGTTTCCTCCTCCTCCAGCATGTCGTCCAGCGACACTGTCATTGACCTCTCCCTGCCCAGCCTGGGCCTGGGCTGCAGCCGTGAAAGCCTCCCCGGAGCCCACGTGGGACGCCTGCCCCCCAGGCCCCACTCAGCTTCAGCTGCCCACCCAGACCTGCCACCTGTGACCAAGAGCAAATCCAACCCCAACCTGCGGGCTGCGGGCCAGCAACCTCCCACGCCTGAGGCACTGCGGCCCAGGCCCCTGGCCCCACGGATGCCTGGCCTCCCACTCCGGCCGCCCTGGGGCTGCCTCTCCCTGGTGGGCCTGCAGGACTGCCCTGTGGCTGCCAAGTCCAAGAGCCTGGGGGACCTCACTGCTGATGACTTTGCCCCTAGCTTTGAGGGCGGCTCCCGCAGCCTGAGCCACAGCCTGGGCCTCCCGGGAGGGACACGGCGGGTGTCGGGGCCGGGGGTGAGACGGGATGCCCTGACAGAGCAGCTGCGCTGGCTCACAGTCTTTCAGCAGGCAGGAGACATCACGTCACCCACCAGCCTGGGCCCGGCTGGGGAGGGGGTGGCGGGGGGCCCCGGTTTTCTGCGGCGCTCCTCCTCCCGCAGCCAGAGCCGTGTGCGTGCCATTGCCAGTCGGGCCCGCCAGGCCCAGGAGCGGCAGCAGAGACTGCAGGACCTGGGCCGGCAGGGACCCCCAGAGGAGGAGCGGGGCACCCCCGAGGGCGCCTGCTCCGTGGGCCATGAGGGCAGTGTGGATGCGCCAGCACCCTCCAAGGGAGCCCCTGGGTCAGCATCCGCGGTCACTGAAAACCTGGTCCTGCTCCGCCTCTGACCTTCTCAGTGGTGGGAACCTGGGCGGCTGTGGAGGCCCAGGACAGGGTGGGCGTGTTGTGTTTGCTCAGGAAACAGGACAGCCAGGCCCCCAAAACTGTGTCCCTGGTTGCCCTGTGTCCCCTCGGCCCCTGCCTCCCTCCTGCCCCTGCTCCCGGGGAGGAAAGGCTCAAGCTGCCGGCCTGGGGCCCACAGGAGGGGTTCGAGGCTGGCCCCGCCAGGCAGTTTTTCCGGTGTTTTAGGATCGATCCATACAGAAATATTTAAATTTTTAGAAGCAAAACTAATACATTAAAATGATACCAAATCCCTTTCCATTTTTACCTGGCTTTTCGCCCCGGGTGTGTGTGGTGTGCATCTGTGCACACCTGTCCTGAGCCTGCCCTGGGAGATGCAGCTGGCCTGGCCACGGCACAGGCTGGGGTGCTTGTGAGGCACCAGGGCTGCTCAGGATGCTATCTGGGCCTTGCCCTGAAGGCTGCATCTGCCTTGCTCCGACCATGCTGCCCTCTGCACCAGGCCTAAGCCTCTGGAAACTCCCAAACATGGTTCCAATAAACGTGCTCACCAGCACGCGTGGGCTT
Source organism: Trachypithecus francoisi (assembly GCF_009764315.1). NCBI lineage: Eukaryota > Metazoa > Chordata > Mammalia > Primates > Cercopithecidae > Trachypithecus > Trachypithecus francoisi. Next base: position 120,325,455 of record NW_022681457.1, on the reverse strand, counting down.
CCTGCTCGCTCAGCCTCCTGTGCCACTCAACAGGTGTCCGTCAGAGCCTGTGCCAGGCCCAAAGGACACCCCAAGAAAAGACCTGGCCCGTCCTCAGAGGGCTGAGCTGGATGGGCTCCCAGCAGAGGCTGCAAAGCCTGCTCCTCAGGGCGCAGACCCTAACCCCAGGCCACAGGGCCCCCGACCCTGGGGGCTGCTCTGCCTGCAGCCTTGGAGGATGGTGGTACCAGAAAGGCCCCTACCCTGGAGAAGCTGGGGCGCTGGTTGGGCCTCTAGAAGCCTGTGCTGCAGCCCGTCCTCTGCTGCCCCAACAATGGGAGTGAGTCTACCACCTGCTGCTGCCCAAGGGGCCTGCCCAGCCCACCACCCGGATGAGTGCTGCCGTCGGGGTGTTCCATCTCATCCCTGGCTGCGTTGCACCTAGGCAGGGCCCTTGGGAAGGTGGGCATGAGGTTCGGAGGCCAGAATCCTGAGGTGCTGGGGAAGTTCTAGGGGGTTGCTCTGCCCTCATCATGTTCCTGCACTGGCAGGGATCATGGGCGGCCACAGGAACTGCTGTCATCACCTCCCCAACTCAGCCAGGCAGAGGGGCCACTGGTGCTACCCTCCCCTGAGCCCCAGCAGGCCCCTGAGAGCCTGGCAAGACGTCATCATCCTCGAGCCCTGGGACGTTTGCGTGTGGGCAGCTGTGGCCCCACTGAGCAGGGGTGTGGTGAGCTGGTTGCCTGGGACCCAGGGCAGCACCTGAGCCTGAGGAGTCTCAGTTCTGGGACAGGGGACTCACAGAGCCCGTGGCGGTGACATGGACAGCAGCCTGATGACCGAGGCCTCCCAGTGAGCCCCTGAGTGGTGCCGTGGGCAAAGCAGGACTTGAGGAGCCAGCTGGGGGTCTGCAGGAGTCAAGGATGGGCTGAGAGCCTGGGGCCAGAGCCCTCCTGCTCCGGCTGGGGAAGGGCTGGGTTCACAGAGGCTAGGGTTACCCGCAGGAACAGGGTGCCTCGCTCATAGGCTGGGTGGCTTCTTGTGCAGGAGGGGAGCTGAGGCCAGGGCCACAGGCAGACCAGCAGGGGGTGTGCAGGGCTCACTAGCCTGGGCTGGGCCCTGGTGTCCTTGTCCGGGCTCTGTCCTCCCAGGGCCTCTGTGCATCCCCCACCTCCTCCTGGGGATCCTGTCTAGGCCAGGCTCTGGCCAAACCTCTGCAGTGGGTGCGTCCCCCAGCACCGATGGACTCTCCAACCCTGGGGCCAAGCTCTGTGGACGTCAGGCTGGGCAGTCACATACCCGGGTGCCCAGAGCAGCCAGGCCACTGCTGCCATCCGCCACCAGTGAGGAGGGGCCAGGACGGTAGCAAGAGCTGGAGGGGCTGAGGAGTGCCAGGGAAGGCCAGAGATGCAGGCTGGGAGGGCTTCCCCATCAGAGAGAAGGGCCTGAGGAGACGGCCAGAAAGTGGTGAGGGCCGATGGGATCCTGGGGGCTGGGCCTCTGCCCTGGGGACCCACAGGAGGGAGAAGCGGAGCCAGGTGGACAGTCAACCTCAGGACAGGACAGGAGCCGCCTTGGTGGCTGCTGCGTGAGGGCTGGGCCTCAGGCTCCACGCAGACTCCAAGGGTAGGCCATGAAGACCCACCACCTTGAGGTCCAGAAATGGCCACTGGGCACCTCTGGGCAGGCCAGGTCTCCATGAGGCAGGGGTCTTAGCCTCTGCAGGTTCCAGACCACCCAGCAAAGCTGTCTGGAAGGTGGCCCAGGCCACCCCACCTCCTTGGCCTAGGACAGCCTGTGCTTGGGGGTCTCAGTGGAGCTTCCAGATCTGGGGGACCCTAGTGGGGAGGCAAGGTAGCAGCTCAGCCTGCTCAGGGCCTGCCCAGCAGCTCAGCACCAGGAACAGTTCCCGCCACATGAAGTCAAAGCCGGGGCCTACCGCCAGCCCACCTCAGCAGCGCCTCTGCAAGCTCTGCGCCCTCCTGTCCTCTACACAAGGCTGTGTGGTCTCAATCCCACACCTGGGCTGAGACGGGAGGGACCCCCAGGCGCCTTGGAGCTCCCAGGGGCCAGGACCAGCAGGCCTCCCTGCTGCCAGCTCCCCCCAGCCATGCCCACCCTAGCCACAGAACAGGGCCCCAGGGAGCCTGATTCCAAGGCCATAGCAACAAAACCCACACGGTCCACACAGTTCCTAGCAGGGTCTGCGTCAGCGCCCGGCTGCCTGAGAACCCTTGAGGGTGATCGATGCCGAGGGCTCCTTTCCCAGGCACTTGAGTCAGGAGTGCTGCTCAGCACCCACACGTCCTGCAGGTGCAGCGGGAGGGCACTGGAGGGACGCGGGCAGCTCTTCTGGCCCAGAGGGAGCAGTGAGACACACCGGGGCCCGGGTCTGTGGGGCAGCTGGCGCTCGGTGCCCACGAGGTCTAGAAGCAGTGCAGGGAAGGGCTCCCGCCCGGGGCTCCCCACACAGGAAGAGTCGGGACAGGCTCCTGCTCCAAAATAAAACAGCGCAGGCGGCTCCGGCCTCTTTTAAAAACTCTATTTGGTGCATGCCCACGGCGCTGCGTCCCGTCAGACATGCCTGTATAGATCTCTCTATTTATACATATATATAAAAGGTTCTTTAGCAGTTAAATAGATTCCAATACGAATGTCTCCCAGGACAAAGCTGCGTCTCGCCTCTCGACCACACGCATCTGTGCGGGCTGGGGCGTATGTGCCGTGTCACAGTAGTACGATATAAATATGTTGATTTGAACGCAGTTTCCCTGTGGTGGCAAAATCACATTTCTGACAAGTGACAAGCGGAACCATCCGGCGGCCGCGGTGGCTCACTCGGCCGGGACCTCATACTTGAAGATGACGCTGAAGAGTCGGCCGCCCAGCCGCTCGGCCAGCCATGCGTTCTTGATGACGGCCAGCTTGAGGCTCTCACAGCACAGGGCCGCGTGGTAGTTGGTGTGGACAGCACGGCCCATGCCCTCGATGACCACCAGGTCCGCGCCACGCTCCCGCACCAGTGCGGCCAGCCCCTTATCCAGGCGGCTTTGGGGAGGAAGAAAGAGAGACTGGACGAGCGGACCCCAGACCCCACCTCCCATACAGTGCAGCGACCAACGTGAAGGCCGAAACCTCCACCCCTCAATTCCCTGCTGTGGGGGCCTCCAAACCCAGCCTCAGCCCGGGGCCTCCTCAGAGCAGCAGCTCCTGCAGGGCCAGAGCAGCTGCAGCCTGGAAACTCTGCCCGAGATCTCCCTCAAACTCTAGGGACTGATTCCTTGTCTTTTTCACGCCCTCCCTGTTGGTGAGGGGGGACTGGAGCACAGATGAAGCCAGCACTGGAGAATCCCATCAAGCAGAGACGACCAGTGGCCCCAGCACTCAGAACCCGCTCATTTAAGGGGTTCCTTTCTCTGCAATCAGCAGGACAGAGAGCACCACATACAATCGACTAAGGACCTCCAGAAGCACAGAAGCAGAGCCTGCTGTCTCTGCGGGACGCGGAGGTAACAGACACCGGGCAGCTGCCCAGGTCGCCCTCAGCCTCAGCTGAGTGGCCACAGGGACATCAGCCCCTCCTGCCCCAAGTCCCCCAACCCAGCCCAGGTGTAGCCACCTCAGACCCTGAATCCGTTCCCTCTCTCCAGGCCACCTTGGGGGATGGTATCTCTGTCGCCTCCTGAGGTCAGTCCAGGCCTGGGGTCAGGAGAGGCCCTAGGGGCCGTCCTGAGGTCGGTGTCCCGCATGCGCCTGGGTGCAGGTGCACGGCACAGAGGGCATGGAGCCCAGGAGGAGAGAGCAGGTGCAGGGTGCGGGGTTACCTGAGGTCGAGGCACGGGGAGCTGGAGCCCGTCTGCACCAGCAGCAGCCTCTCTTCCCGGAGCGCGGAGCTGCCAGACACAAGGTGGTCAGCGCCCCCAGGAGGGTAGCCCCCGGGAGCTCCCAGTTCAGAGACAATCCTCGTGGCCCACTCTGCCCAGCTGGTGCCCCTCCCCATCAAGGCCCCCCAGCAGCACCCGCCAACACTCACTGCACGACAGGGTCCATGCCTGCGATGCGCTCCGCCACGATCAGAGACTCGCTGTGGGTCACATCGTTCAGGGCGGGGCCTGAGTTGCACGCCAGGATGACCTGCAGGAGGAGGGCCCAGGCTCTTTAGGAACCTGTGCTGGCCCAGCATGGTGCCTGTGTGCACCCCAGTCTTTGAGTGGCTGGCCTGGGTGAGGGTGCTGTGCCCAGTGGGCCTGGGTGAGGGTGCTGTGCCCAGCGGGCCTGGCCAGCCACCTGCTGCTGAGGAGCAGGGACCTTGTCTGACCTTGCCACTCTGTGGCCCCTGGGAGGGAACCAAGCCGAGGGGCAGAGCCGAGTTCACAGCCTGCCCTTGGGACCTGCCTGTCTCCAATTGGCATGAAGTCACAGTCCCAAAGCCTCCTTGCTGGGATCACCCTTCCAGGAGCCTAGCATCAGCCCTGGGCTTCAGCACATGGACCCTCAGCCTGAGCCCGGGGGGCTGGGAGCCTCCACCCCAGCATATGAGGGCTCTGAGCCACCTCCCACACGCTGCCACCTGCACCTACCTGCTGCGTCCGGAGGAGCCCGACCACCGCCAGAGGCCCAGGGCGGCGCCAACCCCACCAAGAGCAGAGAAGCCCAGGGGAAGGGCCCCACCCACCACCTCGCCACTCACCTCCGTCCCTCTAAGGAGTAGCTCCCTGACAAAGGGGAAGACTCCCAAAATGATGTCTATTCCACTGTTATCTGCGAAAATTAAGGCACATTTATGAGGGGGCCCCTGTAAGACAAAACCAGGACGTTCAGTTGGGAACAGGTGCATCCAAGCGAGTCAGACCCCACCCCTGCCACCCGCCCCGCTGCCCTGCAGGGGCCGAGACTGGGGGCTTCAGGGCCGCAGAGGCACCGGGGATGGGCTCCCCTGCAGGGGCTGAGACCAGGACTTCAGGGCCCAGAGGTGCCAGGGATGGATCAGCCTGCAGGGGCCAGTGACTGTCTCTTCTGGCAAGGCTTTGTGCCTAGAGCAGGCGACCTAAGAAGTGGTCATGACAGGAGAGCAAGTACGGAGCAGGGGATGCTGAGGCCCTCGGCTCGCAGGACTGTAAGACTCTAACAGGAGGGGAGGGCCTCCGGAGGCAGCCCGTGCCTACCTCCCTCCAGTGACCACCCGCCCCCCGGGCCCCACACTGTGTCCCCGGGGCAGAGGCGGGAAACCCCTCCACATACCTTTAATCTCTGAAGCCACTCGCTGTAGGAGTCCACGAGCCAGGGTCTTTCTGAGAGAGAGGGAGGGACACACAGTCAGCTCAGCGCTCCAGCTCAGGGCTTAGGGAGACGTGTCTTCAGGTGTTCGTCTCTCCAGGAAGCGCGTTCTCCCCGCCCCTGAGCCTGGCTAACAGCCTCGAGCAGGGGAGGTGCCTGGACCCTGACCGCGACTGCGTTCGCTGTTGCAGAGAACGCCCAGGCCAGGCCCCAGCACAAGACACGGGTTACTTGGCCGTCCGTACCTTGTAACTTCCTCTTCGCTTCTTCAAACCCAAAGTAGGGGTCGGATTCAAGGACACTGCATGCAAGAGGAGAAAAGAAAGTCAAGAAAAAACAGAACGAAAACCTTCGGCCAGACTGCTCAACGTGAAGACCCCAAATCCCTCCCAGGCGGGACAGAGGCAGCTGCTCAATGTGAAGACCCCAGTCGCTCCCAGGAGGGACAGAGGCAGCTGCTCAACGTGAAGACCCCAGTCGCTCCCAGGCAGAACAGATGCAGCGTTCTTGATACGCGGTGATCAGCAGAAGGCTCAGGGCGCCACCGAGCAAAGGTCTGAGAGAGCGCGGGCTGTTTGTTAAGGTGGACTCGGAGCCACGGGACCAGGGAAGCCCATCGGTGACTGGCAGCTGCAGTCTGTCCCCGTGCTCGGCGCCCACGCAGGCGGTGTGGGAGCCCCCAGCCACAAGGCCAAGCCCATGGGTCAGGACCCTCCAACGCTCCCGACAGGCTGCGGGAGGGACCTGTGTCCCAGAAGCGCAGCCACGGCTGGGGGCAGCATTCTTGTCTATGTCTAGAGACACGAGTGGAACCCAGGGAGGGCCGGGAACCCAGGGAGGGCCGGGAACCCAGGCATCTCCCTCCAGCCCCACATGTAAAACAAGCAGGGACCACAAGACACGGTGCGGCCGCCTGGGGAGGCTCAGAGACTGGAAGCAGCTTCTTTAGGAGTGAAGGTAAATTACGGTGGGAATGGTTCGTTTTCAAGATTCAGAACCCTGGGCTTTAGACACCTGCCTTTCCCACAGGCCAGACTAGGGAACTCCTTTGCAAAGCACCCTTTGATCATCACAGCAGAAATGTTTAATTCCTACCACACATAGGAAACATGAATTTGGATTCTGACAACATAAAACGTCAGCCCCGTATTTCGGGAGCCACAGCCCTAGGGCTCCTCAGCACCTGTGCTTAAGGAAGGGGCATCCTCAGAGCCTGAGGGGACAGACAAGGGTGCTGGGCCCCGCACAGCCCCTGGGGCTGCTGCCTGGGCCCCAAAGCCCCAAACCACCAAGCCACCAAGTGCCACACAACCCCGGAGGGAGCCGCTCCACCTCCTTGCACGCAAGCCTGGGGCAGGACAAGGACCTGCAGGCTGCAGAGCCTGCCCCGAGCCCGCAGACACCTACTCAGACACGGCTTTGGCCCCCCAGTCGAAGACGTTCCCCGCCAGGAGGCCTTTCACCAGCGCCAGCTGCCGCTCCTCCCAGCCCAGCGTGTCCAGGGAGCGCACGACCCCGGGGAAGCACCTCAGTGCCACGCCATTCTCCCGCTGCTTCACCTGCGGAAAATGCCAGACGCCAGGCCTGAGTGGAGACGGCCTCAGCCCACAGGGCTGCTCCTGGCTTTCCGTCAGGCCGTGTCTCTACAGGCCCCCGGCAGAGCACCATCCCGGACACCTGCCAGGCCCAGGCTGTTCCACACCACACCCCTCAGGAGCACAGACTCAGGCCCAACCGGAAGCCCACCAGGCACAAGCCTATCGGCCCCGGGACAGCAGCCAGCGCGCAGCTGCACGGGGCTCTGAAAATGAGGCCCAGGACAGCTTCAGCCCCCACGTGACAGCAGTGGGTGAAGGGGAGGACGCGGGTGGAGGACAAGGCCCCCACAGGTAGCCACAGCCCTGGCCTCAAAACCCTCCACACCCAGACTTTCCCTGTCATAAGGCTCAGCATGTGAGGGGAGGGGGGGCGTGGCACTGGCCATTCCCAGAAGGGGTGGGAGAAGTCCATGCCTCCGCTGCTGCCCGCTGCCTCCTGGCAGAAGGGGCCAAGGAGGGCTCTGGCCGCCAGACCTGGAGGAAGCAAGATGGACGCCCAGAAAGGCCCACCTCAGAGGGCTCCCGTGGCCTGCACATCGCCGGGGTAAAAGGTCTCTGGTCACTGCCCAGCCTCCTAGGAGGCAGCGAGGGTGCCCCATGAGAGGCAGGCAGGCAGTCCCCAACCACAATCGCCCACCCTTGCAGAAGCTGGGAGGCCCTTGGCTCCTGCAAGCAAGCAGCCTGTGTCTCTCAGGAACCTCTTCTCCAGTCACAGCGGTCCCCACCCCTAACTGGCGCCAGCATCTGTGGGGGTAACACAGCTCCTCAGCAGATGCTGCCAACAGAGACCCTGGCTAGTGTGGTGCCAGTGCCGGAGGTGGGGCCGCTACCAAACCTGCATGGCCTCAGAGAGGACAGGACGCCCCAAGTCAGCGGGAGAGAGACAGGACCCACAGAGCCAGCGGGACGGGGACAGGAGCGAGCGGAAGGCCAGGGCACACTGCACTTACTTTGGAGTAGGGGTCCGGGAAGTTGAACTCGTTCAGACAGTGCTCCCTGGTGTCCAGCAGGCTGCGCACGGTCAGGGTCCCATAGGCGCTGGGGACAGACACGGCAGAGGGCGCTGAGCAGGGCAGGCCGAACACCCGCCCATCCTGGGCTGCACCACGGATGTCCTCGGGAGCCCGGCAGTGCAAACGCTGCTTGAGGTGGGGCCCGGGGGGACTGTGCCGCCGGGGCCCACACCCACCCCCAGCCAGCTGGGGTCTGAATGCCAGCATCACAGCCACTTTCTCAGAGGTGCAGGGGCCGTCTGGGCAGAAGAGGCAGTCACGCACCAGGACGCTGGGCACTTACAAGGGCTGCTGTCTCAGGGTCTGAAGCTTGTTCCAGTACTTCTGTTGGAACTTCTCCGCCCTCTCAGCTGCGTCCACGGAGTCTGGCTGGCTCGCCACTGCGCGCTTCACTACCTGCCAGCGACAGGAGGGGGTCAGCCAAGCACGGCCCTGCTGCTTGGGAATTCCTCATGTGACAGTGGGGGCTCTGGGCAGAGTGGGGGCTGGCTGTTGGGGGCTGCCCAGGTCATGGTTGGGGACAGCTATAGGGGGCCTGAGGCAGGGTGGGGACTGGCCGTGGGGGGCTGCCCAGGGCAGGGTTGGGGCAGCTGAAGGGGGCCTAGAGCAGGGTGGGAGCCGGCTGTCGGGGCCTGCTTGGGGCAGGGTAGGAGCTAGCTGTAGGGGGCTGCCCAGGGCAGGGTAGGGGGCTGCCCAGGGCAGGGTTAGGGCCTGCTGTGGGGGACGTGGGGCAGGGTGGGGGCTGCCTGGGCTGTGGTCAGGGCAGCTCCTACTGGAACAGGAAAGGCTGACGGTGACAGTTCACGGTCCCCTGAGGCTTCCCTTTGCCATTCGTCCCTCCCAGCTGCCCTGGGAGGCAGGAGCAGGAGTGACCCTGGCTCCTCACCACTCAGGAAATCCGAGGCTGAGACCCATGTCCTTGGACTCCAGCCCCACCCTGTGCCGGGGACACGGGGCTCTGGATGCCCAGAGCTCACTCTGGGTCCAGGCAGGGCTGCGACTCTTCCCTCAGGACAAACCCCGGCAGCACCCGGCCTCTCCGAGGGCTTCAGGAAGAATGCATGTTGCTACTGGGGTTCCCTGGCCGCGAGCTGAGCTCCCGGGAGGCAGCATGGCCCAGGGCCTGGCATGTGCTCCACAGGACCACCCCGGCCTTGGAGGTGGGACGCAGGAGCCCCCAGGTGGCCTCAGTGGGAGCTTGTTGGGGCTGAGCCTCACCCCACCTCAGAGTCAGAGTCCCGCAGGGCCTCCTGCACCTCAGGCACACTTCCAAAGAGCAGAAAAGTCTACTAAATTGTTTTCTGAAGAAATGTAATAGCTAACAAAAGTACTGGCTGCCCTGAGAAGAAACGTGCCTCGATGACGTCACGTCCTAACTGACCCACCAAGTGACCAAGAGCGATATTTTTGCTTGAGAAACAGAAATCACCCCTCTCACACTCAGACGCAGATGAAGGGGTTTCTGGAAAATACTGGCCTGTCCCACTTCACCACCTTGTCTTTGCCCCTGGGAGCCTTGGAAGGTGAACCCAGGCCGCGGCCTCGGAATCCTCTAGTCGGTACCCAGAGTCCTCACCCCGTCCAGGGCCTCCTCGAAGCAGGTGAGCCAGTATTTTCGGGCCAGAGCGTCGTCGGTGAGGTCCACCGTGTCGGGCACATAGGAGGGCGGGTCCAGGAGGAGTGGCAGGCTGACCAGTGGTCTCTCCAGCCGGTCCATTTCCAGCAAGTCAAACTGGAAGACAGGCAGTGGCAGGGTGGAAACGTCTCCACAGTTCAGAACAACCTAAGCCACGCTCAGAATCTTCCACTCGAATAAAAGAGGAGACGTAACGCCTTCTTCCGCCATGCCTCTGGGCCACAGAGAAGACCCCCACCGGGCCCCCGCAGCTGCCCGGCGGCCTGAGCCGGATACCTTGACTTACCCCCTGGTTTGACACTGGGGTTGCGTCTGCTCACCACACGCCTCCTGCCCCCATCACCTCCCCGCTGCAGCCATCCCTCCCCAATCACTGCTGCAGTCACCCTACCATCCCTCTCCCTATCACCACCTCCCTGCAATCACCCCTCCCTGTCACCCCTACAGTTTCACCTCCTCCCCGTCACCCCTGCAGTCACGCTGTTCCCACCTCTGGTCCTCCAGGTGGCCACGTTTGCACACAGAGGTTTGGGGTGCTGTCCTCACTAAGTGCCGGGCAGTGCTCCACCCCGCGCCAGGCAGGCAGCCCCCATGCACCTTCCTTTCTCCATGAAGGGCTATGGCAAGGCCAGGCCACTATGGGCCCAGGGCACCCCGGGGCCACCTATACCCAGCACAGACGTGCTCATGGGCCCTGCTGGCTCCTTCTACCTTATTCCGGGAGGAACTGAACTGAGCTGAGCCAACGCACACACCAGTACTCAGTTCTCTGCACGCGAACTGCAGCAGCCGCTGCTCTGGGACCAGAGGGGCTGTCGGGGGAACTGTGCAGCTGGCCGCCTCTTCCCACCCTCCGGTGACTACCCCACAGGTCACATGCCAGCCCTCTGCCCTTCTCCACCAGGGCACCCCTGCCGGCAACTGCTGGGGCTAGAGAAGCAGCCTCCGGGTGGGCAGGGACCTCCAGGCAAGGAACTCCACAGCAAGGGGATGCCTTCCAGGTGGGAGGCCCACGCCAGGCAGAAGCTCCACATGGAAAAGCCAGTGACTTCCCAAAGCCAGCGCAGAAGGCGGCAGGAGCCCCACGTTAACGACCACGGACCACAGCCGGGACCGCCCGGTGCTGCCTTGCCGGGTCGCAGGCTCCTTCTATCCTGACAAACGGGTTCAAATCTTTGCTTTGCCTTTTTTGGAGAACAAACTCGAAGAAATGACTCCATCTCTCTGCACATCAGTTTGATCCTCAGTAAGGTGGGGCACCTCCTGCCTGGCAGGGCTGTGCCGCTGGTGGGCACCAAACAGGTAACAAGCGCCTCCTGAACGGGGCCCCCGAGGCGCTGTGGCCGCCCACGCAGTCACTCCAGGTTACAGTACAGGACATTTGGCAAATTATGTACACGTGGCAGAAACGGAGGCTGGGAGACACCAAGCCCCTCTGCCCAACACCAGGGCAAAAGCAAGAGGCTGGGGCTCTGCCAGGCCCCGGGCCTAGTACGGGCGGAGGGAAAGGCAGGCCAGGGCTGTGGCCAGTGTGACGCATCTGTGCAGGGCCGTGGCCCAGGGTGAACCGCAGGACCCACACAAAAGGGAGGTGCCCTTCTGAGAAGCCAGAACTCAACCCGGCGCGGTCTTGAAAATACTGACACGGATTTGTGAGGAACCCCGTGTCTACAAATGACAAGCAACTTCCTGCCAACAATGCCAGTGGCCTGTCCTGAGGGGTCCGACTAGCTTTGTAAGTGACCTCGGGTAACTGTTCACAGCTACAGAAGGCATGAGCCCCCCGGGGGGACACGGTCGAGGACCCTGACAGCCCGTGACACGGGGGCGGTTTCCGCCACGTGGGGCTGTGCTGGGGGCATTCCATGTGGCTGACACAGGTCCTGGCGGGGAACCCTTCCGAAGCAGCTCTAACTCGGCAGACATGGGGTGCATCTCCCAGCCCGCCAGTGCCACCCAGCTTGAGCCAGGGCAAATCCACTGGGCATCTGAGGAATGAGCCTGGACATGCCGAGGAGAGCAGACGCCCGACAGAGACCGTCACCGACAGAGACCAACAGAGACCGTCACCGACAGAGACCGTCACCGACAGAGACCAACAGAGACCGTCACCGACAGAGACCGTCACCGACAGAGACCGACAGTAACTGACAGAGACCGTCACCTACAGAGACCGACAGTAACCGACAGAGACCGTCACCGACAGAGACCGACAGTAACCGACAGAGACCGTCACTGACAGAGACCGTCACCGACAGAGACCGACACCGACAGAGACCGTCACCGACAGAGACCGACACCGACAGAGACCGTCACCGACAGAGACCGACAGTAACCGACAGAGACCGTCACCGACAGAGACCGACAGTAACCGACAGAGACCGTCACCGACAGAGACCGACAGTAACTGACAGAGACCGTCACCGACAGAGACCGACAGTAACTGACAGAGACCGTCACCTACAGAGACCGACAGTAACCGACAGAGACCGTCACCGACAGAGACCGTCACCTACAGAGACCGTCACCGACAGAGACCGACAGTAACTGACAGAGACCGTCACCTACAGAGACCGACAGTAACCGACAGAGACCGTCACTGACAGAGACCGTCACCGACAGAGACCGACAGTAACTGACAGAGACCGTCACCTACAGAGACCGACAGTAACCGACAGAGACCGTCACCGACAGAGACCGTCACCTACAGAGACCGTCACCGACAGAGACCGACAGTAACCGACAGAGACCGTCACTGACAGAGACCGTCACCGACAGAGACCGACAGTAACTGACAGAGACCGTCACCTACAGAGACCGACAGTAACCGACAGGACCGTCACCGACAGAGACCGTCACCTACAGAGACCGTCACCGACAGAGACCGACAGTAACCGACAGAGACCGTCACCTACAGAGACCGACAGTAACCGACAGAGACCGTCACCGACAGAGACCGACAGTAACTGACAGAGACCGTCACCTACAGAGACCGACAGTAACCGACAGAGACCGTCACCGACAGAGACCGTCACCTACAGAGACCGTCACCGACAGAGACCGACAGTACTGACAGAGACCGTCACCTACAGAGACCGACAGTACCGACAGAGACCGTCACTGACAGAGACCGTCACCGACAGAGACCGACAGTAACTGACAGAGACCGTCACCTACAGAGACCGACAGTAACCGACAGAGACCGTCACCTACAGAGACCGACAGTAACCGACAGAGACCGTCACCGACAGAGACCGACAGTAACTGACAGAGACCGTCACCGACAGAGACCGACAGTAACCGACAGAGACCGTCACCGACAGAGACCGTCACCGACAGAGACCGTCACCTACAGAGACCGTCACCGACAGAGACCGACAGTAACCGACAGAGACCGTCACCGACAGAGACCGTCACCGACAGAGACCGACACCTACAGAGACCGTCACCGACAGAGACCGTCACCTACAGAGACCGACAGTAACCGACAGAGACCGTCACCGACAAAGACCGACAGTAACCGACAGAGACCGTCAGCCAGAGTGCACAGTCCTAGGGCAGGGCCCTGGGTGGCTCCTGAGCTTTCAGGTTTCAGCTGCAAAGTGGATGGGCCCCTGGTGTGGGGAAGGCCCCCCGGTGTGGAGAGGCCCCCTGGTGTGGGGGAGGCCCCCGTCACCCCTGAACTTTAGCAATCTCTCTGCAAACAAGAAGGCCGGATCACACAGACTCCGTAATTCCTGCTGAATGTTTCCAAAACACGAGAGCACCCAACGAGAGAGAGAGGAAAGCAAGCCACAGTGTCCTCCTCCGGCCTCTAGTTATTCCCCAGGTCCTTGGAAGGATTCGCCACAGGTAGAGGCGCCTTTCAGCCGCGACAGCCACAGGAGGCTTCTCTCAGGGACAGGAGAGGGGAGCGCGGCACAGGCCGCTCCCTCGGGGCCCGGAACGGCCAGAGCCCGCTACTCACGGTGCCACTCCGTGCCCGCTGTGCTGGGCCGAGCTCCGGTGACGTGCTCATCAACCCGGAGCTGCCTGCGTAGTTCTCTCCCCAGCTGTACTGGTTGGGATCTGGAAAGCAGAGAGTCAGGTCACCTGTGTTAACCTTGCCCTTGATTCAGAAGCAAGAGAGTGGAGGAGGAAAGGGTATAAAAACCGACTAACTAAATTGTTAAAACGTCAGCCATGCCCGCTGCTGTCACTTTGGGAGTACTCACGCTCCCCACCCCACCTCCACCCTGGGCCGCTCTGGCCCAGAGCACAGGCCCAGACCACAGCTGAGGCCCAACGCTGCTCAGGGGCACCAGCACTGCGACTCACTGTCCTGTTCAGCTCCTTTCAGGAACGCTCCAATGGCTCCCAGGTAGCCTTCGTGCCTCAGAAACAGCGCTTGCACTTCCCCCTGCCATGGCCAAAGCACACGTGCTGCTGTCGGCCCCACACAACACCCGATGCCTCCGCAAACCAACTCAACACGGGCGGGCCTCGCACTGCGCAGCCCAAACCCTCCAAGAGGCATCCACGGCATACTTGCCAGTGAAACCGCGCCAGGCGCCAGAGGCGGGCTGCTGTTTGAAGAAAGCTAAGGGTAAGATAGCTTCTCCCATGCGGCGAGTCCCTAGCCCACAAGTCTCTGCGTCAGGGACGCGGGTGGGCACGCCTCTGCAGGGGCACGGGCACCCTGACCCCAGCGCAGATCGGCGGACTCCCCCAGAACTCTCTAGAATGCTCATCACTGGTGATTTGCTCAGACTCAGGCGGCCACGGTGCCACAAAATGTAGGCTCCCCAGAACCAGCCAGAAGAGAGGGGTGCTGGGCTTCTCGGCCCCGCGGCCTCTCAACCTCCCTGGGGCTGCTGTGGTGTCTGACCAGCATGACTCTGATTTTGAAACCCTGGGGGTCCGCGTTAGAGGCTGGGGCAGGCGCGCCCGGTACCTTGGAGAAGAAGTTGATGCTGTAGGTGATGGTGCGCATGGTCACGGGGTGGCCCCGGATGAAGAAGCCTCCGAAGTACACGCGGTCCAGGCTGTGCAGCCGCGCGTGGAGACAGGCCAGCTGCCCGATGTCATTGCTGATCATGTGCAGCAGGCTCTTGGCCATGTCTTCCTTGGAGAACTCTGGAGAAGGGAAGGAAAAGGCGCGCGCGTCCAAGCACAGCAAGTGCCTGGTGTGACAGCGAGCGGGAGCGGAAGGGGAGAGAGAGCTGAGTGGGAGGGGAGGGGAGAGAGAGCTGAGTGGGGGAACCGGAGCCCCAGCGTGGGAGGCTGTGTATGATGCGTAGGAGGGGAGGCGAGAGAGAGCTGAGTGGGGGAACCGGAACCCTAGCGCGGGAGCGGAGGGGGAGAGAGAGCTGAGTGGGGGAACTGGAGCCCGAGCGTGGGAGGGGTGGGGAGAGAGAGCTGAGTGGGGGAATCAGAGCTCCAGCGTGGGAGGCTGCGTATGATGCGTGGGAGGCTGCGTATGAAGCGTGGGAGGCTGCGTATGATGCGTGGAAGGGGAAGGGAGACAGAGTTGAGTAGGGGAACCGGAGCCCCAGCGCTGGAGGGGAGGGGAGAGAGAGCTGAGTGGGGGAACCTGAGTCCGAGCACGGGAGGGGAGGGGGGGGGGAGAGAGCTGAGTCGGGGAACCAGAGCCCGAGCGTGGGAGGCTGTGTGTGATGTGTGAATCATTCCTGGACAGATTAGGCTTTGTTTTCAAGGAGAAAAAAAACCGAATCGCTTTTCCTAACTCAGAGGAACTGTTTCTTCCTCTAAAACCAAGACCACGGTGTTTATTCGCCAACCTTCTGAGCACTCGGCCTGCGCCATGGTGACTCGGCAGGAAGAGGTTGCAGGGCTGACACCCAAGACCCCGACTCTCCAGGGAGTGGGTGTGGGAAAGTTAACAGTGGGGGAAGCTCCTGTCCCCAAGACCCCAAGTGTCCCCACCCCCTTCTCTCTGGCGGCAGAGGCTAGGGCCGGCACCTTGGTCGGCGGTGGCTGACTTCCCGAAGCTGCTGGCGATGAGGTTCCCGCTCAGCCCAAGTGTCTGGTGGGCACCACCGTAGACGTCCCGCACCAGCATGTCCACGTTGCTGTGCTGGCCCCTCGAGGCCAGGTGTAGGAGTTCATCAAACTTCTGCGGGACACGGCGAGGGGCGGGTGAGGCACTGCGAGCTGCTGGAATATCCCCACGGCCCCAGAAACCAAGCCCACGGGAGGAGGCACGCGTGGCAGGGGGTGAATGGGCCCTCGTCATGCGGGACCAAAGGCAGGAGGCAGCAATCGGGACCTCAGGCCACCCAGTCAGGAGCAGCTCTGGCTGCTGGGACGCCCGTCCTTCAGGGCGCAGAGTCGAGCCGCAGAGGCCAGAGACCCGCCGAAGCGTGTCAGGAGGGAGGCCCAGAAGCAGTTTTTGCACCTCCCAGCCACGGGCCTCCGGAGGACAGGAAGCAG
This sequence comes from Trachypithecus francoisi, assembly GCF_009764315.1. Taxonomy (NCBI): domain Eukaryota; kingdom Metazoa; phylum Chordata; class Mammalia; order Primates; family Cercopithecidae; genus Trachypithecus; species Trachypithecus francoisi. The sequence goes on along the minus strand of NW_022681457.1, from coordinate 120,309,517 downwards.
ACATCTCTGCAGACCCTGGAGGGCCTCTGGCAGCCGCCGCATACCTTCGTTTTGGTGAGCAGAGCCCCGAGCCCCCAGAAGGTGCCGCCTCCGATGGAGCTGCCGCCGACCCACTCGAACCTGTCCTCCGTCTCCACCTGCAGCAGAGCCAGGGCAGGTGCGTGCACGGCAGGCCCTCAGCCACACAGGTCGCCCACCCGCCGCCATCCCCGCACCGTGCGCTGCGCTGGGGCGAGCCCCGCCCCCTGCCCCAGAACCGCCAGTGGGCAGACTCTCTTGATGGCCGAGCCTGGGGGCGCTGATGCCCCTCCCACAGCGGCTCTGAGCTCATGGCTTCGCCCCCCACCCACTGGGCCCCGTCCACGTGCCCAGTCCTGGCTCCTGCTCCTGCACACAGCTTAAGAAACTGTGGCTGAACCATCCACTCATTCATTCACGAAGCCGGGTCTCACCTTCACAATGGAGACTCCAGAGCCAATATTGACAAGAAGATAGGGGAAAATGTGGGGGTGGTTGGTCTGGAACCGGAACTCAGGGTCGGAATCCTTCTGGTACACGAAGGCCTCGTGGGGGATGTTCTTGAGCACGAAGTTGCACCCCTTTATCAGGCATGTCATCACGTCCTCCTTGTCGACTCTGAAAAGAAAGTGCCAACCCCTTAAAGAGTACAGGCCACAGGCCGGGCGCGGTGGCTCAAGCCTGTCATCCCAGCACTTTGGGAGGCCAAGACGGGCGGATCACAAGGTCAGGAGATCGAGACCATCCTGGCTAACACGGTGAAACCCCGTCTCTACTAAAAATACAAAAACTAGCCGGGCGAGGTGGCGGCGCCTGTAGTCCCAGCTACTCGGGAGGCTGAGGCAGGAGAATGGCGTAAACCCGGAGGCGGAGCTTGCAGTGAGCTGAGATCCGGCCACTCTGCACTCCAGCCTGGGGGACAGAGCGAGACTCCGTCTCAAAAAAAAAAAAAAAAAAGAGTACAGGCCACAGACGGGTGCAGCACGCAGGCCTGCCCGGCCCAGAGGGGCAGCCGGGCCCGTGAACAATCCAACGCATGATCGGACGCACGAGCACCAGGGACTCAGGGGCAGCCACATGTTCCTTCCTCGCCCTCGAGGTCCCCACTCACTTCAGCCGCAGCTTCTCTTCGATGAGGTCCTTGAACTTGTAGGCCCCGCCCCCGGTTGCCTGGATGACCTTGGTCTCTGTGTTGACGAGATGGTCTTTGATGAAGTCCAGGCAGGCTTCGATGTAGGTATTCTCAAACTTAATGAAGTGCAGTCGAGCAGTGATCTCTTCTTGAACTGAGATCTCGTAGGGCGGCTCGTGGTCACGTTCTGTGTCCTGAAAACAGAGCAGGGGAGGCCGCATGAGTGTGGGGCACCGTGTTGGGCTGGGCCGGGCACACCCTGCCCTAGTGGAGCTGGCCGTTCACACCAGCCTTCAACCAGGCAGGGCTCTGAGGCAGAATCCTGGGCAAGAGGGAGGAGCCCAGGACCGTGGCGACCTCAGGGCCACCGAGCAGGAGCAGAAGCCTCCCCCAGCGGGAGCACGGGTGGGCACAGGTTCCTGAAAAGGGTCTTAAAGGGACACGGTGGAAGGCAGGGGAGGCTGTCCGTGCTAGAAACTCCCAGGACATGGAAGCCGAGGTCTGCAGCAGCAGAGGGGTGACTTGAGTGACAAGGGCCAGGTTCAAGATGACAGAGGAGCGGCTGTCCCACCCCGGGAGGTCACAGCGCAGGCTCACCTTTCCCGAGTGGTCGAAAGACCGCACCTTGGCGACTTTGTGCTGTACCGTTGAATAGTAGGCCAGCTTGGTTAACGACCCGCCTGCAGGGGAGACATACACCCGGCAGAATTCAGGACCAGGACAGCGCGGGGCTGGGGTCCATCCCCCACGCTCTCTGGGTGTCTTGGAGACTAAAATCTCTGTGGATGAGGGGTTTAGGGCTACAGGAACTTAAAAACCCTGTGGGCGCAAAAGAGAGGACGGGAAAATGAACAATCAGATCTACACTTTTCTTTTCCAAATTCTGCTCCTCCTCAGCTCCCTGGCCAAACTGAGTTCAAGAGGTCCCACTTCCCCACGGCACCAAGTCCTGCAGACGAACGGGAGAGCTGTCTTGCTTTGGGTAACCTTGGTTATCCTCATTGCTTTAAGAAAATTCAGTTTCAAGTGATCTTGCTAATGACCCAAAGCGAAAAGCTGACAAATCCAGGCGTTTTAAGAAGTACACCCTCGTTTTAAGAAGTACACCCTCGTTTTAAGAAGTACACCCTCGTTTTAAGAAGTACACCCTCGTTTTAAGAAGTACACCCTCGTTTTAAGAAGTACACCCTCGTTTTAAGAAGTACACCCTCGTTTTAAGAAGTACACCCTCGACACAAAGGAGGCTCTTTTCACAGGCTAGGGCAGTAACCCGGCCTGAGCAGCTCCCCTACCCTGGAGAGGCAAACAGTGCCGCTGGCTACTCTTGACAGGCTCTGGGCAGAAAATGCAGTCCCAGCCCCAAAAGTAGCCAGAAGAAGTCAGAGGCCACCAAAGTCTCTTTCCCCGTGGGCCAAAGTCTCTCTGCGGTTCCAGAGAAGCCCTGCGGCTCCCAGGATGATGCTGTGATCAAAGGCTGGAAGGGGCTTTACGCACCTGAACCATGTTTTAGGGAAAGGTGAAAAGATTCTTGGAAAGGCCTTTTCAAGGATAAATTCTTCTAAGTTAAAAAAAAAAAAAAAAAAAGGACATTTTTGAGGCTAGAGGTGTGTTCATAGATTTGAAGCTCCATGAATGACAAATAGAAAAAGAAACAAAACGTGTGACTTTAAGTTCACTGTGTGGCGTACAGTGACTGAACAGAGTACATTTTTTACGGGGCCTGAAAAAAAGAGGCAAAAATCCCGCATCATGAGAGTAAGGAGGCTAAAGCTATGTTCAAATGGTTGTGTTTTGACAAAATACTATAAGGTGGAGAACAAACACTCGTCGGTAAAGAGATTTGGAAACACCAAGGAAACAGCCAGTGTTGTTCCTGTAACAAAACCCATCATGGCCAGGCCCCACAGCAGCCGTCTCATGGCACTGCCTGCCTGCTGGTGAGCGTGGGCTTCCCGACGGCCGGCGTACAGTCCAGTGGATGCGTCACAGGTTCAATCTGATCCCCTGGCCTGTGGCTTTAAGCCTCCTTATCCCTCCCCCGCCCCCAGACCTGGCCAGGCCTGGAGAGTCTCACTAAAACACACCATGTTGTCGACTCCCCTCGGCAAATAAACCGTTTTCTAAAACGACAGATGATGCAAGAGGATGAAGATCTATTTTAAGAGACTCATCAAAAGTCACTATAAACAAACTCTCAGGTCACAGAAATCCAATTTCAGGACCTGGGTTCTTTGTGTTAAATACACGCCCAAACAGGATGTACTGGGGTTGGGACTGCGGTGGGGGTGGGTTGGCTTCTGCAAGGTAGGCATCCTCCCTCCCCTGCACTGAGAAGCTGAGCAAAGCCAGTGTTCCGTCTTCCTACTCCCCACACCCGGGGGGGAGCAAAAGGGGGCCTGAGGCGCGAGGAGGGCACCCAGGGCAGGAGGTCTGTTGGAGCAGAGGGAGCCTGTGGGCGGGGATCCTTCCGGGCTGAGCTCAGGGGCCCCTTGGAATCACAACACACCGTCTGGCAAGGCAGTGACAGGCTTGTCCCCGGGCTCCCCAGGCTGCCAGCGCTCCGCTCCGAGGCCAACAGCATCGCCTGGCTGGTGGGGAAGGGGGCTTCCCAGAGGTTTGGTCACCTGTGCTCTTCACACCTGAGCCAAGGTCTTCTAGTTCTCTCTGTTCCACAGGCCCCCGTCCCTTCTTCCACTCTCTCTGGTCCTGTCTTTCCTCTTTGGGCACCAATGGAGGGCAGGACAGCCCAGCAGACACCATGGCACTGTGGCCCCTTCCTGTCCCACATGCCCCTGAGAAACCCTCTCCACGGCCCACAGAAACCTAAAATCAGATCAAAGCTGCAGGTATGTTTTGAGAAACACAATGTCCCTGCTGCTTTCAAAGAGGTGAATCTGCTCAGCAGATATCAGCGTCCCATCGAGGGGAAAACAGCTTGCCAAAACCCAGGGCAGGTGAGCTTTCCTGGATCGGGAAACATGGGCAAGGGAAGAGGAAATGGGAGAAGCCTGCTTTTAAACAGTACTGTTGGCCGGGCGCAGTGGCTCAAGCCTGTAATCCCAGCACTTTGGGAGGCCGAGACGGGCGGATCACAAGGTCAGGAGATTGAGACCATCCTGGCTAACACAGTGAAACCCCGTCTCTACTAAAAAATACAAAAAACTGGCCGGGCGAGGTGGCGGCACCTGTAGTCCCAGCTACTCGGGAGGGTGAGGCAGGGAATGGCGTGAATCCGGGAGGCGGAGCTTGCAGCGAGCTGAGATCCGGCCACTGCACTCCAGCCTGGGCGACAGAGCGAGAAGACTCCGTCTCAAAAAACAACAACAACAACAAAACAACAACAACAAAACAATACTGTTGACAAGCACATTGTCTTTGAGGGTTCCTGGGTTGAAGACACCCCACCCTCAGCCATGGCCTCCCAGCAGCTCAGTCAGGAGTAACAAACAAAAGGTCTTCTCTCAGCGTCAGTCAATAGGTCCTCCTAAGAACCAGAGACACAGGACCCAGACACAGGGAGGAACTCTGAAGAGAGGAAATAAATACCAGCACTAAACAGACCTCTTAGAGTGTCCTTCTACCAAGAAACCCCCTGGGCTCAGCCCAGAGAAGAGGCTGGTGCTCCAGGGCCCTCCAGGGCTGCGACAGCCCTTCCTGGATGGTTCCAGCTCTGCGGTTTCCCTGGCCTCTGGTGGCCACACAGAACATCCATGGTGAGCCCTGTTCTCCTGGCCATTCCCCAGGTGACTTATGCAGGTCAACTGCAATTGCATTTCACAAATATTTAATCCCGACTTGTTCCCAGTAACAGAATCCCCCAGTGTGAAGGCAGCAGAACCTTTGAGAGCACACGCTCTGCCGAGCCCGAAGGTCTCAGAAGGCTGGGGAGCCTCTGGCCAGGCCTGCAGTAGACCATCCCCTAGGCTGGGGCTGCAAGCTCAGCACCTGCAGCCCAATAGCCAGGCGGTTCCAAGTCCTATCAGGGTTCCCTAAAGATGCTACTCACACATCCTCATACCTGGCACCAGGCCACACCCCCTAAGACGCACTACCTCTCATAAGCTCACTGCAAGGTAGGAGCCAGGACCTACAGCTGCTTCCATTCTCATGCCCCCACTTCCCTAGAGGACACCCTTCCCTGGCTGGGCACCTCACAGAGATGGTGACACCAACGACCCCAAGGACACCACAGCAGCAAACATGCTGGATGCACCAGGAGCATACAGTTCAGAGGGAATGGCTTGGGTCTGAGTCCCAACTTTTCCAGGGAGGTGGGAAGCAGTCAGCACAGCGGCAGGCCCATTCATCCCAGTCTTTACCGGGCGGCAAAGACAGGTCGGGCATCCTTTTGGGGGCTGGGGCTACAAGACACACCCCCGCTTTTGTGGGATTCACACATAAGCGGACTCAGCCTACAGCAGAAACATGTGCTAAGAGGGAGAGATATGTGAAGCGGCAGTGGCTATTCAAGGGGGTTTCTCCTGGTGAAGCTGCCCCCAGGAAGCCCTCATGTCTGAAACAGGGGAAGAGTAGGAGAGCAGGGAGTGGCAGGTTCAAATCCTGGTTCTGCCACTTTCTAGCCGGATGACCCTGGGCAAATTAGTTCACCTTTCTGGGTCTTAGTATCCTCATCTAGGAAATGGGAGTAATTTGCTTTCCTCCTCTAGAGGTGGCTGGCTGGGAGGTGTCCAGGAAGTCAGGAGCGTGGGAAAAGGGTCTAGAACAGAGCCTGGCCAGCCGTCATTACTAAGAGCACTGCCATCAGGCAGGAGGGTCTGCAGCGGACCCTGGAGAGGCCAGAGCAGAAATGTAGGCCGCCTTGAAGGCCACGGAAGGCACGGGTGACTTTTAAACCAGAGGCACGAGTTCCCAGGACCTACGTCCACAGCCGCCTGAACTCACGCCCGGTGTCCACTCTCCAGAGAGCGGGGCCTATGCACGGACTGTCCGGCCCGCGGGCCACGGCTGCCCAAGCCTCGGGAACACGCGGCCTTTTCGGGGCCACTCTGCCAAGGGCTTCCCGCCGAGCTCGTCCTCATCTAGACCAGAACTAAGGACCCCAATTCTCAGGCCAGCCACCGGCCAAGCGGCGGAGCCGGGGCGCCCAGGTGCCCATGGGGCCAAAGACATAAAATTCCGTCAGCTCCAGGGCCAGGCTGGCCGCCGACCCTCCCACCTCGCGGCGGGTAACGCTGGACCCCGGACCCCAGCCTCCCAGGACGACCGCGCGAACTACCAGGCCCGGCAGGCCCCGCTCTGGTCCCTGCGGGGCCTGCCGGGAGCTGTAGTGCGGCCGTCGCCCCGAGCCTGCGCATCGGCGCCACCGAGGACTACAAGGCCCGTGAGGCTGTGCGCGGGGGTCCGCGGACTACAAGGCCCGTGAGGCTGTGCGCGAGGCCCGCGCCCCCGCCCTTCGTCCTTCCCGCCGCCCCCGCTCGCCGGCCCACCGCCGGCGCCCCGCCCGCCCCCGCCGTCCGCACCCAGCTCCCGGCCCGCGGCTACCTATGTCGATGGCGAAGCGCTTGGCATTCTCCAGGTTGCGGAAGATCTCGTCGGGGGGCAGCGTGATGCTCTTGTCCAGGCTGTCCCCGCTGCTCCCGCTGCCGCTTGCTCCACACTCCGCCATTTTGAAAGTGCCCGGCCAGCTCATCAGCCATGGAGATATATGCGCATATATTTGACTGCTAAACGCCCCTCGCATAGATTATGTTAATGAGACGGCGGCCCCGCCCCCCGGCCTCTGAAGTCTCGGCCGCTGACTAGGGCCAGTCCTGGACAGGGGTCCGAGAGGCCCGGGGCGGCGGGCAGGCGGGCGGTTATCCTCCAGAGATCGCACATCAGCGCAGAACATCTGATGTTCTTTTACCGCGCTATCCACAGGTTTAGCTCAGATGCTCTGAGCCTTGCTGAGGGAGGCCTCGGAGGCCGCCCACCTGTTTCTAAGGGGGCAGGTGGGTCTGCAGACCGTCAGAGAGCCCTGCCCTTCAGCGAGTGCCTGCTGTAAGCTTGGCCTTGCACACCAGGGCGAATGTGATGCGGTCTTTGCTAGGGTGACTCAATCCTGGCCTCCCAGGGGCGTGGGACTTTCAATGTTAAAAGTCCCATGCAAACTAGAGGAGCAGGGAATCGTGCCCCGCCTGGGAGGAGCCCAGCCTGGCATAGCACCTGCGGGTAGGGAAGATGTGTGCTGTAATGGCGATCTGTGGAAAGTGCTGTGGTCGGGGGAAGCCAGGCAGGCTGCCTGCGGGCAAGACAGGTGCCTGGGAGGCTGCAGGAACAAGCCTCGGAAGCAGCTGGAGCCAGGAGAGGGGTGTAGGTGGGGCAGGCCAGGGTTCCAGGGTGAGTGGCTCGGAAGCCCTGCTGGCATGAAGAGATGCATCTTCTCTAGAGTCTCTGGGCACCTTGGGAAAGAGTCCAGTGTTGGAAGCAGACAGATCAGCCCCTCCCGGGTAACCCGGGGTCATTACTGCATGTCTCTGGCCCTCAGCCTCTATCTGCACGTGGAGAATGCCACCAGCTGCCTGGCAGGGCTCCTGGGAGCACAGGCCTGGGGGGCAGCACAAACTCCAGGGATAATGCATCTGTGTGCACGGGGCAAGGCTTTGGAGAGGAGGCATCCTTGCCTGTGTCTTCCAAGGGTGTGGGTGTGTGGCTCTGGACGCGGAGCCTGCCCCAGGGAGGCCTGAGTGGAAGAGTGGAGCACACCCCAGGCAGCTTAGACCTCTGGCAGCTCAGACCCCTGGCAGCATGGTGTGCCATGGGCCAGCCTGGCAGGAGGTGCCCTCCATGGGGGGCACCCACCTGTGTGCCCACTGAACATGCGGGAAAAATGCAGGCGAATGGGGACCCTCCTTGTGCTCTGCCCACCATTCCTGGCGGCTTGGTAGGGACTTCAGGAGGCCACTGGCAGACACTGGGTTGGCCTGGCGGGGGGGACCCTGTCTAGACATTGCCTGCGGAGTAGCCAGAAACGGGCTGAAGGCTGAGCGGGGTGAGAAGGGCTGAGCAGGAAGGAGCAGGCAGGGCAGGCCCACACCCGTGGCTGCCACTCAGCGAGGATGGGAATGCGGCCCACTCCGGCCCAATCCTTGCTGGATGGATTTTGTCCCCTGGGAGCTGGTTCCTGGGAGCTGTAGGCCTCAGTTCTTGCAGACTCAGCCAACACCCTGTGGCCTACCTAAAAATACATGCCCTTTCTGAGGCAAGGGATGGCCCCGCGCAGGCTCCTGCTAGGACTGCCGGATTCCCCTCTGTCACAGTGGCCAGTGGGCAGGTGTCCCTGGAGCCCATGCCAGGACTGGCGCTGCAGGCCGTGGGAGTGTGGCAGCAACTAGGGGCAAATGTTTTCTCCTGTTTGGCCCTGTCAAGCCCCCTATGACTGTAGCGAGAGGTCTACTGTGGGCTGTGGCCCTGGGTCCCCTCTCAGTGAACAGAGCCTAAGGTCCTGCATTGTCATCTTGCCCCACCCCTACCTTCCGGGAGCTAGTGAACGGCCTGGGAGGGAGACCCACCCAGGGCTCTGACCACGTCCACCCCTCCAGCCCACCTTCCCCTGCCCCTGCTCCTCACCTGCTTTCCCTCCCTTCCTCCCTCCCTCCCGCTGTTCTTCAGGAGCAAGGACCCCACCCTTCTTCCTGGGTCCAGGGGGCCACTGGCAGGGGTCCCTCCCTGCTTAACTGCTACCATGGCCCTGCCCATTCCCCTTCACCCCCTGCAGACCCACCCCGTGGCTGCCAAGGACAGGTATGAGGCACAGCAGAAGATAGACCATGGGCGGGGGGTGGGGGGGCTGAACAGTCAGATTTTATTAGCGGCTTCAGAGCAGTCCCGTGGCTTCCACGTGACCGAGAGTTCAATTTCTGAGTACAAAGTCGTGCCCACACGAATCCACCCACACAGAGGAATCCTTTAAGGATCATAGTGGAGGCACCCACCCTCCCCAGACAGCCCAGTGTGAGCTCCAGCCAGACCACCAGGCACACTCGGAGCCTTTTGCCCACAGCCGGCAGGGTCCTGGGCGCCTGTCCGGGGTGATCACTGCTTCCTATGAGGATACAGCTCAAGTTCGGCCTTCACAAAAGGCAAATGTGCCCGCGGCACAGCCCGCCTGCCAGGGGTGCGCCCAGCAGCTACGGGCCCTGAAGAAAGTCCTCTACAGGCTGGGGGCACCGGCGTGCGAACCCGGCACTACAAATATCATAGAACCCCGGGCGGCCGGGGACTTCCCAGAAGTCGCTTGCTTAAATGCAAACACAGAACAACCCCATGGGGTCAGACACTTGGCAGAAGATGGGCCCTGATTGTCCTAAAACGGCAGGGACTCTGCACACACATTCTCTGAGAATGGGGCTCCTGCGGGCCGGCCGGCCTGGGGCTGGAGCCTTCCGGAGAAGGGCGCGTCCAAGCCCTGGGCGGACGACGGCGGGAAGGCGCTTCCCTACAGGCGAGAGGAGCAGGCTCGCCCTCTGGTCCTCGGGCCGCGCGCCCTCAGGTCCCGCCGGGTCACCAGGGCCGCCAGAGGCCGCAGGCGGGCTGGCGCGCGGCGGCGGCGGCGGCGGTGGCCTTGGCGGAGAGCGCGGGTGGGGTCGCGGCGCCCGGCGTCTTGGGCTCCTTGGCGGGCGCGGCGGGCGCGGCCGGGGGCCGCTGGAAGTGGTACAGCAGCTTCATCTGCGTGTCGCTGGCGGCGTGGAGCGTCAGGAACTGCACGGCCTCCTGCAGGCACCACGAGTAGCCTTCGCTGTAGTCCTGGTGCAGGCTCTTGGGGCCGGCGGCGGCGACGAAGGCTGCGGGGAGACGCGGTGGCGGTGAGCGGACGGCGGGGCGCGGGGAGCCGGGGCGCGGCGGGAACTCGGGGCCCGGGGGGCCGGGTGCGCTCACCTTTGCTGTGCTTCAGGTAGCTGACAGCCATCTCCAGGATGTCGGCCTTCTCCAGCTTGGAGTTGGGCTGGTGCCGCGCGAACTCCTGCTCCAGCAGCAGCTTCAGCTGCTCGATGCTGCTGTTGATGCGGTCGCGACGCATCTTCTCCACCACTGGCTTCCGCAGCTGCGGGAGGAGGGGAGTCAGGCTGGCCCGGCCCGGCGCGGAGACACCCGGGGACCAGACGCCGCGGGGACAGCGCGCTGGGCGAGCCTGGTACTTACTCGGTTTTTCTCTTTAGGGCTTAGCAGCTCTACGGCCACGGTGCTGGGGGCCATGCCTGGCGCGGAACAGGCGAGGAGACAACGCGGGGAGGCCGGACAAGACGAAGCGAGCGGGCGCGGGCAGGGCCAAGCGCGTCCCGGGCTGGAGCGGACACCGGCCCCGCGCGCCGGCGCCCTATATAGGCGCGGGCGACGGCCTGGCGCCTGGGGTCCGGGCGCAGCCGCCGTTCCCACACTCCGCGGCCAATGGCTGCGCGGGCCGCACAAAGGCGCCGGCCCATTAGCGCACGCTAAATTGCCTGTGAATTGGCGCGGGCACAATGGGCGCTCCCCAAGGAGCAGGTGGGCCGCGCGGCACAATGTCCGGGCTGTGGGAACGCGCTCGCCCTCATTAGCATCCCGGGGCCTGATGCCGGGAGCCCGGCGCCTCAATATGCTGCCTTTTCCCAGGCCGCCAAGCGGGAGGGAGGCAGGAAGGAGGGCCCCCTCTCCCGCCCTCCCCTCAGCTCCCCTCCCCTCCCCTGCCTCTCCCCAGCGGCTCCCCACTGCTGGCTGGCAGAGGCCGCAGGCACAGATAAGGGAAAAGCTGTAGAATGAACAAGTGCCACTGCTTCCTGGGGGATGGGCGTCTTCCCTGACTGGGACCTGCTGCCCCTCCAGGGGAGGGGGACAAAGGGATCTACACTCAGGATCAGCCCTACGTGCCTATGTTACAAGTCCCCTGACTGTCACCTGGGACTCCTGACATCTCCAGACCTAGAAAATGGGCCTCACGCCTTCCTGGCTGGGCTCCCGGCAGCTCCACGAAGCTGGGGCCTGTGCTCCACGTGGAGCCCGGCACCCGGCAGCTCTCTCCGCTTCCTGCACCCTGTCCTCCCAGGAGCACTGTAACCCACAGCAGCAGTGGGGCTGCTCCACGAGCTGGCAGATGTCCCTCAGGGGCCTCTCCCCAGCCCTATCTGGCCAGGGATCTGACCTCGGTGTCCACGCAGCTTGGGAGGTCTCGGCTCTTGACATACTTGCTGTGGCCACTGTTCCTGCATGCCACAGCTCCACCTCATCCCTCTGGCAGCCAGGGCACTTGTAGGGCTTGCTTTCATCCGGCATTTTGCCAGTGGGAGGGGAGTGGGTGCCAGGTGGCAGATTTGAGGATCAGAGGCCATGCCAGCCCTAGACCCCCCTCCCCCCCTACCGGTCCACGGGATGAGCTAATAACCCGGGTACCTGGCCAACTGAGCCGAGTGCCCGCAGCCACTTTGGGGCAATGAATCCCACCCTGGGTCCTTAGGGGAGGGTCCCTTGGGAGACCCCCACCCCCTAGCCTGTGGCCACAGTTCCTCTGATGCTCTGCAGCAGAGACTAGGAGAGGATTCGGGGCCTGGGCTGCCTCCTAGGGACAGGTTGGGACCCTGCCAGGTCCTAGCGGAAGGGCCTCAGCCCCCGGAGCTGGGGCTGGCATCAGGGCTGGTTAGGCAGAGTCTGAATCCAGGAGTGGGGTTCCCTGGCCAGCTGGCAGGGTCCAATGAGGAGCCTTCCCCTGAGGCTCTTGGCAGTGACCCCCGGCTCTGAGTGACCCGCTTCGTGGGCCTAGCTCCAGGAGGCCCTCAGCACAAGGATAGATGGTCCAGGGGGCAACCAGGACAGTGCTGAGACAGCAGGGGAAGGCAGGACTTCAAGCCAGTGCAGGGTGGCCCTCCCACAGGCCAGCTGGACGCCATTGTGAAGAGTTAGGCTGGGAGGCTCCCAGGCAGAAACATCAGGTGACTTTGGAGGTGGCAGGAAGGGAACCCCTATTCACCGTCATACCCCCACGGGACTCCCATAACACCTCCCTTGAAGGGGACTCATGTCCCAGCCTGTCAGAGGGAGGCGGTGACACTGGGGGCTGGGACTGTTGCACCCTGAGCTGGGGGCTCTTCTCTGAGCCGGTGGGGTCCCACCACAACGCTCTGGCCCTTGATGGGTGCAGGAGGGCAAACTTGTGTGGGGGTGTCCAGGCCACACGCTCATGCCATGGCTCCCACAGCTCTGGGCACTGATGGCGGCTGGCACTGGCTATGAGTGGTGGACTCCTAGCTACACAGGGGATCTGGTAGTGTTCAGTGGAGCCATTTTGCAGCCAAAGTGGGGTTCATACTGGTGGCAGTGACATTGTGGCATGTCCGTTGCCTGGCTATGGGCTCCCTGGGGTTGGACTGGGGATGGGGAGGGCAGGATGAGGTAGTCACCTGTGTGCCCATGACCTACACCCTGCTGGTCCAGTGCCCACACCAAGGAGGTGCTCAGCCAGGGGCTAGGGGATGCAGGAGCATGGGCAGGTGGCCCCAGCCCAGGCAGGCCCTGGCCACCACCTCTGCCGGCAGGAAACAGAACCTGAGCCACGTGTGCCTTGACCACCCGGCTGCTGGCAGCGAGGATCCGGGCCTGTGCCCAGATATGGGGGTGGCACCCAGGCCAGGCCCTGTTCCCACAGGCTTTGGAGGGGCAGGTGGCTGGGGATTGTGTCCTGGTCCCTTCCCCTGAGCCAGCTCTTCGGCCCACAGGAGACACGTGCCGCCGGGAGATGTGGTTCAATCCCCCTCACCCCCACGGCCCGCCCACCCGCAGTGGGCCAGGACGGCGGCCTGCCGGCGGTGAGGGTGGTGGGTGGGCCGTGTGGGGGCTGCTGCCTCCCGCCTCCTCCTCCCTCCCCCTGGACTGGAGCAGCTTTGATCCAATTTTCAGTTGTGGGAAATATGAAATGAATGGTGTTGAATCCTGGCCGGATGAAAGGCTGGTTCCCTCCCTGAGTTCGGGCCAGATGGCAGCTCTGGCGGCCTCCGAGGCACACGCCTGGCCTTTGTGGGCCGTTTAACACTGTGAATGGGGCCAAAGTGTGGGAAACTCACTAGGCTCTCGGCTCACACCATCCACGGTGGGCTGCGGAGGGGGCTGGAGGAGGGAGGGCTGGAGGCTGCTCTAGGCTGACAGGCTCTGCCACGTAGCAGCGCTGTGGAGGGTTGGGGGCTGGGAGCCTCCACCTTGGCTGCCTCTAGCAGTTCAGTGTGCGGTGGGGGAGTTCGTTCCCCAGCCGGCCTTTGAGGAGGGAGGGAGTTTGTCCTGCCTGCACCTGTCTGAGCCCCCCACCCTGGAGGGCTCAGTAAGTCTGAGGGGCTTGATAGTTGGGGTGGGGTTGGTGCATCTAGAGCTGGTAATACTCCTCCCGCCTCTACACACACAACCATCCAGGCAGGGCACTTTGCTGCCTCAATTCACGATGCTGTGCCACCATCACCACTGTCCATCTCCAGAAAATGTCCTTCTCCCCAGGCTTAACCTCTGTCCCCACAAAACAAGGACTCCCTGTTCCCCTCTGCCGCTCAGCAGCTGTTGAGGCAGGCACTTTGCTGGGGGCCTTCAGGCAAAACCTACGAGTTGGGCATGATTAAGTTAGAATCCGTGCGTCTAGAACCATGCCCCGTTTCTAAATAATCCACACGCCCAGCACCACTCCTCTCCAGGGCTGACAGTAAAGTGAAGAGCTCCTTGGAGAGGAGGGACCTGTGGGGCTGGGGGGCGGTGGGAAGCTCCAGGGGCATTTGCTCCCAGCTCCAAAGCAGAACGTGAAGCTGGGAAGGTCAAACAGCGCAGACATTAGAAAACAGCCTGGCAGTTCTCCAAAAAATGAGGCACAGGACAGCCATAGGACCCAGCAGCTCCTCTTGTAGGTCCATGCACTAGAGAATGGAAAGCAGGACCTCAGGGAGAGATCAGGCCCTGTCTTCAGAGCAGCGCGGTTCCCTAACCCAAGAGGCGGCCCCACCCCAGTGTCCGTGAACAGACAAATGTGGTCCATCCACATAGTGGACCGTTCTTCAGCCTCAGAAGAGAAGGAGCTTGTGACGCAGGCCATAGCAGGCCTGCACCTTGAGGACACTGCTCCGTGACATAAAGCCGTCACAAAAGGGTCCATCCCAGGTGACGCCATAGTACGAGGCCCCTAGAGTCGTCAGATTCACAGACAGAAAGTGGAATGGTGGGTGCCAGGGGCTGGGGAGGGATTAGGCAGAACCTCCGTTCCTAGGGACAGAGGTTCGGCTTGGGAGATGGACATTTTCTGGAGGTGGACGGTGGTGACGAATACTCTTAATGGCCCGGAACTCTATGTTGAAAACTGGCTAAGATGGTTGTTTTATGTTTTATATATATATATATAGCCACAATTGGAGAAAACAAGGAGGAGGAGCTTTTTTGGAGAAGAACCATGAACTCCCTTCTGCTGCCCCTTCCCCACCCAGGCAGTCATAGCTCCCAATCCCTCTCAGGCCCCGCCTCCTTATGGCCATACTCCTGCCTCCAGCAGAGGAGCTAGGTGTGGTGCCGTGCACCCCCAACCTGGTGTTCCTGTCCCCAAGGGTTTCCAGTTTGGGGTGTGGGGAGCAGGCAGGCTGGCGGGATCCAGGAGCCAGGCTGACCTGGGGAAGGAGGGTTGGGGTAACTACAGCTCCCAGCTTTTCCCTCTTTCAGCCCCTGAAGCCCTTGCCTGGGGGCCTCTGGGTGGAAACTCTACTTGAAGTCTGCAAAACGCCCTGCTGCCTGAGAAGCGAGTTCAGGGAGATGGCCCTATTCCGGATTTCAGAGACAGTGGCCTCCCCCACATCCAGGACCCCTGCCTGAATGGTGGCCGGCACTGCCTGCCATTGCCCTGGGCCCATCCACACACGGTGGCCCTGGGGCCAGGCCACCCTCCTCCATTAGCAGCCAGTCCATCTGCTGCAAGGAGGCACACGGCTTGTTTCCCCAGGTGTGAACAGATGCAGCTGGATCAGGTGTGGCTCCGAGTCTCCACTCGAGGCCAGGGAGGACACCTGTTCACAGGAGGAGGAGTGGCTGGGAGGGGGTTGAGATCTCTCTTTGAGGCTCCAGGCAGAAGCTGCAGCGGGGGAGGGAGGAAGAGTCCCAGGCGCTGAGCATCTACCTGTGAAGCACCAGGCAGGTATGGAATGTGGAAATCCGACTTCCTGCACGTCCTTTGCTCACTCTACCGCTGGGGGGCTGGGGGCAAGAGCGTCACAGAGGTTAAGTGACGTGCCCAAGGTCACATGTATTCTGGGTCAGCTAACAGGAGGAGTCAACACTCGAGTATTTATTATGCACCTCACGTGTGCTTGCCAGTTTAGACTTGACTACGAAGCCGGGAGGTAAGCACCGTTTATTTTCTGTTTACACTGAGTCTGCAGCGCAGAGAGGTGCTCACACCGCACAACTGGTGAGGGTCTGACGTGAGACGGGAACCTGCAGTGGTGCACCCCCTCTTCTTCCTGAGGAGCTGAGGGAGGTGGGGTGGTGGGAAGGGAGGGGTGTGTGGAGCTGGGGAAGGGAG